>NC_059326.1:19234000-19840750 GCF_018350155.1 Leopardus geoffroyi
CTGGCAGCAAGGACGTCGTCACCTTCTCCCCAGCCTTTGGATCAAAGGAGGGGCAATTTCAATCAAGCCTTGAATAAAACAACTCAAAAGGACATGCTGTCCTGCCCTTCTGGTTAAAAATCATATTTTTTTCCATCTTTTTGGGCAGACAAAAAGGGAAAACTTTGTTTACCTCTTTTTTTTTATTAAAAGCATACCAACCATCTAAGAAAACTTTGCCTTTTTAACAGAGTAAAGCAGAATTTTCATCTTATACCAGCGTACTTTTAAAACCCATTTATTTTAACCTTAGTCCATTCTGACCACATATAAAATTTCTTTCCAAAAAATTCCCTTCACAAACCTTCTACAACTCTTCTTTGCTTTCAGATTTTGACCCAAGCCCTTTTTCTCCAAACAACCAGTCTCATTTAGGACAAAATTACTTTCTTTTACCTTCAACAAAAAATGTGTTCCCATTTTTTATACCTTTCTTACATATCTCCTACTTTTCTACATACGGAGTTACTTTTCTTATTTTTCTCAGTCTTAATTACATTTAGCAGAATTTTAACTCTTAGAAACCCTAGTCTCCAGTGAAAACTAAGTAGTAACCAGTTGTGAACTGTTACATCAGAATTTTTTTTTTTTTTTGGCCATAAGCTTTAGTATTCCATTCGATTTGGAAAAGGCCTAAATGTCCAATGGATTTAATTTAGTTTATTATATACGCAAACCTGTAAGGCTTTAGGTTACCAAAGACCCTGAAAGTTATCTTAATAATTACCCATGAAAACTTTGAGCCAGACAAAATGAACCATCAATTTAAGCCATGGTTTTGTTTTTTTTTTTTGGTTGACAAATTGTAACAGAGATATCTTGTTTCACCTGTGTTTACTTAAAAGTCCACCATTGTCAACTTATACTTAGGGTACCAGTGAGGAAATCTGAGGTGGGTGGTGTAAGTCTAAGGGGATGTTCTTTGCTCTTTGACAGCAAGGGAGGGAGGCACCCAGATGGTCTAGAAGCCAGATATGGAAGCTGCGCCCAAGGTGGCGCAGAAACAGGGTGGGGAGAGGAAGGCAGAGGAGGTAGGTGCCACCAAGAGGCCTGGAGGCAGATAAAAGGCCAGAGGGCAGAGAAAGAGGTCTCCTGGTCCTAAAGCCTGTCAGCTCAGACAGAAAAGCGGATGCAGATTTTTTCCACCACCAAGGGGAATTAGGCAGTCCACATAGATCTAGAGAAGACAGGGAATTTCCCCGAAACAAAAGGAGTTTTGGCAGCTGCTTGGGAATATTCCTTAATGTCTCCATCCTGAGGTAGACTAACAAGAGTCAGTTGGCTCTAATTATCCTAGTCATTGACCCAGGAAATGAATGAGGGAGAAGCCCCCACCTACGGTTAGAGTTACGGGAATGTATGAGGGGAAACAGTGAGAGAGAGTGTCAGTCTCCTTTGTTAGGGATGGCCTGTGTTTTGTTTTGTTTTGTTTTTTTAGCAACCTGGGTTAGGTGTTGGAACACTTCTATATACTGATAAGGGTTGCCTGAAAATTTGCCCAGGTGCTTTTTACTTGCTTAGAATCTTGCAAGGGAAATGGAACCTTTATGGGGCCAAATCCACCATAACGCATTGTAGTCAATAGATGCATTGAACATGCCTTGATTTTAGGGGGAGAATTTTTTTATCCCTGGCAATCCTGGATAAGGAGGTCATGAGGGTCTAACAAGTGGCTTTTCCTGAGGAGAGGCCTCAGGGAGTGAGTCTGCGAGTACTTGCCTTTCTTGGCCCCTTTAAGGCAAAGAAGACGTGCAACATAAGGAACTTCTGACCATTTACCCTCTCTTCTACAATATGGATCTAACTGTAACATAGCACTACACTGAATACTTCCCTCGGGAGGCCAGGACTCTCCATCCTCCAGGAGATACTTCAGGCGCGTCTTAGCATTGGTAGGTTCAGTATCAAGCCCTGACCCGGGTCAGACACCCAAGGTCTGACACCGCCTTAAGCCATATGAGGTCGCCAGGGAACCGCACATCAGCACTCAACACCAGCTTTGGCCCCTTGATCAGGCTGGAAACTTTCCGCTCTCCTTCTCATTCACACACACAGTCACACAGCAACTCCAACCCATCGCCGAACGCCCGGCGCCTTAGAGTTGTGGTTTTGTTCCTTATTCCTTATGGGACTTACTCAGGCAACTCTGGGAGGTGATCAGGTCCCCCGTTCTGCCTCTTAGGGGCAGGTCTACCAAAAGGAACCCGGGGTCCTACCAGTCTGACATGTGGCGCTCCCTGAGCTGGTTGCTGGGCCTCACCGGTTCCATTGTGCGTCCCAGGTCCTCGCCCTGGCACACCCGGAGGGGCTAGTCTTCTGCAGATCAAGCCGTCTGCTGGCACCAGGAAAGGTGGCTTCTCCCAGCGCTCTGAGGTTCGCACCCCAGCGACAAAGGAGGAGGAAACACACCGTCTCCGAATCCTGGACTCAAGACCCCAAGAAATGTAGCAGGGTTCTTACACAGACGGGACACTGAGGCTCTTCTTTCCAGGAAACAGCTTTATCCGTGCCAGCACAGGCTCAGCCAGCTAAGACCCCAAAACGGCTGAGCTCCGAGTGCAGCGGGGTGTAGCATTTTATGCAATTTCTACTTCTTTGTCTCCTGTTTCTGGTGATACATATAGTCTGATTGGACACAGTCCAAGTTACAGAGTCGTGTCAGGGTTATGCTTACGTGTAGAGGAGTTGATTGGGCCACGTTGCAGGTTGCCTTCCTTTGTTCTGAGAAAGCCTCCATCACATTCCTTAGGAAGGGGCTCTACCACAGAATGAGGTTTACATTAGTTCTTTGTTAAACTACTATTACTAAATTCTATATGCAATACTCAGAATTATTCAGTACCCAGGGTTACTTCCCACTGGTTGTAAAAACTCAAGAAATTAAGCCCCACTGGTTTTCAAAGCCAAATCTTATGGAGACTCATCTTCCCAGTGCAGCCCCCTCTGTGTCTGGGGTACCCCGTGTGGGGTCCGCTCCTCTCCCTTCTCGTTGCTTGTGGGGGGCCCCTCCTGTTTGTGGTTAGTCTTGCCAGGAGTTTTGTTCCCCACTGAATCTCCTCCCCACCTACCCTTTTCAACGTGGCCTCCTCTCTACAAAGAACTGTGGAAAGTCTGTTCCGCCAGTCTTCGGGTTGCTTTCAGAGTTAGCGGCTCTGATGTGGCTGTTATCTCCTTGTGTCGGTGGGACAAGGTGAGCTCAGGATCCTTCTGTTAGGTAGAAGCTAGATATGAGCAGT
Organism: Leopardus geoffroyi; assembly: GCF_018350155.1. NCBI lineage: Eukaryota > Metazoa > Chordata > Mammalia > Carnivora > Felidae > Leopardus > Leopardus geoffroyi. Next base: position 19,237,276 of record NC_059326.1, read on the forward strand.
GGAAGGAACGACAGGAGGCAGAGTCCCACATTTTTGAAGGGGAATGACAGACCTGAGCTGGTAGACCTAGCAAGGATGGTAAGAAATAAGTTACACATGAGAAGCCTGGGGCACGACAGCCTGACCTTGGGGCTGAAAGTTCAAGCGCCACAGGTGTGGAGCATGCGCTCTCCTCTTCCACCGCTGCCCCAGGGTAACCCCTACACTCATTATAATACATTTGCATAGCGGGACAGCCCTGCCCGCTGACGCTGACACAAGTCTGCTCTGCTGGTTCTGGTACTATCTCCTAGGGTCAAAAGCTCCCCCCCTCCCAACCTGTGGGAGGAGTCCCCCTTAGGTTTGGAATCAGCCTCCATTAGAGACCACCCAACTATGCGTCACAGCTCCTCCCAGCCCAGAGACTTGCAACAAATACCCAATCCCAAAACAACCTAGGGCTGGTTCCACCTTGAGGAACCTGTCTGCTCTCCCACCTTGAGAGTGTACTTTCGCTTTAATAAACTTTTTGCTTGCTACTTTCCTTCTGCCCCTCTTTATTCGAGCACGGATCCTCATGGAAATCTTCTCATGGGGATTCCAAGGGCCAAAATCTCCATTCATACAGCACAGACTCTCCCACCAGTAACACTCCTAACTCCATCCTCCCAGAAGTCCCCAAGATGTGCATTCAGGATTGGCCTTTCTCCTCCTGCACCATCTAACCACGAGCTAACACCACGTATCTTGCAGCTGCCGGCAATAAGGCCCTATTCAGCGATGTGGCTAGCACCTCCTAGGAGCTCACGGAAGCTCTACCCAGTGGAGTAACAACATTCGTTCAAGGAGTGCCTACCCTGCGCGTTACCAAACATCACAAGGGCAGCCAGGCGGGTTTTTCTATTTTTCAGCCCCTATTTTACTAAAAGGGTTTGGATTTAGCAAATCATGCCATCACTTTCCTTTCTTATTTCTTTAGATACACTGCTGCCTTCCCATTTAGCAGAAGCACAACATTTTTTCCTTGTTATTTACAATCACAGCAAATCTGAGTCTAATCTTGTCATTTCCAAGCCTGCTCTCTAAAGTTGTTCTGAACTCTGTTCAAGTAGCCTCGGCCAGTATATACGAAGGCCCAGATACCCTGTTCCACCCTAGGCAGAGGATTATAAGGCTTTTCTTCCTTAGGGAGTTTGCAATCTAAAATGACCACCTGTGACTCTGGTAGACATACAACAGATAAGAGGATTGTAATTGCGACACAAACACACGAAATACACGGAACTGAATTTGGAATGGTAAATTGGTTGTCACAACAGAGCTGTGACTGTTACTTTAGTTCCACTTACATTTTTTGTTCGAACCCCTTGTTCCTTTCCTCATTTTCGAGGTGAGGCAACTGAAGCCTACCCAGTTAAATGCTCTGCAAAGTCCACACAGAGCCAAGAGAGAACTCAGGCTCTTGACTGATAGGCTGTTCTCTGCAGTGCGCATGGATGGCTTCCTTCTTTCTGTATATAATAACAACCGCCTAGCTCTGGGCCATCCAGAGAGTCTTTTAGGAATCTATGTTAAGAGTGAGACGGTGATGAGTATTCTTTTTGTTCAGTCTAATAAATTTGAGTGAAACCTGTATGCCGGCCACTATTAACAAAGTTGATTTTCTTGAGGAAGGCAAACATGTGAAAAACAAATGCAACTATGTAATCAGTGCTGTAAGGGAGGTACTTAAAGGTGGGAGGGGACACAGAGGAAGCTCCTCATCTCTGCTCAGAAATATCAGGGAGGCCCTAAGTAGGAGTTCACCAGATGGACAAAGCATGGAAGGGCACCCGTACTTCAGGAATAGCATTGCAAAGCCTAGGAAATGAGAGTGTGGCTTCTTTAAGGAACTGCACATAATGTATAGGATATTTGTGTCAACGTAGGAAATCTGTGCCAGATCTTGAAGGGTCTTCCAAAGCATGCCAAGAAGTTTGGATGATTTCTGCAGGCAGCTGGAAATCACTACAGGGGTTTCCCTAAGGGGACTGTCACGGTCAGATGTGCACTTTAAAAAGAATGCTCTGGCTGCCATGGGTCACATGAATTAGAGGAGGGCAAGACAGAGGCAGGGGAATTTTGGAAAATTAATGAAACAGTACAAGCAAGAAACTATAAGGCAGTGCAATAGGGCTGAAACAAGCAGGGGTAACATTGATACAGTTTTGATGACCTTCTTCAAATCCTCGGATTGGAGGTGAAGGAGCACAGCCAAGAGCTATAAATACATGTTTGAGAATTTTCATGGATGGTGGTTGGAGCCCTGAGTGCGGATAAGCCTGTCTGGAAAAGTATGGAGAGTGAAAGGAGAAAAATAACAAGGATGATACCAGGAGGACCAATATTTAAGAGTAAGAAGAAGAGAAGAAGCTGACAAAGGGAAGTAAGAAGTGGTCTGAAAAGAGGAGGACACCCAGGAGAGACCGTGGTCCTGGAAACACAGGGTGGCAACTGTCAAATGTCACCGGGAGGCCAAGTAGGTCACAGTCTGAAAAGGAGACAATGAGTTTGGAAACCAGAAAGTCATGTATTTGTTCAACTCAGCGAATATGCGTTAAGCACCTATTAGGTACACACACTATTCAAGGCGCTGAGGATAAATCCGTGAACGAATTAGAAAATAAAAATCCCTGCCTCTGGTCTTATTTCTAGTGAGGGACACAGACAATAAACACGGAAAGATGTGAAATTTTAATATGTTGTATAAGTACTCTGCAGAGAAGTAACACAGGTAAGGAGGTCTGGAGTTGGGTGTGGGAGAGGTGTGGGTGCAGTGTGAGTAAGGAGGTTGGAATGGTTTTGTGATCAAGTGCAAAGGCCTTGACAGGAGAGTGCTTTTCGTTGCAATTGGTTTCAATCTCATGAAAGTAAAAGCTGGACTGCGATGAACTGAAGAGTGAACGGGAAGAAAAGAAGGAAGGAGGTGATGCAAGAGAAGGAAGTAGAATAAACAGCTCCTTCCTGCTGCTACAAGGCAGGGATGAGAGGCTAAGCACAGGTACAAGGAAGAGGGGAAAGGTAGACAAAGAAAGGCCTGGAAATGGAGGGTGTTGTAGGGTGGAGGCGAGGAGGCGGGGCTGCAAAGTTGCACAACTTCACTTTGTGGGGCCGTCTGTGGGACTGTTTCTCCCTGGTGTTGTGAAACGGGGTGTTCCAACTCATTCCCTCCGTTAATTCCAATGTTCTACGTAGATTCTATGTTAATTCGTAGAATTAGGAAGAACATCTATTTTCTTTTTTTTTTTCTTAATGTTTATTTTTGACAGAGAGAGACAGAGCATGAGTGGGGGAGGGGCAGAGAGAGAGGGAGACACAGAATCTGAAGCACGCTCCAGGCTCTGAACTGTCAGCACGGAGCCTGAAGCAGGACTTGAACTCATGAGCTGTGAGATCATGACCTGAGCCGCTCAACCAACTGAGCCACCCAGGTGCCCCAGGAAGAACATCTATTTTCAAAAGACAGAGCACAGGGATGTCCTGGAAGGTTTCAACTGGCTGGGACACAGGCTATAAAGAAATAAATATGTAAAATATATCAAAAGAGCTGAAGTCAGATATGGAAATGGAAGTTGAATCTAGGTGGCCAAGTGGCACTGAGAGCTTGGAGGACAGTTGGGCCACACACTGAGCCTTTCACTCACGCCATCTTGCTTAATGTTATCACCAGTCTGGCAAGAAGAGACTATTCTTACTTGATGGTAAGAAAACACAAGCCCACGGTGCTGAGGCACTGTGCACGAGTTCATGCAGCTGGGAGGTAGCAATGCCAAGCTTCCAGACAGAGTGAGCTTTCCCCTACAACACGCTGCTTGAGATACAAACAGGAATGGGATACAATCCCTGCTCTCAGCTCTCACACTCTATTGGGAATAAAAACATATAAACAACTATAGAACAATGAGATGAATGCAAAACTGGTTTATGAGCAACGTGCTGTGAGAATACAGGCTTATAAATTCTCCCAGGCAGTGGTGTGTTTGTGGTCAGCCAGGAGGAAGAACAGGAATGACAGAGGCAAATATGAATAAATTCTCATGATGACACAGTGAGTATCCTTCAATGCCACTTTCTTTTTACAATGTGTATCCAACATTTATCATTTAAAATCAGCAATTTCTTAAGGTTATATGTGGTTGGTTACTATGAGCCTTATATGCAGATTTTAAAAACAGACAGTTTAAGATGCATACTTTGAAAGTGAACTTCTTCAATATATCAAAACCTTCACATTCTGTGTAAAGAATGAGGGAAATAAGAACATAAATGCATAGATATGAACATAGATCTTCTGCATGAAGAAACATTGCAAGGACAAATCAGAAACCTCTCAGGTAGGTGTATGGGGAATGGGTTAGAAGGGATGGGGATGGAAGTGAGACTTTTCTGAGTATATATTCTTATAGTTTTTATTTATGATCCATATAAATGCTTTATTTATTTAAAAAAGAAACAAGAAGGTTGTAAAATTAAAAACAGAGTGAAACAAACCAACCAAACTGTGTATCAAACTGATAAGATAACCACACAGAGATAAGAATTTTGAATGTATTTTTGAATGTTTATTTTTGAGAGAGAGAGAGAGAGAGAGAGAGAGCTAGCACAAGTAGGGGAGGGGTAGAGAGAGAGACACACACAGAAATCAAAGGAGGCTCCAGGCTCTGAGCTGTCAGCACAGAGCCCAACGCAGGGCTCAAACTCAAGAACCGTGAGATCTTGACCTGAGTCAAAGTCGGATGCTTAACTGACTGAACCACCCAGGTGCCCCTGAATGAATTTTTGAACACAATGCTCTAATTATATACCTTATTACAATATAGTCTAAGGGCAAAAGAAATTTTGAAGATATCCTAAACTTCATCCTATACTTTGAATTATAATTATAGCACTTTTTGAGACTATTTTGTGTATATTCGGGATAAAGCAATTTAATATTTTGATATTTTTAGGAACCAAGAGGTTTAGCAAGAGAAAATGGTGTAAAAAAGTCTAAGAGTTTTAAAAAATATAATAATGTTAAAATCTGAATTGATTTATGCATCAAAGGACACGATCAGAGGTCAAAAGGCAACCTATAGAATGGAAGAAAATATTTATAAATTTTGTCTCTGACAAGGGATTAATATACAGAATATACAAAGAACTCCTACAACTTAACAACAAAAAAGCAAGATAATCTTACTTAAAAATGGGCAAAGTTCTTGAATAGATGTGTCTGTAAAGAAGATATACAAATGACCAATAAGTATATCGGTTCAACATCACTAGTCATTAGGGGAATGCAAATCAAAACTACACTGAGGTATCACCTCACCCCCATTAGGATGGCTACTGTTTAAAAAAAGAGAAAGAAAATAACAAGTGTTGGTGAAGACGTAAAGAAAATGGAACCTTTGTGCACACTATCCACAGACACGTGAAATAGTGCAGCCACTATGAAAAACAGTATGGTGGTTCCCCAGAAAGTTAAACACAAAATTATCATATAATCCAGCAGTTCTGCCTCTGGGTACATACTCAGAGGAACAAAAAGCAGGATCTTGAAGGGATATTTGCACATCTTTGTTCATAGCAGTATTATTCACAATAGTCAGACAATTTATTTTTATTTTATTTTATTTTTTTACTTTTATTTTTTCAATATATGAAATATATTGTCAAACTGGTTTCCATACAACACCCAGTGCTCATCCCAAGAGGTGTCCTCCTCAAGGCCCATCACCCACCCTCCCCTCCCTCCCACCCCCCCATCAACCCTCAGTTTGTTCTCAGTTTTTAAGAGTCTCTTATGCTTTGGCTCTCTCCTGCTCTAACCTCTTTTTTTTTTTCCCTTCCCCTCCCCCATGGGTTTCTGTTAAGTTTCTCAGGATCCACATAAGAGTGAAACCATATGGTATCTGTCTTTCTCTGTATGGCTTATTTCACTTAGCATCACACTCTCCAGTTCCATCCACGTGGCTACACAGGGCCATATTTCATTCTTTCTCATTGCCACGTAGTATTCCATTGTGTATATAAACCACAATTTCTTTATCCATTCATCAGTTGATGGACATTTAGGCTCTTTCCATAATTTGGCTGTTGTTGAAAGTGCTGCTATAAACACTGGGGTACAAGTGCCCCTATGCATCAGCACTCCTGTATCCCTGGGGTAAATTCCTAGCAGTGCTATTGCTGGGTCATAGGGTAGGTCTATTTTTAACTTTCTGAGGAACCTCCACACTGTTTTCCAGAGTGGCTGCACCAGTTTGCATTCCCACCAACAGTGCAAGAGGGTTCCCATTTCTCCACATCCTCTCCAGCATCTATAATCTCCTGATTTGTTCATTTTGGCCACTCTGAATAGTCAGACAATTTAAATGACCATCAGTTGATGAATGGATAAACAAAATGTGGTGTATGCATACAATGGAATATTATTCAGCCATAAAAAGAAGGACAATTCTGACACAGGCTGCAACACGGATGAACCTTGAAGACATTATGTTAAGTAAAATAAGCCAGTTACAAAAGGACAAACACCGTATGATTCCCCTTATATGAGGTACAAGAGTAGGTAAATTTGTAAAGACAGGAAATAGAATGGTAGTTGCTAGTGCCTTTGGGGAAATAGGAGGGACAAGGAGTTGTTTAACAGGTATAGAGTTTCAGTTTTACAAGATGAAAAAGTTCTGGGGATTAAGTATAATAATGTGAATATACTTAACAGTATTGAACTGCACAGTTAACAATTAAGATGGTAAATTTTATAAGTATTTTACCACAATTTTTACAAGTCTGAATCAAAATAGCATTATGACCTCATGATTTTTAAAAATATGTTTCCCAGTACTATCCTTTGAAAAGGCCAGAAGCAAAGGCACCCTTGATCTTGGTTTCTAAACACTATTTCCTACCAAAAGAAAGCAGAACTCTTTAAAGACATGGCTGATTTCAGCCCTGGGCAGAGAAACGCAAGTTGAACCCAGGACATCTTAATGTGCCAAAAAGCAAGAAAGCTCTAAGTTAGAAAGACTAACAGGGATCTGCCAAGAGGACACAGTAGCCAGTCTGAAGAGGCCCCCACTGGATAGATTCAAACAGTTTGGACATCAAAAGGAATAACTGATTATAAACTATTACTTTGTTTTAAAACTCCATGAGTTATTTCATGTATACAGAAGAGATTATACTAGTGACTTACTTTAAAATTTAATAATTAGGGTGCCTGGCTGGCAGTGGGAATGCAAACCAGTGCAGCTGCTCTGGAAAACAGGGTGGAGGTTCCTCAAAAAATTAAAATTAGAACTACCCTACGACCCAGCAATAGCCCTGCTAGGAATTTATCCAAAGGACACAGGAGTGCTGATGCATAGAGGCACTTGTACCCCAATGTTTACAGCAGCACTTTCAACAACAGCCAAATTATGGAAAGAGCCTAAATGTCCATCAACTGACAAATGGAGAAAGAAGATGTGGTTTGTATATACAATGGAATACTACTTGGCAATGAGGGAGAATGAAATCTGGCCATTTGCAGCAACGTGGATGGAACTGGAAAGTATTATGCTGAGTGAAACAAGTCAGTCAAAGACAGATATCATATGTTTTCACTCATGTGTGGACCTTGAGACACTCAACAGAAAACCATGGGAGAGGGGAAGGGGAAAAAATAGTTACAAACAGAGGGGGAGGGAGGCAAACCATAAGAGACTTAAATACAGAGAACAAACTGAGGGTGGATGGGAGGTGGGGAAGAGGGAGAACGGGTGATGGCATTGAGGAGGGCACTTATTGGGATGAGCACTGGGTGTTGTATGGAAGCGATGAACCACAGGAATCTACCCCAAAAACCAAGGGCACACTTCACACACTGTATGTTAGCCAATTGGACAATAAATTATATTTAAAAATAATAATAATTAGGGTGCCTGGGTGACTCAGTCGGTTGAGCATTCAACTTTGGCTCAGGTCATGATCTCAGGGTTCATGGGTTTGAGCCCCACATTGGGCTCTGTACTGGCAGTGCGTAGCCTGCTGGTGATTCTCTCTCTCCCTCTTTCTCTGCCCCTCCCCACTTGTATCCCCCCCCCCCTCTCTGTCTCTCCTTCTCAAACAGATTGATAATTCATGGGGGGAAAGTAGGTTTTTATCCTACCTTTTTGTAAGGAACTGTAGTTCATTGCCAGTGGATGAAGGGAAACTCAACCAAAAACACAGTTAATAAATGTGGAAAGAATAATAGAAACAAAAAATCACTATTTTGCTATCTCCAACAAATTGGTTGATTTAAGCAATTATAAATGGAATCTAAAACCATTAGGTAAAATGTTTTGGGGGAACAGGATGTAGACACAGTGCCCATGTATACCCTATCACCCACAGATTACTTAAGTAATTGTCAAGGGAAACATCAAGAATTGTGAAGGGTCTGAGAAAACCCTACTTGCAAATAGACAAATTAGTCTGCCAGTTTTTGGATACCTTAGTGAGGGTTCATTCCTCAAAATGTATCAGTATTTTTGTGCTGGTTTCCCCAAATCCACAGGGCAAAGTGAAGAAGGCCAGATGATACTGGCACACAGTAAACTGTATAACAATAAAACAACCCTGAGCTTAAGGAACCCTAACTTTTTATACCAGACAGTAAGCATGCCTTCCCTTGGCTGTAGATGGAGAAAGGATCTGTATCTTCCAAGGCTGCTTGCTATTCAAACTTCCTTGAAAAGAAGTGGGGAGGGGGGAGGAGTTGTGGGAGGAGGCAGTCAGTGCCTTGCTTATAAGTTGTACAGAAAAGTGAGAGACCATGGAGAGTTGTTTCCCCATTCATATTTACAGTGGAGAGATCTGGCCACTGCCTCCTTAATCAAGAGTTCAAACCTAGCGTCATTAATAATAGAATACTTGTGCCTCCTGATGTGATGCAACCCAAAATACAGAAACTCCTACGAATCTTCAGTTGAATTTGGTTAAGTCTTTAGACATAATTTCCAAGTTACAAAAAATACAGGGAATAGAGGAACAAGTTACCACCACCAGGAAGCAGTCAGACAAATCTGCACTGGACAAGTGACCCAATTTAAAAAGCCAATGTCATTTTTTAGTTTTTAAATTCTTTTAAAAATTTATTTATTTATTTTAAGAGAGAGAGAGAGGCAGAAGAGGGAGAGAGAGAATCCCAAGCAGGCTCCCCACTGCTAGTATGGAGCCTGACATGGGGCTTGGTGTCATGAACTGTGAGATCATGACCTGAGCCGAAATTAAGAGTAGGGCACTTAACCGACTGAGCAACCCAGGTGCTCCTCAATATCATTTTATAAAAAGAGTATGTGGAGGGATGATCTAGTGCAAAAGAAGACATAAGCAAATGCAATGCATAAATCTTGATTGCATCCTGAATCAGAAATAGACTCCTTGGGGGCAATTGGAGAAAATTGAATATGGATTGGATATCAGATTATTTTAGAGAATCGTTTTCTTAGGGGTGATAATAATATGGGTTTTATAGAATGTCATTCTTGGAAGATACATTTTGAGGGTCAGGTAAACCTGCAACATATTTTCAAATTGTTTAGCAACACACACACCCAAGATTGAACTCTAGGAAATTGTTTCTATTCAACTGTTTCCTATTACAATTTCATAAGGTTCAACCTAACAGATCAATGAAACAAATATACCAAATGTTAACAGTTATTGAAGTCTGGTGGTGGATAGATGAGTGTGACTGTACATGCCTTCAACTCTTCTGATTATTTGAACATTTTATTCATAAAATTTTGGGAAAAAATAAGAAAAAAGATGAGAGTTTGACATGAAAATGCACCAAGGCCGTGAATCCTGTCTTTGCCACTTAGTAGCGGTAGGAGGGTAATGATGCCAAGAGAAGGTTCTTGGAAAGGGAAGTGGAGGGGAATTGGGAGAGGCTTTATTCCATTCACATCTTCTGTGGGGCCCCCACCCACACCGCCCCACTAAGCACAAGCCTACCAAAGAGCAGTGTGCTTTAACCTAAGCCTCCTAAATACTAGATTTTGACCCCTAGGGCCCACCCACAAGAAGCTATGTGACCTGGGCAGGGTATTTAATTTCCCCAAGGCCTTAATACTGAGTAGATCTGAAGAATGAAGAGGAGGGAGAAGTTTAGGATGACTTCCAGATTTCTGGCCAGAGTGACACCTCAGAAAGAGGAGATGTAAGCCTCCCTGGGGGGTTGGGAAGGATTTCAGGCCAAAGGATTCAAGGAGGAAAAAGAGGCTCTTCTTCAGAAGTGGTACAAGGGCTCAGGGTTACCTAATTTTAACACAATGGGATTTCTTTTTGTCCCCCAAGCTGATGACGATGAATGGAACAAGTACATCTATTTTTCAAATCTTCTATAATAAGCATACAAAATGAACTTTGTTTTTAAAGCAGTTCTGCAGTGTAAAGCTCAGAAACACCAAAAAACAGACACAAGGTTTTGTATATTTTGAGCTGTATTTTTAATTGAGTAGTTAGTTATATGATTGTGACCTGAATATTAAATTTTCAGTGCATGCATTTGAACTTCTAAATTTATGTCCATCAATTAAGAAAAATAAAATGCTGCTTGATTGTTTTGGCAACAGCTGAGGGAGAAACTGACAACAGCAGTAACTTCAGGCAGGATCCTGCGGGGGTGGCATCCGGGGCAGAGGTGGGCAGTGAGAGACAAGTCTCACAGCTGATGCTGGGAGAAAGAGTAGACAGGACAGGGCAGCTGGAGGTAGGAGCCATCCAGTTTCCCCAAGGAAGGGAAAGCAACAACAACAACAACAAAACACACAAACAACAACAACAACAAAAAACAAAACAAAACAAAACAAAAAACAGGGTGGGGAGGGCCGAGGTCCACAACAACACCAGGAGCTAACTGTGGGATTAGATTTCCAGGCATTAGTAATAGGTTATCCTGACCCTCACCATAACCCTGTAAGGTAGGATTGTTATGTTTGGGTTTTGTATTAACAAGTGGGGAGGGGAAAATAGTACAGGAAGATTTACAACAAAAAGTTCCTTGCTTGTTAGTTCCAGCCTCTGTCTTACTTTGTACATGCAAACCTCTTTTAACTCCCTGGCTTCAAATTCTCTTGCTGGTGCTCTCCAACCATGCAAATATGACCGAGCCACATTTTTCAGACATTACTTATGGACTCTTGCAATGAATGACAGGTAAAGATGCAGCTCATTTAATATCACCCCCCCCTACACACACACACACACACACACACACACACACACACACACACACACGTTTCATCATTATTTTTAGTTCTGTTTTTTATTTTTGCAACTTTAATTTCCTTAAACTTTTGCTTTCAGTTCTTTTAAATAGAAACAGCATCTCTGGTGCTGTGGAGGAGGATTTTTGTGAGAGGATATTTGAGCTCGGTGACTCTTACAACTCCCACCTCCACTTCTATCTTTTTTTAAGTTTGTTTATGTAAGTAATCTCTATGTCCAGGTGCGGCTCAAACTTACAACCCAAGATCAGGAGTCACATGTTCTTCGGATTGGCCCAGCCAAGCGCCCCCCATCTCCACTTCCATCTCCAAACATTTCGTAAAGCTGTGCTCTGAGCCTTAGATTTCCACGACTGAGAACATTTACATTCCATTCTGTAACCATTATTGTCTTCTAAAGTTTGTGCTTAGGGTAGAGTCAGAGCAGTCTATAGACTATAGTCTAATAGACTTACTGTAATAAATGGCATTAACACAATTATATTTATGAAAACTTTCCTTCACAGCAGAGCCAAGAAATGTGACTCCTTGGCTGTACTCAGTGTCCCAACCCTGTACTACTCAACTGTTCAAAGTTGCTTAGTTTCCTTCTTTTTCTTTCCTAGTGTTTTTTTAATCAAAGAGAAAATCTGTGCCATCTTGCCCATGCTATACTTGGAATCGTCCAGCTCTATGCTCTATGAAATACCTTTATTTCCTAGAGCCCTATTCTTCAAATATGAGACACCACACAGCTAATATTCTTGGTAACATGTATTTCCTGATCCCATGAGCCTTTACTTGGCTATTTTACTAGATGACAGGCTCAAATCACTTCCTAAGAAAGGTGTATGGCCAGTAAGCTTTCTGAGTTTCTACGTGTCTAACAACGTGTGTGTGTGTGTGTGTGTGTGTGTGTGTGTGTGTGTGTGTTTTAATGTTTATTTAGTTTTGAGAGAAAGACAGAGACAGAGACAGTGTGAGCAGGGGAGGGGCAGAGAGAGAAAGAGGGAGACACAGAATCTGAAGCAGGCTCCAGGCTCTGAGCTGTCAGCACAGAGGCTGATGTGGGACTCCATCTCATGAACCTTGAGATCATGACCTGAGCTAAAGTCGGATGCTTAACCCACTGAGCTACCCAGGTGCCCCTGCATGCCTAACAAAGTTTTTATTTTGCCCTCACAACTAATTTGCCTGGGTATAGGTTTCCAAAGTTGAAAATCATTATTCCCCTAAATGTTGAGGCCATTATGCCACTGTTTCTAGTGGGGCTACTGAGAAATCTAACGCCACTATGATTCTTGTTTCTTGTAGGAGCTGCAGTTCCCTCACCCCAGGAGAATTCTTGGGATCTTCTCTGTATAGCTTGTTCTAAAACTTCCAAATGATGTGTGGCCTTTTCCACTCCCCCTAATCAAAACTCAGGAGGCCTTTTTTTTCAAACATTGTTTTTTAAGTGTATGTATTTTGAGAGAGAGAGAGAGAGAGCACAAGTGGGCGAGGAACAGAGAGAAAGGGAGAGAAAGAGAATCCCAACGTGGGGCTTGAACTCACAAACTGTGAGATCATGACCAGCGCCAAAATCAAGAGTCAGCGGCTTAGCTGACTGAGTCACCCAGGCGCCCCTCAGGCAGTTATCTTTGATTGAAAACTCATATCTTTAGTTTTAGTCTCTTATTGGATCCCCTCTGGATCTACCCTTTGTGTTCATGCTGTCATATTTTACATATATTTTGCTCCAGGTTTTGAGAGATTTCCTTTAATCTATCTTACAATCCTCTCTTGAATTTTCATTTCCAAGGGTTCTGTCCCATTTTCTTTTTTTTTTTTTAAGATTTTATTTTTAAGTGATCTCCACACCCAATGTGGTGCTTGAACTCACAACCCCAAGACCAAGGGTCGCATGCTCCACCAACAGTCAGCCAGGCACCCCATCTATCCCATTTTCTGATTTTTCCTTTTTATGGCATCATAGTTTTGTTTAATAGAATATCATTTCACATCTCCTTAGGGACAAATAGTTAATTTTATAGGGTTTTTATTTGACTCTTGTTATATTCCCTGAATTCTGTTTTCCTCTGGGGTTGGTTTTTCTATGTTTATTTTTTTTTTTTCATCATATTGTAGGCTTTTCTCAGGTGATTCTCAGTTATCAGGCTGTTTCTAAAGATGAGACAGGGGTAAGGCCTCCTGTGGACCTTGCTGAGTGGCAGGCGTCAATATAGGGTGACTAGTTAGAGGCCTGATCCTTATGCTGAGGTCTCTCAAAGGCCAGAATGTAGATGGCTTTGTGCTAGATGCCAACCACGACTCCACTGCCCACGTTTTCTCAGACAGATCCTTCAGTGTCTTTTGGAAGGTCCCCTCTGATTATTTATTTGTTGGTTTCTGTGTGTAGTTGGGCACCGAGTTCCTGGGCGTTCTTGGCACCAGACTTGAGTAGTGTGGAGGATGACTGTTTCACATACAGATTTTCACTGTCCTCTGTCTTCTCTGCACTCTACTAACTTCTCTGAGTCCCCAACCTCTGCCAGGTCCTAGCACATACAGAGGCTTCCTCGTCTTCTGCAAGACCCTCCAAGCATATCCTGGGCTACAGCTTCTTGCACTCAGTCTTGTCCCATTTGTTTTCCAGAAATTCACAGATAGTACTTATCCTTTGTTCTCCAAACCATTTTTGGTATTGTAACTTTTATATTCCTTTGTATAATTATAATTGAGTCCTAAGAGGAAGAGGGAATAAATATGTGTGCTCAAGTCCCCATCTTGAGCCAGTTAGAAAAGGTAGGGATTATTCCCATTTTACAGTTGGAAAACAGAGGCTCACGTGATTAAGTGACTGGCCTCAGATCACACAGAAAGGGCCAGAATTAAACTTACATGTTTTTGACTATGTCAAACTACTTCTTTTTGTCCAAACCATGATTCAGCTGGTATGACCTGGAGAATAAGGCCTTTACATCATACTATGAGTTTTAAATACAATGTTATTTATGTATAAAAGTAATTCAGAAACTGTCCAGACTAAAAACTGTGAAATACCATTTTATAAGTTACATGTCTAGAATAAAATGGGAAATCATTAAAATCATAAAACAGTTTTGTATTTTGGGGGTGAGCTTGGAGCAGAATACAGCTTGAGGAGACAAAATTGGTAGGTAGGGCAGGATTAATTAATACTTGGGTAGTTATGGCAAAGGCATAGCACACTCAGGCTATCTCACATCCATAAAATCCACTTTATCTGTCTGTTTGTTTAATTGAGGTAAAATTGACCTATTAGTTTCAGGTGTACAACACAATAATTTGATATTTGTATAAACTACAAGGTGATCACCACAATAAGTCTGGTTATCATTCACCACCATAAGACTGACCCCTTCAAACCTTTTGTCCACATTCCAACCCCTTTCCCTTCTGATAACCACCAATCTGTTCTCTGTATCTGTGAGTTTTGTCTTGTTTGTTCTTTTGTTTTGTTTTTTAGGTTACACATGTAAGTGAAATCATAAAGTATTTGTCTTTATCTGTTTAACTTATTTTACTTAGCACAGTAACCTTTAGGCCATCCATGTTGTCACAAATGATAAGATTTCCTTCTTTTTTGTGGCTGAGTAGTATTCTGTGTGTATATATGCCACACCTTTATCCATCCATCCATCGATGGGCACTTAGGTTGTGTCTATGGCTTTGCTATTATAAATAATGTTGCAGTGAACATATGGAGTGCATATATCTTTTCAAATTAGTGTGTTCCTATTCTGCAGATAAATACCCAGAATTGGAATTGTTGGATCATATGGTATTTCTATTTTTAATTTTTTGAGGACCCTCCATGTGGCTTTACATTCTGGCTGCACTAATTCACAATCCCACCAACAATGTAGGAGGGTTCTCTCCTCTCCACAACCTCTCCAACACTTGTTATTTCTTGTCTTTTTGTTAATAGCTATTCTGACAGGTATGAAATGATATCTCATTGTGGTTTTGATTTGCATTTCCCTGATGATTAGTGATGTTGAGCATCTTTTCATGTGCCTGTTATCCATTTATATGTCTTCTTTGAAAAAAATCTATTCAGATCATCTTCCCACTTTTTAATCAGATTGTTTTGTTATTAATTTGCATAAATTCTTCATATATTTTGGATATTAGCTCTTTGTCAGATATATTTTCTCCCATTCAGTAGGTTCTCTTTTATTTATTTATTTATTTATTTATTTATTTATTTAATGCTATCCCTCACTGTGTAGAAGCTTTTTAGTTTGATGTAGTCACACTTATTTATTTTTGTTTTTGTTGCCACTGCCTTTGGAGTCAGGTGCAAAAAAAAAAAAAAAATGTTGCCAAGACCAATGTCAAAGAGCTTAATGTCTTTGTTTTCTTCAAGGAGTTTTGTAGTTTATGTTCTTATTTTAAGTCTTTAATCAATTTTGAGTTAATTTTTATGTGTAATGTGAGATAGCCATTTAGTTTCATTCTTTTGCATGTAGCTGTCCAGTTTTCCCAACACCATTAATTGAAGAAATTGCCCTTTCTCCATTGCATATTCTTGCCTTTTTTGCCATAAATTAATTGACCATATATGCATGGGTTTATTTCTGGGCTGTATTCCATTCTAATGATCTATGTGTCTGTTTCATGCCAATACTATATTGTTTTGAACACTACAGCTTTGTAGTATAGTTTGAAATCAGGGAGCATGATATGTCCAGCTTTATTCTTATTTCCCAAGATTGTTTTGGCTATTGAGGTCCCATGCAAATTTTAGACTTATTTGTTCTACTTCTGTAAAAAAAAAAAAATACCATTGGAATTTTTACAGGGTTTGCATTGGGTAGTATGGACCTTTTAACAATATTAATTCTTTCAACCTATGAGCATGGAATATCTTTCCATTTATTTGTTCCTTCTTCAATTTCTTTCATCGACGTCTTAGAGTTTTCAGTGTACAGGTCTTTTACTTCTCTGTCTAAATTGTATCTAAGTGCTTATTCTTTCTGATGCTACTGGAAGCAAGATTGTTTTCTTAATTTCTCTTCCTGATAGTTTATTATTAGTGTATAGAAACAACCAATTTTTGTATATTTATTTTGTGTCCTGCAACTTCTACTGAATTCATTTATTATTCTAACAAATTTTTGGTGAAGTTTTTAGAATTTGTCATCTGCAAATAGTGGCAGTTTTACTTCTTCCTTTCCTATTTGGATGCCTTTTATTTCTTCTTGCCTAATTCTCTGGCTAGGATTTCCAAAGCTATGTTGAATAAAAGTGGTGAGAATGAGCATCCATGTCTTCTTCCTCATCTTAGAGGAAAAACTTTCAGCTTTTCACTGTTGGGTATGACGTTTGCTGTGGGTTTGTCATATACGACCTCTATTATGCTGAGGTATGTTCCCTCTATATTCACCTTGTTGAGAGTTTTTATTATAATGTTAAATTTTGTGAAAAAAATTTTTGCATACATTGAGATGATCATATGCTTTTTATCCTTCATTTTGTTAATGTAGTGTATCACATTGATTGATTTGCAAATGGTGAACCATCTCTGCATTCCTAGAGTAAATCTCACTTGACCATGATGTATGATTCTTTTAATGTATTGGGGGAATTAGGTATGCTAATAGTTTGTTGAGGATGTTTACATCTATATTCATCAGGAATATTGACCTGTAATTTTATTTTCTTGTAGTGTCGTTGTTTGGGTATCAAGGTAATGCTGGTCTCATAAAATGAGTATAGAACCATTCCATCCTCTTCAATTTTTTGGAAAATTTTGAAGATAGCTATTAAATCTTTCTGAATATTTGATAGTATTCATCAGTGAAACTATCTATTCCTGAGCTGTTGTTTGTTGGAAGGTTTTTGTTTATTGATTCAATCCCTTTACTAGTAATTAACCTATTCATATTTTTTATTTCTTCATGATTCAGTCTTGGAAGATTGTATGTTTCTAGGCATTTATTCAGTTCTTCTAAGTTGTCCAGTTTGTTGGCATATAACTGTTCAAGTAGTGTCTCATTATCTGTTGTATTTCTGTGGTATCAATTGTAACTCCTCTTTATTCTCTGACTTATTTGAGCCTTTATTTTCTTCTGAGATTTTATTTAAATTCAAATTGGTTAATATATAGTGTAGTATTGGTTTCAGGAGTAGAACCTAGTGATTCATTGCTTACATATAACATCCAGTGCTCATCCCAACAAGTGTCCTCCTCAATGTCCATCACCCATTTTCCCCGCCCTCCCAACCCCCCACCTCCATCAACCCTCAGTTTGTTCTCTGTATTTAAGAGTCTCTTATGGTTTGCCTCCCTTTCTGTTTGTATCTTATTTTATTTTTCCTTCCCTTCCCCTATGTTCATTTGTTTTGTTTCTTAAATTCCACATATGAGTGAAATCACATGGTATTTTTCTTTCTCTGAATGACTTATGGCTTCCCAGGGGAATTCTACAAATGTTTAAAGAAGAATTAATACCTATTCTTCTGAAACTGTTCCAAAAAAATAGAAATGGAAGGAAAACTTCCAAATTCATTCTATGAGGCCAGCATTACCTTGATTCCAAAACCAGACAAAGACGCCACTAAAAAGGAGAATTACTGACCAATACCCCTGATGAACATCAATGCAAAAATTCTCAACAAGATACTAGCAAATTGAATCCAACAGTACATTAAAAGAAGTATTCGCCACGATCAAGTGAGATTCATTCCTGCGCTATACAGGTGGTTCAATATCCACAAATCAATCAATGTGATACACCACATTAATAAAAGAAAGGATAAGAACCATATGCTTCTCTCAATAGATGCAGAAAAGGCATTTAACAAAATACGGCATCCTTTCTTGATAAAAACCCTTAAGAAAGTAGAGACGGAAGGAACATATCTCAATATCATAAAGGCCATGTATGAAAGGCCCACAGCTAATATCATCCTCAATGGAGAAAAACTGAGAGTTTTTCCCCAAAAGGTTAGGAACAACAGAGATGTCCACTGTCATCACTGTTGTTCAACATAGTACTGGAAGTCCTGACCTTGGCAATCAGACAAAAACAAAAAATAAAAAATAAAAGACATCCAAATCAGCAAGGAAGAAGTCAAACTTTCATTCTTCATGGATGATACTCTACATGGAAAACCTTGAAGGCTCCACCAAAAATGTGCTAGAACTGATACATGAATTCAGCAAAGTTGCAAGATGTAAAATCAACATACAGACATCTGTTGCATTTCTATATGCCAATAATGAAGCAGCAGAAAGAGAATCAAGGAATCAATCCTATTTACAATTGCACCAAAAACATATCTAGGAATAAACCTAACCAAAGAGGTAAAGGATCTGTACTCCAAAAACTATAAATACTTATGAAAGAAATTGAAGAAGACACAAAGAAATGGTAAAACATTCCATGCTCATGGATTGGAAGAACAAACATTGTTAAACTGTCTATACTACCCAAAGCAATCTACACATTCAATGCAATCCCTATTAAAATACTACCAGAATTTTTTCACAGAGATAGAACAAATACTCCCAAAATGTGTATGGAACCAGAAAAGACCCCGAATAGCCAAAGTAATGTTGAAAACGAAAACCAAAGTGGAAGGCATCACAACTGCACACTTTGAGCTGTATTAGGAAGCTATAATAATCAAGACAAGATGGTACTACCACAGAAACAGACACAGAGATCAATAGAATAGAATAGAGAACCCAGAAATGGACCCACAACTGTATGGTGAACTCAATTTTGACAAAGCATGAAAGACTATCCAATGGAAAAAAGACAGTTTCTTCTTCAACAAATGGTGTTGGGAAAACTGGACAGCGACATGCAGAAGAATGAAACCAGACCCCTTTCGTACACCATACACAAAAATAAATTCAAAATGGATGAAAGACCTAAATGTGAGACAGGAAAGCTTCAAAGTCCTAGAGAACAACACGGGCAGCAACCTCTTTGAGCGCAGCCACACTAACCTCTTACTAGACACATCTCCAGATGCAAGGGAAACAAAAGCAAAAATGAACTATTGGGACCTCATCAAGATAAAAAGCTTCTCCACAGCAAAGGAAACAATCAACAAAACTAAAAGGTAGCCTACAGAATGAAAGAAGATATTTACAAATGGCATATCTGATAAAAGGCTAGTATCCAAAATCTATAAAACACTCATGAAACTCAACACCCAAAAAATAAACAATCCAGTTAAGAAATGGGCAGAAGACATGAATAGATACTTTTCCAAAGAAGACATCCATATGGCAAACAGATTCATGAAAAGATGCTCAACATCACTCATCATCAGAGAAATACAAATCAAAACCACAATGAGATGCCACCTCACACCTGTCAGAATGGATACAATTAACAACTCAGGAAACAACAGATATTGGCAAGGATGTGGAGAAAGGGGAACCCTCTTACATAGTTGGTGGGAATGCAAACTGGTGCAGTCACTCTGGAAAACAGTGTGGAGGTTCCTCAAAAACTTAAAGATGGAGGGGCTCCTGGGTGGCTCAGTCGGTTAAATGTAGGATTCTTGGTTTCATCCCAGGTGATGATCTCACAGTTTCTGAGTTTGAGCCCCCACTCAGGCTCTATGCTGACAGTGCAGCGCCTACTTGGGATTCTCTTTCTCTCCCTCTTTCTGCCCCTCTCCTGCTCATGCCATCTCTGTCTCTCTCAAAATAAATAATTGAACTTAAAAAAAAAAAGTTAAAGATAGACATACCTACGATCCATTATTTGTACTACTAGGTATTTATCCAAAGGATAAAAAATACTGATTCGAACAGGGCACATGCACCCCAGTGTTTATAGCAGCAGTCTCAACAATAGTCAAATTATGGGAAGAGCCCAAGTGTCTATTGACTGATGAATGGATAAAGAAGATGTGGTATATATCTACATATAGATATATACACACACATATCCATACAATGGAATATTACTTAAGCCATCAAAAAGAATGAAATCTTTCACATTCTGAAAACTCTACATTTCTTCCTATTTTATGTTTTGATGTCACATTTTACATCTTTTTATTTTGTGTATCCCTTAAGTAATTATTGTAGTTATAGGTAGTTTTACTGCTCTTGTCTTTTAATTTTTATACTAGCTTTATAAGTGGTTAATTCACTAACCTTGCTATATTTTTGCGTTTACCAGTGAGATTTCTACTTTCATATGTTTTCTTGTTACTTAGTGCACTTTATTTTCTGCTAAAGAAGACACTTTAACATTTTTTGTAAGACCAGTTTAGTGGTGATGACTTTTTGCTTTCACTTGTCTGCAAAACTCTTTATCTCATATTCAATTCTGAACAATAACCTTGCCAGGTAAAGTATTCTTGGTTGTAAATTTTTTTTGCTTTTAGCACTTTGAATATATTGTGCCACTCTATTCTGGCCTGAGAAACTTCTGATGAAATATCAGCTGGTTATCTTATACATAATAAGTTGTTATTCTCTTGCCATTTAAAAAATTATTTCTTTAAATTTAATATTTTAATTATAATGCGCCTGGTGTGGATCTCTTTGGGTTCGTCTTATTTGGAATTTTGTACATCTTGCGCATGAATATCTGTTTCCTTCCACAAATTAGGGAACATTTCAACCACTATTTCCTCAAGTAAATTTTCTGCTCCTTTCTTCCTCCCTTCTCCCTCTAAGATCCTACATTGCAAATGCTATTCTGCTTGATGTTGTCTCACATTTCCCTTAAGTTATATTCACATTTTAAATTTCCTTTTTCTTTTTGTTGCTCTTTTTTGGATGTTCCACTGACCTATCTTCCAGTCACTGATTTGTTCTACTTCATTAGTCTGCTGTTAAACCCCTCTAGTGCATTTTTCAGTTCAGTTATTGTACTTTTTAGCTCTATGAATTGTCTAGTATCTTCACTTAAAAAAAATCAAGTATAATGAACTTACAGTGTTATAGTACTTTCAGGTGTACATTCAATTTGATGATTCAACAATTCTGTACATTGCTCAATGCTCATCAGGATAAATGTACTTTAATGCCCTTTATTATTTCACCAGTTTCCCCACCCACCTCTCTCTGGCAACCACCAGTTTGCTCTCGGCATTTAAGAATATGCTTTTCTGTTTGTCTCTTTTCCTCTTTGCTCATTTATTTTTTCTTAAATTCCACATATGAGTGAAATCATATGGTTATTTGTTTTTCTCTGACTGACTCAATTCACTTAGCATTATAATCTCCAGGTCCATCCATATAGCTGCAAATGACAAGATTTCATTTTTTAAATAGCTGAATAATATTCCATTGTATATATATGCCACCTATTCTTTAGCCATTCATCTTTAATGGATACGTGGGTTGTTTCCATATTTCGGTATTGTAAATAATGCTACACTAAACATAGGGGTGCAGATATCTTTTAAAATTAGTGTTCGTGTTTTCTTTGGGTAAATACCCAGTTGTGGAATTACTGGATCATATGGTAAAACTATTTTTAATTTTTTGAGAGACTTCCAGACTGTTTTCCACAGTGGCTTCACCAATTTGCATTATGACTAGCAGTGTATGAAGGTTTTTTTTCCCTCCACATCCTCACCAACACTTGTTATTTCTTGTCTTCTTGATTTTAGACATTCTGACAAGTGTAAAGTAATATCTCATTGCTTTCATTACATGTCCCTCACGATTAGTGATGAAGAGTATCTTTTTGTGTGTCTGTTGGCCATCTGTATGTATTCTTTGGGAAAATGTCTATTCAGGTCCTCTTCCCATTTTTCATTGGGTTATTATGGGTGGAGAAGGGTTAGTGTTGTTTTGTAGAAGTTCTTTATATATTTGGAATATTAACCCCCTATCAGATATGTCATTTGCAGATATCTTCTCTAATTTAGTAGGTTGCCTTTTTGTTTTGTTGACGGTTTCCTTCACTGTGCAAAATGTTTTGGTGTACTCCCAAGAGCTTAATTTTGCTTTTGTTTCCCTTGCCAGAGATGTATCTAGTAAAATGTTTCTCCAACCAATGTCAAAGAAATTACTGCCTGTGTTTTCATCTAGGAATTTTATGGTTTCAGGTCTCACATTAGGTCTTCAGTCCATTGTGATTTTATTTGTGTGTAAGGTAAGAAAGTGGTCTAGCACCATTCTTTTGCATGTAGCTGTCCATTTTTCCCAGCATTTGTTGAAAAGACTATCTTTTTCCCATTGGATATTCATGCCTCCTTTATTGTAGACTAATTGACCATACAAGTATAGGTTTATTCCTGAACTCTTTCTTTTGTTCCATTGGTCTATGTGTTCATTTTTGTTCCTATACCACACAATTTTGATTAGTGCGACTTTGAGGTATGTCTCAAATTCTGGGATAGTGATAACTCCAGCTTTATTCTTCTTTCTCCAGATTGCTTTGGCTGTTTGAAGTCTTTTGTGGTTCCATACAAATTTTAGGAATATCTGTTCTAGTTCTGTGAAAACTGCTGTTGGGTATTGCATTTAATCTGTTGATTGTTTGGGATACTATGGACTTTTTCACAAGATTAGTTCTTCCAATTCATGAGCATGTTATATCTTCCCATCTGTGTGATCTTCAATTTCTCTGATCAGTGTTTTATAGTTTTTGAGTAGAAGTCTTTCACCTCTTTGGATAAGTTTAGTCTTTTGTAGTTTTTATTTTTGGTACAATTGTAAATGGGACTATTTTCTTAATTTCTCTGATACTTCATCATTTTTATGTATTTTTATTAAACAAAATAAATATTTTTATTAAAATAAATATTAAAATATTTAATTATAAAAATTATTTATTATTAAAAATAAATGTTTTTATTAAAATGTTTTTATTTATTTTTTTATTATTGTGCAGAAGTAAGACAGATTTCTGTATATTAATTTTGTAGCCTGCAACATTGCTGAATTTATTTATCAGTTCTAGTAATTTTTTTAAGTAGGCTTCATTCCCAGCATGGGGTTTGAACTCACAACCCTGAGATTAAGAGTTTGCATGCTCTATCAAATGAGCCAGCCAGCCCTCCCCAGTTCTAGTAATTTTTTGGAGGGGTCCTAAGGGATTTATATATATAATATTATGGCCTCTGCAAATAGTGAAAGTTTTACTTCTGCCTTGAAAATTTGGATGCCAAGGGTGAGTCAAGGTGGCAGAGAAGTAGGGGGATCAGAATTTCCCTCCTCCCTCAAATGCAGCAGTATTGAGGTCAGAACACTTGGAATACCAGGAATCCCAGATACAGGGTGACAGAAAAATATCCACGGATGGAAAAAAATTGGCGGGACAGAGGTGTGTGTGTTTGCAAATTGGGAGAGATAAAACGGGTGGCATAGGCACTGGAGGGGGATCTTTTTTGGTGGAGAAGCAAAGGGAAAAGAGAGGCTGTGGAAGTGTGGGATTGTAGTTGGACAAGAGAAAAACCTCTCTAGACTATGGATTGAGGGAAAAAAATAGGGACAGAGCCAGTTCCTACTTTGCAAACAGCCTTAGGAGTGAAGATCGGAGTTTTCAGGGTTGCACAACTTTCTCCCACCAGAGCAGCTGGCATGCCCCTGGGGGAAGGGGAGCCAGCCCGGGGCTCAGTATCAATTTCCTGCGGTGCACTGGGAAACAGCAGTCCCCTCCCTTGAATACTGTGGGACGAGGATATATTGCCCCTCCAAGGACAAAAGACTTGCAGGCGCCAGCCAGAGGCCCTTTGTCACCTGGGCAGAGTGGCACTATTCCAGAATCGGGTCCATAGGGAACAGGATTCTTTAAGACATCGGGTTTTAAATCCCAGCTGAGCACCTAGGAGGTGTGGGAGACTGGAACAGGACAAGTCAGCCGGCCAGTGTTACTCAGTGAGGGCTGCCTGGACTGCATGATTTGAGACACCAGGTGGGGAGAGGAGAGATTGGGGTGTCACCATTGTTCTCCCCATCACCAGCACGGTGGGACTTCAGGGAACAGGACAGAGGCCCCCAGTGGAGGCAGGACTGCTTACACCAAACCCAGCCCCTCCCGTGCCTTGTAAATGCTTATGTACGAGAGTGAGATTGACACTGACTGAACCAGACGGCCTCTCCTCCAGAACAGCACAGCCACGGGTCCCAAGCATCAAGAGACAACTGTCCTGCAGTTTTGCATGTTAGTCTGGGGTTTTTTGTTTGTTTGTTTCTTCTTGTCTTTCTCTGTTCTGGATGTTCCTTTGTTTAATCAAGCATTTTTACTCTATTCTTTTTATACCTTTCTTGTATCTCCTTTATTTTCCTTTCTCTCCCTCTCTCTGGATTAAGCCTTATAGTTTCTTTGATTCTCTGCCTGGTCTCATTTTTTTCTGCCCCTGTCATTTCTGTCTTTGTATAGGATAAGACTTCTTCCCTCCCCTCACCCCTTTTTTTTCCAGGGTTACTTCAACGAACAAATCAAAACACACCTGGTCCAATCCAACACTACAACCAGTGAGATAAAGCAACCAAAGACACAACAGTGTACCAACACACTCCAAAAACACTTCTTGAATTGCCAGGTCCTGGACAGTGTATGATCCCCTTTTAATATAGTAGTACTCTCAGGTTCAGGACACATAACAAGCTATTAAATACATAAAAGACAGAAAACTAGCCAAAGTGTTCAAAAGGAAGAATTCTGCTCAAAAGAAATTCTAGGGAGAAATAATAGCCAGCAAATTGCTCAAAACAGATATAAACAATATATCTGATCATGAATTTAGAATAATAGTCATAAGACTAATAGCTGGGCTTGAAAAAAGCATAGAATACGGCAGAGAATCTATTGCTGCATAGATCAAGGACCTAAGAAATAGTCACGACAAATTAAGAAATGCTGTAATTGAGATGCAAATGCACAATAAGCTAGATGCAGTGACAGCAAGGATAGAAGAAGCAGAGGTGAGAATAGGTGAAATAGAAGATAAAATTATGGAAAATGATGAAGCTGAGAAAAAGAGGGATAGGAAATTACTAGACCACAAGGGGAGAATTAGAGACCTATGTGATTCAACAAAATGAAGTAATATCCATATCATAGGAGTTCCAGAAGAAGAAGAGAGAGAGAAAGGAGCAGAAGGCTTATTTGAACAATTTACAGCTGAGAACTTCCCTGATCTGGGGAAGGAAGCAGACATCCAAGTCCAGGATGCACAGAGAACTCCCTTCAAAATCAACAAAAACAGGTAACACCAAGACATATCATAGTGAAACTGGCAAAATACAAAGATAAAGAGAGAATTCTGAAAGCAGCTTGGGACAAATGGGCCTTAACCTACAAGGGTAAATACAGAAGGGTGGTAGCAGACCTGTCCACTGAAACTTGGCAGGCCAGAAGGAAATATTTAATGTGCTGAATAGGAAAAATACGCAGCCAAGAATCTATCCAGCAAGACTGTCATTCGGAATAAAGTCTTTCCCAGACAAACAAAAAACTAAAGGAGTTCATGACTACTAAACCAACCCTGCAAGAGATCCTAAAGGGGACTCTGTGAGTGGAAAGCAGCAAAAACTAAAAAGTACCAGAGACATCACCACAACCATGAAACCTACAGATAACACAATGACACTAAATTCATATCTTTCAATAACTCTGAATGTAAATGGACTAAATGCCTCAATCAAAAGACACAGGATATCAGGTTGGATAAAAAAACAAAAAAAAAACAAAAAACAAAAACAAGATCCATATATATGCTGCCTACAAGAGACTCATTTTAGACCTAAAAACATCTGCAGATTGAAAGTGAGGGGATGAAGAACCATCTATCATGCTACTAGATGTCAAAAGAAAGCTGGAGTAGCCATACTTATATCAGACAGACTAGATTTTAAACCAAAACTGTAACAAGAGATGAAGAAGGGCATTATATCAAAATTAAGGGGTCGATCCATCAAGAAGAGGTAATAATTGTAAATATTTATGCCCCAAATGTGAAAAACCCAAATATATAAATCAATTAATCACAAACATAAGTAAACTTATTGATAATTATACTATATAATTCTACTGTAATTGTAAGTGACTTTAATACTCCACGTATAGCAATGGAAAGATCATCTACACAGAAAATCAATAAGGAAACAATGGCCTTGAATGATACACTGGACCAGATGGACTTGACAGGTATATTCAAAACTTTTCATCCCAAAGCAGCAGAATACACATTCTTCTCGAGTGCACATCGAACTTTCTCCAAAATAGATCACATATGGGGTCACACAGCAGCCCTCAAAAAATATAAAAGAATTGAGGTCATACCATGCATATTTTCAGATCACAATGTTATAAAACTTGAAATCAACCAAAAGAAAAAATTTAGAAAGCCTCCAAATACATGGAGGTTAAAGAACATTCTACTAAAGAATAAATGGGTCAACCAGGAAATTAAAGAAGAAATAAAAAAAAAATATGGAAGCAAATGAAAATGAAAACATGGCAGTCCAAACCCTTTGGGATGCAGCAAAGGCAGTCCTAAGAGGAAAATACATTGCAATCCCAGCCTATCTCATGAAACAAGAAAGATCCCAACACAGAACCTAATCTCACACCTAAAGGAACTAGAAACAGAGCAGCAAAGAAAGCCCAAAGCCAGCAGAAGATGAGAAATAATAAAAATTAGAACAGAAATAAACAATATAGAATGCCCAAAAAACAGTGAACAGATCAATGAATCTAAGAACTGGTTTCTTGTGGGGCGCCTGGGTGGCGCAGTCGGTTAAGCGTCCGACTTCAGCCAGGTCACGATCTCGCGGTCCGTGAGTTCGAGCCCCGCGTCAGGCTCTGGGCTGATGGCTCAGAGCCTGGAGCCTGTTTCCGATTCTGTGTCTCCCTCTCTCTCTGCCCCTCCCCTGTTCATGCTCTGTCTCTCTCTGTCCCAAAAATAAATAA
The DNA here is from genome assembly GCF_018350155.1 of Leopardus geoffroyi. Classification (NCBI taxonomy): domain Eukaryota; kingdom Metazoa; phylum Chordata; class Mammalia; order Carnivora; family Felidae; genus Leopardus; species Leopardus geoffroyi. The sequence goes on from NC_059326.1 coordinate 19,264,391, forward strand.
ACGTTGAAAAAAAAAATTAAAAAAAAAAAAAAAAAAAAAAAAAAAAAAAAAAAGAACTGGTTTCTTGAAAGAATAAACAAAATTAATAACCCCCTAGCCAGACTTCTTAAAAAGAAAAGAGAGAGGACCCAAATAGATAAAATCATGAATGAAAGAGGAGAGATCACAACCAATACCACAGAAATACAAACAATTATCAGAGAATACAATGAAAAATTATACTTCAACAAACTGGACAATCTAGAAGAAATGGACAAATTCTTATATACCCACACACTACCAACCCAAATGGGAAGAAGTAGAAAATTTGAACAGACCAATAACCAGCAAAGAAATGGAATCAGTAATCAAAAATCTCCCAACAAATAAGAGTCCTGGGTCAGATAGCTTCCCAGGAGGATCCTATCAGATATTTAAAGCAGAGTTAATACCTATCCTTCTGAAGCTGTTCAAAATAGAAATGGAAGGAAAGCTTCCAGACTCATTCTATGAAGCCAGCATTACCTTGATTCCCAAACCAGAGACCCCACTAAAAAGCAGGCCAATATCCCTGATGAATATAGATGCAAAAATTCTCAACAAGATACTAGCAAATCAAATTCAACAGTATATTAAAATAATTATTCACCGTGATCAAGTGAGATTCATTCCTGGGCTGCAGGGCTGGTTCAATATTTCTTCAAATCAATCAATGTGGTCATCACATTAATAGAAGAAAAGATAAGAACCATATGATCCTGTCAATAGATGCAGAGAAAGCATTTGACAAAATACAACATTGTTTCATAATAAAAACCCTCAAGAAAGTTGGGATAGAAGGAACATACTTTAATATCATAAAATCCATATATGAAAGGCCCACAGCTAATATCATCCTCAATGGGAAAAAACTGAGAGTTTCCCTCTGAGATCAGGAACATGACAGGGATGTCTACTTTCACCACTGTTGTTTAATATAGTATTGGAAGTTCTAGCCTCAGCAATCAGAAAATAAAACAAAAGGCATCCAAATTGGCAAAGAAGTTGTCAAACTTTCACTTTTCGTGGATGACATTATACTGTAGATGGAAAACCCAAAAGACTCCACCAAAAGACTGCTAGAACTGATACATGAATTCAGCAAAGTTGCAAGATATAAAATCAATGTACAGAAATCGGTTGCATTTCTATACACCAATAATGAAGCAACAGAAAAAGAAATAAAGGAATAGATCCCATTTACAGTTCCACCAAGAACCATAAAATACCTAGGAATAAACCTAACCAAAGAGGTAAAAGATCTGTACACTGAAAACTATAGAAAGCTTATGAAAGAAATTGAAGAAGACACAAAGAAATGGTAAAACATTCCATGCTCATGGATTGGAAGAACAAATATTGTTAAAATGTCAATTATTACCCAAAGCAATCTACATATTCAATGCAGTCCCAATCAAAATAGCACCGATACTCTTCACAGAGCTAGAACAAACAATCCTAAAATTTGTATTGAACCACAAAAAACCCCACATAGCCAAAGTAATGTTGAAAAAGAAACCCACAGCAGGAGGCATCATAATCCCAGGCTTCAAGCTGTATTACAAAACTGTAATCATCAAGACAGTATGGTATTGGCACAAAAACAGACACATAGACCAATGGAATAGAATAGAGAACCCAGAAATGGACCCACAAATACATGTCCAACTGATATTTGACAAAGCAGGAAACAGTATCCAATGGGGAAAAAAAGTCTTTTTAGCAAATTGTTCTTGGAGAACTGAATAGCAACCTGCAGAAGAATCAAACTGGACCACTTTCTTACACCATACACAAAAATAAATTCAAAATGGATAAAAGACCTGAATGTGAGACAGGAAACCATCAAAATCCTAGAGGAGAAAACCTCTTTGACCTCAGCCTCAGCAACTTCTTTTTTTTTTTTTTAATTTTTTTAAATGTTTATTTATTTTTGAGAGAAAGAGCACAACCTGGGAAGGGGCAAAGAGAGAGAGACAGAGACAGAGGGAGACACGGAATCTGAAACAAGCTCCAGGCTCTGAGCTGTCAGCACAGAGCCCAACGTGGGGCTAGAACTCATGAACCATGAGACCATGAGCTGAGCCGAAGTTGGACACTTAACCAACTGAGCCACCCAGGCACCCCTACTGCAGCAACTTCTTACTTGACATGTCTCTGAAAGGAAGGGAAATAAAGGCAAAAGTGAACTATTGGAACCTCATCAAGATAAAAAGATTCTGCACAGCAAAGGGAATAACCAACAAAACTAAAAGGCAACCAACAGAATGGGAAAAGATATTTGTAAATGACATATTGGATAAAGTGTTAGTATCCAAAATATAAAGAATTTACCAAACTGAACACCTGAAAAACAAATAATCCAGTGAAGAAATAGGCAGAAGGCATGATTAGACACTTTTCCAAAGAAGACATCTAGATGGCCAACAGACACCTGAAAAGATGTTCAACATCATTCATCATCAGGGAAATACAAATTGAAACCACATTGAGATATCACCTGACACCAGTCAGAATGGCTAAAATGAACAACTCAGGAAACAACAGATGTTGGCAAGGATGTGGACAAAGGGGAACCCTCTTGCACTGTTGGTGGGAATGCAAACAAGTGCAGCCACTCTGGAAAACAGTACGGAGGTTCCTCAAAAAATTAGAAATTGAACTACCTTATGACCCAGCAATTGCACTACTAGGAATTTATCCAAAGGATATAGGAGTACTGAATCGTAGGGGCACATGTACCACAATGTTTATAGCAGTGTTGTCAACAATATCCAAATTATGGAAAAAGCCCAAATGCCCATCAACTGATGAATGGATAAAGAAGATATAGTGTGTGTGTGTGTGTGTGTGTGTGTGTGCGCGCGCCTTGTACACACACACACACACACACACACACACACAATAGCATACTGCTCAGTGATGAAAAAGAATGAAAACTTACCATTTGCAACAACGTGGATGGAACTGGAAGGTATTATGCTAAGTGAAATAAATCAGTCAGAAAAAAAGACAGATACCATATGTTTTCATTCATATGCGGAATTTGAAAAACTTAACAGAATACCATAGAGAAAGGGAAGGAAAAATGTTATAAACAGAGAGGGAGGCAAACCATAAGAGACTCTTAAATACAGAGAACAAACTGAGGGTTGATGGAGGTGGGGGGATGGGAGGGCGGAGAAAATGGGTGATGGACATTGAGGAGGGTACTTGTTGGGATGAGCACTGGGTGTTGTATGTAAGTGATGAATCACGGGAATCCACTCCCAAACCAAGACTACGCTGTATACACTGTATGTTAGCTAAATTGACAATTATTAAAAAAAAGAAGAAAAGAAATACAAGATGTCTTGTATTTCTTTTTCTTGCCTGAGTGCTGTGGCTAGGACTTTCAATATTATTTTGTATAAATGTGGTCAGAGTAGACATCTTTGTTTTGTTCCTGATCTTAGAGGAAAACCTCTCATTTTTTCACCAGTAAGAAGTTAGTTGTGGATTTATCCACAAATGGATCATATATGGCCATTATTATGTTGAGGTATGTTCTCTCTAAACCTACTTGGTTGAGAGTTTTTATCATGAATGAATGTTTTACTTTGTCTAATGTTTTTTCTGCATCTATTGAGATGGTCATATAGTTTTTATCCTTTCTCTTATTAAGGTGATATACCATATTGATGGATTTATGAATATTGAACTATCCTTGCATCCCTGGAATAAATCCCACTTGATCATCGTTAGTGAATTTTTTAATGTATTATTGGATTTGATTTACAAATATTTTATTGAGGCTTTTTGCATCTGAGTTTATCAGAGCTACTGGCTATAGTTCTCTTTTCTGCAGTGTCTTTGTCTAGTTTTGGTATCAGGGTAATGGTGGTCTTGTAGAATGAATTTGTATGCTTCCTTTTTTTCTATTTTTTTTTTTTTTAATAGATTGAGAAGAATAGGGATTAACTCTTCTTTAAATGTTTGGGAGAATTCACCTGTGAATCCTTCGGGTCCTAGACTTCTGTATTTTTGGAATTTTTTTGATTACTGATTGAATTCTGCTGCTAGTAATCAATCTGTTCAAATTTCCTATTTTTTCCTAATTCGGTTTTAGGAGGTTGTTTCCAGGTGTTTATCCATTTTTCTAGGTTGTCCAACTTGTTGGCATATAATTTTTCATAATATTCTTTAAAAACCTTTGTATTTCTGTGGTATCTGTTATTTCTCCTCCTTCATTTCTGATTTTATTTATTTCTCACTCTTCTTTTTTTGATGTGTTTGCCTAAAGGTTTATGAATTCTGTTGATCTTTTCCAAGAAGCAGCTGCTGGTGGTCTCATTGATCTGTTCTACTGTTTTTGTTTGTTCATTTTTGTTTTATGTTGTTTTGGTTGTTAGTCTCTATTTCATTTATTTTTGCTCTTTGTTATTTCCTTCCTTCTTCTGGCTTTGGCCTTTGTTTTTCTTTTCTAGCGCCTTTAGATATGAGGTTAGGTTGTTTATTTGCAATTTTTCTTGCATCTTGAAGTAGGCCCTTGTTGGTATAATCTTTCCTCTTACAACAGTTTTGCTGCATCCCAAAGATGTTGGACCCTTGTGTTCACATTTTCATTTGTCTCCATTTTTTAAAATTTCCTCTTTGATTTCTTGGCTGATCCATTCATTTTCTAGTAGCATGTTATTTAACCTCCATGTATTTGTGTGTTTCCAGATCTTTTCTTGTGATTGATAACTAGTTTCAAACCATTGTGGTCAGAAAAGACACATGATATGATTCAAATTTTTTAAATTTATTGAGTCTTGTTTTGTGGCCTAACATATGAACTATTCTGGAGAATTTTTCATGTGCCTTTGAGAAGATTATGTATTCTGCTGTTTTTTGATGGAATGTTCTGAAGATATCTCTTAGGTCCATCTGGTCTAAAGTGTTATTCAAAGCCACTATTTTGTTGTTGATTCTCTATCCAGATGATCTATCTATTGATGTAAGTGGGTGCTAAAGTCCTCTACTATTATTGTATTGGTGTCAATTTCTTTCCTTATATCTGTTAATAGCTGCTTTATGTATTTAGGTTGTTTCCAGGTTGGGTTCATAAATATTTACAATTGTTATATCTTCTTGTTGGATTGTTCTCTTTATCAGTATGTAGCATCCATTGTCTTATTATAGTCTTTTTTAAAAAAGTCTATTTTCTCCAATATGAGTATTGCTACCCCTGTTACCTTTTCACTTCCATTTGCATGGTAAATGTTTTTTTCTCTCTTCACTTTTGGTGTGTATTTAGGCCTGGCAGTAGTCTCTTGTAGGCAGCATAGAGATTGGTCTTGCTTTTTTTCCATTCCATCATTCTATATATTTTGAATCAAGTGTTTAATTCATTTACATCCAAAGTAATTAATGATAGGGATGTACTTAGTGCCATTTTGTTATTGGATCCATGGTTGTTTTTATAGTTTTTCTCTGTTCATTTCTTCTCTTTCTCTCTTCCCCTGTGGTTTGGTGGCTTATTTAATGGTATGCTTAGATTCTTTTTTCCTTATTTTTTGCATATCTATTACAGGTTTTTGATTTGTGGTTACCAGTATGTTCATGTATAACATTTTACGTATACAGCAGTCTATATATTAAGTTGATGGTCACTTAAATTTGAACGCTTTCTAGAAACACTACTCTTTTTTCAACTCCCACCATTTTATGTATGTCATACTTTATATCCTTTTATTTTGTGAAATCCTTGACTAATTTTTATAGATTTAATTGACTTTACTGCTTTTGTGCTTTAACCTCTGTACTGGCTTTATAAGTGTCAATCTACTACTTTTATTATGTTTGTATTTGCCTGTGGAATTTTTTTCCTTTCATAATTCTCTTATTCTTGATAATGGCCTTTTATTTTTGCTTAAAGAACTCTCTTGATGTTTCTTGTAAGTCTGGTTCACTTTTGTTTGTCTGGGAGACTCTTGATGTCTCCTTTTTTGAATGACAGCCTTGGTGGGTAGAATGTTCTCGATTGCAGGCTTAGTAATTTCAGCACTTAGAATATATCATTCTACTCCCTTCTGCCTGAAGAGTTTCTTCTGAAAAATCAGCTGATAGCCTTATGGGGTTTCCCTTGTACATAACTGTTTTCTTTTGCTGCTTTTAAATTTTTGTCTTTATGACTACATTTTGTAATTTTAGTTACTATGTGTCTTGGTATGGACCTTCTTGGGTTGATTTTGTTGGGGCCTTTTGTGCTTTCTGGATCTGGATGTCTGTTTCCATCTCCAGTTTCAGGAAGTTTTCAGCTATTATTTTTTCAAGTAAGTTTTCTGCCCCCTTTTCTCTCTCTTGTCCTTCTGGGATTCCTGTAATGCAAATGTTATTTTGCATGATGATGTCACCGAATTCCCGTAACCTATTCTTTTTCTATTATTCTTTTTACCTCTTGCTGTTCAGTTTGGTTGTTTTCTATTACTCTTTCAGCTCACTGATCCATTCTTCTGCCTTCTCTAATCTGCTATTGATTCCCTTTAGTGTATTTTTCATGTCAGTTATTCATTTCTTCATCTCTGATTGGTTCTTTTTAATATTTTATATCTCTTTCTTGAAGGTCCCCCTGAGGTCCTCTACTCTTTTCTCAAGTCCAGTAAGTATATTTATGACCATTATTTTGAATTCTGTATCAGGAATATTGCTTGTCTTTCACTTAACTCTTTTGTTGTGGTTTTGTCCTATTCTTTCATTTGGGACACAGTTCTCAGTCTCATTTTGTCTAACTCATTGTGTCTATGTATTAGAAAAGTCAGCTATGTCTCTTTATCTTCAAAGTAGTAACCTTACGAAAGAGAAGTCCTGTGGTGCCCTGTAGTGCAACGTCCCGTTTACCAGAACCAGGCACTTCTGGTTTCCTGTATGGGTTGTGTGCACCTTATTGTCGTGGCTGAGCCTGGTTTGCCTTCAGTCTAGTCATCTGCAATGGCCCATTTTGTTGTAGGCAGGGTTTGGACCCTGTACTGTTAAGGAGCCAGTTTGGAGTTGCTATGGGCTTCTAGTTAGGCGGTGTCAGTAGCCAGACCAGATGCCTGCCCTCAGCCCATTTGCTGTCACTGCTGTCACTCCAAACTGCAGGGCATTCTCCCCACCTTGTCCCCTGAGAAGCTTTCATTGGTGATGGGGCCTGCAGTCAAACCGGATGCCTGTCCGCCGTCTGTCTTTTGGGGTTACGGTAGCGCCAACCTGTGGGGTGTTCTGTCTCTTCCCCAAGAGGATTTTGTTGGTGGATGGGGCCAGCAGTTAGACCAGATGCCTGTCCCCAGTCTACCAGGGCTGCAGCCTCCCAAACTGCAGGGCTTTCCCTGTGTACTACACCTTGAGAGGTTTTTGCTGGTGGGTGGGGCGAGCAGTCAGATCAGACGCCTGTCCCCAGTCCACCTGCTGGGGCTACAGACACATTAATTGACAGGGCACTCTCTCTGCACTGCCAGTTATAGGGTTTGGCTGCTGGCACTGCACGTGTAGTGGTGTGTGTGTTTATCTTTCCCTCTCCCCAAGGCAGGAGCCACTTTAGAGTGGCACCAATTCCTGCCAGAGCTGCTTGCAGGATGAGACGAGGCAGGAGGAACTTTGGAGGAAGCTCTGCTGAGTGGGGCAGGTTAGAGGGATCCTCAGGAGAAGGTGGGGATGGGGCACGTGGTGTTAGCAAGGTAGGTGGAGTGTCCATGCTGGTATCCGCAGGTGTCCAGGTATCTACGCTGGGAGGGCAGGGGAGAGAAATGGTTCTCTACTAGATATTTGTTCTTGGAGAAGTTGCCTAAAGATCCCTGCTCTCCAGCACACACTCTGAGATTAGTAAATAAATCTCCTTCAGAAAAATCCCAGACACTTTTGAACTGCTGCTTCTATGCTTATCCTGGTGGGATTGTCATTCTGTTTCTTCAAGGGTAGGGACTCAGTTTCTGATTGTCCTCTTGCTCTCAAAGAGCTAAGCCTGCTGGTTTTTGAAGAACTTGGAATTAAGCTCCACAGTTTAAAAGGTCAGTAAGTTAAGCCCAGCTGGTTTTCAAAGCCAAATGTTATGGGGATTCACCTTCCCAGTGCAGGGCTGCTGTGCCTGTGGTGCCTGTTGTGGGGTCTGCTCCTCTCTCTTCTTCCTCCCATTTGTGGTAAGTCTCACTGGGAGTGTGGTTCTTGACCACATCTCCACCTCTCCCACTCTTTTCAGTGTGGTCTCCTCCCTATGATTAACTGTGGAAAGTCTGTTCTGCCAGACTTTGGGTTGTTTTCTGGGTTAGTCGCACTGATGGGGCTGTTATCTAGGTGTGCCTGTGGGATGAGGTAAACTCAGAATCCTCATACTCCTCCTTCTACACCATCTGCCCTGAAGTCTGGATGGTATTTTCTTATGTTTTCTATCTATTTAAGTTCTCACTGTGCTCATCCATTTTTGTTCCATTTTCAGTTAGCACCTTTATGACTATTACTTTGAACTCTTTATCACATAGCTACTTATACCCATTTCATTAAGGTCTTTTTCTGAGGTTTTATCTTATTCTTTCATTTGGAACATATTCTTCTATAGGAGATTATTTCGGATGAAGTTTATCACTTACCCGCCAAAGACAAATATCTACTTTTCTCCTTCTCTGAGACAAGGGCCAAATTAGCTTAACTTTGAATGGTAAAGTTGGCTTTTGACTAAAGCCACAGAAAACTGTGCTAGGTAGATGGTGAACAGGTTACACACTGATATTATTTCACCGTTACATTAATTTAGATGCATGATATATTGGGAGAGAACATCACTGGAACGCAAATCTTTCTGTTCATAGTGTTTTTCTCTAATTTTCACCTTCTTTTTGTCTGTTTCGGTTTTAGTCTGACACTGTAGGGAAACTCACTGTGAAGTAAGGAACAAGTGAGCATGTGCCCTCTGTCCTCAAAAGTTGGCATGCAAGCCTGTGAACCTGGAAAGAGAACAAAGCTTTCTAATATGGTAAACCAAGAAAATGTAGATTAAGAAGCCTGGTTTCCTCTTCTTTGCATCAGCACATAACAGCTGTCAGATACCACTGAATAATCTACCCCTCCTGTTCCTGAAAGGTAGATGTCATTATGAAAGCATTTCCAAAAGGAAATATGTTTTAATTTGGGACAATGGCACAAATGAAGTGGTAATGCAACAATAAAAGAGAAACTTTAAAAAGTACAGTATTTGCATTTGTGATTTTTTTTTTTTTTTTTGTCCCACCTCATTCCATTCTCTCCGGTGGTCCTTGAACCTTCACCAGCAGGCTGATATCCTGATAAACTCTACAAGGAAGAAGTAAAACAATGTAAAAGGCAAGGTGGGTGCGGCCGCGAAAGAGGTCATGGTGAACCAGAAGTGCAGCTACTCAAATGTATGCAGATAAGGCATTAGGTTCTAGGGCTGAAAGGAAGTACACCAGATTGAAGACTGCCCACATGATACCTGATGACAGACTTCCAGGGAAAAGAGCCCAACCTTTAGGTTTTTCTGCTTAGACCTCGCTTCCAAACAAAGCAAGCTGCAAGACCAGTCGTAACATCAAGCAGTAGAAAGTTTTCCTTCCTTTGGGAAAAGCTAGTAAAAGCATCTCTCTATGCCCTCTTCTTGCCGAAAGGGCCAGCTTTCTCCTGAGGTCCCTGCTGTCAGAGAAGAGTTGCAAAGGCTGTGATGGCATCGTGCATAATGGCCATTAGAATAAAAATAGGAGTCTCTGTCCATCTAATCCTGCAAGAATTAATTCCCTTCCCTGAGCCTCCCATTCTTCACCTGAAAAGGGTGGTATGCAGATTGAACCAGAAAACAAAAGATTTATTTCTAAAAGACTTATTTTTTCTCCTTCCTTTTTCGTTCTTCCAATTAAAAAACTTAAGCACTAAAAACAGTCTAGTCTACCTGCTTTCCATGTACCTGAGATTAATTCACATACTTTGAGTAACATGATAAAGTCATTAGAAACATATACACACTGGTTTCAGAAGGACACCCTCTGGGGTCTTGGCTGCCAGTCTGGTCCAGGCACACACGGTCAGAACCTTAATGCCAGTCAGCGTCCTTATCAGCATTCACTACCCATGTTCTAGATGATACTCTCTCAGGAGACAATACTTTCCTTTCTAAAATGTATACTCTTTGCTCCGAACAATGAGTATATGAATAGGTCTTCATTTGACTACCTGAACAATCAGCTTCTTATATTATTTATCCAAAGCAGAATCAACTCACCTAATTTGTGTCAAGTCACCAGGACTCTTTGTTGCATAAAACACATTAAGATATCACCCAACTCTAGCATGAAAGGTTCTTCTGAAATCTCTTGTGGCATCAGCATTTTCTAGGTAGTCTAGTACATACCAGTCAAAATTGACTTGATCTGCCAAACATGAAACTCATTCAGTACTGCCCCTGTAGGAGTCAAATTCTTATTTACAACTTAATAAACAAAGTTAGCTTTGTTCTAGCCCTTATTATAGTTGAGACTTCCAAATTTACTTCATGTCCGACACTGCCAACCAAGTGTTCAAAGCACTTAATACTTACAAGTCACATCTTGTCCTTTCACATCCACATGAGAGACCAAGCCCTATTTCACTCTCGTTTAAATTTTATTATTGTGGTTATTAGTAATAAACCAATAGAACTAGGATAACAAAGGGAAACGTTCAAGATAAGTAACTTCTTCCTTATGAATTAAAACACATGCACACACTTGAGTTACTCCCTCCCCACCCAATCCTAATGTACAGACAGCTATACAAAACAGTCCATAGAGCTCTGTGAGCAGCTGATACCAGGAGCTGGGCAAAGGACCCCAGCTGTATGAAGTCTCAGGCTGATGTGGGTCTAGATGACTAACTTCTCCACACTGAGAGTACTTGTGGTTTCATCCTCTTCATTTGACCCAAAATAGCCCGGGAGGTCCAGCATCCTCTGCTCAGCCTCAGTGAGGCCAAATGACGTATTATCATAGAAGGCAAACTCAGGGTGGGCTGGGAAACTCTGACACTTGTCTTTTCTACCCTGAGAAGGGCTCAGGGGGCTGACTCTCTGGTAGCTATCTTTGGGGGCAGTGGGGGAAGGCTGCTTCCTTGAGACACTCCTGTGACTGGGGGACGGTCCCCTCCGAGATCTGTGAGGCTCTGTTCTCTCACCTCCTACCACGAAGCTTGCCTGGCTGTCCCCCAGGTCTGGTTTCCTCACGGGCTGCCCCAGGGTGTAGGACTTAGGGGCAGGGCTCAATGGACCTCTGGTTGCACCCGCCCCTTCCGGTTTCTCGGGAAACGGGGCGGCGCCTCGACTGTGAGGCCGAAATCTGTCTTCCGCCTGATCCCAGGTCCGCGTCCTAGAACTGTAGGCTGGGGCCTGGCGTGGAGTCAGGGTGGACATGCTCCTCTCCCGGAACGGCCGGGCCTGCTTGGCTTCGTGAAAACTAGCGGTCCTCCTGAAGTGGGAGCCCCTGGGGTGGCTCCTCTCCGGCAGCGCCCCTCTGCCGCCCACGTGCCTCGTGGCTGACTTGCGGATCACCGTCTGGCTGGGGCTGACAGCGCAACTGGCCTGACACGCCGGGTGGTCGGGCCTGGAGGGGGGCCTGGCCGCGGCCCCGCCCGCCGGCTGCTCCAGAAACGGGGATTTGATCCGGAACTTGTTTGCCGCGGCTTCGTCTGGGCTTTCTACGTCTAAGGGGGGCACGGCGGCGGCGTCGATGGCCGTGTCTGTCAGGGGACTCTGAGACACGTGGTACACCTTGGTGGTTTCCGTCAGGCCCTTCTTCTTCATCTCCTTCAGCTGCTGCTGGGCCAGGCGGTAGCTGAACAGCGGGGGGATGATCTTCTGGGCGTTGGACTGCACGCTCTCGCTGCCAGAGGCGTCGTCCTCGGGAGCCGCGGGCACACTGCGCCTGTAGGTCAGGGGGATGCCCGCGTCCCCCGGGCCCCCCGCGGGCCCGTCGCCCCCGTCCGAGAAGCTGCCACGCTGCTCGCTCAGCTCGCAGATGTTCTCCTCGTCCGAGTTCTTCCGGAAGCTGGGGGAGTGGATGGAGTTGTGTCGAGCCGGCGTGCGGCACTTCGGGGTGCGGCCGAACTTCCGCCACAGCGTGATGAGGACGGTGGCAAGGATGATGAACAAGCACAGGGAAATCCCAGTGACGGTCACGATGTTGTTGGACTTCACCGGACCCTGGGGCTGAAGAGGGGATGCACTGGATGGCTGGAAAGCTACAAGACAAGGGAGAGCAAATGTATTCTCTGGTATTGATTCTCTGCGTGGTTTTAAGGTTCTGATTATCTAGCAGTTCTAGAAAAAAACGTAAAATAAACAAGGACTGGGATTTCGGGTCTTAACACACGTATCTCTGCTGGCAGCTTAAACAAAACAAAACAAAACAAAAAACCCCAAAACAGAAACAACAACGACAACAACAACAAAACAAATAAAAAACACCAAGGCACACGGAAATGAGGTGAGCAGATAAACCACAATCAGGGGTGACTTCGGGGCTCACAGGCTCCTGCTAACACGTGTCTCAAATGTTCCACATAGAAAGCAGCAGCATAAGGAAAGTGTCAGGGTAAAATCAAGAAACGGTGAACGCGGGCTATCTATAGTTAAATGTACCTTTGAGATGCACATCAGAAAATTCCTATCAAGTATTAAAACCTGACATGCAAAATGATTCAGGCAGGTTGTATCTCAGTTCGCATATCTGAAGAAATTAATAGGTGAAAATAAGTCTTTAGGCAATAGCGAACGCTCCACGAATGTGTGTCATCCTTGCACAGGGGCCATGCTAATCTCTGTATGGTTCCAATTTTAGTACATGTGCTGCGGAGACAAGCACAAGTCCTTAGGTAATGTAATGCAACTCAAGTTTCCCTTCTAATGTCAAAGAACTTGCTTTCCTGGTTGAAGCCTCTTCTGCTCACTCTTCTCTTTCCAGCTGTCCTCTCCTCTTGCCTCCTTCCGTGGGGTGTTGATTTGTCTTTTTCTTCCCTGCTGTCTCCAACTGCTTTGTCCCATGGTCATCAAAATGTTTCACCAAGCTTCAGACACCAGCTGGGGCCTCAGCCTGTACTGCCACTGAAATACCCAGGAAACTGAGACCACCTAATGCCACCAGGCCTCCCCTCTCTTACCTCTTTGTCACTGACCACCCTTCAGGGGCTTCCAGTCACCTGTCCTGTCCCATTGCCCCCCTAAGTCTTACCGCTACCAGCTCTGTGTGTCATGTCCATAACCCACTTTCCCACTGCTTCCCTGTCTTTTCTGCTCCCCCCACCAATGGGATAACCAAACTCCTCGGCATCCAGAACCTTTCCCTTTGCCTCCTTCCTTGCCTTACCTGAGGGGACTGGATCTCCTGCGGGGCAAGGCTTCCCCTGCCCACCCTCTTGTGTGGAAGCTGTGATGCTTATAAACACTTGCTTATAAGCAAACAAGACCAGCAGCACGGAGTGTTCCTCACTCTTCTCATTCCTGATTGCCATTTTCAACTGTTTCACCTCCGGATCAAAATTCTACTTAAAAAAAAAAAAATTCTCTATGCTGTACTTTTCACTTCCATGACTTATTTATTTTATGACTGTAAAGTCTGTACCTCTTAATCTTTATTTTGCCCATCTGCCCCACTCACCTCCTTTAGGCAACAAGCAGTCTGTTCTGTTTAAGAATTAATTTTTTTGTTTTGTTTTTTAGATTCTACAAATAAATGATACCACTTATCTTACTTGTCTCACTTATCTTTTTTTTTTTTTAATTTTTTTTTCAATGTTTATTTATTTTTGGGACAGAGAGAGACAGAGCATGAACGGGGGAGGGGCAGAGAGAGAGGGAGACACAGAATCGGAAACAGGCTCCAGGCTCTGAGCCATCAGCCCAGAGCCCGACGCGGGGCTCGAACTCCCGGACCGCGAGATCGTGACCTGGCTGAAGTCGGACGCTTAACCGACTGCGCCACCCAGGCGCCCCGTCTCACTTATCTTAATACCTCTCCTTTATCCATTCCATCTACTGATGAGCACTTGGGTTGCTTCCATATTTTGGCTATTGTAAATGCTGCTGCAATAAACATAGGGTGCATGTATCTTTTAGAATTAGTGTTCATTTTCTTTGGGTAAATACTCAGTAGTGGAACTACTAGATCATATCATATTTCTATTTTTTTAATTTTTGAAGATCCTTCATAGTATTTCTGCAGTAGCTGCATCAATTTACATTCCTACCAACAGTGCACAAGATGCTCTCTTTTCTCCATATCCTCACCAACACTTACTATTTCTTGCCTTTTTCGTACTAGCCATTCTGTCTGCTGTGAGGTGATATCTCATTGTGGTTTTTATTTGTATTTCCCTGATGATGAGTGATCTTGACCATCTCCTCATGGGTCTGTTGGCCATCTGTACGTCTTCTTTGTAAAACTGTCTATTCATGTCCTCTGCCCTTTTTGAATTGGATTCTTTGTTGTTGCTTTTTGTTTTTGTCTTTTCTTTTTTTTTTTTTTGGTGTTGAGTTTTGTCAGTTCTTCATATTTTTTGGATATTCACCCCTTATCAGATATACGCAAATATCTTCTATTCAGTAGGTTACCCTTTTGTGTTGTTGATGGTTTCCTCTGTTGTGCAGCAAAAGCTTTTTATTTGTAGTCCCAATTGTTTATTTTTGCTTTTGTTTCCCTTGTCTGAGGATAAATATCCATAAATATGTTACTAAGGGTGATATCCAAGGTGTCTTCTACTCTTCTGATGCCCATGCCATCTACCCAGACCATCCGCCTAATGCCCCCTCAACATTGCCATTCTCCAACCTTGTGGCAGCCATCAGTCACTAGCACCTGGGTCTCAATCTTCCTTACCATCCTACAGGTAGGCCCAACTGGGCAATGTCAGTGCCCATCCAACATATAAAGCCTTACCATTGTTTGCAACTGCTCCTCTTCTGAAATACTCAATTTCATAGCCTATTTTCAAGCTATTTTATGAATATTCAATTTCATAGTCTATTTTCTTCTCCTCTCACTCGGCCAATATTATTACACTGGTTTCTCAAGTTCACTGCAATTTCTGATTCCCCAACTCATCCATTTATTTTCTCCCCGTATGCCAGCCAACTCCTGGCCTCACTTCTCTCCCTACACTTATGATCCATTACATAAACCATTCTCTTAGCAATAACCTCTCTCTGACCTTTAGTACTGAGCCACACTCCTTTCCCCGATCTACAGCAAAAGTCCATCCCTAGGTAAACCAAAACGTGAATTACCAGCTGCTGCACCAAGGTGCGGAGCACTGGTGGAGAAAATAATGCACCTGTGTGGGTCAGTGCCTCTGCATACGGACAGCCCCCAACCTCAGTTGCCCACAGCATGGGCAGCATGGGCTCCTAAGCAACTCAATTCTTTCATTCCCTACAAGTTTCACCACTTTTCTCAAGTCCCCTACCAACCCTCCTCCCTCAGAATGCCACTGATTCACACAAAAATAGAAGCTATCTGGAAAGTACACCCCCAGCTTCTTTTGCCATTTTCTTCTCCCGTGCAGACTTGGGAGCAGCCACACTTCTATTTACTTCTTTCTCTATGGAGTGGAAGAAGTATCTTCCTAGAAAGGTGGGTCCACCAAGTGCACTCGGTCACCCTTCTCCAGGGGGATCAACCCTCTGTACCAGTTCTCTCCAGCTTCTCCCCTATTCAGCTCCGTGCAAACATGCTTAAGCTCTCACTTTAAAAAGACCCTTCTAGGGGCGCCTGGGTGGTGCAGTTGGTTAAGCGTCCGACTTCAGCCAGGTCACGATCTCGCGGTCCGGGAGTTCGAGCCCCGCGTCAGGCTCTGGGCTGATGGCTCAGAGCCTGGAGCCTGTTTCCGATTCTGTGTCTCCCTCTCTCTCTGCCCCTCCCCCGTTCATGCTCTGTCTCTCTCTGTCCCAAAAATAAATAAACGTTGAAAAAAAAAAATTTTTTTAAAAGACCCTTCTAGAACCCTCTCACTACTGCCACAACCATATCTTATTCCTTGTCCTCCCAGCAAAGCTTAAATAAAGAAGAGTCTATATTTGCTGACTTACTCCTTCCATATCATCACCTCTGAGTCCTGCAACCTGCCTCCAGAATTAGTTTCAGTGAAATAGTTTCTGCTGAGGTCATTAATGATCTGGTAGCTAAATTCAAAAAATATTTAGTCCTGATATTCCTTGACTGCAGTATTGGCTACTTCCCAACACTTCCTGAAACTTTTTTTCTTCTTGGCTTCAACGATAGTACTCACTTAATTTGGAGCAAAGAACATCGACTTTGGAGCAAGGAGATCTAGATCCTATCCTGGCTCCATTAGCTCTACTCTCTCCACCAATGTCCCATCAACACCTTCACTTTCACATGCCCAAGACTCATCATCTTTCCCCCAGAACCTGGGTCTCATCCAATATATCCAATCTCAAGGAAATGGCACTGCTGTCCATGAAGTTGCCAGTACTAGAATCCTGGTTTTAATCCTTGATACTTCCCTCTCCATCACTCTTCACATCCAGAGTCTTTGACCCCTTCCCTCCTCTGCCTCTCCACTGTCATCATTTCATTTTTCACCTGAGTTTTCACCTGAAAACCACTTAACAGGCCTTGCTGCTGCCATTCCTACCCCTTCCAATGTATTCTCCATACTATAGCTAAGAGATCCCTCTGAAATACAGGCCAAACCTTGAAAGTCCCTTAGAATCTGGCTCCTACCTACCTGTCTGGGTTCATTTTTACCACTCCGTCTGGTACACTCTGCTCTAGATACATTAAACCATTTTCAGTTCTTTGGCTCTCTTAATGTGCCATCTTCTTTCATGTTTTCATCCATTGTTCCCCTTGCTAAATTCCCTTTCTCACTTGGTTCACCTCAGTGACACCTACTCAGCTCTCAAACTTTAGCTCAAATATCACCACCTCCAACAAAGGAGTTATTCCCAGCATGGATTTTCACCCCGGAAAGCTTCCATAGTAAGCTGTGGATACTTTTTTCATTGTAGGCTCTACACTGTGCTGTATATTATTCCTGTGTGTCTGCTGAGCTACTATATCCTAAGTGCCTTCCAGATAGGAACAATGCCTTATCTTTATACAGTAAAACCTTGGTTTGCAAGCATAATTCATTCCAGAAACATGCTTGTAATCCAAGGCACTTGTATATCAAAGCAAATTTCAAGAACCATTGGCTCAATTGTGATCATGTGGCATCTGGCATCATGTACTACTCGTATTGCAAGACACTGCTTGTTTATCAAGTTAAAATTTATTAGAAATGTTTGCTCGTCATGGGGAACACTCATAGACAAGTTACTCGCAATCTAAGATTTTACTATATTACCAACCCCAGTCATAGTAACTTACACATAGCTGGTATCCAATAAATGTTAGATTAATTCATTATTAAAAAGGTAATAGCAAAATGACCAATATCCCACCTGACAGAATGTGGACATATGGCAGTGGATCCTCCCATTCTCAAGTTTGAACGAGATGGTCAAATAAACATAGAACTTGACAAAAAAACATTCTTCAAAGCCAAACAAAACTAAACTCTTAACCAAGTGAACCTGGCTGAATGATGAAAGACTTGTTTCCTGACATCACTTCATTCAAGTACAGTGGCTGCTGACCTCCATGGGGAGCAGCAATTCAATTGCACATCATGGTCGCTTTATTCAGCTGTTATCTTTGACTGTGCTGGCTCCCTTCAAAACCATGGCTGGAGAAAAGCCCAAGAGCTGCTGACCTCACCCCTCTCTGCCTCATCTACTTCCCTCTTTCACTTGAAGTGAAGATTTCCAGATGCTAAGCAGCCTACGAACAGATCTTTACATTTCCAAGGAGTGTGAAATAGATTGAATACGAAGATGAACACTTGGAAGAAATTATCATCTTTATCCACATAAGCATGTATCTGAGGACCTTTTTGCTAATTTATAATTTCTAGTTCCCAAATTTTCCAAAAATCTAGTACAAATTTCTAGTTCCCACCCAATATTAAAGAGTTAAGACAAAAGAACATGAAATAATTCCATATATCCTCAAAATTAATTGCTAATTCCAGGTTGTTGATGCTTCCAGAAAGCTAGACTGGCCAGTGCAGAAAGGCAAGGTATTCAAGATAGGTAGCTTAGAAGGGTCAGATCTAATCCTCTGCTTTCTAGCTTTATGGTCTTGGGCAGGTCAGTTATCCTCTCTATGCTACAGAGTCCCAATTAAGTGTGATAATGTATTTAAAGTGCTGGCACATAGCAAATGGTCAACAAACCATTTATATCTTGTCACTTCTAAGGTACAGAAGCCAGTGACAATTGATTTTAAACTCAATTGAGTTCATCCATTCATTCACTCATTTATTCCTTCATTATGGAACTCTAGATAGAATATCTTAACACAACATGCCATCCCAGAATTGAGAGGAACAGATATATTTGAAGGTACTTATACCCAAGAAAGGAGCTTTGAAAGTGAAGGGGACTTATAAAGAAAGAGTAGAGAGAGAATAGAGCCTAGAAAATAATACAAAATATAACTGGAGATAGAACAGATTCAGAGTGGGGTCAAGGGCTTATGAAAGAAGAGGGACAGGCTAAGGGCTAGCAGAAGAGCTTAAGTCTGAGGAAAATCAGAAGAAAGAACATCCTCAGGATGCTGGAATAAAGGAAACAAGTCTGGCTGGAAAAATGAGACAGCAAAAATGAATTTGTAAGATCACATGTGGGGGACACTGGCCAAGGTGTTGCCACAACGTGCCTGTGGTTTTTGCTTAAAGATGCTCTGAGATCCAAACACAGAAAAAAAATCTAACTCCCCCAGATCTTAAGGGACAAAGAACTAGGGATGGTTTTCTAACCTGGAATTAGAGAGTGGAAGAAGTCAGGACTTGACAGAAGGACT
Source organism: Leopardus geoffroyi (assembly GCF_018350155.1). Taxonomy (NCBI): domain Eukaryota; kingdom Metazoa; phylum Chordata; class Mammalia; order Carnivora; family Felidae; genus Leopardus; species Leopardus geoffroyi. Next base: position 19,283,305 of record NC_059326.1, read on the forward strand.
TTATCTAAGGGTCAGGACCAAAGCAAAGGCTGTCAAATTAAATGGGGGGCTGTTTGTAGATCAGTAGGTGAGATGGTGTGTGGAAAGAACAAGGATTAGTATTACTGTAACCTGTAGCAAATGAATGGAATTCAACTCCATAAGCTGAAGCACACCTAACCGAGCTTGTCAGCATTACATCTATAAACCATTCATATCAAAACTCACTGAACACCCACGAGTGCCTTCAAGATGCTGAGAGGATGACAGAAAGGCCAGTCTCTAGATGATGACAAGAAGAAATCTCCCCACCTTCTCCTCCTGAATAGGGGTAATAAAGAGGAAATGTAAGGCCATTCAGGGATAAGACAGGGTGACTTGACCCATTTTGACAAATAACCGTCTATATGGTCCCCTCGAGCTTCTCTGAGATGATGAGAAAAAGCATTTTTTACATGTTCTTCCACAATTTTAGCAGGAAGAAGTAAAGGATAAATAAGAAAACAAAAGCACAACCAAAAATATCTCAGGAAGAAAAGATCATCCCTCCTATTTTTGTATTTTTAAAAATGATTTCCTTGTCATTTCCCTGTCTTCCATAGTGTGAAATCCCCTGCCATCTCACTGGCCAGCTACTCCCAGTCATAGAAAAACTACTGAGTATAGCCTTAGTAAAGCCAGCAGCAATAACAGAGCGTCAATGAGTCCACCTCTGAACTCAGGTTGGTGATTTTCAGGCAGGTCTAGGTTCAACAGTCCCTCTGTGGAGAGATTCCCGAAGAAAGAAGAATACCTACCAGCACACTCCTCCAGGGAACACAGGGAGGTCTCCGAGGACATTCCAGGGCAGCCAGGTCTGGAGGGGAAGGAAGTCAGGCACACGCGGCGTCGCTCTCTGACACCATCCCCACACGTGGCACTACACTGGCTCCACGGCTGCCACAGTCCCCAAGTTTCTGCAAGGACATTAGCCATGCTTTTAATGCTAGTTCATTTGAGAATCAGAATTTAACTGTACCCAAATGAAGCAGCAAACTCAAATCTCAGGCCTTGAAAAGTCAGTAAATAAAAATATTCCCAAAGATGCGGAAAGCTGGAAAGAGTGTGTAAACACCCTTAAAACAAAGGAAAGCTGTATAATTTACAAAATATTAACCTTTTTGGAACTCATCAGAAAGCAAAGGTCACAGGACAACCAAATGGACTGAAGGAAACAGAGCCTTCTCTAAGGCAAGACAGGATGCAAACCTTGCTTCCTGACATAGATACCAGGCCTCATAAAAGCTAGTGAAAAGAAGTCATCTGAAAACATATGAACTGCTAGAAGCCTAGTGTGGGCTAGCATGAGAATATAGAATCCCTGGGAGCCACATATCCAATGGGAATTTGTACCCACTTGCAGGTTCTTCGTGGATCTCATCAAATGCTCACAAGAAGGACTGAGGGTAAGTGCAAGGCCAGAGAGGGCCTTCCTTTTAGTTCAGGCCTGAGGATAGAAGGAGTGGCACTGTGGGAAAGACAAACCTCATGTGGATTCTCCTCCCCATCTGCTCTACCAACAAAAGCCTCAACCACTGGGGGGAAAGCAGCAGCCCTGTCACTTTAAGGGCACCAGTTGAGACACAATGCTGCTAAGGAATGCAAAAAGAAGGAAATCCTTCACCCCTGAAGAGGAGCAGAAAATATAATGAGTCCAGACTATTAGAGAGCTTCCACCACTGAAGAGAGGCAAGATCAAGAAGGCCCCATCCCTGAGACTCAGGGGCACAGCATTTATCTAAGACTAAGGATGAAATGGAACAAGAAAAAGCTCTCCAGCTCCCATCACCCAAACCCTACCCTGCACCATGCTAGCAATTTCCAAGTATCACTAATAACAACCCACTGCTAGGGCAGGGGCAAGAGTGACAGATGGCAACCTCTCTTGTGTGCAGGCTCAAGCCTAAAGCTGAGGGTGGAGAAGCCTGGCAAGCCAACTCCTACCCTAACTTCAAAGTAACATTAGAAAATTCTGAACTCTATCATGTACTGAGGATGGCCATAGCAACAGCACAAACACAGCTTAATTCCTTAGTGCACTGACCCAATCCCCACACTAATGGCCTAGCAAAAATAGGGTATGCCCATTTCCCCACATAAGTACTATTTATTGTTGTCTATACAGTTCTAAATAAGATGTGCAACTTTCAACCAAAAATTATGAGACACACAAGCAGCAAGAAAAAAACTACCAATAAATAAAGTAATCAAGAGAACCAGACCCAAATGTGAGTATTCAAATGTGAATACCAGACCAGGTATTAGAACTATCCGAGAGAGAAGTTAAAATACTATGATTAACATGAAAGACTTTAGTGGAAAGGTAAACAAGATGAATAGATAAAAATTTTCATTAGAGAGTCATAAACTAAGAAGAGGTGAATGGAATGTTAGAAATGAAAAACACAGAACAAAGATGAAGAATGCCTTCTAGAATGCTCATAAGTAGACTTACTGAGGAAAGAAACAGTAAATTTAATATAGGTCAATAGAAATCACTCAAACTGAGACACAAAGATTAAAAAGAGAGAGTGGGGGTGCCCGGGTGGCTCAGTTGCTCGAGTGTCTGACCTTGGCTCAGGTCATGATCTCATGGTTCGTGGGTTTGAGCCCCATGTCAGACTGTGTGCAGACATGCTCAGCCTGCTTCAGATTCTGTGTCTCCCTCTGTCTCTGCCCTCCCCTGCTTGTGCCCTGTCTCTGTCTCTCTTGAAAATAAAACATTTTTTAAAAATAAAAAAATTAAATTAAAAAAATAAAAAATAAAAAGAGAGAGTGAATAAAACAGAATGGAATATCCAAGATCTGGGGGACAATATCAAATAATCTCTTTCTCATGTTATTAGAATCCCAGAAGAGAAAAAGAGAATCAAAAAATGACCAAGAATTTTCCAAAATTAATGAAATATACTAAGCTCTATCCAAGATGCTCAGAAAACATCAGGCAGAATAAATACAAAAAAGCAAATAAACAAAAAGAAGTTAGACACACTATATTTAAACTGATAAAAACAAACAAACAAAAAAACTTTTAAGGCTGTGGGAGGAGAAGGGAAGGTGGAAGGAGCAAACACATTGTATATGGAAGAATAAAGATGAGAAATTGAGCAGACTTCTTGTCGTGTAATCCAAGGATAGTGGAGTAGTATCTATAAAGTAATGAAAGAAAAAAAAAAAAAGACCAATCCAAAATTCTTCCAAAAATTAAGGAGAAATAAAGATTTAGACAAACAAAAATCAATAAAATTAATTACCAGCAGACCCTCACTACAAGAAATGTTAATAGAAAATCCTTCAGGCAGAAGGAATAGGATACCAGAAAAAAAATTGTGTCTGTACAAAGAACTGAAAAGTGCTGGAAATGGCATTTATAAAGGTAAAAATAACACTCATTTTTTCTTATTTTTAAATGCTCTAAATTATAACTGCTAAAGAATAATAGTACTATGTATTCAGAGCATATATAAAGTAAAATGTATGACAATAATCACACAAAGAATGGGAGTAATGAATTGGGAATGTACTATTAATAAGGTCTTTATACTACATGTGAAGCAAAACATTATTACTCAAAGGTAGATCAAGAATAATTAAAGATATATATTGTAAACTCCAGGACAACCACAAAAAACATTTTAAGGTATAAACAATAAACCAACAGTGTGGTTAAACTAACTCATAAAAAATATTCAATTAACACAAAAGAAGGCAGAAATGAGGAAAAAGAAACAAAGAACAGAAGAAACAGAAAACTACCAAGTTGACAGATCTTAATCTAACCAAATAATGGTTACACTAAATATAAATAATCTAAACACACCTCTTAAAAGATAGAGATTGTGAGATTGGGTAAAAAAGCATGACCTAACTATATGTTACTTAAAAGAAACTCACTTAAAACACTAATTCAAAAAGATATATGCATTCCAATGTTTACTGCAGCATTATTTACAATACCCAAGATATGGAAGTAACCAAAGTGTCCATTGATAGATGAATGGATAAAAAAGATGTAAGGTAGGCGCGCACACACACACACACACACACACTGGAATAATACTCATCCACAAAAAAGGATGAGATCTATAGGGCAAAAAAGGATGGACCTATAGGGCATTATAGTGAAATATAAGTGAAATAAGTCAGACTGGGAAAAATAAACACTATATGATTTCACTCATATGTGGAATCTAAAAAACAAATGAATAAACAAACAAAAAGCAGAACTAGATGTATAAATACAGAAAAAACCTGATGGTTGCCAGAAGGAAGGGGGTGATGAGATGGGAAAAATGGATGAAGGGAAGTGAGAAATACAGGCTTCCAGTGAAGAAATGAGTAAGTCATAGGAATAAAAGGCACAACACAGAGAAAATAGTCAAAGACATTGCAATAGCATCATATGGTGACAAATGGTAGTCACACTTGTGTTGAGCTAAGCATAACATATAGAGAAGTTGAATCACTATGTTGTACACCTGAAACTAGGTAACATTGTGTGTCAACTATACTCAGTTAAAAATTTTTTTCACTAAAAAACTTACTTTAAATATTAAATACATAAATAGGTTAAAGTAACAGTTGGGAGAAGTTAAACCCATGAACATTCATTAACAGAAAACTGGAGTAACGATATTAGCATCAGACAAGGTAGACTGCAGAACAAGGGATACTACCAGGAATAAGAGGGACATTATTACATAACGATAAAAGGGTTAATCTAGAAAGGAGTCTTAACAATCTTAAATGGGGGTGCACCTACCACCAGAGCTTCAAATTCATACCAAATATTCCCAGAACAGTTTAATGGCTGACACATGCAAGCATCTCTTCCAAGCATATATGTAATCACTGCCAGATAGAATAATTAAGTAGTCTCCCACAAAAAATTGTTCTAAGACCCTTCTCTATCAGTACCCATCCAACCTCAAGACCCAGGTCATACCAACCCTGGGCACCAAAACACCCTCTGCGTAAAAGTCTTTCTTCATCATTTATGGACAAAAGTTCAATACATTCACAGGTATATAAAGCACTTGGAAAACATAAGAACACATAGGGCAGATACATTCTCAGGTAATCCAAGTGGTGCAATCTTTGAAATGAGTCATGGAGTATGAGCTCTTTAAAGCAATTAAAAGTCTCTGGGATTTTCACAAGAGTGGGAGCATTACAAACCACAACCCTGGACCAACATCAACTGAGGTGTGGTAATTATGTTCCATCCAGAGGTCCAACTGAACACAATATTGGTTCTGTGTCTCCAGATTACACTGCAGCTCCTCAAATGGAAGAACAATAAGCCAGCTTTGTCCTTAAGCTACAGAGCTATTCAGACACTAAGCCCCTCGTGCCTGCAAAGCTTTGGGACTCTCATATTAAAATCTCTTTGAATTAAAGTATGGTGATTTATTTTTGAAAAATCAACTGGGAATTCCACTACTGAGAAATCTAAACTGAAAATTAAGTCAGTGCATAGTTTATCCTTCTCTTATGCTCATATTTAAGACCACAAAAGGTAGAATTACAAATGCTAATAATCTCTTTGTAAACTCTCATTTACTTTACATAAATATAATTTATTTAATATATAAAGTTATTTGTCAAACTAAAAACAAAAATTCCACTAGTAGTGGCCAGGAAAAAAAAAATCAAAGTTTTAATAAAAGCGTGAATATTATTGTCAAAAATTTCATGTTTATAGAAGCACTTTCAACAATAGCCAAATTATGGAAAGAGCCTAAATGTCTGTCCATCAATTGACAAATGGATAAAGAACATGTGGTTTATATATACAATGGAATACTACTTGGCAATGAGAAAGAATGAAATCTGGCCATTTGCAGCAACATGGATGGAACTGGAGGGTATTATGTTAAGTGAAATAAGCCAGACAGAGAAAGACAAATACCATATGTTTTCACTTCACCCATCTGTGGATCTTGAGAAACTTAACGGAAGACCATGGGGGAGGGGAAGAGGAGAAAAAAAAAAGGCAAATCACAAGAGAGGGAGGGAGGCAAACCACAAGAGACTCTTGGATACTGAGAACTGAGGGGTGATGGGGGTGGGGGAGAGGGGAAAGTGGGTGATGGGCATTGAGGAAGGCACTTGTTGGGATGAGCACTGGGTGTTGTATGGAAACCAATTTGACAATAAATTATATAAAAACAATTTTCATTTTGAAATGTTGTGTCTTTTTCCCTTGGAAGTAAAATCATGGTTTGTAGGACAATCAACAAAAAGTAAACATTTAGGCTACATCTTATGTCCTTTAATTTTAAGCGACATTAATCAAACAGGAACATAGGAAATCAATCAAAGCAATTAACAAATTTAATCAGGCAAAATTTTTTTAATGCTTTAAGTAATTCTGTCTGTTCCCTGAAGATTTCTACCAATAACTTTGAGGGAAATACTAGGCTAAATGAAAAGTCATTAGATAAATGTAGTTCGTGTTTTAGAAATAAAGAGCAAGATGATCAATATTTCAAATACTTTTCATGAATGAAAGCTGTTTTGTTTTGTCCTGGTTAGATGTCCATACATGCACTCACACTACATAACAAACCTGTTTGGCCAGCATAAATACCTTTCAGGCTACTATAGAGGATATTAATTCTGAATGAGCAAAATTTGTCTGGAATAGGAAAAGGGAAATTTGTTTCCACCCCTCAAGACTATCTGAAAGAATACAGCCCATGAAATATTCACAACTGGAAGACATTTTGCTCAAGAAACTAAAGCAACTAAACAAAACACGCTTATAAAAAAAGTTCTTTAGGGACGCCTGGGTGGCTCAGTCAGTTGAGCGTCTGACTCTTGGTTTCAGCTCAGGTCATGATCTCACAGTTTGTGGGCTCAAGCCCCACAATGGGCTCACATCAGGCTCTGCGATGACAGTGCAAAGCCTTCTTGGGATTTTCTTTCTCCCTCTTTCTCTGCCCCTCTCCCACTTGTGCTCTCTCTCTCTCTCTCTTTAATAAATTTAAAAAATAAACATTAAAAAAAAAGACATTAGCTTTAAAAAGAAAGAAAGAAAGAAAGAAAGAAAGAAAGAAAGAAAGAAAGAAAGAAAAGAAAGTTCTCTAGACAAGAGTAACTAAAAGCAACAGATGGAGCAAAGGACCTGGATAAGCAGTTCAGACTTTCTGTGCACAAAACAAGGCTCATTTATATTGGCCAAATCATGCTTGTGGGTTCCAAAGTGGGTTTTGTGTGTTTTAAGAGGGGTGGACAGCACAAGACAAACCAGTGAGATGAGAAAATCGTATAACTTTTTTCAATTTAAACATTTTACATTATTTAATACATGAATTGACAGTTGATTATATGGGAGGCAGTGAAGAATAATGGTAAAAGCCAGTCAACCATCAGTAGTGGTTAAGACACTTAACCACCAATTGAGCTCAGGCAAGTTACTTATTTTGTGCTTCTATTTCTTCACCTATAAAATTGACAAAATTATAAGCCTAACTAATAGGGTTGTTATGAAGATTAAACAGGTTAATATTTATAAATCACTCAGAACAGTGCCTGGTTACAAAGTAATCACTATATAAACATTAGCTTTATTATGTCAGATGATCGCACACAGGATGTCAGATATCCTACAGGATATTCCTAAGGAATCCCAAAAGAAGAGTTTATTCTTGGAAGGATTTACATATTCATTCACTTTCAAAGAATATGGAGTAGTGTAGCATCTAGGGGTCTACTTACATGAATTTTTACAACTGTATTTTCTAGCTTTAGGTAAACTAACTCCCAAAGTGGACAAGTAGCTTAAAGAAGATTCTGGCGGAGAATTAAAGATAATGCACAACGTGCAAACAGGAAGGAACTGACAGGGTTGATGGTTCTGTCCTTGGTAAAAAGCTCTTGTTCAGTCATTATGAAAGAAAAACCATACCATTTAATCACAGAAACAAGAAGATGGCCTAAAAATTTAAATTATCAAGGAAACTACAAATATATACACTTTTTATTTACCAAAAAAAAAAAACCCTAAGTTAAAAAAAAGTTATGTGACTATGACTTCATATCTTCTATCATTCATTATCAACTTTTACCCTAAATTTATATACTCCCGTCTGAAACGGGATGTTGGGCAGATGTGCTCAGAATTTAGGATTTCTCAACTTATTTTTGTAAGTTATTACAGTGCTATGCCAAGATTACTAACACTCCCCTACCAGGATCTCAGGCAGCATCCCATAGCCAAACACATTAACATTTCTGCAGAGAAAAATACGAACATTCACACCAAGTAGGATTAATGAAGATCATGAATAATTTTTGGTTAAATGCAGCACATCTATTTTGCATTTCCTGTAAACTGTTATTTACTTTCTATCTTCAGGTCTGAAGATATATTTGGAAAAAGAGACAAACATGTCAAACACATTACTCCATTGTCCAAAGGAACTAGTAAGAAATTCAGTGGAGGCAGCAGCTCACACAAGTCATGGTGGGTTCAATGGGGTCCCTAAATGATACCATTTACCAAAAAAAAAAAAAAAAAAAAAAGTCAGCTGCCAATTTAAGTGGAAAATGAAAAGAAAAGAACTCGATTCAGTCATACATTTTTTATACTAAAACCAGGGAAGGCACTGAGGTCCCCATTACTAGCATAAATGTCAGTGATTAGCCGGAGTCTCCTTCCTTCTGCCCCTCTCCAGTGTCTTCTCCCTGCTGCTGTGGGGAAAACTCAGTCTTTAAACGAGCAGAAGAATCAGCGAGAACCCCAACAGCTGGGAGAACCACAAGGTAGACCTCCTGCTCCCAGTGTTTTTAATCAAATGGCTCAAATGTCTTTATATCCCTTGGTTTGTTTCCACTAAATTCAATTAGACTTTTTTTTCCTCTTAACTTCTTTTGAAAAGGCAAGTGTAGCTTGAATGATTAAATTAGCTTAATATAATTTTTCTATGCTAATATCTGGACCGGCTACATTTGCATTCAATTTTCACTTGAATAAAACATGTATTGAACAGCTATTAAAGTGCCAGGCCTACTAAGTGGGCCAAATAAATATCATAAATAGCTTCATGGCAGCGCAAGTTGGCTTTTCCCACCAAATGAGCTTCCCCCATGAGAGTGAGGGTGGGCATAAGGCTGAGGGCGGGGGGAGAAAGACACTGAACAAACCACGACAGAAATGATCAATGCCATGAAAGAGGAATGAAGGATGCTGTGCCAGCTTACGGCAAGGGAATTTAGCGAGTTTGGGGTCAAGGAAGAGTGACCCAAGCGAGGACTTGGGAGACAGGTTAACGTCAACCAGGTGAAGGCGGGAGGAGGCTCCCGCCCAGGGATGGTGACTGTGGGTTGGGCAGCCCGGCCACAGAGGGCCCTGCGGATTCTCATCCTCATATCCAGTGAGGTGACTGACAGTTTGATTTTAAGCGGGGGAACAACCTCAGCAGACCTGAGTTTTACATAATCTCTCTGGCTGCAGTGAGAGAACGAAGTGGACAGCGGAGGGAGCTGGAATCGATCAGGAATCTGTTGCAATAGGTTAGCTAAGGGATGACAGAGGTTTAAACCAAGTGGTAATCGCAGAATTGGGGAGACGTGGAGAGATTCAGACACCGAGGAGACAAAACTCATAGGACTTAGTGATTTATTACTTATAGGAGGTGAAGGAGAAGAGGAAGACTCCTGGGCTTCCGGTCTGAACAATGAAAGGGGTGGCGGAGGCCTTACCGAGGAGCAGGTTTAGGGGGTAAGATGATGAGTCGAATTCTAGGTATGTGGCTTTTGAGAGAGATGGGAGACCCGTGACGGGTGACAGCTGTGCAGCAGCACTTAGATGCAGGGGAGGGATGCCAGTCTGGAGTCACTGGCATCAGGATGGTAATCACCTAGTGGGTGTGTAAATAGTATAAGGCGCAGAAGTCCAGGGTCGCCTGGGTGGCTCAGTCGGTTAAGTGTCCGACTTTGGCTCGGGTCATGATCTCATGGTTTGTGAGTTCGAGCCCCCCATTGGATTCTCTCCTGACAGCTCAGAGTGGAGCCTCCTTCGGATTCTGTGTGTCTCTCTCTCTGCCCCTCCCCCACTCACGCTCTGTCTCTCTCTCTCTCAAAAATAAACATTAAAAAAAAAAAAAAAAAAAAAGGCGAGGAAGTCCAATAGTTAATGGATGAGACCAGGTGGTAGAACTGGCAGGCGAAGGAGACCATGAAGGAACAGCCAGGCAGGTGGGAGGTAAGCGAGGCGAGTGTGAGGTCACGGAATCAAGGTCAATGAAGACACAGGCTGCAAAGCGCCCCTGGGTTTTGGGACCTTGGAAGTCATCCACTGGCTGCTTTAGTGAGAGCGCTTTCAGGGGAGGAGTGTGGCTTAGACGTGGGCTGAAAAGTGCACGTGAGGTGAGGAAATACACTGCAGCATATAGGTGACTTTTTCAAGAACCTGGGCTATAAAAGGAAGGAGAGAGAAAGACGGTATTATGTGGGGGAGAACCAGGGGATGAGGGGTGGTGTTGGCTGTATTTTTAGACAAGAGAATTAAGCATATTTCAAAGCTATTGGGGAGAAGCCCATCAAGGGACAGTTAGAGACAGAAGAGGGAGAGGGGATCAGGATTAACAGAGGATTCCTGATATGAGCAAAGACACTGGGGTCCACAGCAGAGGGCAAGGTTGACCTCGCACTGGAGGAGTGACACTTCTTCCATGGTGGTGACAAAGGAGGACCGATGGCTGCAGGCCCACAGATATTTTAGTGGGAGGGTGAGGTGGCTCGTACCAGATGGCTGCCAGCTGCCCTGTGTGGCAGGAGACAAACTCAGCTCTGAGAGTCAGCCATGGGGCAGGGGTTGAGGTCTGAGGGGGCGGTGTTCTAGAGAACGGGAGCAGCGCTGGCCAGGGTAGCATGGTGGGCCCGGCTGAGGAGGGAGGTGCAACCCACTCACAGTGCCCCTGTCTCCCGGGTGTGACCTTCTCGTCCAGCCTCCATGCAGTGGGCAGGCAGCTGGATTCGTGCATCAGAAGGATAACAGGGCACAAGAGTTTAGGGTATTGGTAGGAGAGAGATGAAACAGGCCATAGAATCTAGGCTGAACAGAGAGGTAAGTGCAAGCAGAGAAGTGACCACAGGGTGCAGAGAAAGTCAAAGGAAATGAGCTTCCAAGGAGAGAAAGTGGGTGAATTTGGAGCAAGAAACACTTGGGGTTCCAAAGACAGACGCTTGGGCCCTCAGGGTGCATGGAGCTTGGCGGGGATGAAGACGTAAGCAAACGGGACAATCCCTGCCGCATGATTCTCTCGCCAAGACCAGGCCTGCACCCAGGAAAAGGAAAAGAAATGCAAAGAGGAGCATGGGGCATGGATGGAATGGTAATAACCCCACTTCTTTGTGATTAGCTAGGGCATTATGCAAAGAATTTAGAATCTGAACTTTTGGGAAATCTTGCTTTGAAATCTCACTTCTAAAGAAACTCATTCCTGTAAATGAAAGATGTAACAGGAAAGAGACATGATCCGCTAGAGGAAGCCAGAAGTTAACTACATACAATTTGAGATTTAGCTTTGAATTCTGCTCTTACCTGCCATGGATTTGCCATATGATGTAATAATATAACTTTTTTAACTATAATGCACAGCAGCTAAGGTTTATTGGAAGCACCTGGTCCTTATATGCCAGGCACAATGCGGAGAACCGTGCACATGTATTTCACTGAATTCTCACAACTCTGAGGCAGAAACCATTATTATCCCTGTTTTACTAATGGGGAAACTGAGACCTAGAGAGGTAAGCAGGGAGCTGGGTCTGCTTATCATTACTCCTAGTTTTTCAGATAAGGATGGACAATGCCATTTGCGACATTATGAGAAGGGAACCATAACAACGATGGTACAGCTCACCTAAACTCAAAATAATAATTTTGACTGCATGAATGCACCAGTTTGATTAAAAATTTTTTGAAATCTCAATACCAACCCGGGGGCCTAGGCGGCCCTTTCAGTTAAGCAACGGACTTCAGCTCAGGTCATGATCTTGTGGTTTGTGAGTTCAAGCCCCACATCAGGCTCCATGCTGACAGTGCAGAGCCTGCTTGGAACTCTCTCTCTCTCTCTCTCTCTCTCTCCCCCTGCCCCTCTGCATCTTGCGCGCGCGTGCTCTCTCTCAAAATAAATAAATAAACTTAAAAACAAAATCTCAATACGAACCTATGTTTCTCTGGATTAGCATGCACTCCCTCTCCTTTGTGGAAACATGGCTTCTGCTTGAAACGCCAAAGTCAAAGCAGTATTTATTCCTCCCCATGTCAAACAAAGTGCAGTTGAATACTGTTCTCCTCTCTCCCAAGGTCAGGCTGTTTTCAGCCAGCCGAATGGTCCCTTCCCCAGGGCGTCTGGGGGCCTCCTTGAAGACCCCGATCACTCCCTGGACGAAGACGCACGGAGGAGGCAGCACCATCACCTCCACTGCCGACTCACACGTGAGTTCCGGCACCGTCACCAGTTTGTATCCAAATTTCTGGGCCAGGTCAATGGGTCCCGTGGAGGTAATGACCGAGTCTTGGCCGAGCAGCTTCAGCACCACAGTGACGTAGGCTTCCGGCCCGACGGGTGCACAGCCAAACTCAACCCACTGACCTTGAGAGAGTTGTGTCCTCTTGCTGGTTCTTATCTCCAGCGGCTGTCCTGGACTCGTTCTTGCCTCGGGAAGACTGTTGGTAAAGATGACATCCACCAAGATGTCAGGTTGGTCCGCAGGGAATGAGCACAGTGGTTGACTGGTAAAAAGGCCCACCTGGAAGGTGCCTTCTGCTGCCCTGGATGTCCTATTCAGGTCAACATGAAAGACAGGCCATTCCACCTTGAGAAAGGCACTTTGCTCCCACAGGTGGACTGGAGTGCTGTTGTCTGCCGCTTCTGGAGTCATGGTGAACCAGTAGTCCCCCGCCTCCTTGAAGTAGAAGCATTCGAACTCCAGTGTTCCCCGGGACTGGTTGGTCAGGAGGTATTTGGTGGTAACAGTCTGATTGGTGTTGGCCTCCAACAACAGGATAGATACATTCCTCAGCGTCCCATTAGCCCCACTGACATACTGGAAACCCACCGATACTGTATTGTTGCTTAGTGCTACATGGCCAGGATTTCCCAAGAGGAGGTACTCAGCTTCTGCAAGAACTGAAATGAAATGGTGAGAATTGGTTTTACAAAGGGATCTCTGAGCGGCACTGTTGGAGACATCAAAGAAAGCAGCACTTTAAACATAAGAGAAGTGTGAAACTCAGCCAAAGGGTGCGTGAGTGATGCTGAGTGCGGATTCTGTTAGTTGGGCACCTGCACTGTTTTCATTCTAAAGTGGCTCTGCACGTTCATCCTCTTTCATGGTTATGCTTAAAACAAGGAATTAGAGATAAATACCCTGAATTCACCGCATTCAGCAAAGCAACACATCTGCAATGAAAAGCTATAAAGCGAGAGTAACAATTGATAATTCTCAAGATGTAAATCCAATACCTTACTTTTCTCATTTTAATCTGTTAAAAAGAAAAGGGTGGGGGGGAAAGCCCTACATGGAGACATTTGCCCCCCAGGACCGCAAACCCAGACTTCATAGTTTCAACCTACCTGGGAATAAGATCTTTTCACAACCTGAAATTTCTTGCACTAGAGAGGTTATCTCCATGATAAAAAAATACCTGCTAAAGACATCCAACTCCAACCCCCCCACCCCCCCCCACCCCCAGCAAAAAAGACATCTTGGCCTGAAAATAATCCCTTCTGTTCTTTTGCTAATAACTTCTTGCCCCACCCTCCTTCCCATAAAAACCTTCCATTTTGTGCAACTTTTAGGACCATCGCTACTTGCTGGATGGGACGCTGCCTGATTCAGGAATTGCTTCATAAAGCCAATTAGATCTTCAAATTCACTCAGTTGAGTTTTGTTGTGTTTTGTTTTGATAAATCATAGTCTGGTGTCTAGGTATTTGGGGGAAATGGATAAACAGTAAAGTGAGAAAACTTGATTTACATGATGCAATACAGACGGCTGTAGATAACTTAAAATGGAAGACATAAATATGCTTCCAAGTTATTTTCTGATATTCAAGCCAAGTACTTAAGCATTTCTACCAGTAAAGAAACCAGTGCCCTTGGTTCGTATGAAGCAGAAATTTTTAGATGAATAAGAATTGCTGACACTTTCTTCTGCACAGGTCATCCAAGGGATAGAGTGCATGTTTATGAAATAGCCAGGGGGCGCCTGGGTGGCGCAGTCGGTTAAACGTCTGACTTCAGCCAGGTCACGATCTCGCGGTCCGTGAGTTCGAGCCCCGCGTCGGGCTCTGGGCTGATGGCTCAGAGCCTGGAGCCTGTTTCTGATTCTGTGTCTCCCTCTCTCTCTGACCCTCCCCCGTTCATGCTCTGTCTCTCTCTGTCCCAAAAATAAACGCTGAAAAAAAAAAAAAAATTTGAAATAGCCAGGCTTCTCGGCAATTTTAGTGACATCACAGTAACCGTTGCTAGCCTCGTTGTGATAGATGACTGCTAGCCCACAACTATCACTCAGTTAAGATCAATCATATCTTTTTAAAAAAGAAACCCATCAGAGCAGCTCAAGTAGAGAGTGGAAAAAACACAGACACACAGGAATCCTTGTTTCTATTTTGAATCCTATCCAAATACATTATCAAAGGAGACAGCATTTGGCAGGGCAACAATCAGCGGGCCCATGGCTAGGGTAAGAAACAATTCTAGATTTAAGGCACTCCAGGGTTCTTTTGGCTTGAAAAACAACATGTGTGAGCATGAATTTATTATTCTTATTGTGATTATCTTATACATACATAACATACACATATCATGGCATACATATATGTCCAAAGGCCACCAAAGTGTTATCTGGGCTGGTGGTCTTTAAATATACACTTACGTGTATTCGGTTAATGATCATTAGGATCAGCACGTGAATATATTGGCACATAGAGGTTTTTTTGTTTTTTGTGTTTTTTTGAACGTTTATTTATTTATTTTTGTGAAAGAGAGAGACAGAGACAGAGCATGAGCAGGGTACTGGCACAGAGAGAGGGAGACACAGAATCTAAGCAGGCTCCAGGCTCTGAGCTGTCAGCACAGAGACTGGATGCGAGTCTCAAACCGCATCTCACGAACATGAGCCGTGAGATCGGGACCTGAATCAATGTCGGACGCTTAACGACTGAGCCCCCCACATGCCCCTGTTTTTCCTTTTTAAACAGCTCAGTGCTTTACACATTTCTTATCTGAGATGAGATGAAATCAAATATATAAAACTTGGATAGACTGGAATGCTTGATCAACACTTGCTTGAAAACCATAATAGAATGAAGGTTTTGTTGGTTTTTTTTTTTCTTTTTTTCTTTTTCCTTCAGTTAAAATGGAAGTTGAGAGATACTCTCTTTTGGAGGGAGAGAAGTCAAAGTTGAGGAAGGGTGCTGATTCTGACACAGCTGTGCCTGGTTCAGAGGCCACCCAGCACCTATTTGTAAACAGGTGGCTAAAGAGGAGTTAAGACGAAGGAAGGAGTTAAGACTGAGAATAAAGATCAGATTGACTTGAATCTCATAGGGCAGGACAGTTTTTAATGCATTTTAAGATTGAGACCACACACAACTTAGGATAACTAACAAACATGATAGAGATTGTCAACCAGGCAAATAAGACTCTGATTTGATGGGCATCCAATAAATTGAAAAGACACACAGGCCCAGTCAGTAATGGAGAAAAAAGATACAGTTGATGGGTTCCAGCAGCCCAGAGAGCAGGTGTACTGAGGAGTACTGAGGAGAGAACTTGCTTTACTATAAACTCTTATTTTCATAGACAAGAATACATCCTCATTTAGAAAACTACAATTGAATTGTACCACATTCTGGCTACCACAGTGTAGTTTTCTCCATTCTTTTAGTTCGCCTCTCCCCATTTCTTTATTATATTTAAAGTAACTGGTGTCTCAATAGAAGCATGTTGCATTAAAAACAACAACAACTGTTAATGGTATATTTTGATCAATATCAAATGGAGAGGGAAAAAACCCAGGTCTAGGAAAATACTTCCTTTTCCATTAGCAGCATGTGCACTCAACTTCTATGTTCTTATTTTATGCTCATTGAACTTTTATTCTCATATTCCAGTAAGATATTTACTCTCAACGACAAACATCCTTGCACACTGTGTACAAATGGAAAATTCTGATGTCTTTATCATTACGAAACCAAGGACACTTTTGTAATTTTTTGTATGAGGCTGTTGTTACACATGGAGTGATAGGGATTTTAAGTAGGGATGAATAACATGAAGATAATTGAATCCCAGGTTCATTTTCAACAAATCAAGCATCTTCTTGTTTATTTTATTTTTTTTTTAATTTTTTTTAACGTTTATTTATTTTTGAGATAGAGAGAGACAGAGCACGAATGGCGGAGGGTCAGAGAGAGGGAGACACAGAATCCGAAACAGGCTCCAGGCTCTGAGCTGTCAGCACAGAGCCCGACGCGGGGCTCGAACTCATGGACCGCGAGATCATGACCTGAGCCGAAGTCGGCCGCCCAACCGACTGAGCCACCCAGGCGCCCCAAGCATCTTCTTGTTTAAATAAACTTCTTCAAACGAAAAGGCTGAGGAAGGTGATTCAATGGACAAAATGAACAGTCCATATTCTGGTCCAGTTATGTGGATGTGTCACTGATATCACACAAGCCATGATCCCTTGGATCATGTTTCTTCAATTTGAAAACAATTTCAACTCTTATACCATGAACTGCTTAGATGTCTATGAAATATTTGGAAATCATCAAAAGAAAAGTAGTATATTGTTGAATCTGTTAAGGTTCAGTAGTTGCATAAAACTCTCTGAGTAACGAACTCAATTTTCAGTTGAAACAAAGTGAATAAAGAAAAGTAACAGTAATCACCTACTCTAGGCTCAGACAAGGTGTTTTCCCTTTCCTATTTTATCATCACAACAGCGCTGTGATGTCAACAAGAAACTTGTCCAAGGCAAACAACTGGCAAGGACAGAAATTTGGACTGGTTCCAAAGATATTTTAACAGCAAAACTCTCCTGTAAAGTGAAATCAAACGGAGAATCCCAATTAAAAACAAACAAACAAACAAACAAACAACCACACATTCATGTCTGAGAGTTTCAATGTATAACACTGAATTACTAGGACATCAGTCAAAGAAAATTCAACATAACATGCTTGTCTCCAGTTTGCTTAAATGAAAATGAGGGGCACTTGGGTGGCTCAGGTTATGATCTCATGGTTCATGGGTTCAAGCCCCACATCAGGCTCTGTGCTGACAGCTCAGAGCCTGGAGCCTGCTTCGGATTCTGTGTCTCCCTCTTTCTCTGCCGGTATCCCCATGCATGCTCTATCTGTCTGTCTCTCTCAAAAAATAAATAAACATTAAAGTTTTTCAAAAAATTAATAAATGAAATGCCTTTTTTTAAATTCTCTTTTTTTAAGAGAGGGCTCCGGAGGGAAGATGGCGGCGTAGGAGGACGCTGGGCTCACCGTGCGTCCTGCTGATCACTTAGATTCCACCTACACCTGCCTAAATAACCCAGAAAACCGCCAGAAGACTAGCAGAATGGAGTCTCCAGAGCCAAGCGCAGACGAGAGGCCCGCGGAAGAGGGTAGGAAGGGCGGCGAGGCGGTGCGCGCTCCACGGACTGGCGGGAGGGAGCCGGGGCAGAGGGGCGGCTCGCCAGCCAAGCAGAGCCCCCGAGTCTGGCTGGCAAAAGCGGAGGGGCCAGACAGACTGTGTTCCGACAGCAAGCGCGACTTAGCGTCTGGGAGGACATAAGTTAACAGCTCTGCTCAGAAAGCGGGAAGGCTGGAGGACAAAGGGAGGGAGAGCTGCTGAGCCCCCGGACGACAGAGCTCAGTTTGGTGGGGAACAAAGGCGCTCGCCAGCGCCATCTCCCCCGCCCATCCCCCAGCCAAAATCCCAAAGGGAACCAGTTCCTGCCAGGGAACTTGCTCGCTCCGCGCAAACACCCAACTCTGTGCTTCTGCGGAGCCAAACCTCCGGCAGCGGATCTGACTCCCTCCTGCTGCCACAGGGCCCCTCCCGAAGTGGATCGCCTAAGGAGAAGCGAGCTAAGCCTGCCCCTCCTGAGCCCATGCACCTTGCCTATCCACCCCAGCTAATACGCCAGATCCCCAGCATCACAAGCCTGGCAGTGTGCAAGTAGCCCAGACGGGCCACGCCACCCCACAGTGAATCCCGCCCCTAGGAGAGGGGAAGAGAAGGCACACACCAGTCTGACTGTGGCCCCAGCGGTGGGCTGGGGGCAGACATCAGGTCGGACTGTGGCCCTGCCCACCAACTCCAGTTATACACCACAGCACAGGGGAAGTGCCCTGCAGGTCCTCACCACTCCAGGGACTATCCAAAATGACCAAACGGAAGAATTCCCCTCAGAAGAATCTCCAGGAAATAACAACAGCTAATGAGCTGATCAAAAAGGATTTAAATAATATAACAGAAAGTGAATTTAGAATAATAGTCATAAAATTAATCGCTGGGCTTGAAAACAGTATAGAGAACAGCAGAGAATCTCTTGCTACAGAGATCAAGGGACTAAGGAACAGTCACGAGGAGCTGAAAAACGCTTTAAATGAAATGCAAAACAAAATAGAAACCACCACGGCTCGGCTTGAAGAGGCAGAGGAGAGAATAGGTGAACTAGAAGATAAAGTTAGGGAAAAAGAGGAAGCTGAGAGAAAGAGAGAGAAAAAAATCCAGGAGTATGAGGGGAAAATTAGAGAACTAAGTGATACACTAAAAAGAAATAATATACGCATAATTGGTATCCCAGAGGAGGAAGAGAGAGGGAAAGGTGCTGAAGGGGTACTTGAAGAAATTATAGCTGAGAACTTCCCTGAACTGGGGAAGGAAAAAGGCATTGAAATCCAAGAGGCACAGAGAACTCCCTTCAGACGTAACTTGAATCGATCTTCTGCACGACATATCATAGTGAAACTGGCAAAATACAAGGATAAAGAGAAAATTCTGAAAGCAGCAAGGTATAAACGTGCCCTCACATATAAAGGGAGACCTATAAGACTCGTGACTGATCTCTCTTTTGAAACTTGGCAGGCCAGAAAGAATTGGCACGATATCTTCAGTGTGCTAAACAGAAAAAATATGCAGCCGAGAATCCTTTATCCAGCAAGTCTGTCATTTAGAATGGAAGGAGAGATAAAGGTCTTCCCAAACAAACAAAAACTGAAGGAATTTGTCACCACTAAACCAGCCCTACAAGAGATCCTAAGGGGGACCCTGTGAGACAAAGTACCAGAGACATCACTACAAGCATAAAACATACAGTCATCACAATGACTCTAAACCTGTATCTTTCTATAATAACACTGAATGTAAATGGATTAAATGCGCCAACCAAAAGACATAGGGTATCAGAATGGATAAAAAAACAAGACCCATCTATTTGCTGTCTGCAAGAGACTCATTTTAGACCTGAGGACACCTTTAGATTGAGAGTGAGGGGATGGAGAACTATTTATCATGCTACTGGAAGCCAAAAGAAAGCTGGAGTAGCCATACTTATATCAGACAAACTAGACTTTAAATCAAAGGCTGTAACAAGAGATGAAGAAGGGCATTATATAATAATTACAGGGTCTATCCATCAGGAAGAGCTAACAATTATAAATGTCTATGCGCCGAATACGGGAGCCCCCAAATATATAAAACAATTACTCATAAACATAAGCAACCTTATTGATAAGAATGTGGTAATTGCAGGGGACTTTAACACCCCACTTACAGAAATGGATAGATCATCTAGACACACGATCAATAAAGAAACAAGGGCCCTGAATGAGACATTGGATCAGATGGACTTGACAGATATATTTAGAACTCTGCATCCCAAAGCAACAGAATATACTTTCTTCTCGAGTGCACATGGAACATTCTCCAAGATAGATCATATACTGGGTCACAAAACAGCCCTTCATAAGTTTACAAGAGTTGAAATTATACCATGCACACTTTCAGACCACAATGCTATGAAGCTTGAAATCAACCACAGGAAAAAGTCTGGAAAACCTCCAAAAGCATGGAGGTTAAAGCACACCCTACTAACGAATGAGTGGGTCAACCAGGCAATTAGAGAAGAAATTTAAAAATATATGTAAACAAACGAAAATGAAAATACAACAATCCAAACGCTTTGGGACGCAGCAAAGGCAGTCCTGAGAGGAAAATACATTGCAATCCAGGCCTATCTCAAGAAACAAGAAAAATCCCAAATACAAAATCTAACAGCACACCTAAAGGAAATAGAAGCAGAACAGCAAAGGCAGCCTAAACCCAGCAGAAGAAGAGAAATAATAAAGATCAGAGCAGAAATAAACAATATAGAATCTAAAAAAACTGTAGAGCAGATCAACGAAACCAAGAGTTGGTTTTTTGAAAAAATAAACAAAATTGACAAACCTCTAGCCAGGCTTCTCAAAAAGAAAAGGGAGATGACTCAAATAGATAAAATCATGAATGAAAATGGAATTATTACAACCAATCCCTCAGAGATACAGACAATTATCAAGGAATACTATGAAAAATTATATGCCAACAAATTGGACAACCTGGAAGAAATGGACAAATTCCTAAACACCCACACTCTTCCAAAACTCAATCAGGAGGAAATAGAAAGCTTGAACAGACCCATAACCAGCGAAGAAATTGAATCGGTTATCAAAAATCTCCCAACAAATAAGAGTCCAGGACCAGATGGCTTCCCAGGGGAGTTCTACCAGACGTTTAAAGCAGAGATAATACCTATCCTTCTCAAGCTATTCCAAGAAATAGAAAGGGAAGGAAAACTTCCAGACTCATTCTATGAAGCCAGTATTACTTTGATTCCTAAACCAGACAGAGACCCAGTAAAAAAAGAGAACTACCGGCCAATATCCCTGATGAATATGGATGCAAAAATTCTCAATAAGATACTAGCAAATCGAATTCAACGGCATATAAAAAGAATTATTCACCATGATCAAGTGGGATTCATTCCTGGGATGCAGGGCTGGTTCAACATTCGCAAATCAATCAACGTGATACATCACATTAACAAAAAAAAAGAGAAGAACCATATGATCCTGTCAATCGATGCAGAAAAGGCCTTTGACAAAATCCAGCACCCTTTCTTAATAAAAGCCCTTGAGAAAGTCGGGATAGAAGGAACATACTTAAAGATCATAAAAGCCATTTATGAAAAGCCCACAGCTAACATCATCCTCAACGGGGAAAAACTGAGAGCTTTTTCCCTGAGATCAGGAACACGACAGGGATGCCCACTCTCACCGCTGTTGTTTAACATAGTGCTGGAAGTTCTAGCATCAGCAATCAGACAACAAAAGGAAATCAAAGGCATCAAAATTGGCAAAGATGAAATCAAGCTTTCGCTTTTTGCAGATGACATGATATTATACATGGAAAATCCGATAGACTCCACCAAAAGTCTGCTAGAACTGATACATGAATTCAGCAAAGTTGCAGGATACAAAATCAATGTACAGAAATCAGTTGCATTCTTATACACTAACAATGAAGCAACAGAAAGACAAATAAAGAAACTGATCCTATTCACAATTGCACCAAGAAGCATAAAATACCTAGGAATAAATCTAACCAAAGATGTAAAGGATTTGTATGCTGAAAACTATAGAAAGCTTATGAAGGTAGTTGAAGAAGATTTAAAGAAATGGAAAGACATTCCCTGTTCATGGATTGGAAAAATAAATATTGTCAAAATGTCAATACTACCCAAAGCTATCTACACATTCAATGCAATCCCAATCAAAATTGCACCAGCATTCTTCTCGAAACTAGAACAAGCAATCCTAAAATTCATATGGAACCACAAAAGGCCCCGAACAGCCAAAGGAATTTTGAAGAAGAAGACCAAAGCAGGAGGCATCACAATCCCAGACTTTAGCCTCTACTACAAAGCTGTCATCATCAAGACAGCATGGTATTGGCACAAAAACAGACACATAGACCAATGGAATAGAATAGAAACCCCAGAACTAGACCCACAAACGTATGGCCAACTCATCTTTGACAAAGCAGGAAAGAACATCCAATGGAAAAAAGACAGCCTCTTTAACAAATGGTGCTGGGAGAACTGGACAGCAACATGCAGAAGGTTGAAACTAGACCACTTTCTCACACCATTCACAAAAATAAACTCAAAATGGATAAAGGACCTGAATGTGAGACAGGAAACCATCAAAACCTTAGAGGAGAAAGCAGGAAAAGACCTCTCTGACCTCAGCCGTAGCAATCTCTTACTCGACACATCCCCAAAGGCAAGGGAATTAAAAGCAAAAGTGAATTACTGGGACCTTATGAAGATAAAAACCTTCTGCACAGCAAAGGAAACAACCAACAAAACTAAAAGGCAACCAACGGAATGGGAAAAGATATTTGCAAATGACATATCGGACAAAGGGCTAGTATCCAAAATCTATAAAGAGCTCACCAAACTCCGCACCCGAAAAACAAATAACCCAGTGAAGAAATGGGCAGAAAACATGAATAGACACTTCTCTAAAGAAGACATCCGGATGGCCAACAGGCACATGAAAAGATGTTCAGCGTCGCTCCTTATCAGGGAAATACAAATCAAAACCACACTCAGATATCACCTCATGCCAGTCAGAGTGGCCAAAACGAACAAATCAGGAGACTATAGATGCTGGAGAGGATGTGGAGAAACGGGAACCCTCTTGCACTGTTGGTGGGAATGCAAACTGGTGCAGCCGCTCTGGAAAGCAGTGTGGAGGTTCCTGAGAAGATTAAAGATAGACCTACCCTATGACCCAGCAATAGCACTGCTAGGAATTTATCCAAGGGATACAGGAGTACTGATGCATAGGGGCACTTGTACCCCAATGTTTATAGCAGCACTCCCAACAATAGCCAAATTATGGAAAGAGCCTAAATGTCCATCAATTGATGAATGGATAAAGAAATTGTGGTTTATATACACAATGGAATACTACATGGCAATGAGAAAAAATGAAATATGGCCTTTTGTAGCAACGTGGATGGAACTGGAGAGTGTGATGCTAAGTGAAATAAGCCATACAGAGAAAGACAGATACCATATGGTTTCACTCTTATGTGGATCCTGAGAAACTTAACAGAAACCCATGGGGGAGGGGAAGGAAAAAAAAAAAAAAAAGAGGTTAGAGTGGGAGAGAGCCAAAGCATAAGAGACTGTTAAAAACTGAGAACAAACTGAGGGTTGATGGGGGGTGGGAGGGAGGGGAGGGTGGTGATGGGTATTGAGGAGGGCACCTTTGGTGTTGTATGGTGTTGTATGGAAACCAATTGGTGTTGTATGGAAACCAATTTGACAATAAATTTCATATAATAAAAAAAAAAAAAAAAAAAAAATGACCAAGCGGAAGAATTCCCCTCAGAAGAATCTCCAAGAAATAACAACAGCTAATGAACTGATCAAAAAGGATTTAAATAATATAACAGAAAGTGAATTTAGAATAATAGTCATAAAATTAATCGCTGGGCTTGAAAACAGTATAGAGGACAGCAGAGAATCTCTTGCTACAGAGATCAAGGGACTAAGGAACAGTCACGAGGAGCTGAAAAGCGCTTTAAATGAAATGCAAAACAAAAGGGAAACGACGACAGCTCGGATTGAAGAGGCAGAGGAGAGAATAGGTGAACTAGAAGATAAAGTTAGGGAAAAAGAGGAAGCTGAGAGAAAGAGAGAGAAAAAAATCCAGGAGTATGAGGGGAAAATTAGAGAACTAAGTGATACACTAAAAAGAAATAATATACGCATAATTGGTATCCCAGAGGAGGAAGAGAGAGGGAAAGGTGCTGAAGGGGTACTTGAAGAAATTATAGCTGAGAACTTCCCTGAACTGGGGAAGGAAAAAGGCATTGAAATCCAAGAGGCACAGAGAACTCCCTTCAGACGTAACTTGAATCGATCTTCTGCACGACATATCATAGTGAAACTGGCAAAATACAAGGATAAAGAGAAAATTCTGAAAGCAGCAAGGTATAAACGTGCCCTCACATATAAAGGGAGACCTATAAGACTCGTGACTGATCTCTCTTTTGAAACTTGGCAGGCCAGAAAGAATTGGCACGATATCTTCAGTGTGCTAGACAGAAAAAATATGCAGCCGAGAATCCTTTATCCAGCAAGTCTGTCATTTAGAATAGAAGGAGAGGGGCGCCTGGGTGGCGCAGTCGGTTAAGCGTCCGACTTCAGCCAGGTCACGATCTCGCGGTCCGTGAGTTCGAGCCCCGCGTCAGGCTCTGGGCTGATGGCTCAGAGCCTGGAGCCTGTTTCCGATTCTGTGTCTCCCTCTCTCTCTGCCCCTCCCCCGTTCGTGCTCTGTCTCTCTCTGTCCCAAAAATAAATAAACGTTGAAAAAAAAAAATTAGAATAGAAGGAGAGATAAAGGTCTTCCCAAACAAACAAAAACTGAAGGAATTTGTCACCACTAAACCAGCCCTACAAGAGATCCTAAGGGGGACCCTGTGAGACAAAGTACCAGAGACATCACTACAAGCATAAAACATACAGACATCACAATGACTCTAAATCCGTATCTTTCTATAATAACACTGAATGTAAATGGATTAAATGCGCCAACCAAAAGACATAGGGTATCAGAATGGATAAAAAAACAAGACCCATCTATTTGCTGTCTGCAAGAGACTCATTTTAGACCTGAGGACACCTTTAGATTGAGAGTGAGGGGATGGAGAACTATTTATCATGCTACTGGGAGCCAAAAGAAAGCTGGAGTAGCCATACTTATATCAGACAAACTAGACTTTAAATCAAAGGCTGTAACAAGAGATGAAGAAGGGCATTATATAATAATTACAGGGTCTATCCATCAGGAAGAGCTAACAATTATAAATGTCTATGCGCCGAATACGGGAGCCCCCAAATATATAAAACAATTACTCATAAACATAAGCAACCTTATTGATAAGAATGTGGTAATTGCAGGGGACTTTAACACCCCACTTACAGAAATGGATAGATCATCTAGACACACGATCAATAAAGAAACAAGGGCCCTGAATGAGACATTGGATCAGATGGACTTGACAGATATATTTAGAACTCTGCATCCCAAAGCAACAGAATATACTTTCTTCTCGAGTGCACATGGAACATTCTCCAAGATAGATCATATACTGGGTCACAAAACAGCCCTTCATAAGTTTACAAGAGTTGAAATTATACCATGCACACTTTCAGACCACAATGCTATGAAGCTTGAAATCAACCACAGGAAAAAGTCTGGAAAACCTCCAAAAGCATGGAGGTTAAAGCACACCCTACTAACGAATGAGTGGGTCAACCAGGCAATTAGAGAAGAAATTTAAAAATATATGTAAACAAACGAAAATGAAAATACAACAATCCAAACGCTTTGGGACGCAGCAAAGGCAGTCCTGAGAGGAAAATACATTGCAATCCAGGCCTATCTCAAGAAACAAGAAAAATCCCAAATACAAAATCTAACAGCACACCTAAAGGAAATAGAAGCAGAACAGCAAAGGCAGCCTAAACCCAGCAGAAGAAGAGAAATAATAAAGATCAGAGCAGAAATAAACAATATAGAATCTAAAAAAACTGTAGAGCAGATCAACGAAACCAAGAGTTGGTTTTTTGAAAAAATAAACAAAATTGACAAACCTCTAGCCAGGCTTCTCAAAAAGAAAAGGGAGATGACTCAAATAGATAAAATCATGAATGAAAATGGAATTATTACAACCAATCCCTCAGAGATACAGACAATTATCAAGGAATACTATGAAAAATTATATGCCAACAAATTGGACAACCTGGAAGAAATGGACAAATTCCTAAACACCCACACTCTTCCAAAACTCAATCAGGAGGAAATAGAAAGCTTGAACAGACCCATAACCAGCGAAGAAATTGAATCGGTTATCAAAAATCTCCCAACAAATAAGAGTCCAGGACCAGATGGCTTCCCAGGGGAGTTCTACCAGACGTTTAAAGCAGAGATAATACCTATCCTTCTCAAGCTATTCCAAGAAATAGAAAGGGAAGGAAAACTTCCAGACTCATTCTATGAAGCCAGTATTACTTTGATTCCTAAACCAGACAGAGACCCAGTAAAAAAAGAGAACTACAGGCCAATATCCCTGATGAATATGGATGCAAAAATTCTCAATAAGATACTAGCAAATCGAATTCAACGGCATATAAAAAGAATTATTCACCATGATCAAGTGGGATTCATTCCTGGGATGCAGGGCTGGTTCAACATTCGCAAATCAATCAACGTGATACATCACATTAACAAAAAAAAAAAGAGAAGAACCATATGATCCTGTCAATCGATGCAGAAAAGGCCTTTGACAAAATCCAGCACCCTTTCTTAATAAAAACCCTTGAGAAAGTCGGGATAGAAGGAACATACTTAAAGATCATAAAAGCCATTTATGAAAAGCCCACAGCTAACATCATCCTCAACGGGGAAAAACTGAGAGCTTTTTCCCTGAGGTCAGGAACACGACAGGGATGTCCACTCTCACCACTGTTGTTTAACATAGTGCTGGAAGTTCTAGCATCAGCAATCAGACAACAAAAGGAAATCAAAGGCATCAAAATTGTCAAAGATGAAGTCAAGCTTTCGCTTTTTGCAGATGACATGATATTATACATGGAAAATCCGATAGACTCCGCCAAAAGTCTGCTAGAACTGATACATGAATTCAGCAAAGTTGCAGGATACAAAATCAATGTACAGAAATCAGTTGCATTCTTATACACTAACAATGAAGCAACAGAAAGACAAATAAAGAAACTGATCCCATTCACAATTGCACCAAGAAGCATAAAATACCTAGGAATAAATCTAACCAAAGATGTAAAAGATCTGTATGCTGAAAACTATAGAAAGCTTATGAAGGTAATTGAAGAAGACTTAAAGAAATGGAAAGACATTCCCTGCTCATGGATTGGAAGAATAAATATTGTCACAATGTCAATACTACCCAAAGCTATCTACACATTCAATGCAATCCCAATCAAAATTGCACCAGCATTCTTCTCGAAAGTAGAACAAGCCATCCTATAATTCATATGGAACCACAAAAGGCCCCAAATAGCCAAAGGAATTTTGAAGAAGAAGACCAAAGCAGGAGGCATCACAATCCCAGACTTTAGCCTCTACTACAAAGCTGTCATCATCAAGACAGCATGGTATTGGCACAAAAACAGACACATAGACCAATGGAATAGAATAGAAACCCCAGAACTAGACCCACAAACGTATGGCCAACTCATCTTTGACAAAGCAGGAAAGAACATCCAATGGAAAAAAGACAGTCTCTTTAACAAATGGTGCTGGGAGAACTGGACAGCAACATGCAGAAGATTGAAACTAGACAACTTTCTCACACCATTCACAAAAATAAACTCAAAATGGATAAAGGACCTGAATGTGAGACAGGAAACCATCAAAACCTTAGAGGAGAAAGCAGGAAAAGACCTCTCTGACCTCAGCCGTAGCAATCTCTTACTCGACACATCCCCAAAGGCAAGGGAATTAAAAGCAAAAGTGAATTACTGGGACCTTATGAAGATAAAAACCTTCTGCACAGCAAAGGAAACAACCAACAAAACTAAAAGGCAACCAACGGAATGGGAAAAGATATTTGCAAATGACATATCGGACAAAGGGCTAGTATCCAAAATCTATAAAGAGCTCACCAAACTCCGCACCCGAAAAACAAATAACCCAGTGAAGAAATGGGCAGAAAACATGAATAGACACTTCTCTAAAGAAGACATCCGGATGGCCAACAGGCACATGAAAAGATGCTCAACGTCACTCCTTATCAGGGAAATACAAATCAAAACCACACTCAGATATCACCTCATGCCAGTCAGAGTGGCCAAAATGAACAAATCAGGAGACTATAGATGCTGGAGAGGATGTGGAGAAACGGGAACCCTCTTGCACTGTTGGTGGGAATGCAAATTGGTACAGCCGCTCTGGAAAGCAGTGTGGAGGTTCCTCAGAAGATTAAAGATAGACCTACCCTATGACCCAGCAATAGCACTGCTAGGAATTTATCCAAGGGATACAGGAGTGCTGATGCATAGGGGCACTTGTACCCCAATGTTTATAGCAGCACTCCCAACAATAGCCAAATTATGGAAAGAGCCTAAATGTCCATCAACTGATGAATGGATAAAGAAATTGTGGTTTATATACACAACGGAATACTACGTGGCAATGAGAAAAAATGAAATATGGCCTTTTGTAGCAACGTGGATGGAACTGGAGAGTGTGATGCTAAGTGAAATAAGCCATACAGAGAAAGACAGATACCATATGTTTTCACTCTTATGTGGATCCTGAGAAACTTAACAGAAACCCATGGGGGAGGGGAAGGAAAAAAAAAAAAAAGAGGTTAGAGTGGGAGAGAGCCAAAGCATAAGAGACTCTTAAAAACTGAGAACAAACTGAGGGTTGATGGGGGTGGGAGGGAGGGGAGGGTGGGTGATGGGTATTGAGGAGGGCACCTTTTGGGATGAGCACTGGGTGTTGTATGGAAACCAATTTGACAATAAATTTCATATATTAAAAAAATAAAAATTAAAAAAATAAATATAATTAAAAAAATAAAAAAATAAATAAATAAATTCTCTTTTTAAAGGCTTAAAAATATATTTAAAGGGAATTTTGCATCAATATATATAGAACCTTAAGAGAACCCAGGGTTGCAAGGATTCCAGTTTAAAAGGTACTGCACTATAGACGTGCCCTGCCTCCTTCATGCAGGGTCATCAACATCCATGCATTTATAAACCCCACGTTTATGTTTCTCCATTGACACTGACAGCATGATGTATACTTAATAATACTCACCATAGTCACAAAGTACCACCAAGAGTAGATTTGAAAAGTCTTTCAACATTTGTTTCATTCTGATCAGCAAAATCCCAGGGCTTTGGTCTCCTCATGTCCTTTCTCACATCCAAACTGTGTTTTTTTGTGTTGTTGTTTTTTTTCAAAAACACCTGAAATTAGAATCTCAAAAAATGATGCCTCTGTTCAATGTGATTCACAAAATAGTAATCATGAAATGGCAAAACCATTCTGAGAAGTCAAACTTCGTGGTGCCACTGAAAATAGGGAGGACATTAACTTTCCCCGGGGAAATGATTTGTGCTTGTACGTCCCTTTGGTTCCATTACAGCTCACCTGTTAAGCACATTCAGGTGTGTGCAACACCAAGCTTATTTTTGCAAAACACCAAGTCTCTCATCTTTGTAACGCGTGCTTAAGTGGAGAGTTTATGTGCTGAATTTCATCCAAGTTAAGAGCCAGTCTGGATAATACACTTTCACCTATTTATCTGTTTGGCATTTCACGCCAATCAATTTGCTAAAATTTTGCCAAATTTTCATTTTGCACTGTGCTGCATGGACCGGGCTCGCTTCTACAAATGGACTTACAACCACTGTCTTTCCTGCATGTTATCTGGATTGCTTCATTTCTTAATGCCTAGGAGCTATATCAAAACTATCAAGCCTTTTAAAAAGATACTCAGAGTGTTGCATTTAAATGTGAACTCCCTGTGACACTGACTTCCATTGTTTAGGGTACTCTCAAGAGAAAACAGATAAATAACAATTATCATCTTCTGTCAGTTTCCCAATACTTGTTGCTGTCAGTAATGCATCAGGAGGCAGATGATTTCATGCAGCAGTCTTGCCAGACCACCTAGGAGGGTAGGAAATACCTTACTGGCCTGTGCTTCAGAATGATTTGTGGGAGGGGGCACTTACTTTGTCTATAAATAGACTAGTCTATAAATAGACTAGACTGTAGAATAAGATTCAGGGCCCTTGTCAATTTTTTTTTCAATTGAAATCTACTAAACTATGGGCTAGTAAGCATAATCAACCAGGTCTTTTCTTAATGTTTACATTTCCCCATTATCCACAGTTAGTCTATTTTAATAATATACTATATTCCAAATATATATGTACATCTCTTCAGAAAAGACAGAAATTAATGGAATTAAAAGGCCTGTTGAAATAATAAAAAAAAAATCAACGGGGCGGGGGGGGGGGTGGGAACTGATTTGTCTCTTAGCTTTCTTTCAGTAGGAGTTGGTTGAACAAAGGAAACACTGTACTTCCTCAAAGGGAAGCAGAGATTTGAAGTGTAATTAGGCAGATGATTAAGGGTCACTCCCCTCCCCAACATAAAAAGAAAATTCCACTTTGCTGGAATTAGGCATAGATTTGACCCAATCTTTTCCTTGAACCTGGACTGGGAAACATGGTGGAAGACAGCAGGTGAACATCACCGTATCCCCCAGGCAAGTTTGGGCACTTACGGCAATAAAACGCTTCCTTTTGAATTACTGATACTCAAGTAACCAGAGTAAGGAGAAGCAAGGATCCCTGGCTCCCAAAAGTTGAATGGGCTCCTCCCAAATTGCTTGATTTTCCATGATAACCATTTTTTAAAGAAGCTCCTAATGGCAACTGATGTTGTGATTGTAACACATTTTCCTTCTTATAAAAATGATGAGTAAAACACAGAATAGTGTGATAATCTGTATTTAGAACTGAATGGAAATGGAAAAATAAGCCTACCTAAAAATCATAAGGATTTTTAAAATGTTCTTAAGCTTTTGAAAATATATGCTTAAGTTTTACTAGCCCATTCACTAATTTGAAGACCTTAAGAGAGCACCCCACAATGGAATGGAACGCTGGGTAAAAAGCACATTTTTTTTTTTTTTAAATAAGATTCCTTCCTTCCTCTCTCTCTTTTTACTTTGTTTGCTTATTGTCTTCCAACATGTTGTTCCCAATACCAAGACTGTCTACTTTTACAATGTTTGGCTTGAGAACCATTTTGAGAAAATAAAAACTTACGTCTATTTTACACACATTTAAAAACACTTCTATATAGCATTCAGACATAAACATTTACAGAAAACTTCCAAATGCATCAGCTAGAGGGTAGGGAGAAGTAGTGAATATTTTCAGTGGCTAATGGCATCACGCCAAGCTCAGATCCCCTGCTTTTGCTGAAACCAGTTAAGATTGATTCCTACGGTGTCTTCATTGCTGCGGAAAAAGAAAGGGAATTAACCTAAACTCTACTAGGACCAATGATTTATCAAAGAATTAAAGGGAAAACAAAAAGAAGCAAAGTGACTCTATCCCTTCTGACAAACAGGCACACGCTCGTGTGCATCCATCTAATAATATTTATTAACCGGAAATCCCTAGTTCCAAAGCAGCCTGTGTAAACAGGCATTATTTATACCCTCAGTGCAGTGGCTCTGCCCTGGTCCCACGGACTGGACGCAGCTTCCCTAGGAGGCTGTGCGCTCCCCACATCTACAGTTTCCCAAAGGCCCGCAAGTCAAGTTCATGCCTGGAAATCTAGCCCTGCCCAAGTTGTCAGCACAGAGCTCCATTAAAATGAGGACCGTTCTGAAATGCTGAAATCTCATACAGTGTGTACCCCAGAAAAGATTTCTTTCTGGAAACAGGCAAATTTGTTCAGAAACGCGGAGCACCCCCAAGACGCTCTCTCTCAAGGGTCCCAACCCATTAGACTCAACACCAGTCTGCAGCCAGCCTGGGTCTCTCGCCAACACCTGTGCCAAGAGAGCCGGGACTCCGAGACGCGCAGACGGACACTTTCTACAGAGTATCCCCTGGGGCGGAGGCTGAGCACCCAGCGGCGGAAGGAGCTGCCACAGCACCTCCACCTGCGCTCCGAGCGGGCGGGGAGGGCGGGGCGGGCAGGGTCCAAGGGGTATTGCCCGACCCCCCACCCCCACCCCCCGGAGCCGCCGGGGACTCCGGCAGCACAGCAGCGCCCACGGGGGCTGGGGGACAGCAGGGTCTTCCTACCTCTCGGGACCGGCGGGCGCAGCGGCCAGAGCTGGGGCGAGCGAGGCGGGCGGCGGGCGGCGGGCGGCGGGCTGGTGGCCTCAGAGGCCGCGAGGAAACGCGCAGAGCATCCCGCGTCCCGGGACTGCCCGCCTGAGCCCGCTGGCGCTCGACTCCGCTGCCCCGCCCAGGCCCGCCCCCGACGGACGGCGCAGGGAGGGCGGCACCGGAGGGCGGGGGGCCGGGCAGCGGGCGAAGTCAACCCCGCCCGCTCTGGGCTGCGCATCCTCCCAAGCGCGCGCGGCTGGCGGAGCCTCGGGGAGCCGGGCAGAGCCCCGACGCGCCCTCGCCCGCGGCCCACGGCCCACGGCCCACGGCCGGGGCCAAGGGCGAGCCGCGGTCTCCCTCGTTCCGATTCAGTCACTTCTCCCCCGGTGTCATTTTCTTCTGGGGGACCACAAAAGTAGGTCATCCAAGTGGCCTAACTGGTGGGCAGTAAACTTTGGCTTCCCAAATGTTCTTGGGGATTGTCAAAAGAAAATCAGGTCAAGTGCATCTCAGTTTCGATTTTTCTCTCTCAGGAGCCAGAGTTGGTTTAATTGAAAACATAAAAAGTGACATTTAATAAACTCTTAACTCTCAAGTGTTAAAGTTGTCTTTTGAAAAGAATGCTAGAGGATAGAGTTGCACCTTAACAGCTGTGTTTGGTTTTCAGTACACGGGGAAAAAATGTGAATAGTTTCCCATTTGCTTTTCTTTTACACAAAACATACCATCTTACAGACAAAAGTAGTGTGTGGTAATAGAAATCAGAACATAGTGGTGGCCGCTAGGGAGCAGGTGACTGGAAAGAGGCACCAGGGAACTTTGGGGATGTCAGATATGTTCTGTTGGCTGGGGTGTGAGTTACATGATCCATTACGCATTTGTTAAAATGCGTCCATCTTAAGATCTGTGCATTTCACTGAAATTTTACCTCAATTTTTAAAACAAAAATACAGCATTTGCAGGTGCTTGAATCCGTCACTTAATCTTTGAAAAGATAACACAATTCCTTGATTATCAGAGTTATCAGAGGTTGTCTGAGGTACCAAATTTGCTAAGTACTTATCTTGTCCAATAATTAATCCTATCAGTACCAACTCAATCCATCCAAGCGTTCACTGACAGAATCATCTAGTCCAACATCCATTCATCAGCTCAAGTTGGGATTTCTTTTCAAATACATGCCACAGTCCTTGGCGTTTTTGAAAGTAAAAGCTCAACATAAAGAATGGGCTTTGGAGTTATAGAAAGCTTCGTTCCAGCCCTACCTCAGTAACCTTGGCAAACACTTAATCCCTCCTCTCCCCCAGCATAAAAGGCATAGGTGTACTGACGTAGTGTGGTGACCAAGTGGAATATATATATAGAAAGCAACTTGCTCTGCATTAATCTTGCAGACACACGCTCTCCCTACAAATCCACCCTTGGAATTTAGGAGGACCTAAATCCAGGTACAAGTGACTGGATCAGTGCCCTTGGACACTTTTTAAGTAACAGCTGTATTGAGATGCTTGGTCATTTTTGTCTTAATCAGAATTCTTGCCAGACTGTATTTCTGTCTTTGTTGCACATGTAAGGGTGTAATTTTTGGTAAAGGAATGCGGCATAGGCATGTAGGGAAAAAAAGCTTCCAAAAGAACAGTGATATGGTCTTGCTGGGATTAATTAAAACAAGCTGCTGTCAAGGTACCTTTAATTCTCTTTCAGGGTCAGTGACTGGTCTAGTAATTTTGTGCAAATTGTGTAAAACGCATTCACAATCTCAACAGTGTCCTTTATACACATGGAGAGATCTTTTATTTCTTCAGATAATGTTCTGAGAGAAAAGCTTTAACTGACTCATGATTATCGGGACTCAAGGAAGAACACAAATGACCCAATTTTCACACTGTAATAACAAGATCTTACACGTGTGTTAACCTGATTTCTGGCGTGCTTCCCACATCATGGATATGCCCCATGTCATGTAAGACACAGTATCTCAGACGGGCTGAGTCCTGACAAGTCTGGTTGAGAAACCTCTTGGGCATATGGTAAAGGACACAGACTTAGGTTTGCGAGTAAATTCATGACACATCATAATCCAAAAATCATTCAAGTATTCAGCTAATACTTAACTAGGAACCTACCATGTACAATCACTGACCGAAACCAGAAAAGATTTAAAAGATTCAATTATATGAATCTTTGAGCTTTATTTTTTTTTAATGTTCTTATTTATTTTGGAAGGAGAGAGACTTAACTAGGAACCTACTATGTACAATCACTGACCTAAACCAGAAAAGATTCAAAAGATTCAATTATATGAATCTTTGAGCTTTATTTTTTTTTAATGTTCTTATTTATTTTTGAAGGAGAGAGAGACAGAGCATGAGCGGGGGAAGAGCAGAGAGAGAAGGAGACACAGAATCCAAAGCAGGCTCCAGGCTCTGAGGTGTCAGCACAAAGCCCGATGCGGGGCTCGAACTCATGAACTGTGAGATATGACCTGAGCTGAAGTCAGATGTTTAACCGACTGAGCCACCAAGGCACCCCTTGAATCTTTGAACTTTAAAGAAACCCAATTCCTCTATTTTTTTATGGCTCCAAGACAAAATATAGTCATGTACACAGGACAGATAATAACTATTACGGAATTTAGAAATAGAGTCATATACTGAAAACAGATTTTTCTAAAGCAGGTAGGAATGAGCACAGTATGATAATTGGGGTGGAGATGGAGAAGTGAATGGGGAAACAGTTAAGAAAGGGAAGTCTGCAGAGTCAAAGGAAGCATGCCCCAGGAATGGGAAGGGGCACACCTCATGCTGTTCCTCTAACCCAACAGCCTCCACTTACTGACGATCTCTTGGTCCTTGTGAGCCTAGTTTATGAGGCTCTTCCTCTCCCACAAGAACTAAAGGGTCCTCCTTCTGTCTTGCACAGCATGTACCTGTGCCCCTTCCATGACACGTACTTCATTCGATCTTCAGGTAAGGATGTTTACATGTCTATTTCCCTAACGGCGCCACCCTTTTAAAGGCGGGGACTGTATCTTATTCATTTTGTTTCCACCCCCCACCGGCAGCCCACGTAATTCCTCACACAGTCAATATGGATTTTTAACAAAAAATTTTTTTATTGAATTGAATGGGAGACAAAGTAGGATAAATGGAGCCAGGTTATAAATAGGTATATACATGAGAGTTCATTCATTCAGTTAATATTTACTGAATGCTTATTATGTGCCAGGTTCTGTTCTAGGCTCTGAGGATATATCCACAAACACACCCGACAAAAAGCTCTCCCCTTACGGAGCTCACACTCTAGATCTGTCTTAATAAGGGATGGGATTAGCAAATAAATTCACAGAAATTCAACCATAACTCTTGGCCAAAAAACAAAAACAAGACACACATTTAAATAGTTTAATTATTGGTGTTATAAATGTCTACTGTTGCTATGTAGTTTTTATTGTATATTGTACTTACTATATTCATAATATATTCATACCCATGTATCACTCTATAGGGATTCTACCTGTAAGACGATATAAAGAACTTCACTGGCAATTTAAGAGTTTCAGGGATCATTTTAAGCATGCTTGATTTCATTCCAAGGCACAGTCTTTAAAAATCTAACCAGCTTATAGGTGTGGCTCTACTGTACCAAAATGAAAACGCTGATATTGTTGGGCAGAACATGAGAATGACCACCTGATGAATCCACGTCTGGTCAGGCGAGTTTGGTTATAGGGAACCAATACTTGGAGAGACAGTACATTCATGAGAATGCACAAGGTTAGTCAACCATGAAATTCACATCAAGAATTAAAAAAAAAAAAAAGTTCATGAGCCATTTCCCATTCTTTTAGAACAACTAAAACAGTAAGATCTTGAGGTCAAAAATAAAGAAAATATTTTAACGTACTGGCTTATTCTGATTAAAAGTTTATCATTTTCGTATGTTTTTCAAAGAGTATTTTAAAAAGAACACCAAGGTAAGAAAAATCATTTACAAGTTTTCCAGTAATTTTACTCTATATACATTAATTCCAATCATTTAATCCTGAAAACAACCTTCACTTGTACAGTGTAAAAAAATCTTTGATAGTGACTAGAAAAATTCCATTATCATAAAGCTACAAATTTATGCTCCTAAGAGCAAAGTTAGTAAAGCAAAAATAATAATTATACCAGTGATAAGCACCGAGATGAATTTTTTTGCATTTAGGGCCTGATTGGTTGTATTTAAACATAACTTCTACCAATAGAAGACCAAAATGACATCTTATTTGGCAAAAAAAAAAAAAAAAAAAAAAAAAAAAAAGGAGGGGGAGGGAATGGGTGGGTGGGTGGAATCAAAAATATACATATATAAGTCTAGAAACAGTGAAGAATGCCCACTTTAACAGTAAAATCAATCATACTTGTTTTCTAATTAAAGTGACATGTGCAAAATATAGTCATGTCACTTTTCTTCCTCCTAGTTCACTTTATACAATTTAGACTGCTCCATTTCTGTTAATGTGTTGTCACACTAATGTAAATAAATATGTTGAACTGTGGGAATTTGCTGTAATGAATCCAGATCATAAGAGCTAGATCCAGTAGCTCAAACAATCTCAAATGCAATTCATTCCAACTGCTGACACAGATTATTATTTACCTTTGTAATTTCTGAAAAACCTTAGCCAGATGAGACACCATGTGTGTAAGCGTGTGTGCAAGTGCATATGAACATGCGTGTACAAGTCTGCCAGAGCAGTGTGAGTGTAACCCAGAAACAGGAGTGCCACACAAACAAGTCTACACGATGGCCTGAAAGACATGGGGCCATTGTTTGGCTAGACACTGAATTCCCCCAAAACAAACCTGAGGCTGAACAATGAGGACATTAGGGGCTATCTGTCATCACAAGACAGAATGAGTGACAAGTTTGGAAAATGAAGACATTCCCGTAACGCTGGAGGATGTGAAGCAGCAACAGCCACTTTTGCAGGCGGGGATCACAGACTGACTCTGGCTGCAGTGGGAGGGATTCCCTGGGTCTACAGCTGAGGATCCCTGCAACTCCCCAAAGGGCATCTGCAGGGGGCCCTCCACCTCACTCAGTGACATCTTAGGGATCCCAGAGCTTAAGCCTGGGTGTCCCCACCTGCTGGTCACCACGGGTCTCTCAGTGCAGACACTATCCCTTCTGGAGGCTTGGCCGAAAACCATCCCTGCTTCCCACTTTCGACGCAGTCTTAGAAGGGGATCTCTTTGCGTCCCCGTGGGGTCCCTGAGTTTGAGGTAATGCCAACACACCGACATATGAAGTCAGGCGGTCCATTTTAGAACTCAAACAATCGAAATTCAGGAGTAGCCAGTTTTTGTTATCTTGGTAATACTTGTTAGTGACATAGTTTCTCAACACAGCTTCTAATATATGGGGTAAAGAAAAAAAATATTGCTGGGAGATGAAATATTTTTTTAAAGTGCAGTGTTGAAACTCCTTAAGAGTAGGAAAAGGAGACCAATTACTTGTCCCCTTTCAATGTTCCTGTCCTTGGCTTTCCAGGTCAAAGAGCACCAAGGTTCCTGTTTAAGCGACCTAAAGGTTCTCCCGGCCCCTCCCCCACACAACCCTAGGGAATTCCTGAACCCTCTAAGTTCCAAATTTGTAATCACATCTCTGGGCGTGTCTATACAGCTCATTAATTCAGTTTCAAAATCCACAGCATTTGTAAAACAAAATGACATAGTTGCATTCTTTAAATGCCAGCTATGAAATCATTATTTGGAAAAAAAAAAAACTAGTCAGACTATACATACGTAAGTCAAATACAACTCTCTCCTTTTTTAAGGTGTCTGTTGAAGACATGCTTATAACTGCTTCTAAAGAAAAGCCCTTACTTAGGAGAAGCCTCATGTGGCGTTCCGTGGTTTCACGTCCTGTTCAGTGTTGTCAGTTAAGCTACACTGTACGTATGACTTGCTTCATGAACCCTCTCCCATAATGGGCACATTAGATGCAGAGGAAAAACTTTGTTTATAATTCAGTGAATCTTAGTCACACCAGAAAAATGATCTAACCTGTCCAAACACTCAACTTCTTCCCCCATTAGTAACTAAATTCCCTTCTTTAAAAAAACAGATTTGAGGATCAAGTTAAAATTCACCATATTTCAAGTTAAACCCTGAGGGCTCTATACAACTGTAGCATGATTTCCAACTCACTGTGGCATTCAGTTTTCTGTATTTTCCTATATTTATCCTAAGTAAACTTCCTGGACCGTAATATTAGGGAGAAATTAAAAGGGTTTTATATTATAGTGTAAAGTTCCAGAAATTCTCAGTTCATCAAGGTTTACTCTGAGCTCAATGTCATACAACCTCTACATGATACAAGTGTATGGACAAGAAGTATTTTAAATACAAAACCCTTAGCTCTGTGTCATAAATAAATTTGGGTAAAACCGCAAGCCTTCCACTGAATCATCTCGGCAAAGATGGCCCATCTTCTCTGCCAGAAGCAACCTAGGAATCAAGGGGAAAACCACAATCATCTGTCCATTCAGAAACACAAACACAGTTGTAATGAAGACCAAGGACTCGCTTACCTTTCCTTAGCCAGGAGGACAGACATTCCCACCAGCTTAGCAAACTCTTCTGATGTCAGGGATCCCTTTTCTGAAACCTAACAGAAACACAGCAGGAAAAAAATATGATAATTTGGCCACCTAGGTACTAACCTAGGGAGAATGTCTACCATTATGCTCAGGAAATAATATATTGAATTTCCTAATAAAACTCAAGAATATTCAATATTCAATATTCAATATTCAATATTGAACTAAATCTTCTTCACTAATGCTCAATTCTACAAATGCGGAAGGGCCCAGAATGAATATAGCAGAGCCTAAAACATCACGAAGCCCTCTACAAAGTTACAAAGGCACTGTACTAAACCCCCAAAATAACCCTTGATATTCTGAAAAGGAACATATAATAAATTCTAATGGAGTACATACTGCATGTCCCACATATAGGGTCCTTATATATAGGTTTAGCTCAAGATATACGGTAGAAATATCTATAGTCTTGAGGTTTTCCTCTAATTTAAAATAAATGTAATAAATATTTAAATTAGGCAGGCTCGCCACAGAGGCTATGAAGGCAGTAATGTTTCAAGTCTCCTAATGAGTAACAGCAGCAGTTTGGCTGGTAAAATCCATGTAAACTACAGTTCCTTTTCGTGTTTTTTTGAAGCAATTATTTCATAAAACAACTTGTGATGTTTTATAAGACTGTTTATGTAGGTAGTACTGAAAGAAAAAGTCCAGTCAAGGGTAACATTCTGATGAACAAAGTTAAAAACCTGTCCACAAGACTGAGTTTCAAACAAAAAGATAACACCTCAGGAATTCTAATTCTCCTTGGCAAGTCTCAAAAAGCTTTAAAAGTATCATTTTGATTAGTATTCACTCATGTTAATAGGTGTTTTTAATTGGGTCTACAAACATTACTTTTTAGAAAAATTAAATTCAAAAGGAAAGCCTGTTTCTCAAGTTGCTATGGAGTCACGTCTTGGTGGGCAGACTAATGAGGAAACTGGTTCACATACGGTCTCCAAGGCTGAGGCCACCATTTCCTCTTCCTTGTGGGACTGAAGCTCAATTACCATGACGCCACTGTCAAAAACTCGGAGCCTGAAAACCGCAGATGGGAAAACCAAGCTGTGAGTATCTAGGATCTTCAACCACTAAGGAGGTACAAATATCCTGTACTTTCTTTTATGCTGGGCATGAGGGCGATATTAACACAAAACAGCATCTAAAACATAACAACCACAGGCAATTACAGCATAACTAGGAACTCACGAATAAATACAGTTAATAACATTATGAACTATAATCCACAGGCTAAATAAAATATGTCTGGCACTTTTTTTTTTTTTTTTAATCTGAAAGGAGGAAAATACAATTCACAGCTGAACATCTGTAGTTTTAAATCTCCAGAAACAAGCACGAAATGTCTAGCAGAGGGGCTGGTTATTCTGACCTCATAGGAGAGCCCACATTCTTCTTTCATTGCCCCAAATCAACAAGAGTTGGCCCACTAGCCCCTCAGGCCATGTACAGCCCCAATAAGGAGGGAAGCTAGGAGAACAAGTGAATTCTGCTCACACGGTATAATTCCCAGAGGGGCGATGTGTTGGTTCACCCACCACGCACAGACCTGTGTGGGCAGACCTGGCAGGGTTTTCCTGTCTACTGTGTGAGGAACAGTGGCTCAAGCTGGCACGCTTCCTGCAGAGGTTCTTTTACCTGAGAGGTAACTGTAGTGCTTCCAGCATCTTGCATGCATTCACTAGATCTTCTGGTGAGAGCAACTAATAGGAAAGAAAACCCAGTTTATACTACAAATTAATAGAGTGATGCTCGTGTGTTCAAGGCCCATGGTGGGTGTGGAGTCTATCTTTTTTTTAATTTAAAATAAATAAATAAATAAATAATCATTTAGCAAGCCTTTCATGTTGCCTTAATCACCACAAGGAAAAAAGGATTAACAAAGAAGCGAAGCAGTGCTATCCGACAGAAAGCAATGCAAGCCGTATATGTAACTCTAAGTTTTCTAGTAGTCATATTAATAAAATAAAAAGAAACAGGTGAAATTAATTTTAAAACATGTATTTTATTTAAGCCAATAAATCTAAAACATCAGTATATAATCAATATAAAAATTATCAATGAGATATTTAACATTTCTTTCTTCTGTACCGAGTCTTCTAAATCTGGTGTTCTAAATCTCAGTTTGGATTAGGTGTATTTCAAGTTCACAGTCGTAACATGTAGCTAGCTAGTGGCCACCCTTCCAGACCCATGCAACCTTAAAGAATCAGCCCACTGTGGCGTTTGACAAATACAGTTTTGAGTCATAGGCCCAGCCTGGGCCCAAATGCCTGTCAAACCTCTATTTCCAGGTGCAGCTTTGGTCAAATAATTTAATCTCTGGAAGCCTCAAATTCCTCATCCTCATATTATCCCCAAGACGGGGACAGTAAAAGTAGCTGCCTCACTGAGGTACTGGGAGGCCTGGTCAGTAGGAGGTACTCACTGACAGCAGTCTTGAGGACTATTCAAATAAAAACAGAGCAGAGGCTTTGCTCGTGAACCTGGGGTGGGCGCTTGAAAGATGTAGGAGCTCTCTGCACAGAGGTGACTGCTGACACCGCAAGACTGTTTGACTGAAGGGCACAAAGAGTGCACAGACCATACACATGTGGGTGTGAAGGGGCAATGAGAGCTGAAGAGCAGCCACTGCTGATTCACGGCCAAAGGCAGAGGGCAGCTTTCCCTCTGTTTCTCTCCAGGCCATCTGTGTCCAACCCAGTTAGTCCAAACACTGAACTGTCACAGGGAAAAGGCCTCATACACAACCTTACTAATCACAATACAAACACAGAATATTAAAGCCAGAAGGTATCAATCAGTCCGAATCCTTGTTTTAGACGTAGGACAACCGAGTCTCAGTGAAATTAAGTAAGCTACTCAAGGTCAATCAGCATGTCACTGGTACAACCAGGAACAGCCTCCTAGATCCCCAGGGCAGGACAGCATTCTTGTCACTGCACCACACTGCTTCTCAGATGGTT
Organism: Leopardus geoffroyi; assembly: GCF_018350155.1. NCBI lineage: Eukaryota > Metazoa > Chordata > Mammalia > Carnivora > Felidae > Leopardus > Leopardus geoffroyi. Next base: position 19,324,933 of record NC_059326.1, read on the forward strand.
TTGATATTCTCAACCCTTCCTCAAATTGTATTCACTATAGGGGAACTTGTATTATGTTAAGAAAGTCTATATTTAGTTAAAAGAATATCTAAATGTTCTATTCTTACCTCCATTCCTCGAGCTCGGTTTACTAAACAGTACACCTCCGTAAGTGACATTATTCCCCCTCGTTCCTGTTAAAATACGAAATTTAAAAAGTATTATGTTATAGTTTACACAAGTTAGCATTCCTTAACAGAAATCATAAGCAGAGTGAAATCAGGATTCATAAAATTTCCTAAGAAGCCTTTTAAAAACTAAATTTGCACACAGGAAAACCTAGCCAGATACCGTGAAGCATTTCAAATTCAATATTTGGACTTTAACATCATTATTACTGTTTCAACATTTACATAAATGAAAAGAGGGCCTCTACACCAAGTTTCAAAAAGTGTATTTAAATGTTTTGAGTTACTGCAACTAATAAATGAAAAAATTATAGAATTAAATGGCAATATCACCACTGTAATCTCTAATGAAGTAACAGATCTAGACATTGAGTGTTAGTAGCTGCTAACATCACACAAAACAAGACAGACATTCTGTACCTGCTGACGGAAATGCACAGCACCCTCTATGAAATATCCAGCAGGAAAAAAAAAAAAAGAACTTCTAGATATAACTACCAGTCTACAGGGAATACATAAGGCAGGGAAGTATGTTAACATACAAGTCAGCAAAATCCAGGCTCTGAGACACTCTATAAGAAGAACCACTAGTTTCTTCAATAAATAAATTTTATAGGAGAGGAAAAAAGAGGAGAGGGAAACCCACGGAATTTAAAAAAAAAAAAAAAAAAAAAAAAAAAAAAAACACCTGGATGGCAAATCAATCAATTGCAAAGTATCCTGATTTGAACAAACTAACTATAAGAAAAAATGTGAACACTAAGTAGATATTTGATTATATTGAAAATAATTTTTAATTTGTGAAATGGGATTATAATTACATTACAGGCATCTTTATCATTGTAATTACATACTGAAAAATTTACAGATAAAGTAATGTGATGTCTTGGATTTGCTTTAAAATAATATTTTTTAAATGTTTATTTATTCGCTTTGAGAGAGTGTGTGAGTGTGGGCCTGCGAGTCGGGGAGGGGCAGAGAGGAAGAGAGACAATCCAAGCAGGCTCTGCACTGTCAGTGTAGAGCCCTACATGGGGCTCAAACACACCAACTGTGAGATCATCACCTGAACTGAAATCAAGAGTCAGGACACTTACCGACTAAACCACCTAGGTGCCCTGCTTTAAAATAATTTCCAGCGGACAATGTTTACAGATAAACCTGGATGATGGGCATGCAGGGATTCATTATATTTTTCTTATTTTGTCATGTTGGAAATACTTCTTAATATGAGTGCTTTAATAAGTAAAGTTTTGATTGCCTGAGTCATGTTAGAAGATATATCTGTGTTATCAAATTATAATAGTACACTATATATTCGGACTAGATATATAGAAATATATGTAAACATCTAGAGATCATATGTTTCCTTTCGAAAACAGGAGAGAAGAAAAACTTTATATCAAATAGATTTAGGAAGTTACAGATATCTGAAATGGGAATTGAAAACAACTTAGATTTTGACAAAAAAAAAAAAAAACCCACTAATTTAATTCCTGAACAAAAAATAACGTGTTGGTTAAATAGTAACCATACTGTGAAAGGAGTTAAACTCTTGTTAAGATTTCTGATGACACGGAGATAATTTAACACAACCGAAAGAGACCACTCAGGTTTTGTTTTTACCTCCAGCGGCGCCTGCAGTATCCCAGCCAGCTGTTTGGCCAGCTGCATGTGGTACTGTGTGCCCGAGCCGCAGGTCTCCCTGGTAACTGGGTTAGCTATTCCCATGCTCAGCAAATAGGATTTAAACCTGATGGTCTATAATAAGAGGAGAAAATGCACAAAAAGACTAAAAAGCAGAATTAGTCTTTCCACCCCAACATTGAAAATCTTTCTATCATAAATTCACTTCTACTCAATTATATCTGTATCTACCCATTTCTTCTACTGTGTTTTGATAGTGTGAATTCTAAGAAAGTGGATTTCCAGTAGTTCCCTGTGTGAAGCTAATTCTTCTTCTTTTTTCTATCTTGATATCTCATACTCCACTGAACTCATGAGTTTGGTGTGAGAAGCGGCTAGGGAGCAACTATGCTGTATTTAATGCCAACCAAATGATAGAGCCAAAAACTTAGAAAGGAAAATGGCTGTGACCAGATTGTACTGAAATTTACTGAAACAAGTATCAAATTTATGGATATGTATAAAACAACCACTCCTTCCACATTTCAATATCTCTCTTTTCCACACTCTAAGAGAATGTACAGAAGTATCCTTTAATCCTACTAGAACCAGCAAAGTTTTTATGGTTGACTTTTTCGTTAGCACTTTCATATACTCGCAAGTCCTAAAAGAAAACACTACATTAAGAAAGAAACTGCTAAACCACTGAAACATCACTGTTATTTGTGTAACCTGGTTTCTAATGCCTTAAAAAAGCAATCTATTTACCTCATCTTCTGTGATGTCACCTTGCTTGTCTTTAATCTTATTAGCAATTGATTTTGATAACTCCACCATTTCCTTAGCCTGTGAAGAGAATAGCAAAAGACTGAAAAAAAAAAAAAGTCCCCAAAGTGCCTTGCTAACAAAACACAAGTTCAAAACTTACATCATAATTGGTAAGAATTTAATAGGTATAAGTTACATATACCTTGACCATTAGCTTGCTGAGGTCTTCAAAGGCCTGAAATGAGAAATGAGTTTTTGTTGGAATCTAAAGATTGAAGATGTTTTTAAGTAATGAAGCACTCTATTTTCTTCCCTTTGACAAAAATTTATGAAAACTTCTTACAAATATCTATTTGTAATATATAAATATATAAATATATTTATATATATAAATATATAAATATTTGTAATATATAATATTAATCTATTTGTAATATATAAATATATAAATATATTTATATATATAAATATATAAATATTTACATAAGTAATAAGCCTATCTTATTCTAAGGATTCAGTTTAGCTAAGAAACCATAAATTTTCCAAAACAAACTGCAAAAAACAACTTTTCAAATTTTCAAAGAAAAAGGTTATGATTGATTAAACAAACAAAAGGTGACATAAGTAATAAATCGTTCAGAAAATATTGTTTACTGTTCTTTCACATAAGTAAGAGAATTTGTCACTGGTTCTTGCCAAAACCATTTCCTGATGGGAGGTCAAGAATTAAAGGCATTGTAAAGCTTTCCTGGTTGAAAATGGCAATGTGCAGCTGCCAGAATACTTCTTTGGGCACAACAATTTTGGCTTTAATAGCAGGTGTGACTTAACTGAAACTGTAAACCTCAGCCTCTAAATATTGAAGAGTTTATACTTGTAGCTTGGGATGTAGTGGATATCACAAAAGAAAAACATTCAAATACCACCAAAATATACCTAAATAAAACCCATTAATTGTTTGATTTACTACAATGAGTATCCACATCAAAGGCCTCTTCAAACTTTAATCAGACATATTTGTAGTAAATTTATTTCATATCGCCAAAAACATACTTCCAATGAAGAACATCTGCCAAATGATGTGCACAAATGTTATTTTTTAAGCCAATTAAGCAACTTCGCATTAACTGAAGAATCTTTTGGTTGATACAGAATAATGGTCAGCAGATTCTGATAAGCCCATGCCCATCTTAATCACATACAGAAAAGTATCCCCCATCTGCAAAAGGATTTTGCTAAAAGAATAGAGTGTTGTGTAAGATTCTTATGGCCAGACTTACTAAGGTTAATACTGAGAACAAAGGGGAATGTGCACACACCTAACAGGAATTTCCTCAGATAAACAAAAGGCTTAAACACTGGATTCTTATCAGCAACAGCCAGCAGATGCAGGAAACCTTTTGTGGGAAACTCGGGGCACCAGCTCTGAAACTAAGTCAACTCTAACATTTAAATGGAGGGCAAATCACACACCAACCTAGTTTTCAAAAATAAAAGACACAAACACTTTACACACTTAGATTTTTACTTTGAATATGCAAAATATTTACAGATTTCTTTTACCTGGGTAGGGAACACTAGTAAGACAACACTTTAAAATTTTTATATGGTAAATCACTTTATTTACTAGGTTACATTTCCATAGAAAAAATATGCTAAAAGCAATAGTGAGTCCACACAGAATACATAAATTAGCCCTCTTGCTTACAGTCTGTAAAAGACAAATACAAATATTTTAGTGTCTTAGAAGAATTATCTATATTTTAAGTAATCATAAAACACAAATGAAAGCTTCCTCACATCTATCCATATTATTATTCTAAAATAAGGAATTAGCCAATTATCCAAAAAAAGAGGTAGAGAAACTACCTACAATAAAAGCAACACACGTGCAAATGCAAAACAGATGCATTTGCCCATTCTGCTATTTTATCTGCCAGTTTATAGAACTTTCTAACCCTCTACCAAGTCCACAAATTTCTACTCCAATTAAAAAAACAATGACATCTGCTTTAAAAGTACCCTTGTATGCTGATTTATAGCATTATTTCTTGTTTCCAGTCATTAATTTGGTTATCAGCTTTAGTAACTATTAATATATTCTTGAATATTCTGTTTTGGTTTTCTTGATTTTGTACCTTTACATATTCTGTTCCCTCTACCTGGATCCTCTTATCTCTACTAGTCTTCTGTTAGTGCCTGCTAAACTTTCAGGCCTTGACTTCCATTACTTTTGCTAACAAGACTTCCCTGAACCCCAAGGAAGTTAGAGGCCATATAATGTGTTCCTGCTGCAGCCGCCATTTTCTCTAACGCAGCATTTCTCCTGCTGTAGAGAATGCCTGTTTGCTTGCCTGTCTGATGCATCATCACAATATCTAAAACATCAACCTGATGCAGGGCTTGCACAAAGTGGAGAGCAAGAACCACCTGCTGAATAAATCACTGACCTGCATGAACGAGCACGATGACTGTATTGAATCCTTTGAGCTATGCAACTCCATGGAAATTAGATTGAAACACAGCAGCATTTCATAAATTAAGAAAAACATTATTTTGGGTTTCTTTAATTTAAAAAAAAATTTTAAGTTTATTTATTTAGAGAGAGACAGAATGAGTGGGGCAGGGACAGAGACAGAGAATCCCAAGCAGGCTCTGCACCATCCGCACAGAGCCCAACATCGGGCTCGAACTCACAAAACCATGAGATCATGACCTGAGCGGAAGTTCGATGCTTAACCGACTAAGCCACCCAGGCGCCCCAAGAAAAACATTATTTTGAACACCAAATTAGTATGGCACAATTCAGAAGAATACTAATTCAAAATTAGTTCACTGCTCCGTGCCATCTCCAAAAGTGTCACACAAAAGGATGACAGTAAATGTCACTGAAAGAGGGCAGTGATAGTACCTTCTGAACGATAAAGAGAGTAGCTATGATGCAGTCGACTACACTTGTCTGCAAATCAGAAGACTGAGTTCTCATAACCCTGGTTCTGAATCTAGTCACTAGCTCTGAGATGATTACTTCTCTGGATAGAAAAAACCCCTTTAATGCCAAAATGCTGGAATTTTATGAATTTAAAGATTCTGGAAAGATGGTGGCTATGGCAGCATAGTTCTTTAATCTCTCTAAATCTTAACATGAAACAAGACAGCGCAACTAGATCTCAAAACCAAAAACCCATAGGCAGCATATACTATAAAACTAAATGACAAAATAGCTATAATAACCTCAAGATAGGGGTGCCTGGGTGGCTTAGTCGGTTAAGGGACTGGCTCGATTTCAGCTCAGGTCATGGTCTCGCAGTGTGTGGGATGGAGCCCCAAGTGGGGCTCTGTGCTGTCGGCACAGAGCCTACTTAGGATTCTCTCTCTCCCTTTCTCTCTGCCCCACCCTTGCTCTTGGACGCTCTCTTTCTCAAAATAAATAAATAAACTTAAAAAAAAAAAAAAAAAAAACAAGAGAGAGGAAGGGGGGATAAAAGGTCCAGATAAAAAACAGAGGAAGGGAATAGGGCCAGGAAACCAGAAAGCAGGCCACCACCGTTTTTAATAATGCATCAACACAGAAGAAAAGTGGGCTCTGTGGAATAAGACCAGCTACCCTACACTAGGCCTTCCTCTGAAAGGGCAGCAAAACTAATTTAACGTAAAAAATAGTACAGCAGGGGCGCCTGGATGGTTCAGTCAGTTAAGCATCTGATTTCGGCTCAGGTCATGATCTCATGGTTTCTGAATCAAGCCCTGTATCAGGCTCTGTGCTGACAGTGCAGAGCCTGCTTGGGATTCTCTCTCCCTCTCTCTCTGCCCCTTCCCTGCTCACACTCTCTCTAAATGAGTAATAAGCTTTAAAAATAAAAAGAGCTGTTTCAAAAAACAAAGAAAAATAGCAACAGCCAAGCATCAAGGTCAAATGCCACACAAAGTTATTATGAGAAAAAAGAAAATAAGGAGAGTAACATTACAGACAATAAAAGCAAGCCAGACTGACATGCTCATAGATCGGATCAAATAACCTTTTATTTCAACATGAGCTAAAAGACGTTAATAAAATGACACAAGCCATGAGTAGACAAAATAAGTCAGAAATGAGGTGACAGGATTCATGAAAGAATTTTTAAAAAATCAATTCAGAAATAATGACTATATTAGACAGAACGCAAAAGAGAATAAACACAACAGATAGTATATTAAGAGAAACAAAAGTTTAAAAAGAGGGAAATCTTCTAAATGAAACAGAAATGAAAGAGATAAAAAGGGTCTGAAAGAAAGTTGCGAGCAGTAAAGCTAGGCAGTAGAGCTCCAGCATACAGCTAACAGGAGTCACCGAAGAAAAATTAAAAGCAATTATTAAAAACTATAAAATTGAGGGGCGCCTGGGTGGCGCAGTCGGTTAAGCGTCCGACTTCAGCCAGGTCACGATCTCGCGGTCCGTGAGTTCGAGCCCCGCGTCGGGCTCTGGGCTGATGGCTCAGAGCCTGGAGCCTGTTTCCGATTCTGTGTCTCCCTCTCTCTCTGCCCCTCCCCCGTTCATGCTCTGTCTCTCTCTGTCCCAAAAATAAATAAACGTTGAAAAAAAAAAAAATTTAAAAACTATAAAATTGAAAAAAAACTCCCTGAAATTAAAAGAAACAGTTTCTGGAACCGAATTCTGAAAGCGTCCCGTGTACCTGAAAATAACAACCCAGAATGACTAACACATTGACACATTCTGCTAAAATTACTGGGCTTTCTAAAAAAAGGGGGGGAAAAGCCTTTGGGCATCTAGGAAAAATACTGACTTTTAAGGTGGTAAAGAATTAGATTAGCCTCCCTCTTCGACAGCAACACTTCATGCCAGACACAAAACTGAAAGTAACCGATTAAAGGCACTCAAGGAAAGAACACGCGAGCCAAGGATTTTAAATCCACCAAATGACTTCATGTACAAGGGATACACACATGCCAGAACTCAGGGAATACTGTTCCCATGAGCACTTCTGAAAAATCTACCGGAGGGAGGTCCACATCAGGACTGGTGGTGTCACACATAGTTACCTGTACAACTAGGACTCACTGAGAGCCAGAGCGGAGAGAGTGCACCCAGTGGCTGAATCTTCAGATACTGCACATCTATGTTTAAAATTGGGACGGGGCACCTGGGTGGCTCAATCGGTTAAGCGGCTGACTTCAGCTCAGGTCACGATCTTGCGGTCCGTGAGTTCAAGCCCCGCGTCAGGCTCTGGGCTGATGGCTCAGAGCCTGGAGCCTGTTTCGGATTCTGTGTCTCCCTGTCTCTCTGCCCCTCCCCTGTTCATGCTCTGTCTCTCTCTGTCTCAAAAATAAATAAAACGTTAAAAAAAAAATTAAAAAAAAATAAATAAATAAAATTGGGAATAATGGGGAGTTCACATACACACACACACACAATCTTTTTAACTGTTTTAGTAATTATTTGGTAGTGGTGTCCTGACTTTGAACAGGAAGTATCACTATGACCTTATGAGGCACTTGTACTCAAACAAATAAACAAACAAACACCTAGCTCTTTCCACAAAAAGGACTAGAAATAAATAAAGATCAGCCCAGCAGAGATAGAGTCCTAGCAGGCAGATTGTGTTTTAAAATATAATTTACCACTAAAACAAAACAAAACAAACAGAGATTCTTAGGTAATGATTGATTCCAGATCTGGGGCAGGAAACATACAAGATGGTTCTGGAACTTTTGTCACATCAAATAGTAAGGAAGCTGTCCACCAAGTCACATCAAAAATACTAAGGGGCCAACCTGAAGAGGCTCCCACTGGCCAAAGATGGGACAATGTGGGCTTTAAACAGGATAATAATTGTAATTGATTGAAACCCACCAAATATGTTACAATTTATGAGTTCACAATAACATGTAAAAAACTCCAATGAGTTGCCATTGGAGGATAAGGAACCAATTCATTATGCTGATGATAAAGAAAAAGTCATTTATCTTGCCCCGTATGAGTAGTCAAATAGATGAAGGGAAGCAGCTCTTCAAAAAGGATTTCAACTAATAAATAAAAAATAAATCCTAAAATATTGCCATTTGTAACCACCAAAGAACCAAAAGATCTATGCACCGAACATGAACAGCTGCTGACAACATCAACAAAGACATGATGTGCCTCCTGAGGAAAGAATACAGTATCACCACTAATCTTATCAAAGGTATCAAAGAGAAGTCGGATGAAGCCTCTGGATCCAGCTGCCAATTTGCAGGAAATACATAGAGCCGAGGAACACGTACAACTTTACCATAAATGTGAGATCAGCAAAACCTAGACCACGGGCACTTACTAGGCCAAATGACCTTGGTTTCTCAATGATAATCTATATTTTCAATTTAGTGGGCCAAGAATTGGTACTATGATGGTTAATTTTACAGGCCGACTTGATCAGATGATGAGGTTCCCAGGTTTTGACGTTATTGATGTGTCTGTGAGGATGTTTCTAGATGAGGTCGGCATTTGAAATGGTAGACTTAAGCACAATTGCCCTCCTCACTGTGGGCGGGCATCACCCAATCCACTGAGAGTCTGAAGGAACAAAAGGTCGAAAGGAGAACTCACGTTTTCTTTCTCTGCCTGACTGCTTAAGCCAAGACAGCAGTCTTACCCTGCCCTTGGACTAGACCTAAACCGTCAGTGCTCCTGGTTCGCAGGCCTTTGGACTCAGATTAGAATTTACATCACCAACTTTCCTGGGTCACCAGCTTGCATTTGGCAGATTGTGGGATTTCTCAATCCCCACAATCAAACAAGCCAATTTCTTATATTAAATGTCTTTGGGGGCACCTGGGTAGCTCAGTCAGTTAAATGTCCAACTTCAGCTCAGGTCATGATCTCACAGTCCATGAGTTCCAGCTCTGTGCTGACAGCTCAGAGCCTGCAGCCTGCTTCCGATTCTATGTCTCTTTCTCTCTCTGCCCCTACCCTCCCTCTCAAAAGTAAATAAACATTAAAAGAAAATTTAAACGTCTGTGTGTGTGTCTGTGTATGGAAAGATAGATATATATAAAGGTATATATTGATATCTACATCTATATATCTCCTATTGTTTTTTTCCCCCTGGAGAATCTTTTCTTTATTTTTTTTATTTATTTATTTATTTTTTAAACTTTTTTTTTTTTTTTTTCCAACGTTTATTTATTTTTGGGACAGAGAGAGACAGAGCATGAACGGGGGAGGAGCAGAGAGAGAGGGAGACACAGAATCGGAAACAGGCTCCAGGCTCCGAGCCATCAGCCCAGAGCCTGACGCGGGGCTCGAACTCACGGACCGCGAGATCGTGACCTGGCTGAAGTCGGATGCTTAACCGACTGCGCCACCCAGGCGCCCCTATTTTTTTTATTTTTTTAATTTACATCCAAGTTAGTTAGCCAATAGTGCAACAATGATTTCAGTAGATTCCTTAATGCCCCTTACCCATTTAGCCCATCCCCCCTCCCACAACCCTTCCCGTAACCCTCTGTTTGTTCTCCGTATTTAAGAGTCTCTTATGTTTTGTCCCCCTCCCTGTTTTAATATTATTTTTGCTTCCCTTCCCTTGTGTTCATCTGTTCTGTGTCTTGAAGTCCTCATATGAGTGAAGTCATGATTCCTGTCTTTCTCTAATTTCGCTTAGCATAATACCCTCTAGTTCCATCCACATAGTTGCAAATGGCAAGATTTCATTCTTTTTGATTGCTGACTAATACTCCATTGTGTGTGTGTGTGTGTGTGTGTGTGTGTGTGTATATGTATATATATATGTATATATACGTATATATATACACATACACACACACACACACACACACACACACACACACATCTTCTTTAGCCATTCATCCATCGATGGACATTTGGGCTCTTTCCATACTTTGGCTATTGTTGATAGTGCTGCTATAAACATGGGGGTGCATGTGCCCCTTCGAAACAGCACACCTGTATCCCTTGGATAAATACCTAGTAGTGCCATTGCTGGGTCACAGGGTAGTTCTATTTTTAATTTTTTGAGGAACCTCCATACTGTTTTCCAGAGTGGCTGCACCAGTTTGCATTCCCACCAGCAGTGCAAAAGAGATCCTCTCTCTCTGGAGAATCTTGATTAATACAGGTATTCAATAACTATTTGCAGTTTAGACTTTATGTGACTGATACACATCCTTGAAATTCTATGAACAGCACTAGTCAATGGGATTTAACTTATAAACTATTATTAAAAACTAAAGAATTACTTCATAGAGTAATTTCATAAAAATCCAAGACCATCTTTATATAAACACAGGAAAACAAATGGTATGTTCAGATGTATTAACTAACCACAGAGTCTAATATGCATAACTGGTTTCCTTAATTAGAATTCTTCCCCTTTCACTTGAACTTCCTCATATATGATGAAGGTTCAAAAACACTGTTATGCACATGCTCAGCGTTGTTCTCCTAGTGGAAATAACGGACTGGTTTGAGCCATTCTTACTATCTCTGTGTCTGGTCCCCGAGTGGTCATCAGCATAAAGCTGTGTGGTATCTAACCAGGTTAACAGCCACAGAACAGCATTTTTCCCTCAACTAAGTTAACCAAACAGCCAAAATAATTATACAGAGGACCCTGAATTCATTAGCAGTATTATCCAATCAATTCCATCTACACTTTAAAACTTACACAACAACACACCATGTTTTCTAACATCAGAGAAAACAAATTTGCACTGTTTTTATTTCTTTTTGGAAAAGGCTTTTTAAAACATGGTTTGGCTAAATTATGCCAACCAGAAGAAGACCTGGAATAAGAGACTGTGGCTTCAGGCAAACTAAATATATTCCAATATACAGAACGGAATTAGTCATCAGCTACATCCAAAAGAATAAACACAAATGGCTAAAAAAGACAGCTGACTGGAACTTATGTTAAGAGTTACCTCAGAAATGTTTTTGTCAGTTTCTTTCCTTTTTTCTTCCAACTTCCTTTCAATGCCTACAATTCCCACAGCCCTTATTCTTCCTGGCTGAGAAACAAAAGTAGAAAAATAAAACATACAAAATAGGAAGGACACAATCTTTTGCAACCCACCACAATGTGTTTTCAATGGTGGAAAAGGACCCACAAAGAACCAAAGAAAAACAGCATACAATTACATCTAGTTTCCTTTCAAAATATTTGTCAGTTTCTTGTCATACATAGTGATCTTCAAATCAATATTAAAAAAAAAACTGTATATACAATAACTGGCATATTTTACTCTGTATTTTACATAGAAATTAAATTCATTTTTGTTCTTTGGTAAACTATTATATACATATCATATTTAATAGGGTGTCAAACATGCAAGAAATTATGGTGAAAAATTCTGGTATTTGACAGTTATTACACAAAGTACTTTCACACATTTGAGTGTCTGTCCACAGTTGGTGGTTAATTTAGACTGGTCTGAAAAACATCACCTAGAGGCACTGTCTGTTCTCTGATGCCAGACTGATTAGGAAGAACAGAATGTAGTGAATGGAATCTAACTGTGACCACCCCAAGAGTTACTCTGGTAAGTAGTCATTTGTTTTTGCTAAGTATCTACCGTGTGCAGAGCACTAAACTAGGTTCTCTGAAAATAAAGGTTTTATCAGAGTACCATTTTGTTTCTCACAAGTTCTATAATCACAGAAATCTTTTCCCTTAATGAAGATGCAAGTACAGAATTGAAAACATTGGGTTAAGAAATAGTTCCAACAATACCTGGGGTCCTCTATTTGTCGGTAAAGCTTGGGAAACTGGCATATTCTCCCATCTTCTCTGTGTCATTTCCTCAGACAAACGCCTGTAAAACTGTTGCGCACATACATACACTTTAAATGAGTCAGTCAGGTTATAGTATCCTTATACAAATTATTACTTAACATTTCTTTAGTTGAAAGGTCTGTTCAGTCATTGCAAAAAGCCTAGAATTCTCAGAGACATCAAAAGAAACCAAAGGAAGTTCTCTTCTTGGATCAGCTTCAGAAAGCACAAAGGAAAAAAAAAAAAAAAGAAAGAAAGAAACTGACCTTCTATTTAAGTGAGCTATTCTCAACAAAGAGATGAGTGACAATGAATAAATAGACTTACTTTAAACAATCCTGCATATGTGGATTGTTTTCAATCTATAGTGAAACAGACAGAGTGCCAAGAAAAATATACAACCATTATCCATGAAGGAAGCGGAGAATAATTTGTCTAGTTAAAATGTGAAGCCAGAAATGAGAGCCAAAACATCACTACACTCACAGAAAATCAACTATATTTTTTACCGACAGTGAGCATGACTGTAAATAGTCACTTATATTTGCTTAGTGCCTACTGTGTGAGGAGCACTCGGTGAGGGGTTATAGAAAAAAAAAACATAAATAATTTAGGATATCAATGGGGGAGATAAATATATCCTTGTAAATGTCTGAGAAATACTTATATAGTCACTTACTAATCAGAACCTGTAAACTATCATATCATGGAGTAAGTAGGTAAGTGATTAGATCTATATGGAGTCAGTAAAGAAAGACTGCCTGATTTAAGGCTGATGAGCTATCAGATACCAAGATAGTTTAACACTTCACTGCATTATACTCTGCCTCCTTAACCAAACCACTGAAAAGTTTACTAGTGGCCTAATAGCATGACTTAGCATATTGCCAGCTTCTGGGTTTTCCTTGTGACCACACCCTCCTGCTTCCTGTTCTCACTGGAACCTAAACTTCATTTTTCTACTGATAAGGCTTAATCTATTAGAAAAATTTTGTTGTAAAAATATGGTGAAACCTGGTATGTTGTACAATACGGATTTCCATCGTATTAACAAACAATAAAAATACACACAAGTACACATTTCTAGTCCAATTTTATGCATAAAAAAGCTCACCTCAATCTGGCCATGTTCCTTGAAGGAGAGTTTGATGTAGGAGTTCTTACTACTCTGGAAAGGACCAGGTTCCTTGTTAGGTGGAGCAGGGTGAAGATGAACCACTATTTTGGCACTAAGGAATAAATGTAATGAATTTAATCACCTTTAAGCATCACTAATTCTATTTTCATAACCTTTAATATATTTCAGTTCACTTTTAAAATTCATGTAGAAACAAGGGACATCTTGAAAGGAATTCTTTTACATTTTTTATTACATCAGTATTAATGAACCTTTCAAAAATACCTCTGCTTATAATTTATAAGCTACGAACCAAGACGTTCAAGTTACTAGTTCTATAGATTAATTCAGAAGGTGGTTTCAAAAATAAGTTCAAAATAAGTTTGTAAAATTTGGGATAGTTCATTACGTTGGCTTATGATTAGGGTTTTCCATGGACAGAATCATCCCCAGAGGTTACCAGGGGGGCCTCTAATTTCTGCCAAAGCATACTACCTTACTCATTTGAAAACAAAATGTGAAAACTTATCTGTATAAAACCGGCCAGCTGACATTTTGTTAAAACTCTGTCCAAAACTAACATTCTACAGTATAATTTTTGGAAAATGCCACTCAATCAACAGCATGATCTAGAAGATAATCCAAGAGCAAAAACAATTCTCAAAATGTTGCTGCTCTAGAAACACAAACTACCATAATCTTTATGACTACCATTATGTTCTATGCTAATAAAAATATCACTATATTTGTTCAATTTTATAAGCCTTTTTTCCTCTTTTTCCCCCAGCCCGCTCAATAAACAATCTTCTTCCGAAAATTAACAAAACCAAAGCACTCAGTCAAAGTATCTTGGATACCTAGCTTAGAGCCTTTTGTCAAATGAAGGTTAAAAATCCCAAAGTCAGCATAAAATATTCAGGCCAGTTTTTAAGTATATTCATTTCACAGGTCATTCAATTGCCATATTTCAACTTTAAAAACCACCAAATCAAAGAAACATCTTGGGTTATGAGATGTTTGGTGTTTTGGTGTGTGTGTTTTTTTTTTAAGAGATAGCACCATGTGTGTGGGAGGGTCAGAGGGAGAGAGAAGAGAGAGAGACAGAGGAAGAATGAATCTTAAGCAGACTCCATGCTTAGCACGGAGCCTGACACAAGGCTCAATCCCACTACCATGGGATCATGACCTGAGCTGAAATCAAGAATCGGATGCTCAACTGACTGAGCCACCTACACGCCCCAGGTTATGAGATGTTAAAAGGTGAAACGATAAATATATTTGTGTGTGTGTGTGTGTGTGTGTGTGTGTGTGTGTGTGTATCTTTGAATCAATGAAATATGGTAATTGCTTGGGAGGGAAGAGATGAGAACTAAAGAGAATGTTTGAGAAAAGTTAACCTGGCATATTATTAAATTCTTACTCACTGGACATGGTTAAAAATAAGACACTAATGGGAAAGTAAATATTTTAAATATTTTTGTTACAGTTTAGATTCCCTTGGAAGACAGCAGAGGAAAATTCAAATGATCTGGAACACCTTAAAGTTTTACTTTGTAGAACTTAAGAAAAGTAATACATACAAATATTGAATCATTATGTTGTACACCTAAAAGTCATACAATACTATATGTAATTATACCTCCATTTGAAAAAAAAGAACTTAAAGAGATGGGAGACAAATGACGAGGGGAAAACAGAAATTAGAGAAATAGCCTACTCTAAAAATCTATGCCTTTATTAATCTTTTTGAAATGTTGGTCAATTTCTTTTATGTCAAATAAGCAATCTTTCATGCTAGCTACATTATCAACGTTTATTTATTTATTTTTGGGACAGAGACAGAGCATGAACAGGGGAGGGGCAGAGAGAGAGGGAGACACAGAATCGGAAACAGGCTCCAGGCTCTGAGCCATCAGCCCAGAGCCTGATGCGGGGCTCGAACTCACAGACCGCGAGATCGTGACCTGGCTGAAGTCAGACGCTTAACCGACTGCGCCACCCAGGCGCCCCCATGCTAGCTACATTATAATTAAGGGACACATTGCATTTCTAGTGGAGTTCAACATCCATTTAACCTCTACTGAAGTTAACTATACTAATGCTCAAGATGGGCCCACATGGAAAAAAAAGTTATCAGCAATATTTGTTCATAACTGCCCTCAATTACATGTACTGAAAAAATAAACCCAGAATTTTTTATGTACTTGATTAAACAGAAACATTTGAACGTGTGACTTTAAACCAGGGTGATCACATGTCCTGGTTTGCCTAAAACAGTCCCCATTTTATGCTTCCTTGGTCCAATTATAAACAGCACCCCCTATTACTTTTATAAATGTCCCATTTTTGACAATAACTATTATGAGACTTCTATTCTATGATACTATTATGATACTTCTATGATACTTTCTATATGTGAAAAAGTCAAAGTGGAGAAACTTAATGATCAACTAGAAATGGGAGTAAGGGGCGCCTGGGTGGCTCAGTTGGTTAAGTGTCCAACTCTGGCCTAGGTCATGATCTCGCTGCTCCCGAGTTTGAGCCCCGCATGGGGCTCTGTACCGACAGCTCAGAGCCTGGAGCCTGTTTTGGACTCTATGTCTCCCTCTCTTTCTCTCTCTGCCCCTCCCCCACTCTGGCTCTCTGTCTCTCTCAAATAAACATTAAACAATTAACATTAAACAATGTTTAATCAATAAACATTAAAAAAAAAATTTTAAAAAGAAAGTGAAGTAAAGTCAGTCATTTTTCTCAGATGAGTCCTTTCTGATTTTAAGTACTACATACACAGAGGTGCAAAAGCAAATGTTTGTGGAAATACATGCAGTGACAG
This sequence comes from Leopardus geoffroyi, assembly GCF_018350155.1. NCBI lineage: Eukaryota > Metazoa > Chordata > Mammalia > Carnivora > Felidae > Leopardus > Leopardus geoffroyi. Next base: position 19,341,211 of record NC_059326.1, read on the forward strand.
CTGGCTGACATTGATTTATTTTGATCCAAGGATATTATATAGCAAACCTTGGTACTTGATTTGTGCTTTAAGAATGACTTCCATTTACCCATGAGTTTAATGTAGGAAAACACCTTCTTAGGGGAGCCCCTGACCAATGACCACTATTTACAAAGCCCCAAACCACAATCATTAGGTTCACTCCCACATACGAAGTCATGGCACAGCAATATATCTACCAGGCTAATAATAATAGCTTGACTGGAATGTTTTTTGTGAAAAAGACTGCAGTATATAACACCTCACCTTTTCCCAATTCCAGCTGCCTGTTCTTCAATGAACACAATCTGGGAAAGAGGAATGGCCATGCAGCACTCCTAGGAGGAAATCATCAGAAAATATGACTCTTCCGACTCATCAGAGGGGGTACCTGGATGGCTCAGTCGGTTAAGCGTCCAACTTTGGCTCAGGTCATGATCTCACGTTTGTGAGTTTGAGCACCGGGTCAGGCTCTCTGCTGACAGTTCAGAGCCTAGAGCCTGCTTCAGATTCTGTGTCTCCCTCTCTCTCCCTGTCCCTCCTTCACTTGCACTCTCTCTCTCTCTCTCTCTCTCAAGAATAAACATTACAAAAAAAAAGACTCATCAGAAATCCTTGTTTTATAGCATTTAATACAGCATCATATACCTTTAAGGTACTTAATAATAAAAACGATTTTAAAAATTATAATATGAATTTAGTCCTTAAGTAAACTGAAGAAAAACTGAATGAAACAGTACTGTGGTGGCATTTTGCTGCATAGAAGAACACAAGAGGTTGAAGAGAAACTGTTCTCCCTCTCTCTCTGCCCTTCCCCCACTCACGCTCTGTCTCTCTCTCTCAAAAATAAATAAACATTAAAAAAAATTTTTTTTAAATGGGGCGCCTGGGTGGCTCAGTTGGTTAAGCATCCAACTTCGGCTCAGGTCATGATCTCACAGCTTGTGGGTTCGAGCCCCGCATCGGGCTCTGTGCTAAGGGCTCAGAGCCTGGAGCCTGCTTCAGATCCTGTGTCTCCCTCTCTCTCTGCCCTTCCCCTACTCACACTCTGTCTCTCTCTGTGTCAAAAATAAATAAACACTAAAAAGTTTTTTTTTAAAGAAACTATATCTACCTTTGTTTTTACAGTAGGTACATCTTTTTAAAAGCACTACTTATATGAAAACTTTTTATATATATTCTTATAGGGAAGACAAAAAAAACCCAGAACAGGTAAATCAAAAGCTGGAGTGTTCTATATGGGTGATTCTGTGGTTCTATATGGGTGATTCTATATGGGTGAGACACCTGTTCTGTGTCTCCCTCTCTCTCTGTCCCTCCCCATTCATGCTCTCTCTCTCAAAAATAAACATTAAAAAAATTTTTTTTAATAAATAAATAAAAAGTAAAAGAATTAGACAACATTAACAGTTCTAGGGTGTGCCTTACCAACAAGGTCAATATCCCCATGAAAGGAGATTGATTCTTGGGGCTAAAAAGAGTCAGATTTTACAACAGTTAGTGGCCTTTAAAGAGCCTCAGTACAGTATATACTTTGCCTATAAAATAAAAATGTCATGGTGGGGGGGCAGCAATTATGAAAATAACACAGATTGCTTATTTAAAAATTTTTTTTTTTCAACGTTTATTTATTTTTGGGACAGAGAGAGACAGAGCATGAACGGGGGAGGGGCAGAGAGAGAGGGAGACACAGAATCGGAAACAGGCTCCAGGCTCTGAGCCATCAGCCCAGAGCCCGACGCGGGGCTCGAACTCACGGACTGCGAGATCGTGACCTGGCTGAAGTCGGACGCTTAACCGACTGCGCCACCCAGGCGCCCCAGAGATTGCTTATTTTACTGGCAACACTGAAATTTGCACATACACACACGCACACTTTCAAGTTAAAGCTCTTTGGAATAAAAATAGCTTTATACATGAAACTTGTTTTCTCTTCCTAGAAATGAAAAAACAGGGAGGTTTCTCCTCTTGCCGAATGACTTTGAGGCCATTCTTCTCAGTATCTAGGTTAAAGTATCTACTTCCCAGCAGACCCATACTCCAGATTCTCAGTCAGGAAGTTTGTTTTGAGGACCCCTGACAACAGGTGGGAGAAATACTGCTGTTACACACGGAACATTCAGGTATGCAGTAGGCTGACTCGTGTTTAAAAATGGAGTGACCATGAGTCTCTCTCTGTTTAGCAACTATAGACTTTTCTGAGCTGAATGAAGGACAGCCTCTAACTCCTCTATCTGCACTCCATTCAGAGAGATCATATGAGACACTTCTTGACATCGTGAAAACAGAAATTAAAAAAAAAATTTTAATGTTTTATTATTTATTTTAGAGAAAAAGAGAGAGAGAGAGAGCAAGCAGGGGAGGGGCAGAGAGAGTGGGAGACACAGAATCCGAAGCAGACTCCAGGCTCTGAGATGTCAGCAGAGAGCCTGACGCAGGGCTGCAACTCATGAGCCATGAGATCATGACCTGAGCCAAAGTCGGACACTTAACCAACTGAGCCACCCAGGCACCCCGTGAAAATGGAAATTTATTGCATCTGTTTAATTCTGACAGACAGACAGACAGACAGACAGAAAGAGACTTCAGGGATTTAAAACCTACAACAGATTAAAAAAAACAAACAAAAAACCTTTATCTTACATGATTTTTCTGATCTCTCCAAATTAGTCGGTGTGTACTAAGAAGGAGCGTCCCAGCATCAAATTTTATCTAGAAAGACAAGATCATCACAAAATATTAATGATGTATCACTTAATGCAGTCCAGATTTTCTTCCTCATAAATTACACACAAAAAAGTTAATCATATAAATAAACATTTGAGAATTAGGCTTACCACAAATTAAAGAGAAGCAATGCTATACGCTTCATAAGCTGTATATATACATATATACATACGTATATATATATACATATGTATGTATGTATATATATATACGTATGTATATATGTATATATACAGCCCTGATAAAATTAGGAAAAAATTGCAAACAACCAAATGAGTAACAATAGGGTAGTAGTCAAATCAAGTATGATACATTCATACTGTGGAATCCAAGCAGAGGTTAGGAAGAATGAGGTATAGCTCTATGGACTATCACAGAACTATACAACAGAGTTAGTGGGGAAAGAAGCAATTTACAGCCTATTACATATAATGTAATCAGACAGAAATAGAGATAATCTCCATATCCCAAACTTCATGTGAGATATATGCATGTGTCTACACATACATACACACCCCCCCACACACACACGTAGTATAAAAAGATATAAATGCAATACTCAGTGATCTGTTAACAATGATTATCTCAAAAAAGTGTGAGGAAATGGGAAGAAGAGAAGCAAAGGCCCCTTTTTTAAACTATCCATTTCATTACTGATTGAATTTTTTACCGTGAGATTGAATTTGTATATAACACTCACATAATTTTTTAAAATAATTTTTAAATAATAAGAAAATAGACATAAACCTACAAAAATAAGTGTGGCTGGAGATTCAATCAATGACACTGGGACAAATGGGTTCTCCAGTAGAGAAAAAAAATAATAATAATGATAATGTTGGATTTATACCTAATATACTTAACCAAATTAAATTCTAGATCAAATATTAGAGTTAAAAAAAAGAAAAATTATAAAAGCACTAGAAAAAATGAGAGAATTAAAAAAAAATTTTTTTAACGTTTATTCATTTTTGAGAGACAGAGAGAGACAGAGCATGAGCAGGGAAGGGGCAGAGAGAGAGGGAGACACAGAATCCAAAACAGGCTCCAGGCTCTGAGCTGTCAGCACAGAGCCTGACACAGGGCTCAAACTCACGTACTGAAAGATCATGACCTAAGCCGAAGTCAGATGCTCAACCGACTGAGCCACCCAGGCGCCCCGAGAATTTTTTACATAATGTAAGAGAAGGTCTTTCTAAGAAAAACATTAAGCCCATTAGCATTAGAGGCAAAGATTTATAAAGTGAACTCCACACACACGTACACAAATTCCTTGTAGCAAAAAAACACCAAGGCGAAGATGGCAGACTGGGGAAAATAACTGAAACTCACATCAGAGACAAAGGGCTAATTTCTGTAACGTAGAAAGTACTCTTACAAATCACTTTTAAAAAATAGCCTGTAATCCATCAGAGAAATGGGCAAAGACTATTAACAGAAAGTTCACATAAAAGGAACTACAATGACTCTTAAGCACATTAATAGATGCCCAACCTTGCAGATAACAAGAAAAAGGCCAATTAAGAGAACATGAGGGCAGTCCATCCAGGAGATTGGCAGAGGTCCAAAAGCTTGGTAACACCGTGCAAGTGAAATGTTAGCGAAATAAGCACTTGCACACCTTGTTGGGAGGGACAACCTCCACTGAGGGCAATAATCTATCAAAAATACAAATACACATATCCTTTGATCCAATTTATCTACAGATGAATCCACACGTGCATAATCATACACTACTAGGTTATTCATTGCTGTTTGTGAAAAGCAAAATATAGGAAATAAGTTAAATGCCCATCAACAGAGAAATATACATCCACACAATGAACTACTACTCAGTGATTACAAAGAAATCAGGAGGCTCTATCATAGTAAAGTATTTGATAAAATCTAAGATGCCACTGATTATGAAATGCATCCTGATTCTGGTTGTTAAAATGTGTGTGTGGGGGGGGGGGGTGGGGAATGGACATTTAGAATTGATGAAATATGGTAAATTCTCCACACAGATGAAGTGAAAAAAGCAAGATGCAACACTCTGTATGCATAGCATATTACAAATTTACATCTTAAAAAAGGAAACACAATTTATACAAATACCTATGCATGATACATATGCACAGCTCTCCAGAATGATGCACTGGTTAGCCTCTGAGGGGGTACTGAGTGACAAAGAGACAAAGGTGAAAGGGAGACTTTTAACTTTATACTTTTTGTGGTTTTTGAATTTTTGTCATGGGATTGTATCACCTACCCAAAATATAAATGTAAAAAATGTTTTTAAAAACTGTAATACAGGGGCACCCGGGTGGCTCAGTCAGTTAAGCATCTGACTCATGATTTTGGCTCAGGTCATGCATGAGCTATTACTGAGTTCGAGCCCCGAGTCGGGCTTGTGCTGTCAAGGCAGAGCCCACTTCGGACCCTCTGCCTCTCCTCTCTCTCGCTGACTCAAAAATAAATACACATAAAAAAGAGATTTTTAAAACTTCTTTTTTGTCAATGAGTAAGATTTCCCTTTTCCAAAAGCAAGTACTTTATCAACTTGAGTACCTGGTGCTACGTTACAGCACAACAGTTCTGATTAAGCAGATGCACTTTCTCGCACTGAAATTCAAGCATAAGGATGGAAGTTAAAGCTGAAGGCAGAGTATATTCCATTACTGTGTCAATTAACAATGTGCGCATGTAATGCTGATGCTCCAAGTGAAGATATTGTGTAATAGTTCCCTTCAGGGATTCCAAGGGATTATGAGCTAAACCTGATAGACAAGTTTAGGCTGGTTTGCTCCAGCCACTCAGAGCTAGAACAATTTTAACTACTTCAAAGTTGATGTAACTTAGGCTTTTGCTAGACAAGCTCTTACCCTGTTTTGTTTTGTTTTTAGTTAACATTTTTCTTTTATAAAAGTAATACAGTGTAGAAAATTTGAAAAAAAAATGGAAGTCTAAAAAAGAAAATGAAATCACTCATAATCATACCAGCCAGAGTGTGTGTGTGTGTGTGTGTGTATATGTGTGTGCATGTGTAAATAATCTTTAAATAAAATGAAGCCATTATATTTGTAGTTTTATAAGTAGCTTTTTTCAGTTAGCAGCCTCTCATTAGTAATTCCTCATGCTGATTAAGGCATATCCCATTTTATTTTATTTTATTTTTTAATTTTTTTTTAACGTTTATTTATTTTTGAGACAGAGAGAGACAGAGCATGAACGGGGGAGGGTCAGAGAGAGAGAGGGAGACACAGAATCCGAAACAGGCTCCGGGCTCTGAGCTGTCAGCACAGAGCCCAACGCGGGGCTTGCACTCACGGACCGCGAGATCATGACCTGAGCCGAAGTCGGCCGCCTAACCAACTGTGCCACCCAGGTGCCCCGGCATATCCCATTTTAATTAACAAAACTCTACGGTGGTCACTGAGATTGCTTCCAATTTTCCCTATATGTAATAATATATAATATATATAATAGTGCTGAGATGAGCATCCTCATTCATTATATGTTTTTGCATCTCTGATTACTTCCCAAGGGTAAATCCCTAAAAGTCAAACAGCTAGCTGGAAGAAAATAAACATTTTCTAAGTCTCCCAGTATATGCTGCCAACTTGCCACTTTATACACTACTAACCTGCTTTCATTATTATTTAAATTAGCTGAGGCTATAGAAGCTTTTGTGAATTTAAACAAATGACCTGTGTACGCTACTTAAGAAAACATACTGTGTGGTCATAACGGGCCCATGAAAACTGTGCCTGTAGAAACAAGCAGGTGCTCATTTATTCACAAGAGACGCTTGGGCGGTGGGAAGAGCCCAGTCTACTCTAAATGTGTCACCTCAGATGGGTCACAGTTTTCTCAACTGTCAACTGAGTGTCCTCATCTTTGGGAGGATTCACTATATTAAGCATTACATAAAGAGTCTGGCACTGGTGACTGCTACATTTGTGAAAGCATTGTAGCACAGTCAATTAAGCAGAGCCTTTGGGAGTCTGATCAACAGAGATTTAACTCCTGTCTCTCCTGATAACCAACTCTGTGGGCAAGTCACTTTCTAAGAGTTATTTTCTCATCCATAAAATACTCACCTCATATGCCCAGTAATAGGATTAAATGAGATTGTACATAAAGCTCCTGGCACATAGTAGGTACTCCTATTATTCAGGTCTTTTTTTTTTTTCCATGTATTTCACACCCACGATGAGCCAAAAGATACAAGGATGAGTAAGGCACACTTTCTGCCCTCCAGGAGCGTCCACCTGGCCTATGAGACAGCCACGTGCATGCCTGCCTGAGGAACGTGTTGGGACGCAAAGCTATGAAGGCTAAGCAGTCTGGACTGGAGTGTCCTAGACCAAGGAAGCCAGGGAAAGACACTGAAAGGGAACTTGACCAGATCTGGAGGCTGATAAGGAGCTTCCTAGAGTCTTCAGACTGCATGAGGTCTGGAAGCTTTCCAGCAGATGGAGGAAGCCAGGACATGGGACTTCCCCCTAGGAATCAGTCTAGCCCTCAGTCACACTGGGGACAGCTCAGCAAGTGACTCATTAGATGCAGCTCAGGGACCACAGCGGTGAGCAAGCTTGTCTTAGAGCTCTGCTTCCATTTCAGGACACCTACATTCCTCCCTCACTACCCTCAGCCTTTAGAACAGTTAAGAATTCTCGACGAGATCAAAGGATCTTAACTAAATTCTTCCCAGTACTTTTTTGTTAATCCTCTGATAACTATATCTACTTGTCCATTAAAATAGGCAAGGGGCGCCTGGGTGGCGCAGTCGGTTAAGCGTCCGACTTCAGCCAGGTCACGATCTCGCGGTCCGTGAGTTCGAGCCCCGCGTCGGGCTCTGGGCTGATGGCTCGGAGCCTGGAGCCTGTTTCCGATTCTGTGTCTCCCTCTCTCTCTGCCCCTCCCCCGTTCATGCTCTGTCTCTCTCTGTCCCAAAAATAAATAAACGTTGAAAAAAAAAAAATTAAAATAGGCAAAAAAAAAACAAAAAACCCACAAAACAACAACAACAACAAAAAAAAAAACCTTAAAGGAAACACTAGAATTCACTGATTGAGCAATGGTTTTGCATATACAGGTCCTAATGGTTTTGACTTGTTATGGTCTTAAACGGGCGTAGTTGTATTATGTGCCAGCCAAGATGCTCCTAATTTGCATACTGGAGTTACATACAACAACAGAGGGTGGTGTTCTGCAAAAGTGTGACTTCCAGCATGGACTGTCTTTAGGGGAGTTTCTGAAGACCAATCTATCATTGTCAGCATTCAGTTCTGAATGCTGAAGTTGATCATGCTTCCTATTTAAAACAGTTCCAAGGGTGTAACCTTCATTCAAAAACCATTTAGCTTGTCACTCCGACCAAAAGATGCAAACCCAATTGCGATCAAGTTAACCAAAGTGCTGAGGCAGGAAACGGAGTAAAACCAAGTAAGTTATTTAAGAAAAAGACCCTGCCTTGGTAAGGGAGGAAACACGGTACGTGGAAAATGCCCTCAGGGAGGCAGAGCACCTGGGTCCGGTGTCATGTCAGCTGCGCCTGTAGACAGCTGGGTAACCCCTGCCCTCCATGACCTAGGAGGAAGGAAGCCTCGAGCTTCTGCAAGCACCGACCAGGAAAAGCTATGGGTCAAGGAACAAATGCAAAAGTACGGAAGGAAGTTTCATCAATAACACCACAAAGAAGATGAGAGAGCAGGTGAAAACTTCTGGAAACTAAAAATCCTGGTTACAATAAGCGGGTTTTGAACATTTTTCTGATCAGGACCAAACTTCCCCAGAAGATACGGCCTGACTGCATTGGCAAACAGCTGCGGCTGAGGCCAGCAAGTCTGTTCAGGGTCACGTCCACCTGGGACAAAGCCAGGGCACCTGCTTCTCCTGCACGGAGCACCCCTCCCTCTCCCCTACTCGCCTCCCCCCCCCCCCCCCCGCCCCTTTAAATCCTTCTGGCTTCGCCGGGACGGGGAGGATAGGCTTCGGGATGTGAGTCCACCGTCTTCCCAGGCCGCCTGCCTCCTGAGTAAAGCAGCCTGTCCCCCAGCGCTCGTGTCTGGAGTACGGATCTTCCCGCGGGGCGCCGCCCGGGCTGAGCCGAGCCGGTTCCCCGGGAGGTAACAGTCGGACGGAAGTCTCCACAAGACGCTCACGCCGGGCTAGTAACACTTGTCTCCATTCGCAAGCGCCTCTCCCAAGGTTTGCGCCCGGGTGACAAGGCATGGCCTACCACATCACTTCACTAAACAAACGCTCAAGACTCCCTCCTTAAGTCATTTCGGGAAAAAAAAAAAGGGGGGGGGGGGCGGAAAGGCGACCAGTGACACCCGAACACGCTTCTCAGAAACCCCTGCGGGGCACTGCCCGCCGCTGGCTGGGGCAGACCGCACGCCCGCCGGCCGCACCCGGCTCGGCGAGGCACCCCGGCCAGCGAGCCGGACAAAGGAGGCACCGGCCCGGCGCGGCCCGCCGTCACCGCGCCGGATCCGGGCCCGAGGAGCAGGCACCCGGCCAAGCCGTCTGCCGTCCCCGCCGCTCCCTGAGCGCGGCCGCCCAAGCGCCGTGGCGTGCGGACCCGGCACCCGGGCGGAGGCCCCTCAGGCTGGCCAGACCGCGCACCCGTCCCCGAGGCCGCCTCTACCTTCTCCTCGCCGTCGTAGATGCGCACGCCGCGCTGCTGGATCACCAGCGTCTCGTTAATCTCCAGCAGGCCGCTGGTCCACACGAAGCGGTCCATGGCCGCCGGCAGGCCGGCCTCCGCCGCTCGCCCGCGCCGGCGCTCCGGGGACGGGAGCCCAGCGCTGAATAGCCTGCGGCGCCCCCTGGCGGCGGGCGGGGCGGAGGCTGGCAGGGAGAGAGGGTGCCCGGGAAACCTGGGGTCGTGCGTGGAGCGCCCCCTGGCGGTCAGTCGGCCCGTGGCCCGGCGGGGTCGTCCACCCCATCCTTTGTCCAGTTCGGGCACAAACTCGGAGCTTGCAAGGGACTTTAAGGGAGGCCAGGACGCAGCTTGGACTTCCTTATTGTGCATTATCCCTTGTATTTGTGCCGTTTTCTTGTCACTGCCCAGCATGTTGCCACGTTCGTAAAAGGCTGTAAATAATACTGGAACTTTTCTTTCCAAATGATGATTTATGGCCTGAACTGTTCTCTACACAGCTGCAATCAGTATGGAAGTACTACCTTGGTCCCCCCCCCTCCTTTTTCCCCATTAAAACCATTTTCATTTAGGGGTGCCTGGCTAGCTCCGTTGGTAGAGCATGTGACTCTTGATCTCAGGGTGGTGAGTTCAAGTCCCACACTGGAGTGGAGCCTGCTTTAAAAAAAAATCATTTTCATTTAAACATTTTCAGTATCATGAGTTTACTCTAGACAATATTTTAATGTATACATCTTCCATAATTTATCTGTGCGTTGGTACCCACAAACCCTGGCGGCTCCCACCTGCAGGGCTTCTGTCGTTACCCCTTTCCTTTTATTTATACACTTTGCATTATTTGTAGTGCTACAATTGATATATTTTTGGGCTTTTAGGATTATTTTCTTAGCGTGTCTTTCCAAAATAGAATTATTGCTTTAAAGAGTTTGCACAAATTTTAGCTTGCTACATATTGGGGACTTATTTAACCAGGATGCAGTGCCACCAACAAATTGGTCTTTTTCCCAGGCTAAGTAGCTCTGCCTATATTAGATGTTATCACTTTTGTTATGTTTGCCACTTGACGGTGATTTTATTCTTTTATTTTTCATTTACTGATGAGGCTATTTCTCAATGCCTTTTAATTGGAAGAAAATCCTTGTCCTGAAGAATGGCTAACACCATATGAAGTTGGACAGCCTCCACTTAAGAGGATAGGATTATTAATTTAGACCAAATTAAACTGGCCAGGAGAAGAAGAGGCACAGAAAAGGTGATGGAGAAGGAGCCGCTGGTGAGGTAGGAATTCAACCAGGAGAGCGTGGTGTCCTGGAAGCCAAATAAAGACAGACTGTTAAGGAGAAGGAAAGAGTCTGTGTAAAAATCTGCTCATGGGTCAAGACCATGGGAGTGAGGATTTCTCACTGCTTTGACTTATTGGTGGAGTCATCGGTGGCCTTGACAAGAGTGAGTGCAATGGAGGGGCGGAAGAACAAGTCCTAATGGAGTGGTCTTAAATGAGAAAAAGAGGAGAGGAATTGTAGATAGGGAATAGAGACCACTCCTTCGAGGACTTTGCTGCAAAGGAGAGCAAAGAAATGGGTTGGTAACAGGAAGGCGGAGTGAGGCTGAGAAGTTTGGATTGTTTGTTCATTTGTTTTCCAGGTAGAAAAAAATAATCATATGTCTGCCAAGGGCAGTGATTGAAGGCAAAGCACTGGTAGGCGGTGAGAGAGGGGGACGTGCTTGGGTGACGTCCTTGAGAAGATGAGAAGGCCCAAGAGAGGGTCAGAGACGTTTCTGTCATCAGAGGAGAGCAGGGTATGTGAGGCGGAGAGATTTTGCGGTGGGAGTCTGCAAAAATTCCCTGGACTGATTTTCTCGGAGGAGGAAGCAAGACTGGAAGAGGGGGGAGAGGCGTGAGGAGGTGTGAGCGCATACCTAAGGATACTATGATTGCGTGGCCTGCTCGAAGTTTGCTAACACGCAGTTATAGTGAAACCAGAGGAGCACTACTCCAGCCCCATTCAGGGGCAAAACCTAATGGGAGAGTAGGAAAGACGTGGATTTGATTTGGCATGTGGTTTTGCCACGCCATGGCTTGAAAGAGGCAATGAAGTATAAGCAAGCCCAGTACTAGATTACTTCGTTCTCTGTAAGTGATCCGTTCTGTCTGGAACCTGTTTAAGAGTTTCTCATTACCCCTGAGGTCCAGAAATTTCACCAGGTCAGAGATTGTGGGCCTGTATCCTTCTCAATTGTCCTGCCTGTGAGATGATGGTCCTTTTAAATTGGAAGGCTCAAGTTTCTGTCCCCTTCAGGAAAGTGTTCCTCTGTTATTTCTTTGATTATTACTTCTGGCCTATGTGTTCTTTTTTGCCCCTTTAGGACCTTTGATTACTTGTGTGTTTTAGGTCCATTGTAACTGTTTCCCATGACCCCTACCTTTCACCCTATCATGTTCATTTCTGTATATTTTGGGGCTAAATTTGTGTTAACAGTGACCACTCATTTTTCCAATTCTTCTGTTGAATTTTTTAATTGGGACTTTTTGAAGTTCTCAAATATTTTTTAGTTCCAGAAACACTAGAATGTTCTGATTATATCTACACAGAATTCTCACCGCATTTTTAATAACATTTTCTTCTATGACATCCCTGAATTCACACTCCACAGTAGCCTCCTATTCTAATTCATCTTGTTCCTTCTTAAAGCTGCTGTTTCCTTAAGCGTCTTATAATCGCTTTTGCTTTTCTGTATCTGTGAGATCTCCCAGTGCCTATGCAAGGCACCCTACTAGGATCTTACATGGCAAGGACTGACAGGTGGTTTTTCCCAGGGAACCATAGGCAAGTAGGTCAGTAAGTTGAGAACATCTCTTTGGAGCTATTTAAAGACAGGCTTCTCTGACTTCAACCTACTCACTCATTAAACCAGTATTCAAAAACTACTCATTAAATACCCGCTATGTGTCAGGCACTGTTCAACTCCTTTCCAGTGCTGCTGGCAAGAGAAGCTGCTGATTTCTCCCAAGCTGGGCAGGCCTGGCACTCAGGCGAGGGGAGGGAGACACTCCTCACAGGTGCAAAACTTGAGGAGGTGCCAAAAAAATTCAGTAATCGAGAAAAATATATGTTAAAGAAATAGGTTTGGTGTTTTTTTTTTAATTCTTTTTTCTTAACTATATTCCCCATGCCGTACGTGGTATCCCCATGACCTATTCATTCCATAACTGGAAGCCTGTGTCTCCCACTCCCCTCACCCATTTTGCCCTTCCTCCCATCCCCTTCCCCTCTGGCAACCATCAACTTGTTCTCTGTACTTATGGGTCCCTTTCTGCTTTTTGTGTATTCACTTATTTTGTTTTCTAGATTCCACATATGGGTGAAACCATGTGGTATTTGTCTTTCTCTGTCTGACTTATGTCACTTAGCGTCATGCCTTCTATATCCATCCATGTTGCCACAGATGGTAAGATCTCATCCTTTTTATGGCTGAGTAATAATCCTTGTGTATACTCCTTGTATATATATATATATGTACCACCTCTTTATCCATTGGTCTATCGATGGACAGTTGGGCTGCCTCCATACCTTGGCTATTATAATCAATACTGCAATAGACATAGAGATGCAGATATCTTTTTGAATTAGCGTTTTCACTTTCTTTGGGTAAATACCCAGTAGTGGAGTTACTGGGTCATAAGGTAGTTCTATTTTTAGTTTTTTGATGAACCTCCATACCGTTTTCCACAGTGGCTGCATGAATTTGCATTCCCACCAAAGTGCATGAGGTTCCCTTTTCCTCCACATCCTCACCAACACATGTTATTTCTTGTCATTTTGAATGTAGCCATTCTGAAAGGTGTAAGGTGACATCTCATTGTGGTTTTAGTTTGCATTTTCCCAATGGTTAGTGATGTTGAATATCTTTTCATGTGTGTGTTGGCCATCTGTATATCTTCTTTGGAAAAATGTCTATTTGGGTCCCCTGCCCATTTTAGTTGGATTATTTGTTTTTGAGGGGGTTCAGTTGTATAAGTTCTTTATATATTTTGGATATTAACCCCTTACCAGATGTATCATTTGCAAATAACTTCTCCCATTCAGTAGGTTGCTTTTTTGTGTTGTTGATGCTATCCTTTGCTGTCCAAAAGCTTTTTATTTTGGTGTAGTAAAGCAATGTGTTTTTTTTTAACAAGATGAATTCAAAAAAATCTGTGATAAGCAAAATATTCACTTTAAAGGCAAAATCAACAGTCCAGGACTACGGCAAGGAGAGTGAAGTCAGGCCATACATGTGAGGGCACTTACTTGCCTTACCCTGGTCTGTCCTTCAAGTCCCAAAGCTGCATGCCAGCCCATGTGACCGAGGGATGGAGGAAAGACTCCCTCTCTTTTCCCATGGCTCTGCATTTCTCCTAATCATGGAGTCATTGATCTGTAGCAGAGTTTTTATAAGAAAGGTAAGACTCTTTCCAACATACAGAAACCATCTTTTCTCCACTGAATTAAGTCACCACCTTTATCACGTTATAAAATTCTGTGTATGTTCTGGTCTATTTATGACTCTTTTCTTCTGTCTTTTCATACTTTTCATTTTATATCATGACTGTATCCCAAAGCACTAAACATTGACATTTTATTTTTTACTTTCATTTTAGAGAGAAAGAGCATGCAAGCAAGGGAGAGGGGCAGAGGGAGAGAGAAAGAATCCACACTGAGTGTGGAGCAATCCTGGGATCATGACCTGAGCCAAAATCAAGAGTTGGATGCTCAAATGACTGAGCCACCCAGGCACCCCTATTTGACATTTTAAACATGGTAATATGCCATCATTACCTGTAACCATTTACTGTCATTTCCTGATTTTTTACCGTTAGATTATTTATATCTTTTTGCCTTTTCTCCTATTAAAAGTGGCATCATGTAAGCTAAGTGTCCTAGTCTGATGTGGAATTGTGCAGTTTCTCCTGGATTTTGCAATGATCAAAATGCTGGGTAGTATGGACATGAAAACAAGGTATGCATTCTACGCTACCCTTGAGGGGCATACACTTCACAGTAAACAAATGTGCCTGACACATGACAGCTGCTGGGATAGACACCTGTACAAGGGTTTTCTCTTTCTAGGCTGGAGCAAGGAAAAATGTCATGTGTCTCAGACACGTTAAGAGATAAGAATGGAGTAGGCCAGAGTACCTGCCTGGTAGTTCGTCCAAGGATGAGAACAGGGCACCTATATTAGTCAGAGTTCTCCAGAGAAAGAGATGGAATAAAGAATTAATGCATACGGTTATGGACGCTGGCATGTCCAAAATCTACAGGGCAGGCAGGCTGGAGACTCAGGAGAGCTAACGGTACAGTACAAGTCCAAAGGCCATCATGGCCATCAACTTGGAGAACTAAAAAGAGCAGATGTTCCAGTTTGAGTCTGAAGGCCATCTTTGGCCATCTTTGCAGAATTTTTCTTGCTGGGAATGGGGAGAGTCAGACTTTTATTGTGTCCAGGCCTTCAGCTGATTAGACGAGGCCCGCCACATTATGAAGGGCAATCTGCTTTACTCAGAGTCTGCCAATTTAACTGTCAATCTCACCCAAAAACACCCTCACAGAAACACTCAAAATAATATTTAACCAGGGGCGCCTGGGTGGCTCAGTTGGTTAAGCATCCGACTTTGGCTCAGGTCGTGATCTCGTGGTCCGTGAGTTTGAGCCCCACATCAGGCTCTGTGCTGACAGCTCAGAGCCTGGAGCCTGCTTCAGATCCTGTGTCTCCCTCTCTCTCTGCCCCTCCCCTGCTCATGCTCTGTCTCTCTCTGTCTCAAAAATAAATAAAAACATTTAAAAAAATATTTGACCAAATATCTGGGCACCCTGTGGCCCAGCCAAGTTGATATAAAATTAACCATCATAGCAACTAACTGAAAGCAGAAAGTTGTTGAAATCCAATGCACAGGGCTGTCAGTATTCCCAGGGCTGACTTGGGAGAAGTGCTCAAACATCAGAGCCAGGGAGAAGGAAAGCTGAGAAGCCAGCAGGGACAGGAAAAAGACCCTCTTTTCCTCAGGATGCAACAATCAAGATTAAAATTGTTCAACACAGCTCCCTAAAAAGAAGAGAGATAATAAAAGTGTACACAGTTGAGTTCTGTGATCTGAGGGTTCCACTCCATGTATGGAAAATGGTACAGGACCCCTGTGTCTTGTGAGCTGTGGGAGAGAAAGCCCTAGAATGCAATCTTATGACCAAAGCTACACTCCCCCCCACCCCCCCCACACACACCACAGGTTATACATGTTTTGAGTTAAGTATCTTCATAGTTCATAAAACTTGAGACCAAAACCTGGTCAAAAATATGAGAAGAAAGCTATAGATAGTAGAAGAACTTAATTTTTGAGTTTTGTTTTTCTGTGGACATTATGTTCCCCTTCTAAAATATAATTTTTTAATTACGATATGCCTCTGTAATAGTAGAGTGTTTAAAACAACTGGTACATGTATTGCTACTGTCACTACTTAAAATTATTCTACATTATGATTTTCTTGAAGTACGTAATGGGAAGATTTTTGTTGTTATAAGACTATATAGATTATCATTGGAGCACTTGGGTGGCTCAGTAGGTTAGGCGTCTTTCGGCTCAGATCATGATCTCGCGGTTCATGAGTTCAGACCCTGCTCTGCGCTGGCAGTGTGGAACCTGCTAGGGATTCTCTCTCCCTCTGTTTCTGCCCCTACCCACCGCCCCCCCACCCCGTCTGTCTGTCTGTCTCTCTCTCAAAAATAAACATTTTTTAAAAAGGACTATATAGATCATCATAGTTGCTATATTATTTGGAACTCTAGTTCTTAACTAAAGGCAGGATGTGTTTGTTTTTTGATTGAGGTAAAATTGGTATGTATAATTTGACCTCTCTATTCATTATAAAGTGATCGCCTCTGAAAGTCTAGCTATCATCCATCACCATACATTTGACCTCCTTTGCCCATTTGATCCACCCCTACCCCCTCCCCTCTGGTAACCACCAATCAGCTCTTTGTGTCTATAAGTTTTTCTTTTGTTTGCTCATTTGTTTTGTTTTCTTTTATTTTTAGATTCCACATAGGAGTGAAATCATGTTTTCTTATCTTTCTCCCTCTGACTTATTTCACTAAACATAACACCCTCAAATCCATCCATGTTGTTGCTAAGCAGTGTGAGGTGATATCTCATTGTAGTTTTGATTTGCACTTCCCTAATAAATAGTGATGCTGAACAAGCATGATGTGTTTTTGCCTCCAGGGAGCATGGCCATTCTCATTCATAAAGAAAGGAGTCTCCGGGCACCTACGTGGCTCAGTTGGTAGAGCATCCAATTCTTGATTTTAGGTCTTGATCTCAGAGTCATTAGTTCAAGTCCCACATTGGGTGTGGAGCCTACTTTAAAAAAAGCGGGGTGGGGGAGTCTCATCATCACTAATTCTCTTTTTCTAAGAGAAGAGATCATGAAAAATGACATTAGAAATTGCTCATCTTGATAGCTATAAAGTGAGACTAATGGAACAAAGTATTCTCAGGTAAAAGTTTTACTTGAGTAGTTTGGGGGATTAAAAACAATTTACAGATGACATGATACTATATATAGAAAGGCCTAAAGGCTCCAACCAAAAACTACTAGAATAAATGAATTCTGTAAAGTTGCAGATTACAAAATTAGAGCACAGCAATCGGTTGCATTTCTATACACTTATAATGAAGTAGCAGAAAGAGAAATTTAAAAAACAATTCCATTTATAATTGCACCAAAAAGAATACAACACCTAGGAATAAACTTAACTAGGGAGGCAAAAGCCCTATGCTCTGAAAACTATTAAAACATTGACGAGAGAAATTGAGGACAACACAAACAAATGGAAAGACATTCCATGCTCATGGATTGGAAGAATTAATCTTGTTAGAATATCTATACTACCACTAGCCAAAGCAATCTACCCGTTCAATGCAATCCCTATCAAAATAGCACAACATTCTTCACAGAACTAGAACAAACAATTCTAAAATTTGTATGGAACCAGAAAAGACCCCAAATAGCCAAAGTAATGTTGAAAAAGAAAACCAAAGCTGGAGGCATCACAGTTCTGGACTTCAAGGTATATTACAAAGCTGTAATCATCAAGACAGTATGATACTGGCACAAAAATAGACACACAGATCAATGGAACAGAATAGAGAACTCAGAAATGGACCCACAAATGTACAACCAACTAATCATTGACAAAACAGGAAAGAATATCCAATGGAAAAAAGACAGTCTCTTCAACAAATGGTGCTGGGAAAACTGGACAGCAACATCCAAAAGAATGAAAATAGACCACTTTCTTATACTATACACAGAAATAAATTCAAAATGTGTGAAAAACCTAAATGTGAGACATGAAACCATCAAAATCCTAGAGGAGAACACAGGCAGCAACCTTTTTGAACTTGGCCACAGCAACTTTCTACTAAACATGTCTCTGGAGGCAGGGAAAACAAAAGCAAACATGAACAATTGGGATCTCATCAAGATATAAAGCTTCTGCTCAGTAAAGGAAACAATCAACAAAACTAAAAGGCAACTGGGAGAACATATTTGTACATGACATATCTGGTAAACGGTTAGTATAGAGAATCTATAGATTCTACAGAATTATAGAGAACTTATCAAACTCAACACCCAAAAAACAAGCAATATAATTAAGAAATGGGGGGCGCCTGGGTGGCGCAGTCGGTTAAGCGTCCGACTTCAGCCAGGTCACGATCTCGCGGTCCGTGAGTTCGAGCCCCGCGTCGGGCTCTGGGCTGATGGCTCAGAGCCTGGAGCCTATTTCCGATTCTGTGTCTCCCTCTCTCTCTGCCCCTCCCCCGTTCGTGCTCTGTCTCTCTCTGTCCCAAAAATAAATAAACGTTGAAAAAAAAAATTAAAAAAAAAAAAAAAAAGAAATGGGCAGAAGACATGAATAGACATTTTTCCAAAGAAGACATCCAGATGGCTAACAGACACATGAAAAGATGCTCCACATAACTCATCATCAGGGAAATACAAATCAAAGCCACAATGAGCTACCACCTCACACCTGTCAGAACAGCTAAAATTAACAACTCAAGAAACAATAATTTTGCTGAGGATGCAGAGAAAGAGGAACCCTCTTACACTGTTGGTGGTTATGCAAACTGGTGCAGCCACTCTGGAAAACAATATGGAGGTTTCTCAAAAAATTAGAAACAGAGCTACCCTACCATCCAGCAATGGCACTACTGGGTATTTATCCAAAGGATACAAAAATGCTGATTCGAAGGGGCACATACACCCCAATGTTTATAGCAGCACTATCAACAATAGCCAAATTATGGAAAGGACCCAAATGTCCATCGACTGATGAATGGATAAAGATGTGGTATACATACACACACACACACACACACACACACACACACACACACATACACACAATGGAATATTACTTGGCCAGCAAAAAGAATGAAATCTTGCCATTTGCAACAACATGGATGGAACTAGAGTATGTTATGCTAAGCAAAATACTCAAATTTGGTATTTAAGAAACAAAACAGATGGACATAAGGGAAGGGAAGCAAAAATAATACAAAAACAGAGAGGGAGACAAACCATAAGAGACTCTTAAATACAGAGAACAAACAGGGTTTCTGGAGAGGCAGTGGGTGAGGGGTGGTCTAAATGGGTGATGGGCATTAAAGAGGGCACCAGATGGGATGAGCACTTGATGTTATATGTAAATGATGAATCATTAAATTCTACTCCTGAAACCAATATTACACTATATGTTAACATGAATTTAAATTAAAAAAAAAAAAGAATATCCATACTACCCAAAGCATTATGCAGATTGAAATCAATCTCTATCAAAATACCAGTAGCATTTTTTACATAACTAGAACAAATAATGCTAAATTTTGTATGGAACCACAAAAGACCTTGACTAGTCAAAGCAATCTTGAGAAAGAACAACAAAGCTGGAGGTATCACAATCCCACATTTCAAGATATACTACAAAGCTGTAGTAATCAAAATAATATGGTATTGGCACAAAACTAGACACATAGACAAATAGAAAAGAATACAGAGCCCAGAAATAAACCCATGATTATATGGTCAATTAATCTATGAAAAAGGAGGCAAGAATGGGAAGACAGTCTCTTCAATAAATGGTGCTGGGAAAACTGGATAGCTACATGCAAAAGAATGAAACTGGACTACGTTCTTACACCATACCCAAAAATAAAATCAAAATGGAATAAAGGCCTAGATGTGAGACCTGAAATAATAAAACTCCTAGAAGAAAACATAGAGAATAATTTCTTTCATATTGGGCATAGCAACATTTTTCTAGATATGTCTCTTCAGGTAAAGAAAATAAAAGCAAAAATAAACAATTGGGACTACACCAAAATAAAACGTTATTGCATAGCAAAGGAAACCATCAACAATACAAAAAGGCAACCTACTAAATGAGAGAAGATATTTGTAAGTGGTATCTGATAAAGGATTATATAAAGAACTTATATTTACACGCACACACACACACCCCAAAAAACAGTCCCATTAAAAATGGACAGAGGACCTGAATAGACATTTTTCTTTTTTTTTTTTTTTTTTAAATCTACTTTTTTTTCAACCTTTATTTATTTTTGGGACAGAGAGAGACAGAGCATGAACGGGGGAGGGGCAGAGAGAGAGGGAGACACAGAATCGGAAACAGGCTCCAGGCTCCGAGCCATCAGCCCAGAGCCCGACGCGGGGCTCGAACTCACAGACCGTGAGATCCTGACCTGGCTGAAGTCGGACGCTCAACCGACTGCGCCACCCAGGCACCCCATGAATAGACATTTTTCTAAAGAATACATACAGATGGCCAACAGACCCATGAAAACTTGCTCATTACTAATTATCAGGGAAATGCAAATCAAGACCACAATGAGATATCACCTTATACCTGTCAGAATGCTAGAATCAAAAAGAGAAGAAACAAGCGTAGGTGAGGATGTGGAGAAAAAGGAAACCTTGTGCGCTGTTGGTGGGAATGTAAATTGGTGTAGTCATCATGGAAAACATTATGGAGTTTCCTCAAAAAAACAAAAATAGCACTACTATCCAATCTAGTAATTCTACTACTGGGTATTTGCCCAAAGGAAATGAAAACACTAATTCAAAAAGATATATGCACCTCTATATTTATTGTAGCATTAATCATAACAGCCAAAGTATGGAGACAACCCAAGTGTCCACTGATAGATTAACAAAGAAGAGGTGGCATGAAATCTTGCCATTTGTGACAACATGGATGGATATAGAAGGCATTATGCTAAGTGAGACAAGTCAGATAAAGACAAATACCATATGATTTCACTCATGTACAATCTATGTCTTTTCTAGAATTTCATGTAAATGAAATCACAAGGTATGTAGTCCTTTGTATCTGGCTTCTTAAATGTAATGGCATGTTTTTGAGTCTCACTCATGGTGAGATAATAGAAAATATGTATTGGTCTCTGCCCCTGGTTCCTGGCACAGAGCTTCTAAAACCCATGTAATTTCCTAAGTGATAAGGGCACTAGGAGCACCTTTCACTCTCTTGAGGAAACTCTTGGTGGGATTCCGGATGGGGGCTGGTCACCAGGAAGATCAAGCCCTGATAAGAAGCTTGGAATCTTCAGGTCCTTCCGTGGCCTCCCACTTCTCCAGAGAATGGAGAGAGAGTGGAAACAGAGTTAATAATCGATCATGCTTACATGAGAAAGTCTTCATAAAATCCCAATAGTTTGGGGTTTGGAGAGCTTCCAGGTTGGTGAACTCATCCACACCAGGAGAGTAGCACACCCCAACTCCACAGGGAGCAGAAGAAGCTCCTACACTCAGGACCCTTCCAGACCTTGCTCTATGTATCTCTTCATCTGGCTGTTCATCTGTATCCTTTATCTTTTAAAAAATTAATAAACGTACGAAAATACTTCTCTGAGGTTTATGAGCTGCTCTAGCAAATTTTAGCAAACCCCAAAGAAGGGTTCAGCAAATTTTAGCAAACCCCAAAGAGGGGTTCAGTCAGAAGCACAAGTGATAACCTAGGTTTCCACTGTCATCTAAAGTTGAAGGGAAGGAGTCTTGTAGGACTGAGTCCTTGGCCTGTGGGAGCTAACACTCTCTCCAGGTCATGTTAGAATTGAATCAAATTGTAGGGTACCCAGTTGGTGGCACAAGTTGCTTGTGGAGAAACAACCTCCACACCTTTGGTGACCAGAGATGTCAGAAATGAAACATTCTATGTAACAGCTAAGACATGCTGGAAATAAACAAAATCAGGGAGAGCTGAATGTTTCCCTGTACGGGAAGGAAAAAACTTAGTTTTTTCATTTCATCCATGTTGTGTTATTCAGTATTTTGTTCCTTCTTATTGCTAAGTAATGGTCAATTGTATGGCTATGTCACAATTTTTTTATCCACTCATTGGCTGATGGAGATTTCGGTAATTTGTTGCTTAGGGCTATTATGAATAAAGATAGTATAAACATGTGCATACAGGGGCGCCTGGTTGGCGCAGTCGGTTAAGCGTCCGACTTCAGCCAGGTCACGATCTCGCGGTCCGTGAGTTCGAGCCCCGCGTCGGGCTCTGGGCGGATGGCTCAGAGCCTGGAGCCTGTTTCTGATTCTGTGTCTCCCTCTCTCTCTGCCCCTCCCCCGTTCATGCTCTGTCTCTCTCTGTCCCAAAAATAAACGTTGAAAAAAATTAAAAAAAACAAACAAACATGCGCATACATGATTTCATGTCTCCTGGGTAAATACTTAGAAGAGTAATTGCGGGGTCATATGGTGAGTGCATGGTTAACTTTATAAGAAACTGTCAAACTGTTTTCTTAAGTAGCTGTATCATTTTGTATCAGTACCAGTGGTATATGAGAGTTCAAGTTCCTTGCCAAACTTTAGTATTGTCTATCTTTTAAGTATTAGCCATTTTAGTGGATGCATAGTGAGTGGTATTTCATTGATAGTAATTGCATTTTCCTGATGACTAAGAATGTTAGGTATCTTTCCATGTGCTTATTTTTGTCCCTATATGTTCTTTGGTGAAGTGCAATTTTTTTTTTTTTTTTTTTTTTTTTTTGCACATTGAAAAAATTGAGTTGTCAGAAGGCTTACATATCTTGGTATAAGTTATTAATATGCTTTGTAAATATTTTCTCCTACTCTGTAGTTTGTCTTTTAGTTTTCTAAAGTGTCTTTTGAAGAGCAAAAGTTTTCATTTTGATGAAATCCAGTGTACTGTTTCTTTTATAGTTTGTGTTGTCTCCTATTTAAGAAAACTTTGCCTATCTAATCTTTGACAAAGCAGGAAAGAGTATCCAATGGAAAAAACACAGTCTGTTTAATAAATGTTGCTGGGAGAACTGGACAGCAACATGCAGAAGAATGAAACTAGACCACTTTCTTACACCACACACAAAAATAAACTCAAAATGGATGAAAGACCTGAATGTGAGGCAGGAAACCATCAAAATCCTAGAGGAGAAAGCCGGCAACAACCTCTTTGACCTCAGCCACAGCAATTTCTTGCTCAACACATCTCCAAAGGCAAGGGAATCAAAAGCAAAAATGAACTATTGTGACATCATCAAGATAAAAAGCTTCTGCATTGCGAAGGAAACAATCAACAAACTAAAAGGCAACCAACAGAATGGGAAAAGATATTTGCAAATTACCTCTTGGATAAAGGGCTAGTATCCAAAATCTATAAAGAACTCACCAAACTCTACACCCAAAAAATAAATAATCCAGTGAAGAAATGGACAGAAGACATGAACAGCCACTTTTCCAAAGAAGACATCCAGATGGCCAACAGACACATGAAACAATGCTCAACTTCACTCATCATCAGGGAAATACAAATCAAAGCCACACTGAGATACCACCTCATACCAGTCAAGTGGCTGAACTGAACAAATCAGGAGACTATAGATGCTGGCGAGGATGTGAAGAAACAGGAACCCTCTTGCACTGTTGGTGGGAATGCAAACTGGTGCAGCTGCTCTGGAAAACAGTGTGGAGGTTCCTCAAAAAATTAAAAATAGAACTACCCTATGACCCAGCAATAGCACTGCTAGGACTTTACCCAAGGGGTAGAGGAGTGCTGATGCATAGAGGCACTTATACCCCAATGTTGATAGCAGCACTTTCAACAATAGCCAAATTATGGAAAGAGCCTAAATGTCCATCAATGGATGAATGCATAAAGAGGATGTAGTTTATATATACAATGGAATACTACTTGACAATGAGAAAGAATGAAATCTGGCCATTTGCGGCAACATGGCTGGAACTGGAGGGTATTATGCTAAGTGAAATAAGTCAGAAAAAGGTACCATATGTTTTCACTCATATGTGGATCTTAAGAAACTTACAGAAGACCATGGGGGAAGGGAAGGGAGGAAAAGTTACAAACAGGGAGGCAGGCAAACCATAAGAGACTCTTAAATACAGAGAACAAACTCAAAATACAGAGAGTTGACGGGGAAGGGGAAGTGGGTGATGGGCATTGAGGAGGGCACTTGTTGGGATGAGCACTGGGTGTTGTATGGAAGCCAATTTGACAATAAATTATATTTAAAATAAAAGAGAAAGAAAACTTTGCCTAACACAAATCACTAAGATTTTTCTCCTATGTTTTCTTCTTCTTTTTTTTTTTTTAATATTTATTTATTTTTGAGAGAGACAGAGACAGAATGTGAGTGGGTTAGGGGCAGAGAGAGAGGGAGACACAGAATCCGAAGCAGGCTCCAGGCTCTGAGCTGTCAACACAGAGCCCGATGCAGGGCTCGACCTCATCAGCTGTGAGATCATGACCTGAGTTGAAGTCGGACGCTCAACCCACTGAGCCACTCAGGTGCCCCCCCCCACCCCTGCTATGTTTTCTTCTAGAGGTTTTATTGTTTGAGTTCTTACATTTATGTCTACATTCCATTCTGAGGTTTGTTTGTACAAGAGGTGCGTTAAGGATCATGGTTGACACTTTCTCTGTGGATATCCAGTTGTCCCTGTACCTACCTGTATTAGTTGGAAAGATTATCCTTCTCCTCCATTGAGTTGTCTTGGAAACTCTGCAGAAAATCAAGTGACCATAGAGGTCTAAGTATATCTCTGGCATCTCTATTGAATTCCATTGATTTGTCTTTACACCAATGCCAGCTACACCGTCTTGGTTACTGTGGCTTTATAATACATTTTGAAATCAGGTAGTGTTAGTCCTCCGACTTTGTTCTGTTTCAAAATTGTTTTGCCTCTCTAGATCCTTTGCATTTCCATTTAACATTCACAATCTGTCAATTTCTATAGTAAAATCTTCTAGGGTTTTTATTGGGATGGGATTGGATAGATCAACTTGGAGAGAATAGACATCTCAGCAACATAGGGTCTTGTGATGCGAAAACATCTTATCTGTCTCCATTTATTTAGGGTTTCTTTAATTTCTCTCAGCAATATTCTGTACTTGTCTGCAGAATGCTTTTGCCAGAACTTCCTAGCTTCTGAATCCAATGGTTCCTTTCAGTCTCAATCCTACTAGACCTCATCAGTGCCCAACGCTGGACTATTACCTCTTTCTTTAGCCACCTTCCTCCTTGGACTTTGTGTCCTAGCCCTGCCTTTGTCTTCCTTCTATCCTTTGGATGGTCCTATCCTGTTCTCCCATAGGGGCTCTCCTTGTTTCACAGGAGGGTGGTCAGAGATACTCCAGGTGGCTGCAGTTAAATGGTCAGCTGTGTTGTTGAAAAATTGTTCTGAAAGGACTTTTTCTCTTGGATCTTTTTAGAGAATGGTCTGCCTTTCCCCCAACAATTGTAGGATGATGATATTTTTAGAAAAGTGTCTTTAAAGAGATACCATTCTTGGAGTGGGTAAGTCTGGAGACTGTGGGGAAAGTGCCATGTTGGAAAACCTAGCAGTTTTGCAGGATTTCCAACCCGCCATCTCAGCCTCTTGAGCTCTTCAGGGTTTTGTTTGGGTCACTATTTTTAACCATGCCCCACACACATATACACACACACTTTAGTTTACATAACATAAAATTACCATTTTAAAGGGAACAGCTCAGTGATCTCTCCCTATTTCCCCCTACCCCTAACCCCTGGCAACCACCAATCTGTCTCATTTCTCTATGAATTTATCTATTATGGATATTTCATATGGAATCATACCATATATGTGACCTTTTGCAGCTGGTTTTCACTTAGCATAATGGTTTAAAGGTTCTTGAGTCACTCTTTTTACTGTTGTATTTTGTTAAACTGTTCTCTGTCACTTAATCCCTGGTTACCCAGCCTGTCCCATGAAACTTTAGTACATAACTGACAATATTAACCGTAATATACAAACAGCAGGAATGTCTGAGGGATGGTGATGCGTGCTGTTTGGCTGTTAGTTCTTCCAGAATTGGCCTCAAGTGCAGGCAAAGTTACACAATGTTACACTTAACATTTCATCAAGAAAAAGCAGCAACAGAATATAACATCCCAAACTTCATTAGCAAGATGCTACCATATGATGCTTTCAGGAAAAAAAGCAGAGAAAGACGGCAAGAACTGGCAGTTGAGAGCCAGCTCGGGAGCCTCTCAGACCCGCGCCAGGGATACAAAAATTGTATCCTCCAGTCTCTGTCTCCATGCTTAAAACCCGGCTGGAACAGTTACGTAGAGTGGCACCTTGTGTGGGCCTGTCAGCTCTACTACTTAGCTAAAGTGTCTCCTGTGCGCCACTTTCGTGACGATCAGAACGAGCCATCCTGCATTGTGGTCAGGGCATACATGAACCTTCAGGGGTCCTGGAACACGGATCCGGAGGGAAGTCATTGCAGGAGCATAAACAGGATGGACTGCCAGAGGAGTCCATGTTGTCAGCGGTCCTACAATCCCACTTCCCAGTCGTCCTATGGCAACGAAGTAATGTTTGTGAAAGAGAAATACACATACTTTTGGTACAGCAGTAGGTGCTTACAGCCTCCTCAGCAAACACGCCCTGGTTTAATAAGCGCAGCCTATAGACAATTTTCTAGTCTGCCTTCCTCCATGCACTATGGGCGTCCAAAGACAAGTCCCATCTGCCACACAGCAAGGACTGTGCAGGCCCACCCCCCCAGGTGGCAAGTCAAACACGGAAACAGCTGATCGGGTTTGCCAGCCCGGGGACTCAGCTGAGAAGCTCTAACTGAACCCGGCAGAGGCAAGACCCGCCCCAGCAACCGCGGCCCAGGCTCCGCCCCCTGCGCCCATTGGTTCATTCAATTCACGCCGCGCCTCCTGCAGCGGGGCAGGCGGCGTGCTCAGTTTGCCGCTGCCTTGGCTTGAGCAGTGCGGGACTGTCAGGGCCGAGACGCGTCCTCCGCCCGCAGCAGCCATGAGCACCCCAGCAGTGCCCCGGGAGCTACAACTGCCCCCGAGCCAGAGGGCCCAGCCCGAGTTCAGAGGTGAGGGCCGCGGTGGCGGGAGCGGCGCGACCCGCAGGAGCCCGGGTTTGTCCGAGAGGGTGGGGACGCGGACGACCGTGGGGGAGGGGGTGGCTCGGACTCAGCGGCCGAGGCCTCGGGTCCCCCGGCTTCGGTCCTGACCAGTTGTGTGAGAAGCCTGGACAGATCGCTCGGCCTCTCGCAGCCGCATCCTCGGCATTTTCGAAATGGACAAACCAGAGCGGTTCCCGGTCTGTGGTGTCACTGTGCGGGCTAAGCGCCTCCCGTGCGGTCGTTACTGGCCGGGCGTGACCCACTGGCGGCGAGGATGGGCCTTCAGTGAAGACGTCCGTTTAGTGAGGGAGCGTGCGTGACACTCCAGCCGGCCCCTGCGTTCGGGACGCGGGACCCGCGGGGGCGGGGCCGCGCCCGGACCGAGAGCCCACTGCGCTTGCGCAGGCCTCTCCCTCCTCCTAAGCGCGAGTATTTGGAGAGGTGGGGCTGCCTCATCAGATGCTTCAAATTAAAGACAATCAATCAACTTTGTGTAAATCCAGGGTTGGCTGGGTCTTCAGAAATAATGTTAATTCTTTGTCCTCCACATGGGAAAGTAGAGGAAAGAAACTCTCACCCAACCCAGTACTGGTAAATTAGAGCTTAGAGTCTGGTGTCTCTTATCTGCTATTTAGTTTCTTAAAGCTTGGCTTTCAGTAACCGTGTATTGAAAATAATTTTCTCCAGATTTTTCACTTAAAGACAGAGGAAAAGGTGATTCTTGTGCAGTAGTTGTGGGCACCATTTACGGCAACAATATCTTAGAAATGGGATTATTTCTGAATTGAGAAATTTTCTGTTGTATACAAGATGTGATCTCTAGTAGAACGTTTTTTGAAGATCTGCATTTAGTGAATATTTGATGTTATCGTTGTAACCAATGTTGACTTGTCGCCTTTTTGTTATTTAGAACAAAGAAGACAGAAACTCAAGGAACATATGTTAAAAAGAAAAACGTTTTTTGCATACAAGGAGGAAAATCACATATCCAGGTGAGGTCAAATTTTCCGATTTCAGGTCTAAAATTAGAGCTGTCCAATAAAAATGTAATGGGAGCCACAATTGTACTGTAATTTAAAATTTTTTAGTAGCCACATTTTTTAAAGGTGAATTCTAATAACATTTAATCCAATATATCCCGTGTTATAATTCCAACATGTAATTCTTAAAAGTTATTAAGATATTTTGCATTCCTTTTTGGTAGTGAGTTTTCAAAGTCTGGTGTGTATTTTACACTTTCACAAGTCAGTTTGGACTAGCCACTTTTCAAGTGCTCAGTAGCCATACCTTCTTGGATAGCACAGCATTAGGTCATTGCTTCCTGTGTAAATTAATTCACACTCTGTGATGAAACAATTTTAAAGCAAAGTGTTTGTATATATCAAAATACTGACTGTGGTTTATACAGTGCTACAAAGGTCGGTCTTTCTTAATTTAGCTTACTGTGTATGTGTCAGAGAGAGAGCATTCCCCCCACATATTTGAAGCGCATTCATTATATTCTCAGTTCTCCATAGAAATATCTTGGTGTTATTTTGTTAAAATTTTAAAAGTAGTACATGGTTGTGGCTAAAACAAAAACCCATGAAAGTATATAAAGCAGAAAATCAAAAGGTCCCCTCCAGAGAGAACTGCTAGTAACATCCTTTAGGCTCTTTCTGTGCAATCTAAGAGCATTGGCTTTAGAGTGATTAGGATTGGAATCTGTAAGTCTGCCACTACAACTTTGTAACCTCTGGAGAGTTACCTGGCCTCTTTGAGTCTGTTTACTTTATTAAAATGGGATAGTAATATGTGTTTCTTGGGGATTAATCGAGCTAGTAAATGCACTGTACTATGCCTGGTATATAGCGAGAGTGCAATAAGTGATGGCTATTATTTCATGATCTCTCAGTGGCTTTCCACACAGAGGATTGGTTCATGAGTTATTCTATTCTCCTGATTTCTCTAGTTTCTTCCAACAGTTATTGATATATTTTGTCTCTGTGAATGCTTCATACCCTTCCTCATGGTTGAGTGGTCCGATTGTGTTTATATTTAGGAGGTAGAGATGACAGGACTTGGTGATGGAAGGGTATGAGATGTGAAAGAAAGAAAGGAGTTTAAGATGACTCTGAATGTTCCAGATTAAGAGATACCATTCAATCCAATACCTGACCCTTGTACCCTATTGTGAAAGGGGAAACGTTATAAAGGACATTATTATGTCAGTTTTCAGCTAGAATATAAATAGTAGATTAAGGGGTATATCAAGTTGAATTTATTAACTTGATAACCGTGTTACAGTTATGTAAGAGAAAAATCACCACTTGTAGGAAATGAACATTGAAGCATTTAGGGGTAAAGAGCAATCGTGTATATATCTTAACTTGAAAGGTTCAGTTAGAAAACATTGTATATACTCCACACATACACATGTTCAGAAACAGTGCAAATTATAATACATATAGCATAAAAGGTTGTCACTAAACAAATCTGGGAAAACAGTATACGGATATTCTTTGAACTATTTATAATTTTGCAAGTTGATGTAAGTTTGGCATTAATTCCAAATTTTTAATAATTTTTTTTTTAATATTTATTTATTTTTGAGACAGAGAGAGACAGAGCATGAACGGGGGAGGGGCAGAGAGAGAGGGAGACACAGAATCGGAAGCAGGCTCCAGGCTCTGAGCCATCAGCCCAGAGCCTGACGCGGGGCTCGAACTCACAGACCGCGAGATCTGACCTGAGCCGGAGTCGGACGCTTAACCGACTGAGCCACCCAGGCGCCCCCAAATTTTTAATAATCTTTTTAATTTTACATTAGTGTTACTTTACTTTAAATGTTTTACATTTACATGTAAATGGTTATACATTTTCTTTCACAAATTCCTCGTTTCTTCATTTAAGACAAAAAGATGATTCTAGATTTTTTATTTGAATAACTGAGTGGCTAGTGATACCATATATCGAGATGGGGAAGACTAAGGGAGGAATGGGGTAATCAGGAGCTCTGTTTTCGCCATGCTAAATCTGAGGCACCAACAAGACATCCAAGTGGAAAAGCCAAAGAGTTGCACATCTGAAGGGCTGGCTTGAGATTGGGATCAGAGATATAAACATGGGAATTGCCAGTTGGTAAGTGATATTTATTTAAAACCTTGAGGGGGAATAAGATTACTAGAGAGTAAACAAAGAGAATATCAACTCAAGTAAGACAGAGCATGACTCTCAACTACTAACTTAAATAAGGAATCTAACTGGGTCGTGGGGTTTATAATACTCTTATACACAATGGGAAGAAAAGAAAATTCTGAAATTCTTCTGGCTTTACAAGAAATCTCACAAGTACTATATTCCTTTCAGAAAACAGATGTCAATTTAAATATTACTTGAGCAACAAATTGTTAAATAGACAGCCAATCAGAGTTGCAGCTTTTCAAAATTAAATCATTCTATTTTACAATCTCTAGTATGGGTACTTTAAGATTCCTATGTTTAGATAAGGCTTGTGAGGACAGTTTTATCATCACAAGGTAGAATAGCATTATACATACATACATATATATATATATATATATATATATATATATATATATTCAGGTGTATTTTCATATAACTCCATACTGGACGGGTGAATAAGGTGGATTCTCCTTATCCTGATGTGTTGTGTTTTTTTTAGCTAGCAGTTAAAAAGGCCAGCAATTTCAAGACCAAGCGCTAGGATTCTGTTAGCACAGACAGAAAAAGAGGAGTCCCTGAGAAGTGTAAAACTAAAATAAAAAAGGCAAAAGAAAAGTTTAAAATTTGAATGCAGCTTTGAGCCCCAGCGAGGTCAGGAAGAAGAGAGACAGACTTGAAAGAAGCGGACCACCGAGGTAGGAGGAAAAGGAGGAGTTGGTGATCCGGCAGCAGAGTGAAGAGAGTGTTGAAAGAAAGAATGACTACCTGTCAGGTGCTGTTGAAAGGTGCAGTAAGGTGAAAACAGAATTGATCCCTGAGTTGTAGAAAGACAGAAGGAGATGACACTAGGAGCCTCCAGTAGAGTGGTGAGGGCACATTCCCAATGGATATGGGCTGGAGAGAGAATGTAATACGACAACATGGGGACAGTGTCTTTCGATACATACTTTTGAGGAGTTTTGCTATAAAGCTGAAAGGGAATGTGGGGTTTAAGGCTTTTAAGATGAGATATAATATATAGTGTTTATATGCGGATGGGAATGATGTAGCAGAGGGGTAATTAATGATGCAGAAGAATGAATAAATAATAACAAGAACAAAGATCCTCAGTGCTCAAGCGAGAGAGCACAAATGGAGAGTTTGCCCATGGGTCAGCATGGTGTCAGTTTATCTGCCAAGGAAGGCAGAATATATGGGTACAGAGGCACATAGGCTGGCAGTCTTTGGTGGAGGAAAGAAGGGCTATTTCTTGTTAAGATTGCTTCTGATGTTCTCCATGAGATGACATCACAGTATACCGTAAGCCCAGAAGTAATTGGGGGTCTGATTAGTTAAGGTACCACATTGGGAGCACCTGACAGACTGACCGTGAGCATCATCTCCCACCCCGCACCAGACTACAGGCCAGTGAATAACAAGAGGAGTATTTACCATCAGGCAGTGAAGGCAGGGCTTTAAACTGGAGAGACATTGCTCTGTTCACTGATGCATCTTGACTCTTTGCCATCATTCAAAATGTGTGGTACAAATGGAGTATTACTCGACAATCAAAAAGAATGAAATCTTGCCACTTGCAATTACTGGAGGGATGGATGGAACTGGAGGGTGTTATGCTAAATGAAATTAGTCAGAGAAAGACAAATACATGACTTCACTCATATGAGGAATTTAAGGTACAAAACAGATGAACATAAGGGAAGGGAAGTAAAAATAATATAAAAACAGGGAGGGAGACAAAACATAAAAGACTTAAATATAGAGAACAGAGAGTTGCTGGAGGGGACATGGTGGGAGGATGGTCTAAATGGGTAAGGGGCATTAAGGAATCTACTCCTGAAATCATTGTTGTACCATATGCGAACTAACTTGGATGTTAATTAAATAATAAATTTTTTAAAAATGTGTAGTACAAGCTATGTCAAAGTTCTGCCCCTTGTCCGAGCAGACTAAGCAAAAAGATGCGAGAGGCATCGTAACCCAAATTATCAACTACAGGGATAACAAGCTTTGTTGATTCTAAAATGTACCTTTTTTTTTACATTTTAGCATCTCTGAACTTGGGAACTGTCTTAGAATCAATGGGATGTCTAATTGATCCTCTTTTGTCTTTTCTTTATGGAATGCAAATTGTTATAATGACTTGCTAAGAGAATCTCATGGCCTGTACTAACCAGTCTGTATCTGTTAAAAGGAGTGTAGGTTAAATTCTTGAGGAAGCATTTGTTTTAGATACATATTCTAAATGCATTGCCATCTAGAAACTGAAGTCCATATTTATAATGAATTGGGCTGTGTGTGTATGGAAAATTTTGGATTTCTTTTGGGAGGGCTATTTTTTTTCTTTCCCTTTTTCTTTTCTTCTTTTTAATCAAAGTATAATTGACATATTAGTTTTAGGTATACATCATAGTGATTTGACAGTTGAATACATTAAATGCTTACCGTGGAAAGTGTAGTTACTTTCTGTCACCATAAAAAGTTACTATAATATTATTGACTATATTTCCTATATTTCCTATACTATACTTTTCATTCCAGTGACTTATTTACTTTATACCTATTTTCCCATAGATATATATATATATATATATATATAAATATATATATATATATATACTTATTTACCCTTTGCCTATTTTCATCCATCTCCCACCACCCTCCTCTTAGGCAGTCTGTATTTGAGTCTGTTTCTATTTTTTGTTTGTTGTTTGTTTTTGTTTTGTATTTGTAGATTCCACATATAAGTGAAATCGTATGGTATTTGTCTTTCTCCAACTGCCTTATTTCATTTGGCAGAATACCCTCAAGGTCTATCCATTGTGTCACAAATGGCAAGATTTTCTTTTCTTTTCTTTTTAAATATTTATTTATTTTTGAGAGAGAGAGACAGAGAGTGTGGAGGGGGGGGGGGCGGGTGCAGAGAGAGAGAGAAAGAGAGGGAGACACAGAATCTGAAGCAGGCTCCAGTCCCTGAACTGTCAGCACAGAGCCCGACGTGGGGCTCAAACTCACAAACTGCGAGATTATGACCTGAGCCGAACTTGGATGCTTCACTGACTGAGCCACCCAGGTACCCCAAGATTTTCTTTTTTATGGCTGAGTAATATTCCAGTGTATATATATATGCCACATCTTCCTTGTCCATTCATTTATTGATGGACACTTAGGTTCCTTCTCTATCAGGGATATTGTGAATAATGCTGCAGTAAACCCCGGGGGTGCATGTATCTTTTTGAACTAGTGTTTTCATATACTCTTCAGGTAAATACCCAGAAGTAGAATTACTGGATCATCTGGTATTTCTATTTAGGAATTTTTTGAGGAAACTTCATGCTGTTTTCCATTGGCTGCACCAATTTATATTTTCATTGCACAAGGTCTCCCTTTTTTCCACATCCTTTCCAACACTTGTTATCTTTTGTCTTTTTGTTAGTAGCCATTCTGACAGGTGTGAAGTATTATCTCATTGTGGTTTTGATTTGCATTTCCCTGATGACGAGTGATGTTGAGCACCTTTTCATGGGTTTGTTGACCATCTGAATGTTTTTGGGAAAATGTCTGCTTGGGTCCTGCTTGTGCAGGTCTGCTTGTGCATTTTTTAATTGAGTTTTCTTCATGTTGAGCTGTAGGAGTTCTTTATAAATTTTGGAAATTAACCCCTGATTTATCAGATATATCCCATGTAAATAACTTCTCTCACTTAGTAGATTGCCTTTTTGTTTTGTCGATGGTTTGATACTGTGCAGAGGCTTTTAGTTTGATGAACTTTCCATTATTTTTACTTTTGTTTCCCTTGCCTGAGGGGACACAATACATCCCACAAAATATGGCTAAGGCCGGTGTCCAGGACTTTCCTACCTCTGTTTCCTTTTAGGAGCTTTATGGTTTCAGGTCTCACGTTTAGGTCTTTAATGCATTTTGAGTTCATCTTTGTGTATGGTGTAAGAAAGTGGTCTAGTTTCATTCTTTTGCATGTGGCTGCCTAGTTTTCCCAGCACCATTTATTTGAAGAGGGGCTATTTTTAGTTTTTTTTTTCAATGTAAATCTGTTACTAAGTACTGAAAACTAACCAAAGGAAGTGTTGCTTAATAAAGGTTTTGAGGATTTGTTTGAGTGACTAAGAAGAATGGTTTGGAATGAGGTTATCAAATGTGTTTACCTATTCTGTATGGAGAGGGTGTTAAGACTTTTAAGAAAATATCTAAATTCTCCAGCCATCTTGTTTACACTATTAAGTCACCCTATAATAAAGGAAGAAGAGTTTTGCTTCATAAATAAATCTCAGCTCAGTTCTTGCCTTAATTTAAAATTACAAAGTCAGATGATTGTTAATATCCTCCCATTCCTCCTGCCAAAGACAAAACTCACTTGGTCTGTGGTTAAACTTTTTTTCCTTTTTTTTTTTTTTTTTTTTTTTTAAAGTAGTAGAGACCAGAAAGTGATGACCTCTGAGGGCCAGGTCCATGAAGAGACAAAAGTTCTGAAATTTAAAACAAAAATGGTAAGATATGGACATAGCTCTCATAAACTGTCCCTTTCCCCCCTTTCCCTTTCCTAAACTCTTCAAGAGATGAATTCTGAAATACCAATTTGTTATAAATCACTCTTCTAGGCTGGTAAAGAAAATGTCAGTAGACCTCCCGGGAGCAAAAATAATATAACAATGGAAAAAAATTGTATTCCTTTAAGGCCTTCTAATGAACTAACCAATTCAACTACAGCAATTGATACACCTAATTCTGAGGATAATAATCAAACTGGGCAGTTGGTACCAATTAAAGGTGACCCTCCAGGTCAACACATGACATTAAGCCAAGTGTTTCATCTTAAAAACAACAATAAAAAGAAACAAATAATGACAGAAAAACCAAAGCAAGATGCTAACATGTCCAAGAAGCTTGTGCTTGGATCTTACCGTGGCCAAATTGTTCAGTCTAAGATTAATTCATTTAGAAAGCCTGTACAAATCAGAGATGAGAGTTCTGCAGCAATAAAGAAACTTTCGACTACGGTCCCTAAAGCTACAGAGC
This sequence comes from Leopardus geoffroyi, assembly GCF_018350155.1. Taxonomy (NCBI): domain Eukaryota; kingdom Metazoa; phylum Chordata; class Mammalia; order Carnivora; family Felidae; genus Leopardus; species Leopardus geoffroyi. Next base: position 19,376,321 of record NC_059326.1, read on the forward strand.
CTCTGCGCACAAACAGCAGCAGTGTGACAGCGAAAAGCAATAGAGCCTCTAACGTGACGACTACCACTAAACTTGTGAGCACTACAATTCAGAACAGACAGCTTCTGCGACCTCCTATTAGAGGTCACCGCGACAATGCTCAGGACGCTGTGAGACCAGGCATCAGTAGAAGCTCGGCCAATGTTACGATTCGGAAAGGACCTCGAGAGAAAGAGTTAGTGCAATTAAACACAGTTTCATCTAGTGCCAAAACCGGTTCTCAGGATATAGAAAGAAAGAAGACACTAACAAGAAGCGTGAAGTCTGAAATTGTAAACAGGCCTGTTTCGTCTTCTAACACCAAACTGATAGAAAAGTCGAAAAACGTTGACCCTCGCAGGCATACAATAGCAAAAGCAACTATTGATAGATCAGCTCAGCCCAAAGAAACAGCAGAAGAGAGAAAGTAAGTAAATGTAATTTTATTAGCTTAATTTTCAGCAGAGTAGCCTTGTGGTTTGGCTTATCATCTCCTTGAATGTATTAGAATTTGTGTGCAAGTGTAGATTCTCTTCTGTCGTGTGCAAATTTAAGCAAATTTATGTTGTGGAACAGCATGACCTAAGTTCTTGTGCTTGAGTGTCTTTCATTAGGTCTGATGTAATCTAAGTTATAATGCTTAATACAATTGGGAAATATTTTATGACCTCTCCATTTAAAAATGCATTCTTAGGGTCTTTGAGCATATAATTAACATTGATATGTTCAATATTCCTCTTTCTTTGAACTTGTGAACTTATGTATGTGCCACTAGCATGGAGCTACTTCAAGACCTGAGTTATTTTTTAACTTCTCCTCTGAGAGAATTCTATCATCAATATCACGGTAATGCTTGTATCCTGCTTCTAACTGTAGAGCTCGTCTGAGTGAGTGGAAAGCTGGCAAAAGGAAAGTCCTGAAAAGGCCTCCTAGCTCAGGAGTTACCCAGCCTGAGCCTGAAGGGCAACACGAAAACCCAGTTGGGTCCTTTTGGACTACCATGGTAGAAGAAGATGAACAAAGATTATTTACCGAAAAAGTGAACAAGACATTTTCTGAATGCCTAAACCTGATTAGTGAGGTACAGTCCTTATATTCGTATAGTAGTTTATAGTTTGTAAATTATCTTATAAATGTTATCTCACTAAATTACCTTGTCACTCTTTGACCATGTAATGTGTTAGTGGTGTTATGTAGATTTAATGTTAATTATGAGATTGTTTATCTTTAGCCTTTAATGGACTGCATTTTCATTGAGTTCATATAAATAGATCAAAGGGATAATTAGGTTTTTACTGGATTTTTTTTTTTTTTACTTATAAATATTATGTTTCTGTAAGATGTTAATATAAAATGGGCTGAGGGTGGATATTCACTCTGATACTTCTGTTTTTTCCATTCCTTCAGCATGTTTTCATATTATTTTTTCCACTCATTACATATTTTACCAAAGACTAGCTACATAAAAGTTAGCTAAAACATTTCAAACAAAATTCCATTAATCTAAACCAACATCATCATGGTCTTGAACTTATTGTAGACTTTCACTATTTGGACCAAAATCCTACAGAGTATAATAACTCTAGAATGTTTCCTTTATTTCCTGTATACTTTTTAATCTTGCTTTGGTTACCCACGGTGTCCAAGATCCACAGAAGACTGAATCTATGAGTATGATTTCAAACCTTACTCTGGTCTTCATGAGCATCTTTAGACTTTTTGTGATTCTGAGGACCAGTGAAAATTAGACTCGGAGTTTCCCTGATTAAATTCTTAATTCTGCTTAGCTGGGGTTTGTCATTGAAACTGTGGAGTTTTTCTGCCCTACTATCTGTGTATAGCCCTTAAGTACATATACCATAACAGATTCATTTTAGCCTTAATATCAAGACCTGATAAAGACAGTTTTTAAAACCAGAAGCTGTTCTCCCCCATAAACATTTCGTAGATGCAAAAATTCCAACTCAAATATTGAATGGAATCCCACAATATGTAAAAGGATAAGGATAAGGAAAAGGATCAAGACCATGTAGAGTGTTGGTCATTTTTGACTTAATGTTTTTCTCAACTTATATTTCATTTTTTCCCTGCTTTGTATTCATGACTAATATGCTTCTTGTTAGCCATTCAGAATAAGTTTGGAGTAAGGAAGAGAACAGTGAATATTCTTATGAATAATTTTCTATCAGTTTTTTCTCTCATTATCATTGATCTTGATTATAGATCAAGCTTACTTAATTGTTCATAGTTTGGAGGCTAAAATGAGATCACTCATTTCACTTCTTGCTATTTTAGGGATGCCCAAAAGAAGAAATACTGGTCATACTGAATGACCTGATTAAAAATATCCCGGATGCCAAAAAGCTTGTTAAATATTGGATATGCCTTGCACGTATTGAACCACTCACAAGTCCTATTGAAAACATTATCACAATCTATGAGAAAGCCATTTTGGCGGGCGCTCAGGTAAGATTAAAACTTAATAATCTTTATTATTACAGTGTAAAAGATTCAGAGTTATTTTGGAGCACATTACAACATAACTTGATAAAAGTGTGGTTATATATGTAGTAGTAATGAATGTTTAAAGGCCACAATGATTGCATATTATAAAAGCTGTTTCTTAACCTTCTAAAACTTGCTTGTGAACTAGTGATAATCGGACTTAGAAGATGAATATAAGCTGAAATGTAAATTTCGTGAAAAATGCTGTGAGAAATATTTTAGTACAACATGTCATTTTACACATTTTACACATTTCCTAGTTAAGATATCTGGGATATTTAATTTTTAATATTAAAATGTATTTAACGAATATAAAGTAAGTAGAATTAACATCTAAATGTTAGCGGGTTCTGTGGCTTTGTGAGAGAACCCTATTGCTTTAAGAGCGTTTCTTAATGTACTTATATTTGTATGCCCTGTGTTTGGTCCTGCCCACGCATAGAAAATGGCAGTCAACTAGTTTCTCTGACATGTAACCACCATAGTGATTTGATACCATACCTCTCGCCCCTTCCTGGTCTATTGCTACAAAGGCCCTGGCTCTAGAATAAGTTGCAGCTCCAGTTTTTTTATTTGACTGGGTTTTTGCTTTTATGGGCAAATATTTCTAAAATGCATTTCCTTTTGACCAAGTTTCTCAACATGCATTTTTAGAGATTATTTATATTTTTTTTTTTCAACGTTTATTTATTTTTGGGACAGAGAGAGACAGAGCATGAACGGGGGAGGGGCAGAGAGAGAGGGAGACACAGAATCGGAAACAGGCTCCAGGCTCTGAGCCATCAGCCCAGAGCCTGACGCGGGGCTCGAACTCAGGGACCGCGAGATCGTGACCTGGCTGAAGTCGGACGCTTAACCGACTGCGCCCCTAGAGATTATTTATAAAGAGAGTTTTTAAAATTTTTTTTTTCTTTAGTCTTTCTTTAAGAAAGGTCTACTCACTTTATTCTCAGCAAAGCCAACGGATACTATTTGACCTTTCACCTGAATCAAAAATCAAATATTCAGCAGATATTCTCTCAATGGCTATTATGTATAAAGCGCTTTGCTGAAGGGAAATTGTATTTGACAGAATCCCACCTGGAAGGGAGTGTTAGGTTCCTACTGCGCTGAACCAGAAGGGGCATAATTTAAAGTGGCTTAAGGCAGATTAGCTAGGATGCATAACCGGGGCCAAAGGTTCACATAGAAAGCAGTGTGTAAAGGAAAGATGTGACACTGGAGTAGAAAGTGGAAAACAAGGATTAAAATTTGCAAAAGAAAGGTGAAAGCAGGATGAGTGAGTAGTTAAGGACTATGTGCTAGAACTAAGAATATGAGCCAGAACTTCCCTTTTGTATAATGTCTTGAATATGTTGCATTAGCAGTCAGGGCAGTTCAAAGGAACATGGTGGGTACTTATATGTTCTAGAATATAATGGACACTTAGTGAACTGTTGAATTTGAATGAGTGAAATGTTAGGCTGATCAACCTTGAGCTCTTCAGAGATGCATTTAATAGCCTGTGAAAAAAATATATAACCGTGGACATAGGAGAAAAGGTGTAAATCTCATATTAAATTTACTGTATATTATTAGCTCTTTAATAGAGATTAATGTTAGCTTGTTACTTATCCATGAATTTTGTTTATATCCAGACAAGCAGTTTTAAGAAAAATTGTGGGGAAAAGTTTTAATCTGATAATTCTACCCTTTAAATTGGAAAAGAGTTGGGGCACCCCAGTGGCTCAGTCAGTTAAGCATCCGACTTCAGCTCAGGTTATGATCTCGCGGTCCGTAAGTTGGAGCCCCGTGTCACGCTCTGTTCTGACAGCTCAGAGCCTGGAGCCTGTTTCAGATTATGTGTCGCCCTCTCTCTGCACCTCCCCCACTCTCACTCTGTCTCTCTCTCTGAAAAATAAATATTAAAAAAAATTTTTTTTTAATTTTTTTTTTTTTAATTTTTGAAGTTTATTTTTGACAGAGACAGAGTGCGAGCATGAGCTGAGGAGGGGCAGAGAGAGAGACAGGGAGACACAGAATCCAAAGCAGGCTCCAGGCTCTGAGCTGTCAGCACAGAGCCCAACATGAGGCCTGAACCCATGAACTGTGAGACCATGATCTAGGCTGAAGTCAGATGTTTAACCGACTGAGTCACCCAGGCACCCCCCCCCCCCAAAAAAAATTTTTTTTAATGGCAAAGAGTCATTTTTAAAAATTTGAGTGGCCAAAATAAGTATTTTGAGAAAAGAGACATGGTCTAAGAACCATTGCTTTGTTTTATTAATTGAAGTATGAAATGTAATCACTGTTTAAAATATTTTTGACTTGGACAATCTCGTTAATGTCTGAGAATATAAAACTTTTATTTCCCTCACTAAAACAATTAAGCCTATTGAAGAGATGCGACATACCATTGCAGATATTCTGACAATGAAGAGTCAAGAAAAAGTTAAATATGGTAAGTTTTCTATTTTCTTCAAGTGAATTGTGATTTTATTAAAATTCATTGAATTATTTTTCTTTTATCTTTTTAAACTTGTTAAATTTGTCACTTGTTTCTCTCCTCTTACATCTGTTGGCATACCTCCCTCCAAGATTTAGTGGCTTTATGTAGTGTAAAGAATTTTTAATTAGGAGATCTAGTTCAAAACTCAAATTTGTCATTGAGTGTCTGTGAAAGTTACCTTACCTCTCTAGGCCTCAGTTTCCTGTGTTAAAAGTGAGGCAATTTGATTAGATCATCTCTAAAATTTTACTTGTGAAATTCTGTCATCTGTTTTGTACTCTAGAGAAGCTGTTCAAGAATTCTCTTTGCTAGGGATAGGAGATAGAGGTAAGAGATTCATTAGCTGTCAGGTTTATGAAATGTAAACATTTTCTAGATTCAGATGTATCATATAACTGAAACACCTCTTACTAAAAATCTCTAATAATTTCCTACTAGTCAAATCTAGAGGTCGTCTCGGCTTGATGGATTTACCAGGACGTCTCCAGTGTTTCACATATAGCATGTTTTATTTTGGACTCATTGTTGTCCCTCATTGCTTCCCCATACCATCATCTCTTCCTCCCAAAAAAGAAAATCCTCTGTGGTTAAAGAGGCCTACGCAAGAAATTTTGGAAGAGATGCTCCCACTATACCTGCACACTCATTCAGACACGCACATGCATCCATTTGTTAGGTCCTAACTTAGAAATAACTCTTAAATCGAGCCCTTCCTCCTCACTGCCTACCTCTCTGCCACCTTGCTTAAGACAACCATAGCTTTGTCTTCTTATCATCACAGATCATTCCTTTTCATTCCTTGCCATTCTAAACCATCTGTTTTAGTGATCAAACCTTATTGTATCTCTGTCGCTCCAGTAGAGATTTTTTTTTTTACCAAACTTCTAGCATGTAAAGGTCATTACAGTCCAGCCCTTCATACCTATCTGAACTCATCACCTCTTCCCCACATTCCCACCTTGCTTCTTACCATGTATTCTAAGCACACTGGCCCTTTAATGTTGTCTTAACAGGTCATTTTCTTTTAAGCTTCATACCGAGATTGTCTTCCTAGGTCTTGTCAAGTACTCTTTTCTCAAGCCCCAGCCTAAGTGTCACTTGAAAGCTTTCCATAGCCATCTCGCTGTCTCTCACAGAAAGGTAGTTATTCCATTTCATGGGTTCCTATAACCCCTTATTCTTACCTCAGTTATATGGCATTTTTCTCATTTTATAATTATTTTCAACTTCTTAAAGGACAGGAATGGTTTCATTCTTATATTTGTATCTACAACCCCTGACCCACAGGCGACAGTAAATATTTGTCAATAGTTCTCAGCAGTGTTAGTTAGTTAGTTTAGTTCTCAGCAGTGTTAGTTTAGTTTAGTTAGTCAATAGTTCTCAGCAGTGTTAGTTAGAAATGGTTAGGAGATGGCAGTTTGTTTCGTTGATTTTGAAAATCTGACCAACTGTGAATAACTTTAATACCTTCTGATTTTGCTCTTTCAATTTGGCCCAAAGCTTAATCTATAAATGTATTTCTATAGGAGAAAATATTGAGGAGGCTTGTGCAACCAAGGAATACATCCATGAAGTCAGCACTGAAGATAGAGGGGTTAATCTAGAGTCAGGAAAACCAGAAATGGAAAAGAAAACTAGAAATGTGGTATTTCAAGATGATGAAAAAGAGCAAAATGACAAAACAAACGATTCAACCAATGATGTTAAAACCCCCAGTACAGAAACCAGGGGGAGTTGCTTAATTAAATATAATGTGTCTACTACACCATACCTACAAAGGTAAGCTTTCAAAATGCACTGTGCTGTGATTTGCTTTTATGTTTAGGAATAATAAATATGGTATCTAAAAATATTTCACTTTCGATTAGAACTATCATTTATTAATAGGTAAAGGTTTCAAGCAAATCAATATCGTTGGGACATTTCACCCTTTAAATACTGGATTTGCTTTGCTTTTCCCTAAGTATTGCCATTTTGTGAAAGAAAACTTTGATATTTTACTTTAATGTCTGTAAGCTATTGATAATAGTAGGTTTTGGAATTGAGCAAATAGCCAATTGTACAGATATTCAAGAATCTGCTGTATATGTGCTGTGACAACAAATACAGAAAGGAATAAGTTCCTAACTACAAGGAGCTTTGGTAACTCCTTTTCTGTAAGACAGCCAATCACACGGTTGTCACATACAAGTTATAGTAAGATAAATGGCATAAAAGAACAAGTAAAAATGTTAATGTTTTTTAACCCTGGGAATAATTTTTGTCTTTTTAGTGTAAAAAAGAAGGTACAGTTTGACAATACAGATTCTACATTTAAAGAGCTAAAGTTTCTAACACCAGTGAGACGTTCTCGACGTATTCAAGAGAAGAATTCTAAGTTGCCAGATATGTTAAAAGACCATTATCCTTGTGTGTCTTCATTGGAACAATTAACAGAGTTGGGAGGTGAAACCGATGCTTTCGTATGCCGTCCCAATTCAGCACTATGCCCGATGTTCTCAGAGCCTGGAACAGCAGAAGAGAAATAAAGTGATGATGAGAAATGGGGTTTTTATTGTTCCTGGGGTATTTTGTTTGCTTGTCGTGGCTTTGTTTGTCTCTTAGGAGTGGGCCAAGTACCTAAGTATTCATGGCAGTAAGCTCTCTTACTGATGTTCAATACCTTATAGCAGGTATTGCCTTCTGGGCAGCAGAGAGCTAATCCTACCTTTTCGATCTTAGCAGAGGGAGTTTCTAAGATGGTAAATTTGTCAAGTAGTTTACTATATTCCTTGGCTATAAACAGGTTTCATCATAATGTTGACTTGTTCACTTTTAATCGTCTTAAGTTAGAGATAAATTTTTAGTCATTAAATATAAGTATAGTAATGCTGCATCATCAGAAAAGGTGTTCTAGATAAAATTGATATATTTGCATAGGCTTGTTCTTGAAATGTATCATATACATGCCAGCCTTTAAACAGAATGCTGACTTTTCATTGCCTTTCCTTGATTCTATAGATCAGTCGAAAAGTCAGTAATTGTAATGTGTAGAGTGACTCCCTTCAAATGTGAAGACATGGAAGGTTTAGCTTGCTTTTCCCCCCAGTTGTTCCCAGACTGCTGTGGTCTGTTGTGCTTTGGCTCTTCACTATCGCTTTCCATCAGCGCTAGTGAGTCTGTGGTCTCTGTTGGCTTCTTTCTTTTTTATTGTAGCTGAGGTCACCAGGAAGGGTAATTAACTGAATACCCCATGTCTAAGAGCAGAAACTGTACTAAGAAAGAAAAGGTGTTGAACTCAGTGGGTATTTGAAACTTTCAATCTGAGTCTCTTTCTTTAGTTCCTTTTGTAACTTGACTATCTAAAATGCTACAATTTTAAATTTTATCATTTCACTTGATATAGTTGGAATTAGAGCAGGAATATACAATGTTATTCTAATGTAGGTAGAATTTCTAAAATAACTAATAGTTTCTTATAAAAACTTTCCTGTTAAGTCATGTCCCTTGAAACGTGATAGTTATATGCGATAAACAGTTTCTTCTCCTCACACATAAATATCACCAATAAAATTGTTTTGTAAGTCTCTGAACTAATTCTTAAATACATCGCCTACCAATTCTACAGCTTCAAAGATATGTTAGTTTTAAAACTGTGTGTAATATATGCTTAAGAATCAAATAGTCTTATGTTCACTCATTCCGTTTGTATAATAGCACCTATCTTTGTTCTATAATAGTTTTGTGTCCTAGAGAGGATTTTTAGTCTTTTATAAACTGTGTACCTAATATTTATAAATAAATATATCTGTATTTTGATGTTTCAGTGACATTGATTTCAACAAATATGAAATGCAGTTTAACCACAGTGAATGAATTTAAATTTCGCTTTTGAAATACATTATAGTGAGATCTGACTTGGAATTTTTAATACTTAAATATGTGTTTAATAGTGTATTTCTTTTTGAAAAATTATCAGTCTATCTAAAGGTTTACCTTAATTTTTACCATTTTTTTTTCATACTTTGTATGAATGGTGCAAAATATGCCATTTTGAAATAAACTTCAAGCTGGCCTGTACTCCTAGCTTTATAATAACCATACCGTATGGTTCATTTAGCCATATAATATAGCTTCGGATACCTCAGTGATAGGGAGCTTGAGATAAGTTGTTCTATGTTTGGACAAGTTTCATAGAGTGCTTTTTCCCTCCCTTTCCTCCCTTAACTGCAGGAAAATCTGTCTCTTTAAATAGTCCTGGTGCTAACCTTTCCAGACGTAGGTAATTGCTCCTTTTCAGGTGCTCAAGGACGGTTATCATGGCTGATCTCAGTTTGTTCCAAGATAAATAGCTCCAAGCATAGGATATATGGTGCATAAGCTTTAAAGTCCAATGGATCTACATTCAAAATCTCAGCTCCTACCTTACCCTAAAAGTTATGTGATCATGGAGAAGTTACTCAGTTGAATTTCATCTTTCTAAGGGGTAAAGTGGAGATCATTCCCTTTGTCATTTTTGTGCTATGTATTATCTGGCTGTCCCCCTGGTTGATTAACCAGAATGGGTACCTGACCCAATCTGGACTGTCAGGTTCCTTTCCATAGGTATTTGGAATCAGGACTGAGAGTCAGTCTTTTCTATGTAGTTATACCTGAAATATGTAAATATGAGACACTGAGTGACCAAATGAAGGTTGGGGAGCAAAGGTCACCAGTAAACAGAATGACTGAAGTAACTACAAAGCAGACAGAGACTCCTTTTTTTTTTTTTTTTTTTTAATTTTTAAAAAATTTGTTTATTTTGAGAGAGACAGGGTGCGCGCAGGGGAGGGGCAGAAAGAGGGAGACAAAGAATCCCAAGCAGGCCCCAGGCTCTGAGATGTCAGTGAAGAGCCTGATGCGGGACCCAAACTGAACCCAGGAACCAAGAGATCATGATCTGAGCGGAAGCCAGACGCTTACCCAACTGAGCCACTCAGGTGCCCCACACCACCCTTCTTAAATGTTGCTAGTATTAGTATAGTAACCTTCCAAAAATGTTCTGTGTATTTAACATATACACAGACTTGTACACCTATAGACACGTGTATGTGTGGATTTTGTAGGTTTTGTTTTGTTCATAAATGGTACCATACTTCATGTATGGTTTTACAACTTGCTTTTTCTCTAATTTACTAAGTCATAAGGAATTTTTCATTGACCTAGATCAATGTAACATTAAGACTACATGGGAACTTTGTAACTCAGCTTTTGACACTGTTTACGGCTGCAAGCAACATCTAACACTGAAGGGTCGTGGTTAAGAATCAGACTTGAGGGGCACCTGGGTGGCTCAGTTGATTAAGCGTCTGACTCTTGATTTCAGCTCCGGTCATGATCTCACAGTTCGTGAGTTTGAGCCCCGCATCAGGCTCTGTGCTGACAGTGCAGAGCCTGTTTGGAATTCTCTCTCTCTCTCTCTCTCTCTCTCTCTCTCTCTGTCCCTCCCTGCTTGTGTGTGTGTATGTATGCTCTCTCCCCAAATAAATAAACTTTAAAGAGAAAAGAATCAGACTTGAGTCATACCATACCATACCGCTGGGGTTCTAATTCCAGTTTTACCACTTACTAGCTATGGGACCTGAGACAAAAAACCTCTCTCTGCTCCAGAGATAATAATTGTAACTTTAGGGGTGTTTTGGAGATTAAAATGAGTTGATAGCTAACACTTACCCTTATCTAGTCCTATTCTAAACACTTCACATGTATTGATTCACTTAAAACAATGCCTAGTACCTTGTATATGTTACCTATAGCAACATTTTATTGCCAATCACTACCCAGTTCAGAAGCTCCCCTGCCTGGGAGCCATAGTTTGGCAACAGCTATAGAGAAAAGGGGTCATATCTGTTCTATTTCCTCTTCCCCATGCTCACTAGTCTCTGCTTGCTGCTTGTTACAGGTTGAATTATATCACACCAAAAAAGTTATGTTGGAGTTTTAGCCCCCAGGACTTCAGAATGTGACCTTACTTGGAAATAGGGTCATTGCAGATGTAATTAATATGAGATAAGACTGGACTAGGGTTGGCTCCTAGTCTAATATGACTGGGAAGGTGATGTGAAGACACAGGGAAGAGACAGCATTTTATAAGCCAGAGAGGCCCAGAACAGGTCCCTCTCTGAGTCCTCAGCAAGAATCCTGCTGACACCTTTATTTTGGACACATAGGCTCCAGAACTGTAACAGGATACACTTTTGTGGTTTAAGCCACTCAGTTTGTGACACTTTGTTTTTGTTAGGGCAGCCCTAGAAAACTAATACATTCATGGAACAAGATAAAAGAGTCCTTTTCATGACTATTGACACAGGGCAAGAAAGAAAAGAGTTGGGCGGTTTTATGACTTTTGCCCCAGTGCTGTCATGAATATAAAGTGGTGAGGTCTGTGCCTGCGGCTTGAACAGCATGAGCATTAATTAGTTCATGGAAACTAGTAGCATTCTGGGCATAGACATGTATAGTAGTTTTGTTTTTGTTTCTTTAATTGAAACCAACCAATGCAGATGTTGCAAATGTTGACCATTCAGAAAGAACATTATACTCCAGAGACCCGGCTCTTATCTCTACATTATAGAATGATAGCATATTAACGCTGCCATATTATGGTGAACACATTCAGCACAGACAAGTACAGACAGAAGTTGTTCTAATATGTATATATTCTAATACAGTGAAACCTTTGTTTGCAAGCATAATTCGTTCCAGAAACATGCTTGTAATCCAGAGCACTTGTATATCAAAACGAATTTCCCATAAGAAATCATGGAAACTCAGATGGTTCGTTCCACAACGCAAAAATATTCATGTAAAAATGATAACAATACTGGGGGACCTGTGTGGCTCAGTTGGTTAACCATCTGACTTTGGCTCAGGTCATGATCTCACCGTTCATGAGTTCAAGCCCCGCTTTGGGCTCTGTGCTGACAGCTCAGAGCCTGGAGCCTAATTCGGAGTCTGTGTCTTCCTCTCTCTCTCTGCTCCTCCCCCGCTCATGCTCTGTTTCTCTCTCAAAAAAATAAAAAAATAAAAAAAATTTTTAATGATAACAAGATTGTAATATAATACAAAATAATAAAGAAAATATAAAGAAAAATTAACTGCACCTACCTTTGAAAACTTTCATGGCTGATGTGGGGAGACAACAAGAGAGGAGGGTTATTGTGTAGGACAATTTTCAATAGCACTAACAGAATCACGGCTGTCTGTTGGCTCAATGGAATCTTTTTCTTTTTGTGCAGCTTTAACAAAAAACCTATCCAATGACCTAGAATGAAGCAAAGTGTTCCTAAGCTTACTCTTGTATGGAAAAACAAAGGACTGTCCATTGGTGCTTTGAAGTGACAAAAAATACACCAGTGCCAGTTGTGGGCACCTTCCAACATTCTGAAAAATCACTGATTTCTGCCAAACACAATGGCCTGAGACCCAGCATCAGAGCATGGGAGACATCACCCACAATCCCAGAGAGAGAGAGAGAGAGAGAAGGAAGAATCTTTGGCTCAGTTGTGATCATGTGACTTTCGGCATCATGTACTACTCGTATTACAAGACTTAGCTCCTTTATCAAGTTAAAATTTATTAGATATGTTTGCTCGTCTTGCAGAACACTCACAGAACAAGCTACTCGCAATCCAAGGTTTCAACTTATACCCATTTTGATTTTCACACTACTCCTATGAGGCAGGTCCTATACTCATACACAGAGAGGTTTAATGACTTGCTGTATGAGTTTTCTAGACTTGCCCTTATAACAAATCACCACACAGTGGCTTAAAACGACACAAATGCATTCTCTTCTCCAAGTCAGAAGTCTGGATTAGATCTCACTGCACTAAAAACAAAGTATAGACAGGATTGTGTTTCTTCTGGAAGTTCAAGGGGGCAATTTGTTTCCTGGCCTTTTCCAGCTTCTTGAGTCCTCCTGCATCCCTTGGCTGATGGCCCCGACCTCCATCTTCAGATCTCTCTGACCACTACTCTGCCCCTGTCTTCCACTTGCAGGGGCCCTTGTGATCACACTGGGCCTGCCTGGAGAATCCAGTCATCTCCATATTTTAGAGTTAGTTGGTTAGCAACCTTAATTCCACCTGCAGTCTTAACTGCCTTTACCATGGAACCTAACATCCACAACTTCCATGGAGAAGGATATGGGCATGGGGGGTGGGGGGACTGTTTCCCTCTCCACACTTGCCCAATGTCACTCAGCTAGTAAGGGGAATGCTGGGCCCAAGAAACTGGTCTACATGAGCTGTTCGCTTAAATTGGAGGCAAACCTCACGTTGCTAGAAGATTCTTTCCCCTCAATGTTACTGGCATTGTTCTAGAGCAACGTGGATCAACAATTTTTAAAACGCGCCCTTAGTAGGCCCGGCTACTCCGATAACAGCGCCTCCCGCCCAACCCGGGGACCTTCCTTCACCGGCAACCCGAGAGACGACCTGCTGGGCCCGCCCAGCGGAAACGCGCGGACGCAGAAGCCGGCTCGGGTCGCCGGGGAAGCTGGTAAGCGGTGCCGCCGCCAGGCACGGAGACTCTGGAAGAATGAGCGCGACCGCAGTGGCGGCCTGGGGCCCCTGGAGCGGGCGATGCCCTCGCGCGGCGGGGGCGAGCGGGAGACCGGCTCTCGGCGCTCGAGGATCCGCACCCCAGCTCCGCCCCGGGCCTGGGCCGCTCGCCCGCAGGTCCCCTCCCCCCTCTCCCTCGCAGCCTCGGGTCCCGGCGCCGCGCAGGTGCACCGCAGGTGCAGGTGGAGGACTGCGAGGTGGCGCGGATACTCCTCTGCGAGGAGGAAGGATTTGGGCGCGGCTGGCCTCCCGCATGGTGCGGTCACCGCACGCGACACCTTCTAAACTTGAACGCCAAGGTTTTGCACCCGTGCTCCCATTTCTGGCCATTTGCAAATCACTTTTACTAGTTTTTGATTGGGAGAGGCATGCAAAGGGACTTTGTGACGCTCAGAGTATACACAGGTCTTTTACCGAAATATGGGTGTTAATATTGAGTAAGGGGCAAATATGGGCAGAAAGGACCAAATAAATGCTGGTTTTCAGCTAAGAAAAATCAGTGGTTGCCCTTCCTCATCGGTTACTGTCCATTACATAAAATAAAGACCCTGAAGAATAAAAGAATAGGAATATGGGAAAACTTGGCCTCCTTGCTAAACCGGGTAGTACCAAGAGTCAATTAGAATAGTGGCAAAGAACTTCTTTTCTTTCAGATCCCTGAATATACTGAAAACCTGACTGTTCCTGAAAAGAATTGGTTTTGAACACAATGCATCTAAGTTGGTCAATACAGAAAATTCTAGAGTTTCCTGGCCCTTCTATGACACGCATGAATACAAATGGCATTTTGCAGGTCCCTGTACTATGTAGGTTTTGGTTTGTGAGTTTTGCTTTACCTACGATGCTCTCCGTGCCTCATAATTCTTTGTGGTGTGATTTTAAAACAAAAACAAAACTACAAGTAAGCTTTCTAAAAGCTAAGGTAATTCATTCTAGTGAGTTTTTTTTTTTCCTACAGTGAAAAAAATTGCATCATCTTTCTAAAATTGTAATAATAATAATAATAGCTGCCATTTATCCAGGGTCTCCTCTGTACCAGGCAGAGTGTTAGGAACTTTGTATTCATTCTCCTTTACCTGTGATCCATCCAGCTAGCTGCTTCATCCTAGAAATACAGAAAGGGACACTGAAGTTCAAAGGCTCTACGTATCTCTTCTTCTTCTTCTTCTTTTAATGTTTCTTTAATTTTGAGAGAGAGAGAGAGACACGGAGCAAGCGAGGGAGGGGCAGAGAGAGAGGGAGGGGCATAGAGGGAGGGAAACACAGAATCCGAAACAGGCTGACAGCTCAACACAGAGCCCCACTCGGGGCTCGAACTCTCCAGCCGAGAGATCATGACCTAAATCAGAGGCTTAACTGACTGAGCCACCCAGCTGCCCCACTACTTATCTTTCTTAATCCCAGGCATCTCCAACTCAACATGTCCTAAAATGAACATGTCTCCCTTCACCATGCCTTTCCCCGCCCCTGCCACACTCTCACTGCCAGAAACACACACACACACACACACACACACACACGTACACACAGCACCACCACCACCATTGTGGTTTTCCTTTCTTTCAGGGAATGATGTCATTCACCCAGTTTATACCAGAAACCTGGGAGTCTACCTTGTCCCCTTCTCCCAGCTTGTTCCCCATAAATGTATTGCTAAAACCCTTGCCAATTCTTTCTACATATTTCCTTCTTGTTTCTTCATCGCCATTGCCACCACCCTCTTCTACTCCATCATCATTTTTTTGCCTTTTTTATTGTTGGAGTCCCACTCCAGCCCTCAGGCCCCCTCCCCTCTGCGATCCATTCACTCTGCAGCCAGAGTGAGTGAATTTTCTAATATGCTCTCGATTAAAATCCTTCAGAGACAGCACATTCATTACCCCAAAGAGAAAATCCAGCCACCTGAGCTTGACGTACAGGGGCTTTCATACAAGGCCCTGTCTGCCTCACCAGCCTGTTACAATTCTTTCACTTCCTTGAACTGAACAGAGTCTCTTTTGCTCTTAACATATGCCAGCCCCTCTGCCTACATCACTCTTCTCTCTTTTCCTGGCCAACTTCCATTCGTCCTTCAGATTTCAGTTAAATACCATTTTCCTAACTCCTCTGGATACTTCTGCCGTGTGCCAGCGTAACTCTGTGAGACTCACCACCCTGCATTTGTTGAGGTCGGAGGTCTCTGCTTTGGGGCACGTGCGATGGCAGGGACCATGAGAGACCAAAGTGCAGTGCTGTGAAACTGCATCTAGCACTGAAGTATACAAACCACACTTGACCCTTGAACAACACAAGTTTGGACTGCTCAGGTTCACTTATGTATGGATGTTTTGATAAATGCAGTACAGTTCTGTAAATGTATCTTTAAAGTTTATTTATTTACTATTTATTTAGAGAGAGCAAGCATGATTGAAGGAGGAACAAAGAGAGAGGGACAGAGAGAATCCCAAGCATGCTGTCGGTGTGGAGCCCAGTGTGGGGCTCCATGCAGGGCTCGAACTCAGGAACTGTGAGATCATGACTGGAACCGAAATCAAGTTGCTTAGCTGCCTGAGCCACCCAGGTGCCCCTGTAAATGGGGTTTTTATTCGGGATTATAAAAGCTGGCGTGAGTGTTCAGTGTCTACCTGTTCAACGGTAGACAAGGAATAAATTGCTGTCGTCCTATTAGGGTGATTAGAGCTACTTTGAATTGATTCTGCCTTTTGAAAATAAATTTGTCAAAATTTCTGTTTTTGAATACAGGTTGGGAAAGGCTGTGGTGACTGTGCAAGTGGAGGAGGGCTGTGGGGTGCCCCAGCATGGATGGCTACTTGGTCCTAAGAGTAATTGGAGAGGGCTCCTTCGGCAGAGCCCTTTTGGTTCAGCAAGAGAACAGTAATCAGACGTTTGCCATGAAGGAAATAAGGCTTCCCAAGGTACCTCCTGAAGCAATTAGCTCATGTCGAAAATGTACATGCAATTTGGCCAGGGAAATAAGTTCTTGAGATTTAACATGGAATTGCTTTTGTGAGCAAAAGATGTAATGAGTTTATTCATTAGCTTTACAAGGTCTTGATATATCTGTATATCATATATATATATGATATACACATATATATACATATATATGTATATTATATATATATATATATATATATATATATATATATTTTAAGTTGCATTTAGTTAATACACCTTATTAAATGTCTACACCCAACGCGGGGCTCAAACTCATGACCCCAAGATCAAGTGTCAGATGCTCTTTTGACTGAGCCAGCATGTCTTGATATATTTTATATGAATTTTTGGATATTGTAATTAACAATAAGGGAGAAAAATAGTCCAGGAGGCAATTGCTGTTGCTTTTATCTCAAGGAATAATTTGTAATAATTTCCAATTTTGCGTACCTAAGAGGGTAAGAATCTTTGCCAACAGCAGCTCAGGTGTCATATTAATGAAAATGGAGCATAAAAATGCCACAAAGAGCAAGAACCTAAAGTGCCAACCTTTGGTCTCAGGGAATGTATTCTGTGGCTCAGTTTTGGGTTTTATTTCCTTGTAAGATGAGGAAGGTGCTGACTTATCAGTGTTTATCATAGTTGTCAGAGAAACAATGTGTCGTAGAAAAGAATGTGCCATGGAGGCAGCTTGATAATGTCTTGATCAAGTTTTTAAAAATACATTTTTTTTTTTTAATTTTTTTTTTTTTTTCAACGTTTATTTATTTTTGGGACAGAGAGAGACAGAGCATGAACGGGGAGGGGCAGAGAGAGAGGGAGACACAGAATCGGAAACAGGCTCCAGGCTCTGAGCCATCAGCCCAGAGCCCGACGCGGGGCTCGAACTCACGGACCGCGAGATCGTGACCTGGCTGAAGTCGGACGCTTAACCGACTGCGCCACCCAGGCGCCCCTAAAAATACATTTTAATAAAATTCTCAGAATTGTATTTCCCCACTGCATTCTTGACCTCGTTTAGTGATTCTCAGGTGGACTTCAGAGTCATCTGGAGGTGAAAACACAGATGGCTGCCCCCCCCCCCCCCCCCCCCCCCCCCGCCTTTCTTGTTGAGTAGGTCCAGGTGGGCCTGTGAATTTGCATTTTTAAGGAGTTCCCAGATGGTGGCGGTGCTGCTCTGAGAACCCTTATGCTAGTATGTAGTCAATGGCAGTTTCTTAATTGAAAGATAAGTCATTCAGGATTTCGTCCTCGGAGAATAAGTGAGGGGACAAACAGCTTTGGAAGCTTCTTTTGTAAATCATCTCCTTCCATCCTTACCACAATAACGCATCAGTCTCCTTTTTCATCTGGGACAGTGGTCTGGAAACGTGATGCAAACAGTAAAACATGACAGCCCCAGGTTTTCTTTAAGGATAACTATTGTTAATGGCATCTTGGTTCCCCCCAAAATTTATGCTCAGGCTCATGTTAAAAAAAATGTTTTAGGGGCACCTGGGTGGTTCAGTCAGTTGAGCGTCTGACTTTGGCTCAGGTCATGATCTCACAGTTTGTGGGTTCGAGCCCCACGTTGGGCTCTGTGTTGCCAGCTTAGAGCCTGGAGCCTGCTTCGGATTCTGTGTCTCCCTCTCTCTCTGCCCCTCCCCCACATGTCTCTCATGTTTTTATTTATTTTTGACAGAGAGAGAGAGAGACAGAACGAGGGCAAGTCGGGGAGGGGCAGAGAGAGTGGGAGACACAGAATCCGAAGCAGGCCCCAGGCTCTGTGCCGTAGCATAGAGCCCTAGGAGGACTTGAACCCATCAACTGTGAGGTCATGACCTGAGCAGAAGTCAGACCCTTAACTGACAGAGCCACCCAAGCACCCCTCTTAGACTGTGTTAAAACTGGTTTATATTCTGTGCTTGTAAGGATATAAGGGGTCAGCTTAAGCATAATACAGCCATAATTAAAAAATCACCACATTTTCTCTTAAGAGTTTGATAAACATAAGTTGGGTCAAAGTGCAGTGCTTTAAAACTGCATCTAGCATTGAAGTATACAAAGCACACCTGACCCTTGAACAACACAGGTTTGAACTGCATGGGTCCACTTATATGAGTATTTTTTTGATAAACGCAGTATAGTAGTATAAATGTATTTTTTCTCCCTTGTGATTTTCTTTTTTTTTTTTTTTTAATTTTTTTTTTTTTTCAACGTTTATTTATTTTTGGGACAAAGAGAGACAGAGCATGAACGGGGGAGGGGCAGAGAGAGAGGGAGACACAGAATCGGAAACAGGCTCCAGGCTCTGAGCCATCAGGCCAGAGCCTGACGCGGGGCTCGAACTCACGGACCGCGAGATCGTGACCTGGCTGAAGTCGGACGCCCAACCGACTGCGCCACCCAGGCGCCCCTCCCTTGTGATTTTCTTAATAACATTTTCTTTTCTTTAGCTTACTTTATTGTAAGAATACAGTATATAATACATAAAACATACAACATGTGTGATAACTGACTGTGCATGTTATTGGCAAGGCTATTAGTAGCTACATTTTTGGGGAGTCACATATCACATGCGGATTTTCAATTGCACGGGGGCCATTGCCCCTGACCCCCGTGTGGTTCAGAGGTCAACTGTATACTGTATTGTTGTAAAGCTATCTATTTTAAAATGAAGTATTACATTTATGCTGTTTAAAACCTTTTTCTAGTCTTTCTCTGGTACACGGAATTCTAGGAAGGAGGCTGTTCTGTTAGCCAAAATGAAACACCCCAATATTGTTGCCTTTAAAGAATCATTTGAAGGTAAATATGAATTCCCCCAAATACATGCAATGTAGAATTTGATTTGTGGCCACCAGGCTTTCCTAAAGAGTCTTCTTTTTGTTTTAGCTGAGGGACACCTGTATATTGTGATGGAGTATTGTGACGGAGGGGACCTCATGCAAAAGATTAAGCATCAGAAAGGAAAGTTGTTTCCTGAAGATATGGTAAGAGACTGACTTATATAGTTTCTCTCAAGGTTTGGAAGCAAACTTTCCTTGTAAAATTTGTAGAAGTTCAAATAAAGGCATTGTACCTGTGATTACCTGATACACTTGTTAGATTCACACTTGTTAGAAACAACTCATTTCCATTATCAGTGCTACAGCTTTGTGTTCAAGATCTGGCTGCCTGAGATATCTTTAAGAAGTTAAATAGATATGTTGATAAAATATCAACATTAAAATTTTTTTTTTTTTTTAATTTTTTTTTCAACGTTTTATTTATTTTTGGGACAGAGAGAGACAGAGCATGAATGGGGGAGGTGCAGAGAGAGAGGGAGACACAGAATCGGAAACAGGCTCCAGGCTCTGAGCCATCAGCCCAGAGCCCGACACGGGGCTCGAACTCACGGACCGCGAGATCGTGACCTGGCTGAAGTCGGACGCTTAACCGACTGCGCCACCCAGGCGCCCCAAAATTTTTTTTTTTTTAAATTTTAAAGAGGGAGAGCGCAAGCAAGGGAGGGGCAGAGAAAGAGAGAGAGAATCTTTGGCAGGCTCCACACTCATCGCAGAGGCCAACACAGGGCTTGAAGCCACAACCGAAATCAAGACCTGAGCTGAAATCAAGAGTTGGATGCTCAACAGACTGAGCTCCCCAGGCACCCCTGTTTATAAACTATCAAGGAATAAAACTTACGTGTTTAGAAGAATTTCAAAATTGTCTGATTCATATATTGCTCTATATATTTAAAATTCACAATTGTGTTATATTGAAATTTCAGAAGGTGGATGGATTTATTTTGCATTACAGGATCATCCAAAGAATGAAGCGTAAATTCCTTTTTCTTGAGAGTATGTATTCTCACTCTTTTTCCTTTTACAGATTAGCACATTCCCTTAAGTCTAGTACTTCCTGCCTTTTTAATGAAAACTTGTGTATTAAATACTATTGAAATAAATTGACGAAGGAAAATATTTAAATAAACAACCTTAATGAGATTTAGTTTGATTTAGGGAATAATGCATGTTATGAAAGTATATTGGTATAAATATTTTTCATTTAGAAGTTGTGGTATTAAAAATATGGGTTCCAGAGAAGGAAGTCAGCCTTGACTTCAAAGGAATGAATCTCCATAGCAAAAAAGAAAAAAAATCGGGGCGCCTTGGTGGCTCAGTCGGTTAAGCATCTGACTTCCGCTCAGGTCATGATCTCACAGCTGGTGAGTTTGAGCCCCATGTCAGGCTCTGTGCTGACAGCTCAGAACCTGGAGCATGCTTTGGATTTTGTGTCTCCTTCTGTCTCTCTGTCCTTCCCCCCAGTCTCACTCTGTCTCTCTCTCAAAAATAAACATTTAAAAAACATTTTATTTTTTTTTTTATTTTTATTTTTTTAAATTTTTTTTTTCAACATTTATTTATTTTTGGGACAGAGAGAGACAGAGCGTGAACGGGGGAGCGGCAGAGAGAGAGGGAGACACAGAATCGGAAACAGGCTCCAGGCTCTGAGCCATCAGCCCAGAGCCCGACGTGGGGCTCGAACTCACGGACCGCGAGATCGTGACCTGGCTGAAGTCGGACGCTTAACCGACTGCGCCACCCAGGCGCCCCAAAAACATTTTATTTTTTAAAAATTAAAAAAAGAAAAAAAAAAAGAAATCAGTTTGACATTTAAACATAGGCTCCCTAGGCACCTGGAGATTCTGAGTACTATTGACTGGGGATTTATGAGCAGAAAATGCTGACCTCACAGGATTGTTGACAATAGAATGAAATCCTTTAATGTTAACATATGAGCATTCTGACAAAGTAAATGAAAATCTGACATAATGATTACAAAAAGGAGTAGTGTATTTATTCCTTAGTGGTGAACTATTTTTATATACATATTTAAGAAATACTTTTATTTGGTTGAATTCAAGAAAACCATAGCGAGAGTTTTATTGAACTAAGTTGTTATTTAGATCATATGTAAGGTGATGAAACATGGGCTTCATGGTTTTTCTGAATTTCTCCAGGCAACATTGAATCTTGGTTGAACTATGTAGTTTTTAGGAGTTCTGTATTTACATTATGGAAAACCCAGGTCAACTAAGGCCTAGAGACGATTCTTTGGATTTGGGGTTAACACAAACCAGTTACTGCCTTCCTGCAATTATTGCCTCCTTTTTCCTTCCAGATACTTAATTGGTTTACACAAATGTGCCTTGGAGTAAATCACATTCACAAGAAACGCGTGTTACACAGAGATATCAAGTCCAAGGTAAGTGGAATACCTTGTGGGGCCTAAAAGCAAAAACAGAAACAAAAACTGTTCCACTCAGTCTTTTTTCTGTTTCCTTCTGGGACATTATTATTTAGCTTAGAAATATTTGTCATCCTAATATTTATACAAGCCAGATAAGGTACTACCTGAAAAAGATCATTAAATCTCTTTAGTAGTATATGTTAATATGATCCACACTCTCTTTGCGACTGCTTACTGTGACCATATGATCTCTGATGGAAAATGGTCAAGACCTAGACCAGCCACATGGAGGCATCATGCTGACACAGGCTCCCAGGCGGTCCATCAGGCTCTGCTGATACAATCTTAAGCTCACTTGTTTGATTTCTAAGCAGGGATCCTGAATTTGCAAGCAGGGGAATATGTAGCTGTCAAGAGGGTATCTTGTCCTTTTGTGTTCCACTCAGGGACTCAGCTGTCAGCATCTCTCCCCTTAATCTCTGTCATCAGTGGGCTTTGAAAGACAGCTTCTCTGGAAATCTCTGCCTGATGTGTGAATGATGGAAGACGCAATCTGAGGTCTTCTTTTTTAACGCAGAATATCTTCCTCACCCAAAATGGAAGAGTAAAACTGGGAGATTTTGGATCTGCCCGTCTTCTCTCCAGGTATGTACTTCTGTTCTGTAGCAATCAAAACCTCCATTCTTCAGGAATGCTCTATAATCATTCTTTGCCTTTTTATGGTTTCAGTCCTATGGCGTTTGCTTGTACATATGTGGGAACACCTTATTATGTGCCCCCAGAAATTTGGGAAAACATGCCTTATAACAATAAAAGGTAAGTAATGTACTTAATTCGATGCAAGCATGACCGCTTGGCGACAGGCGCTGCAGCCTTCAAGTGAAGTTTGATCTTTAAAATTACATATTTGAAAGCAATGTAGAATGCCCAGGCTTCTAAATGAAAGTCACAGTTTCCCAACTGTTTTAATCAGAGCTGAAAGGAGCCAAAGGTAAATGCTGAAGGAAAGGCTAGTCACGTCTAGGAACAGTGTGAATGATAACACTGCTTCTCACACTCTGCCGCTCCCACTGTTGAAAATCCCAAGGCACAGGTTACAGCTCTGCCCTTTACATCAGAATGTCTGGGGGTGGGAAGTAGGCATCGGTAATTTCCAGGATCCCCAAATGATTCCAATGTGCAGCAGAATTCAGGGACCACTGGGTTATGTCAATGAGTTAACATTACAGGACTGGATAATGAGCACTTAACCGATAGGTTAATTAAATATAAGGAGAGAATATTAAGGCCTTATGGTTTAAAAAATAATATTTTTCTGAATACAAGTAATACGTGCCCATTGATGGAGTGGATGAGCAGGGAGAATTTTGGCAATAGAGAGATATATAAGAAAGGATATGACTGTCACTTTTTCCCTGCTATTAATAACATTTTGGTGGTTTTTCCATCCATTCACTTCCCCCCCAAACCTAGTTTATGTACTCTATATGCAACTTGGCTTTTTTTTTTTACTTTACATTATATCATATTCATTTCACTATGCATTTAAACTCTTCATAAATAGGGTTGTTGATCTAATGATATATTTCCAATTTTCAGCATCACAAACAGTATTGTAATTAATATATCTTTTGTGCCTAAATATAGGTCATTATTTTCTACACATTCCTGGCATGAATCCCTAGAAGTAGAAACACCTAAAGGCTCTTGTTACCTTTTGTCGAGTTGATTTCTGGAAAGGCATGATAATCCATACTGAATAGGTTCCTTTAAGAGTAAAATTGAGTGAATTGGGAATAGAACAGCTGTCCAGGAACTTATGGGCACAATTGGGGAAATTTGAGTTTGGACAAATATTCAATAATATTACTGAATTAAGGTTACATTTCTTGGACGTGATCATGGTTTCGTGTTTATGAGGGAGAGTGTTCCTTGTTCTTAGGAGATACATGCCGACATGTTTAGGGGTGAAGGCTTTGCTGTCTGCAGTCTTTTTTTTAAGAGGTTCAGATTTATATGGAAGAGGGTAATAGCCTGCAAACGTGGCAAATGTTAACATTGGGGAGTCTAAGAAAGAGCATGCGGGCATTTACTTTTCTGTAGGTTTGAAATTAAAAAAAAAAAAAAAGTTGGGGGAAACGGTTGCTTAAAGCCATTAGTTAAAATGCAAAGAACATCACATAGAAAAAGTCTGGGGCATGGCAACCAGGCGGTGAGAGCGATGGAGGAAAAGGGGATGCTTCGTATGCAGAAGGGTGGGCGTGTGGAGCCAGCTAGAGAAGTCAGTTTTCTGATTTTTGAAGAACTGTTTTGTGGAGGGATGAGTAGGCTTATTCTCTTTGTTTAGGTATGTGGAGCTAACACGGGGTGGTGAGGGTTCCCAAGAGACACATTTTAGCTTCTGAAAAGGAAGACGGCCAGCCCACAGAGCCAGCCAGCAGGGGCGTGGGCCCCACCCGAGGTTGAGCGCTGTTCATCAGGGCCTGGGGCTGTACACAGGTCTGAGTGGGAGCTGCACTGCATGACTTCTAAAGTCCTTCCAACTATGCTAGTCTGAGTCCACAGATACACCCTCTTGTACCACATGCTGCTGAAATCATACCGGAACCACCCTGATTTGGGAGGGTAGGGGCTGGGGAACAGAGTTGGATTGTGAACATTCCTGTTAGTAAATATCTAAGTGTTAGACCAAACTTACCATATAGTTTATTTTATTTTTTTTATTATTTTATCATATGTTTTATTGTAATAGCTAGGAATTACTTATGACACCTATTCTTATTAAAGGTAATATTTCATTTTTCTTTTTTATATTCCACATATTCACTCATAACCCATTTGTCATTACGTTGCTTCTTTATGCTTCCAGTGACATCTGGTCCTTGGGATGCATTCTGTATGAACTCTGTACCCTTAAGCATCCAGTAAGTATGGTGTGCAAAATGGAAAAGGCAGCCTCTTGTCATGTCTGGCTATGTCCTCAGGAATGTACCAGATTCCACTTGGCAGTTGGCTTTCCTGGGTTAATGTAACTGAGTGCTGACCATATAGACTCCATCTTTGGCCTTCCGTCTTGTTCTTCCCTCTGGCTCACAGCTGGCACCACTTTAGATAACTGCCTTGTGGCCTCACCACCATGCCCTTCACTCCATAAAAGCTTGGGGTTAAGGTCAGCATAGCTGGGGAGAAGGGGTGAAGAATGGGGACAGAGAATAGTTGTGTCGTGCCTGGATCCGCCTCCTGCCTCACCCGCCCACCCATCGCCCCCGTCTGTAAGTTCCCCTGCATAAAACTCGGTGTACATGGTACCGAGTGACTTGCTTCGTTTTTCAGTACTAAAGTACCTTGTCAGTCTGGAGGATACATTACCGACCCTCCTCCAGCTTCTCGCGGATGAATTCATACACAAGTTTTCATTCCATTGGTATCACCTTTGCCTTGAGCCCCTTTTGTAGCCTATACTAACAGGAAATTTCCAAGATTTAGTTTTTGTAGTTGTATATTTGGCTTGCCTGCTTGACTGCCTTCTTTCCTTCCTTCCCTCCTTCTCTTCTTCCCTTTTTCCGCTATTCTCAATTTGTTTTATGTTGGTAAAATATATATAACATAAAATTTACCATGTTAGCCATCTTAAGTGGCACCGATTACTTCACAATATTGTGCAGTCATTACTACTACCTATCTGCAGAACTTTTCCATGGCTCCAAACAGGAAACTCCGTACCCATTAAACGATAACTTCTCATCCCTGTCCCTCCCTGCCAGCCCCTGGTGACCTTTAATCCACCTTTTGTCTCTGTGAATTTGCATATTCCAGATATTTCATGTAAGTGGTATTACACAGTACTTTTCCTTTTGGGTCAGAATTTCATACCTTTCTGTGACTGAATATTCCATTGTGTGTTTATACCACATTTTGTTTATCCATTTATCTGTTGTTGGACGTTTGGGTTATTTTCACCTTTTGGCTATTGTGGAAAACATTATTTTTATATTTATTTTTTCAAGATATTTTAAGAAATAATGTAGCAAAGAAGAGGTTAAATGACTTGCCCTGCTTATTGAGCACTTGTTTATTAACACAGAACTAACAATACCAGTCCCTGTTAGGTCTTAGCCTTGCGTAGTAATAAATTCTGTTCTTGGGGCACAGATTGAAACTTGGCTCTAACCAAGCATTTTTTTAATTTTCAATTTTTAAAATTTTAATTGAAATATGGTTGACATAGAGTCTTATATTAGTTTCAAGTGTACAACATAGTGATTCAACTGTTCTATACAATGGAAAATGCTCACCGTAAGTGTAGTTACCCTCTGTCATCACACAAAGTTATTACAATATTATCAACTATATGCCCCATGCTGTACTCTTCATCCCTGTGACTTATTTATTTCATACTTGGAAGTCTGTGCCTCTTAATCCCCTTCACCTATTTCACCCATCCCCGTCCCCCTCTACCAAGCATCTTTACAGACATGCTTGAGAACATGTAAGAGTGAATGAAGGAGAAAAAGCCTTCACCACCATTAGGTGAAAGGAACTCACAGTGAAGCCACATGAGGTTAAGAGGCTGTCTTCCTTGAATATGTGTGGTTTATAACGCCAGCTGCATGATTAGAACAATTTGGGAAACCTTAAAAAATGGTGATGTCTGGGCCTATGCCAGACTAATCGAATTAAAATCCCTGATTGTGTCTTGGATGGTAGTGGTTCTAAAACAGATAATTCTAATGTGTAGCTCAAGTGGAAAACCACTGTTGTATACAAATAATTTTTAAAATTCCAGTATCTTATTTTTATTTAGGATTATATCCTTTATTCCCCTGATTTTATCTTTTTTTTTTTTTTTTTTTTTTTTTTTTTGGAGACTTTCATATACCTGTTTGTATTTTTTTTCTAGCAAGAATAAGAATTCAGGAGTGTAGGGCCTCGATGTTTGGCACACCGTCTGTTCTCTCATCTGCTTTGAGGCAAAAGTAGTTCTCCAACCTTTAGGAAATGCAGAAACCTGGCGTAATGGTTCCAAAGCAGATTCACGCTTATGTTTCACTACCTGAATTTTTCTCTTGTAATATGTTGATTTTTTTTCCTTTTTCATATCTTCACCTGTATATTTCATCCATAGGGTAGCGCCCTTCCAAGGCAGAATGCCAACATGTTCTTACTTGAGTATTACCGGGGCTAACCAACATCTAATCTTCATTCCAGTGTCTATTATGCAGTAGAGATTTTTTTAATGTTATTCTGGCATGTCATTTTGTATCCCATTCTATTGCTTATCAAATTTTAATAGCTACTTTGATGACATGAAAGGTAAAAGAGATTTGGCAGTAGAGGTCTAAAGCTGGAAAAGTCTGGAGTATGCATCACAGGGGGGTAGGCCTGGGAGATTTTGAGGTTCAAAGGGATGTTACACTTATAATAAGGCTGTTAGTACCGTTGAGTTCTTAAAAAGCTACATGTATGTGTCACTTTGATTTTTAAAATATGTTAAAAATGTGTATCTGCAAACACATTGATTATGAGTGAGAGCGTACCCAAAGCTGGCACTGATGCTAAGACTTTCTCTAGATGGGGAAGTTTTGCACTATTTATGCTTACCTTTCTTCTGAACTCAACGTAAGATTTCGAATAGTACCTTAAGGAACCCCCTCCCCCAGGAAGAAAAATGACCAGGCAGCAGATACATTTATAAAATTAAAATGATTCATAAGAATTCAGTTGAGCTGGTAATTTCTTACTTCTCCTCTTTCCTCATATCTGCTCTTATAGTTCGGTTTTACCTTTTAGTTTCAGGCAAATAGCTGGAAAAGTCTTATTCTCAAAATATGTCAGGGGTCCCTGAGGCCACTGCCATCTCAGTACTCCTGTGAGCTGCAGCATCTGATCAAGCAGATGTTTAAGAGGAACCCTTCACATCGCCCTTCTGCTACAACACTTCTCTCTAGAAGTTCCTTGGCTCGACTTGTCCGCCAGTGCTTACCCCCAGAGGTATGATACGTGTTGGATCCGCTGTGAGCAGTTTTCGAGTGTGGTAAAATGATTTGTTATCTTTTAAACACTGACGTGTTGTACATGCTTATAAAGATGCAAATAATGCAGAACTATATTAAAAAAATACACACTTCCTTTCCTTTCTTCTCTCCCTTCCGCAATGCTGTTCCCTGAGAATAATCACAGGGAGAATCTGTGTAAGCTTTCAGATATTTTTCTAGACCTATAGAAACATCTCCTTGTGTGCCTAAATGATATGTATTTTCTAAATGGCATTTTTACTTCCCTTTTTTTAATTAGAAAAGTTTTTTTAATGTTCATTTATTTTTGACATAGAGAAAGAGAGACAGAGTGAGTGGGGGAGGGCAGAGAGAGACACAGAATCGGAAGCAGGCTCCAGGCTCTGAGCTGTCAGCAGAGCCCGACACGGGGCTCAAACTCACAAACTGTGAGATCATGACCTCAGCCAAAGTCAGATGCTCAAAATGACTGAGCCACCCAGGCACCCCAGTATTTTTACTTTTCAACTGTAAATATGATTGTGGGGAAGCATGTTGATAATTAAATGACATTATGGCAATGTCTATAGAAAAGCATATTCCACATCTTTAAATTCTCTGCTTTAAATTTTCAGATCATCACAGAATATGGTGAGCAGGTATTAGAAGAAACCAAAAATTCCAAGCATAGTACACCAAGAAAAAAAAGTAAGAATTTCGGACAGCTTATTTCTTGCTCGGTGTTCTTTTAAAATGTAGTGTAACAAAAAAAAAAAAAATATGATTTTCAAGTTACTGGAGACAATTTCAGAGATACTCCTAAAAGTCAAATTTTTCTCATTGCTATTTCTGATGTAATTCTGTACTGACTCTTATATATTTAGTTTGCTAGGAATCAAAAAGCCTAGTTTGGAGATTTTAGGGATGTGAAGATTGTTCTCTGTTTCATTATTACTACCATGTTTACTTTGGTCAGGTAGAAGGCTTCTGTGGGCTAGCCTAAGAATACAACCATGAAAATACAATGTTAATCTTCTAGGAAATTATCCCCAAGTTTCCAAAGAATCATCTGGTAAACAAAATTTTAAAAACAGCCTTTTCAGAAGTTGGAACTGTCCACATAATGGCTGCACAGAATTTCCATACATGTTTAGTCAATCCTGAACAAATTTCAAATGTAATTTATTGTCTCTTTGGAAATTGTCATCTCTTAATTTTTTCAAAGCTATTATTGTCCCTTTTATTTAAAAAAAAATTTTTTTTAAGTAAACACCATGCTCAATGTGAGGCTCGAACTTATGACTCTGAGATCAAGACTTGTTGTATGCTGTGCCCACTAAGCCAGTCAGGTGCCCCTGTTTTTGTTCCTTTTTATTTATCATCAGTGACTCAGACCTTCCATCTGATGAGATCCAACGAAGATGGTAGCTATGACCGGAATGAGAGAGGAGAGAAATAGAAATAGATCATCCAGTCACTGTAGGGACATGTTGCAAAACCTCCATTGTTTGGTTCTCACTGTCTTCGCGTTGGATACTCCAAAAGAAACACTCAAAAACTGTACCGTTTTCTGAAAGTTAAATTTTAAATGTTATTTTTTGTAAGAATGTAATGTGAGCCCTTTGGTCTTGTAATTCAGCCTTTTCTCCATTCCTTCAGGGGTGGCCAGTTCCCTTTGTTTCAGCAGTTTGCTTTAGTGTTAATTGTACTTTACATACTATTTTGTGGCTTTTGTCCGCATCCCAGGGGAGTGGCAAATAGTTTTAAAATGCTGAGCGACAACAATAAAAAACAGTCTTAAGTTTCAAGATAGTTTGGCTAAGTGTAGTTTTACAACTTTCTTTCTTTCTTTCTCTCTTTCTTTCTTTCTTTCTTTCTTTCTTTCTTTCTTTCTTTCTTTCTTTCTTTCAGTTTACTTACCTTGAGAGAGAGAGTGAGCAGGGGAGGGGCAGAGAGACAGGGAGACAGAGAATCCCAAGCAGGCTCTGCACTGCCATCAGGGAGGCCGACGTGGGGCTTGTACTCATGAACCTTGAGATCACGACCTGAGCCAAAATCAAGAGCTGGACGCTCAACCGACTGAGCCACCCAAGCGCCCCTAGTTTTACAATTTCTAAAAAGAGGAATAAAGCAGTGGAGAAGTGCTACCATGTCCGACCGTGTGTCTGGTGGCATCTCCACCCGATCAAGGGTCAGTGGCACCAGAACAGTGAACGCTATGTGAGGGCGGGGACTGGGTCTGATTTACTCACTGTCGTATCCTTGGCACCTGTCATCACAGATGCTCAATAGCAATTTTTTAAAATGTTGAATGAATGAGGAACATGGATGGCAGGGCTCTGCCAGGGAAAATCAGCCACTCTTACCAAAGGGACCTGGTGCCAGAGTTCTCCCTGACGGCTGCTAGTGCCTTGTGACGGAATAAGCAGCTCAATTTATTTTTCTCCAAATTTTAATTTAAATTCTAGTTAGTTAACATACAGTGTAATATTTGTTTCAGGAGTAGAATTTAGTGATTCATCACTTACATACAGCACCCAGTGCTCATCACAACAAGTGCCTGCCTTAATACCCATCACCTCTTTTGCCCATCCCCCACCCACCTCCCTCCATCAACCCTTTGTTCTCTATAGTTAAGAGTCTCTTTTTAAAAAGCATTTTTTTTTTGTTAAAAAAATTTTTAATGTTTATTTTTGAGAGAGAGAGAGAGAGAGAGCGAGCAGGGGAGGGGCAGAGAGAGAGGGAGACACAGAATCTGAAGCCGGCTCCAAGCTCTGAGCTGTCAGCAAAGTGACCGAGCGGGGCTCGAACCCACGGACCACAGATCATGACCTGAGCTGAAGTCAGAGGCTCCTCACCGTCAGCACAGAGCCCGATGTGGGGCTTGTACTCACTAACTGCGAGATCATGAGCTGAGCCAAAATCAACAGTCAGACACTTAACCCACTGAGCCACCAAAGTGTTCCAGTTAAGAGTCTCTTATGGTTTGCCTCTCTCTCTTTTTCTTTTCCCTTCCCATATGTTCATCTGTTTTGTTTCCTAAATTCTACATATGAATGTAATCATATGGTATTTGTCTCTGTCTGACTGACTTATTTAGCTTAGCATAATACTCTCTAGCTCCATCCGTGCCATTGCAAATGGCAAGATTTCATTCTTTTTGATGGCTGAGTAGTATTCCATTGTATATGTATGCCAAATCTTCTTTATCCATTCATCAATTGATGGACACTTGTGGGCTCTTTACGTAGTTTGGCTATTGTAGGTAAGGAAGCAGCTTATTTCTTATGAGGAATACCTATTCCAGCTGCTATAATAGCAGGGAGAGCACAGACTGCATAGCTAGCCTGAGCTGAAGATGATAATGACCTTCCAGGTATGCAGAGTGTCTTAACCTCCTAGCGCCTATATGGGCTGGCATAAGTGCGTACTGATGCCTTACCTTTAAGATGTTAACATTAGGAGTAAAACAGCAGAAATAGCCTCTTTTCTAATTACTAGGTGACTAAATCTTGATATCCCTATTCAGGCTAATGCTTTGGCCCTTTGACTTTAAAAACTTCATTTATCTTCACTTGTCTTTCAAGCTTTGTGCAAATCACACTAGGAACTTAAGAATGTGAGCCTGTACATGCTTTCTCTTCCTACCTTCTCTTTTCGTTTTTAGCAGACTCCAGCAGAATCAGGATAGCTTTGGAAAATGAGGCAACCACAATGGTAAGTGCTTTAAAATTACGTTTGTGAAACACCTGTCTACTGGGTACCATCCAGTGCCATGAGATGTTTATAAGACTGGGACCTGGTCCGTCCTGGCCGGTAGTTTTTCATCCTTTGGCATGTGAAGTAATTTGTGGCTGTTGTCCTGCACCGCCAGCTGAGCCACTTTAGGACATCAATCACTGGTTCATTTACTTTGCTTTTTTTCTTTTCTTTGTTTCTTCTTCCTTCCTTCCTTCCTTCCTTCCTTCCTTCCTTCCTTTCTTTCTTTCTTTTTTCTTTCTTCCTTCCTTTCTTTTTCTTTCTTTCTTTCTTTCTTTCTTTCTTTCTTTCTTTCTTTCTTTCTTTTTCTTTCTTCCTTCCTTCCTTTCTTTCTCTCTCTCTTTTTTTCCTTCTTTCTTTCTTTCTTTCTTTCTTTCTCTTTCTCTTTCTCTTTCTCTTTCTCCGCCCCAAACCCGTTTTTTTCTTTTGAATTCTTGATGACAGGTGGTTTCAATATAGATGTGAGAGAACTTTGTTCTGCTTTCCATCATGAAAATTTTGTTTTAGTCTGGCTGTGGTTTGTTTTTCATTGTGGCAAAACATGTATGACATAGGATTTTACCATTCTAGCCATTTTTAAGCATGCGATTCAGCAGCATCAATTACAGTCACAGTGTTGTACAACCAGCAACACACTCTGTTTCCAAGACCTTTTCATCACCCATTACAGAAATGGGTGTATGTACAATACAATACAATACATATGTACATACAATACAATGTATGTATTGTACAATACACTGTACAATAACTCCCCATTCCTCCCCGCCCTGCACAGCCACCCCAGCTCCTAGTGACCTCCATTCTACTTTCTGTCTCTATAAATGTGGCTGGTCTAGATACTTCCTAGGAGCGGAATCATACAATATTTGTCCTTTGTGTCTGGCTTCTTTTGCTTAGCATAGTGTTTTTAAAGTTCATCCATGTTATAGCCTGTATCAGAATATTTTCCTTTTTATGGCTAAATAATACTTACATCTCTGTTTTGATCTTGACATTTTTCTGTTCAGGAACTTTTAGTGCCTCCCCATTATCTGAGAAAGCAAGGTGACAGTTTTCAGCCTGACATTCAGGGTTCTGTTTGTCTTGTTTTGCCCTGGGTGGCTGGGAGCTCTTTGATACTAAAACTGCAGTCAAGTCCTGAATAGGAACAGTGGGTCCGCTTCCTAGTGTTACCATGCCCAACTCAGTAACTTGTGTCACACTGATGATTTTTTCCTTTCTTCAACATTTTAATCAACCTTTTAATTCCAAAAAGAAAAAAAATTAGCGCTAACAGCAAAATTTTCTATTTATGGAATGTACTAGTAATTAAACTTGGAAATTTTTGGAATGGAGATTTGGCTGTAAATAAATAACAGCATCCCACCATTATGTGGCCAAATGGAATAGATCCTGCCCCTGTACTTTGTTTTTTTAATTTGTGTGGGCATATCTATTTTTTTTTCCCCAGCTTGATTGAGGCATGATTTATAGACAATAAAATTTACCCATTAGTATAGAGTTTGATGAATTTGGAAATTTTATACAGTCCTATAACCACCACCACAATCAAGATCTAGAAATCCCAGCCCCCTAAAAAGTTTCCTCTGGGCCCCTTGCAGACAATCCTGACTCCTCTTGTAGGTGACCACCACTGTCTATTTTATTTTATTTTGTTTTGCTTTTTGTTTTATTTTATTTTGTTTTGTTTCTTGAGTTTATTTATTTTGAGAGAGAGAGAGAGAGAGAGAGAGCGCACGCACAAGTTGGGGAGGGGCAGAGACAGAGAGGAAGAGAGAGAATCCCAAACATTGGTGTAGAGCCCAGTGCGGGGCTCGAACCCACAAACTGTGAAATCATGACCTGAGCCAAAGTCAGACGCTTAACTAACTGACCCACCACTGTCATGTTAATACCTACCTATAGTGGACATATCCACGTGTTCTTGCAAAATGAAAAGGGGGCAAAATGTACGCAGATCGAAGAAAGAGCCAGAAAGTAAGCCGGCAAGATATGATGGCAGGAGGGCAGAGCTGAGTGGTGTGGAGCCATGAATGATGTTGGAGTCTGCTGTCTGTGGAGCAGTGACTGTTAATGGGAATGGAACATCGGAATCCCCTCAAGGCTTTGTTTTTAAATATTTTATTAAGTTTCTTTATTTATTGGGGGGTGGGGGCAGAGTGAGCTAGAGAGAGAATCTCAAGCAGGCTCCACGCTGGCAGCACAGAGCCCAATGTGGGGCTCGAACTCAGTAAACCACCTGAGCCAAAACCAAGAGTCCCATGCTTAACTGACTGAGCCACCCAGGCATCCCCCTCTCAAGGCTTTTAAAACTGCTCATCACCACTACCCAGCCGAGATTCTGACTTCTTTGTCTATTGGGGGTCCTTCGCCATATGGGGAGAGAAGTTTGAGAACCACGGTATAGAAATAAGGCACAGTGTGCCAGCTACAGCCTACTGTTTATTTATTCAACAAATCATTGAGAGCCTATACGCTGGAATCTGTCGAGGCACAGGATATGTATTCCTTCTCAAATATATGCAGATTTAGTGGCATCTAGACAGTGTGTTGCTATACTTCATGAAATCAGAAGCTTAGATGATTTGGAAAAATACTGAAAAGTGGGAACATTTTATTTTTTTTTAATTTTTTTTTAACGTTTATTGTTGAGACAGAGAGAGACAGAGCATGAACGGGGGAGGGTCAGAGAGAGGGAGACACAGAATCTGAAACAGGCTCCAGGCTCTGAGCTGTCAGCACAGAGCCCGACGCGGGGCTCGAACTCACGGACGGCGAGATCATGACCTGAGCCGAAGTCGGACGCTTAACCGACTGAGCCACCCAGGCACCCCGAAAAGTGGGAACATTTTGACTATATATAGCAACTTTATAAAAGATCTCACTTTGATATTCCAGCATGAAAAGCCCAATACAGCAAACCGTATTGAAAATTTTCATTCCTCATTGCTTCTGTGAAGGCCTCTCAAAGACGTCTGTCATTTTATATATCCTCTTCATAGTTGCAACGATCAATATTAATGATTAGTAATGTGTATGACTGTAATATACATAAATAGGTATGTGTGTGTTTTTTAACTTACATATGTATGATGTATATGGCTTCTACATGCAGTTATATATGGGGTTCTATAGTTATTAATGTTTTTTTAATTCATTAATCTTTATTTAAAATTTAGGTAGCTGACTTTGCACACTTTACCTTGTTTATAGCAATTCAAGCATTGCTTCATCCTTATTTTTAATCTCTTTTCAAGCAAGGGGAAGAACAAGGTAGAAAGTACAGCGACACTGATTTAGAAAGCATTCATAAAAATTCAACCGAAAGTGCACAGAGGAGAGTAAATGAAGAGAAAGGTAAGTTATTCAAATTCGAGTCACTGTGTAAGTGAGGAACTGGGGAATATGGAAGGAATACTAACTTTCACCTTCCTTGCTTGTAGGTATCGTGAGCAAGTGGGCTGGCAGATTTTTGTTTGCTTATCTAGTGATTTATTTCATGGTACAGGAATATTTTATTACTCACAAAAAAAGAGAATAGTGTTGATCAGTAAGAGCCTTTAGAAAAAAACAGTTTTTGTTGCACTATCTACCATAGAAACCATGTCCAGAAATATACAACCTCTCAGGGCTTCATTCTTTGTACATTGTATAATATATAAATATTTTTAAAAATTCACTTTAATGATTAGCTTTACTTTTTCATTTGGAGTTTTTTTTTTTTTTTTCCATTCCCTTTACTACTTAGAAGAACATTGTTGTGAGTGGAGGTGAGTTTAAAGAGAAAAGAAAGACTTCCGTATAGTTGTTCAAGTATATGTGTGCATATAGATGAATAAATAATATGCTTAGCAGTCCTTTTTAACATTTTGAAATCAGATAAATCAGTCCATCCGAAGAAAGCCAGTTCACCAAGTCCTCTCAGGCGACAGTGGGAGAAAAATGTACCCAACACAGCTCTCACGGCTTTGGAAAATGCAGCCATCCTCGCCTCCAGTTTAGGGGCCGGGGATGATAGAGGTCAGTAGTCCGATCGAACAGTGTTATTAGAGAACATTTTCTAATGGTTGTTTAATGGGCTAGACGTCGTTCTTGTTGTTTTTATTATCACTCTGTAAAAGATCTTAGGTGTCATGCCTGAGAGCAGTGCTCATGGAGACAAGTGGAATAGATTTTAGTAGAGAGTAAAATATAATTAGCTTAAAATATGGTCTGGAAGATATATGCTGAACATCTTTTTTACGTGGCACTAACAGTTACCTTTTCACAACTAGGTGGTTCTGTAATAAAGTACAGTGAAAATAGCACCCGTAAGCAGTGGCTCAAAGAGACTCCAGAAACTTTGATGAACGTCCTCAAGAATGCTGATCTCAGCCTGGCGTTTCAAACATACACAATATATAGACCAGGTGACTCAAGTCTATTACGTAACCATGGAAACACTTTGATTTTTTTTTTTTTAAAGTGTGGTAAAATATGCATAAACTAAAATTTACCATGTAAGCCATTTTTAGGTGTGCAGTTCAGGGGCATTAAATACATACATGTTGTGCAGCCATCACCACCATCCATCTCTAGAATTTTTCCCATCTCCCGAATCTGAAATTACATACCATGAAATAATTCCCCATTTTCCCCTCCCAGAAACTTTGATTCTAAAGTTGTAAATGATTTTATTAAAAAAAATTTTTTTAATCTTTATTTTTGAGAGAGAGAGAGAGACAGAGACAGAGTGTGAGTGGGGGAGGAACAGAGAGAAAGGGAGACACAGAATCCAAAGCAGGCTCCAGGCTCTGAGCTGTCAGCACAGAGCCCAACTTGGGGCTCCAACCTGTGAACCAGGAGTTCGTGACCTGAGCCAAAGGCAGACGCTTAACCGGCTCAGCCACCCAGATGCCCCAGAAGATATAACTGATTTTAAAGTTATGAAATGATTCAGAACATTGTATTTTTTAGGTTTTCTTGAGGTTTTTTTTAGCCAGTCTTGAGCTATAATTAAGATTTCCCATGGAGCTTCATTACTTTTATTTGGTTTTTATTTATTTTTTAAATATTTGTTTTTGAGAGAGAGAGAGTGTGTGATAGCGGGGAAGGGCAAAGAGAGAGGGGGGCAGAGAATCTGAAGCAAGCTCCTCACACAGCACAGAGCCCGATGCAGGGCTCCAGCCCACAAACCATGAGATCCTGATCTGAGCCAAAGTCGGACTCTTAAACTTGGACTAAGCCACCTAGGCGCCCCTTCATTACTTTTTATTGTTTACTTGTTTGTTGGTTTTAACAAGGGTGGGACTACTTTGGAGGGTAGTCCGTTTTTACCA
Source organism: Leopardus geoffroyi (assembly GCF_018350155.1). Classification (NCBI taxonomy): domain Eukaryota; kingdom Metazoa; phylum Chordata; class Mammalia; order Carnivora; family Felidae; genus Leopardus; species Leopardus geoffroyi. The sequence goes on from NC_059326.1 coordinate 19,413,138, forward strand.
TGCAGAATACACCACTGCTTTACTGACTTTAGTTCAGACTCCATCGTAGTAAACTTGGAGGAACTTCAAGATTTCTTTTGCTCTGTGCTTGAATTCTGCCGTATTGAATAGAGCTCAAGAAAGAGAAATCATTAGGATTTGATTTTCTTGTTGTTTCTACAGACATTTTCACTAAAACTGCACGAAATCACCTTTTGTAATACTCTTTTTAGGAATCCAGGCCGAAGCAGTGCATTAAGGGTGTCTACGTGTGTGTACATGTGTGTATAAGTTTGATCATTCAATTATTAAGCCACCTTACTAGGTTAAGATCTAAGACAAATTATGCCAAGTAAAGCATGTAATGCTGTGGCAAGTCTCAACTGTGTTTACTGTAACAGATTTAGTTGTATTTGTTTATTTGGTCAGTGTTTATTGAGTGCCTAACTTATGCTAGGTTAAGATTTAAAAAAAAAAAGAAGAAAGAATAAAACACAGTTCCTTCCCTGAAAGAGTGTGGGGGGAACGTGGCCCTCACGTCAGAGGTTTAGAGGAGTGTAGGTGAATTGTGGAGATGTGTCCTGATAGAACCGCCCCGCTGTGTCACAGGAACCCTGGGCGCAGGTGGATACACGGGACGGAGTGTTCAGGAAGGTTAACGGTTGTGAATTTTGTTTTAGCGATTGTAGGTCCTGGAGTTTGTTTTTGGTCCAATGATAAAGGTTTTGTCGTTTCAGGAAAGTCAGTGTTCAGAAACTCTGCCATAGCTCTGTTTTGAAGGGTTTTATAAAGATTTAGCCCACATTTTTGTGTTAGGTTATTGTTGCGTGAGCAAAAAATAAAGCAATTGCCATCTGGAAAATTTCTTGAAGGGACGCTTGTGGTTGCCATTCCCCACTGTTCTTCTCCACCCCTGGAAAAAGTTGGGGGTGGGGAGCTTAAAGGAAAAACAACTGTAATACAACCATCCCAAGGTAACTTTAATATAGGCTCTTATATTTGGAGGCTTTAAATGTACTTTTCTGCATTCTTCTTTTGAAGAAAGTTCTGCTTATAAATTTAATAGCAATACTGATGCTTCATGGGCCTGTTTTATGCCAGAAATCATGCTGTGTAATGTGGGGAGGCGCTACCGAAGAAATATAGGGCCTGGCATTGTCCTCAGTTAGCCAGCTGTCTTCTGGAGGATTTTAGTCCTATGTTCACTAAATAAGTAAATGCTGTTACAATTGGCATAATTTCTGTTAATATTCCTCTTGAAGGCTCAGAAGAGTTCTTGAAGGGCCCCCTCTCTGAAGAAACAGAAGCATCAGACAGTGTGGATGGAGGCCACGATTCTGTCACTTTGGACCCAGAGAGACTGGAGCCTAGATTGGATGCAGAGGACACGTATGTTGGGATATACCTAAGATGGTGTTAGTTGGTGCGCATGATGTCAATTATACCTTAATTTCAGGTTTAGCAGGAACTGGTTATATTACTTGACATCACAAACGAATATTTATATCTTGATCTTTTGTCTGGGATGGGTAATGTGTTACAGTATTATTACAGAATTCCTGACTGAGCCGTATTTTATGATCGTTTAGCTTGGACTTACTATTTTTTAATATGTTGGATTTTATTTGCAAATGTTGTAGAAACATGAAAGAAGCAATCCTGTGGAAGGGATAACACTGTTTTCCCTCCGTTCGGTTGCCTTATGGAGCTCGTTTTCCAAAAATGTAAATATTGTGATGCTGGCGTTCTGTTTTGAGCCATCAAAAAAAATACTTGCTGTGCCCCTAATATGGAGGCTTAGTATCCAAATTGTTTCTTCACAGGGATTTTGAGGAGGATGACGACAGTCCTGACTGGGTGTCAGAACTGAAGCTGCGAGCTGGCTGGCCAGGAGTGTCTGATGGGTAACGCCCAAGAAGTGCTCTGTCGTTAATATCGCGTAGCTGTTTAAAGTGAGGAATTAATGTTTGGATGGTATCAGCTCACAGGATATGTATTTTTCTTTGGACACAGAATGAAGAGGGGGAAACTGAATATTTAAAACTGTGTATTTTTCTTTGGACACAGAATGAAGAGGGGGAAACTGAATATTTAAAACTGTTCCTGATCAGTGTCACAAGGTTTAAAATATCTGTAACTCTCGAGTTTTTGAACTCAAAGAGAAGGCGTGGAAGAATGGCTCTGAGCTTCAGGCTTGCAGTCAGAACAGAAATGGGATGCTGCTGCTTACATTTTGTGTGATTGTGGGAGATTATTTAACCTCTTGGAGCCCCAGTGTCCGCAACTCTAAAATGAGGATAATAATGCCTTCCTCATAGGGACGCTGAACATAGACCATGGCAACGGCCCATAATGTTATTTCTGCGATTGTTATGATTTGTGTTTAATTGCTGCACAACTCTTTTTACATTTCCTAAAGGTTTGAGGATCAAAATAAATTTAATTAGACCATAATGATGTCGTCCAGTGTTCCAGTAAGACTTATTTCTGGGTAGTGATCCATGATCTTCGGTGATCTTCACCAACAATCCGCCATCCTTAAATACGGCCCCTCATGGCACCCAGGTCAGCGGATCAGCTGTGGGACGGGGTGAGGGGGCTACAGATCTTGTCTGCAGTTGGCAGTCCTGGGCAGGAGAAAGAAACAGGCCAGAGGCGGGACGTATTGGACACTAGAGTGTGCCGTGGAACTAATGGGATGCCAGTATGTGTGGGGCATGACACACACGTGCTGGGGTCCCGTCATTCCATTGTCATTCCATAGTGGGATGCTGTTGTGACGTGAGATATTTTACTATAGAAGAAAGAGGCTTCTCCCAGGGGATCTCCCCGAGCAAGGGTGTAAACAGCAGAAGCCCGAGGCAGTACGGGGAGCAGTGCTCCAGTGAAGAATGGGAGAGCAGTTGAATCTACAGCAGGATGGTTACTGAGCATCTCCTGAAAATGTGGAATACATGCATCTTGTAGATGTAAACCATTTTTTTTTTTTTTAATTTTCAGGAACAAAAACCATGGTATAGCCCTTCACCCCACACATTTCATTTACCCTTAGACATAGAGTCAACCTGATTTGTTACTGCTGCTGTTAGCTTTGATTGCTTGATGAAGGTGATGTCTGCTACAAGGTTAAACTGTAAGGTTACTGGTTTTCGATTTCTGGGTCCTGTTCGTTCCAAGTGAGTCACCAAGTCCAGCCCATACTCAGGTGCTGAGAAATTAAGCTGTACCTCCTGAAGGGGGCTGTCATCCAGAGCTAAGTCATTTGTATTTTTGCTTAAACTGTTCCAGCTTTGGCCTTTGGGAGTTTTTCAGGCTACCTCTATGTTCCTTTGACATGCCCTCATTCTTTTGTGTTTTGGGAACACTTCCTGGTACTTTCTGGTACTACAAGAAGATGGTCTAGGCTCATCTTGAAGCGTCTGTGTCCCAGCTTCAGAATCAGCCATTTCTCCAAGGAGCCTTGGTTCCTGTCATGGTTTCAAAACCAGGATCGGGGTGCTGGGTGTGCTTGTTGCTACTGAAGTGTCACTGCTCCTAGGCCCTCTCAGCAGACAGAGCTAGGAAATCCATCTGTGTTTACTGTCCTGTGCACATGCACACAACTATAGTCGTTCTGTATCTCTCCATCTGTATGTATATTAAGCTAAGGGTGAGTTCATACTGATGTCCTTGCGTCTGATTTAGTACCAAAGGTTCACCCTGGCCTTTCCCCTCGCTCTTCTGTAGCTTCTCTCTCTGATAGTGAGAAACCTGGCCCGAACCATCCACTATCCACTTAACTGCTCAACCCCAGGATACAGATGTAAAGCAGTTTCCAAATAATTAGCCCATGCTCCCGTGAGAAACAAATTTCCCAACTAGAGTACAGCATTTATGTGTTGTTCCTAGTGCTTTTAACCTTAGAGTTCCAGTTAAAACACCATTTCCCAGAGTTACTTAGGTTAGCTCTTTTTTAGCCGCTCTCTTGAAGACTTTTCAAGAATTAAGGTAGGCGGGGGTCACTTTAAGGATAGTTCTGGATACTCAGCTTCCATAAATAACAGTATTCGGTACCTCTTAGTCATCTCAAATTTTAGCATTGCCCCAGGGTGTAAATATTTCCAAACCACCAAACAAAGGGAACTTGGAATTATGTATAGTTATTGAGAGACTGAGTCTTGATTAGATGACAAATCTTTTCAAAAGTCAGATGGTTTTCAGAGTTTGCTTTTATTATTTAAATAAATTTTTTTATTTTTGGGAGAGAGCAGGGGAGGCGCAAAGAGAGAGGGGGACAGAGGATCTGAAGTGGGCTCTGTGCTGATAGCAATCATCCCTGTGTGGGGCCTGAACTCCTTAACTATGAGATCATGACCTGAGCCAAAGTCTGGACACTAACCGACTGAGCCACCCAGGTGCCCCAACAGAGTTTTGCTTTTGACGTACACTTTTAACAAAACTTCCTATTATTTATTTAAATGAATGAGATTTCTTAATACTTACAGCTGGGAGGAAGGAAATAAGAAACGAAAGAAAAAAGGACGGAGGGAAAGAAAAAAGGAAGGACGGGAGGGAAGAAAGAAAAGCAAGAGAATCATTGTTGAACCTTGTCGATTCTAGCAAAAAGTTAGCACTCATCTGTGGATACTAACTGGGAGGAAGAGAAAAATCCATTGACATCTTTAAGAGATGAATTTCCATAACAAATTTAATGTTTAATGATTATCAGTGTGATTCATTTTATTTTTACCAGTTATATACTACTAGTAATGTTAATAATTCAATAAAAAAATAAAAGCCTATGATCAGGAAATGTAAATTTCCATTTATATGATAAGGTGATCAATATAACTTTGAAGCAGAAAAACATTACCTATGGGGATATGAGTTTAAGGAGAGAAAGAAATGATGTACACTTTGTGATTCTCAAAAGAAGCTTACTTAAAAAAAAAGAATGATTGTTGGTTTCAAATTGCTGTAGTTTTTAGATTCCTTTGGATATGTCTTACTTGTGTCAATATTTATAATTGCTGGAAATTACATCCTTTTCAACTACTTAGACATGTAATGAAACGTTTTCAACAGCAGCTTGGTGTGCAATTGGGAGTGGGGAATGGGGAGGAGGAGGAGGGGGCCTGTTTGCAGGCCTCAGGGCGGCATCCAGTTTTGTAAATGAACCCCCATGGAGGCCGCCAGCTGTAGACAAAACAGTCTCCGTCTCTTGACAGTATTTGAGACCTTGCACAAAAAACTCTCCTTGTCTCAATTTAGCTGATTCTTAAAACTGGGAGACCACAACCTTGCTGGGTTGTTGCAAACAGAGATAAATATCAAAAACCGCAAACCATCTGGTACGCAAGAAAGAGGCGCGGTGTGCTTGTGTGCTGGGATAGGCACTGGAGTCCCGACCTACGACAAAGTAACTCCAAACTCCCTGGCCTTGGACCCAACTTCTGGGTGGACTGCGTAGACCCCTCCTCTCGCAGCTTGCTCCCGGAGCCCCGCCTGCGTTTTCCCGGGCGGCTCCGCCCCGGCGGTCCGGAAGCGGGGCGGTCCGGGGACCCAGATTCCCCCGGGACGCTTCCCAACCTACGGAATCGGCTGAACAGGTATGCTGCGGGCGGGACGCCCCGGATCCTAATCCCGAGCTGTCCCCGGAGCTCCGGGAGCCGCGGGGAAAGGGACGAGCCCCTGCGGGGTAGATAGGGTCTGCAGGGGAGCCGTCCGCAGTCCTAGGCCCGCGTCAGTCTCCGTGGCAACGTGCGACACGCCGCGCTCCCGCCAGCGCGCAAACTCGGCGCAAGCTCGGCCGCCCACTCGGCGGCCGCCTCCCGGGGTTCTTCTAAGGGAGAAGGCTTGTCCCGAGAGCTGGGGGCTTCCACCCACTGGTGCTGTCTGGGCGGTGGGTCGCCGTCTCTCAGGTACGGGGCTGGTGCCCTCGAGTTCCGATTCCCCAGCCACCTTCCTCAAAACCCAATCCGCGGGTGTCTCAGGCCTCCCCTGGCAGCGGAGCTGGTTCCCCCATGCCACCCACGCAGTTGTCCCCCTTCCTACTCTGACACAAATTATCGAAAACATAACCTGCCTGCTCACGCAAGTTTTAAAGTGGGCATGATGCCCTAATTGCAGTATAAAGAGGAAACGCAAGGGAACCGTTTACAACAAAGTCTGCATTTCAGTCTGCAAATGCTTGGTTAGTCCACACTTGAAGACGTCGTGAAGTAGCCAAGTGCCCGCACCTGGGCAGGGAGGCACCTGACGGTGACTGCCGCCCGCTGTTAGGTTTCGGCTACCAGGAGGAGCGTGGCCAGCGGGGGCGTGATTTTCCCCACCGGTGCACGGTTCTTGGTAATTTTCTAAACAAAAAGTGCAGCCAAGCCTTGATTTACACGCAGTTGCATTCCTCGAAAATTCAGTGTTCGTTAAAACTGCAAAAAAAAAAAAAAAAAAAAAAAAATCTATATTTACATGTAAAATAGAATTTGGTTCTAGCCTCCGGTAATCATAAACGGATTTTTCCACGCACCTGAATGTGTGTGGGGATTTGCTAAGGTTGTAAGGCCGCAGGATAATCCTTTATCTTCAGGACTGTTCCTCGCATCGCAGGACATTAGTATCTGAGGCCCAAGCCACTTCTAAATGCCAGAGTGCTTCTCCAACTCTGCCGAGAACAGGAAAACATCCACAAATTCCCAAGATGTCCCCTAGGGGGCAGCACGTCCCCGGTGAGAAGGGCCGAACTGTAAAACTGCGCGAGCCTTAAAGACATTCCTGCTTTATAGAGATGCCAAGACCCGAGGTGGTGTATCTTTGATTCTCAGAACAATCTTGCACATATGGGAATTGTTATTTCCATTTTAGGAATTGGGAAAGTGAAGTTTTCAGAGATTAAGTGACTTCCCCAAGATCACAACACTACACTGTATCAAAGCTGAGTCTGACCTGAGATTCTACCAAAAAGCAGTTTCACTTTGGTTGTCTTCTGTGGCCACAGGGAAAGTTATTTGACTGTCTCGGTGAGGTTGGTAGGAAAATTTTAGCAAAATAAGTTCTTTTACGTTGTAGTGATCAATTTTGTGACTTTATGTTTATGAACAGTGTGTGATAAAATTTCATCGCTCTGGTTTCAGGAGCCACCGTGCATTCAAGACCATGGATAAATATGATGTGATTAAGGCCATTGGGGAAGGTGCCTTCGGGAAAGCTTTCTTGGCTAAAAGGACATCGGATAGCAAGCACTGTGTTATAAAGGAGATCGATTTTGCAAAGGTAAATTGAAGAAGTTCACATTCCTGTTCATTTTCAGTATTACATTCAACTGGCTTTTAATTAGGTATGAAAAGGAAACACATTTTTTTTTTTGCTTGTTTGTTTTCATAGTATGAACTTTAAGCCTCAATGAACTGGTTTACTCAAACTCCTAAGTCCGTGGTCCAAACAGCAACCAATGATTTTATTAGAAAAAGGAAAGGAGAGGAGAGGAGTGGGGAGGGGAGGGAAAAAGAGGAAAAGAAAAATAAGATTATAGCATCTGGCTCCTGTGGCACTTGAGGGTGGCCTGCAAGGCCTGTGAGATTTCTTCTGCTCTATTGCTTGACTTTTCCATTTGGCCACAGGGTGGTCCTCTTCCTCTGGCTGTATCTCCATCATCGGGTCCCCTCCACAAAGACTCTTTCCCTAAACGTGCCAACTGAGGTAGCAACACACCCCCAATCGCTCCTTATTACACTGCCCCATTTTCTGAATGGCATTTATAATCAGGAATTACTTTGCTCACTTATTTCTTCATGCGTTTATTGTCTGTCTCCTTCAGCATGTAGGACAGTGCCTGGCACATGATAGGCGCTCAAAAACATTTATTGAATGCATTGAATGAATGGAGGAAAACAATGGTACTTTTGTTAGCTTAACGATTTTGGAGACTAATGAAATATATTTCATTGAAAAGGAATCATTTTTGTGGAATTCCTCTCAGCATTTGTGTCACCCTCTCTAGTGATGTGTGCTTTTCAAATGTTGGGACAACAATGCCCATCGCATGCTAGAATTAATTTTAAGGCAAGTGTTGTTGGTTGTCTTCTGGAGGATTTATGATTGAGGGTAGCAGAAGACCTTCCATACAAAATGTCTGCAAAATGGGGCTTCCGGCTGGCTCAGTTGCTCAATCGGTAAAGCATGTGACTGTTATAAGTTCGAGCCCCACGTTGGGTGTAGAGATTACTTAAAAATAAAATCTTAAAAAAAAAAACAAAAGCAAAATCCCCAGATGTGTGCAAAATGGACTTCATAAGTTGCACAGTATGAGTGTACTTAATGCCACTGAATTGCTCCTTTAAAATGGTATATATTTACGTTCTATATACTTTACCACAATTCTTAAAAGTTGCAAAGAAAAAAGAACTTCCCAAACTTACGTGAAAGCTCAGATGTAAGTTTGCTGTATAACACTCAGGGGCGCCTGAGTGGCTCAGTCAGTTAAGCGTCTGACTTTGGCTCAGGTCATGATCTCACGGTTAGTGGGTTCGAGCTCTGCGTTGACAGTGTGGAGCCTGCTTGGGATTCTCTCCCCCTCTCTCTGCCTCTCCTTGACTCATGCTTTCTCTCTCTCTCTCTCAAAATAAATAAACAAACGAAAGAAAGAAAGCTCTGGTGTAGATGGTTAGCCTCAGGGAGAATGCTTTATTTACCAATATAAGTCCCTTTTCATGGCTCTGGTGGCATACTTCTACAAGTGTCCTATTATCCTAGAGGCCTGTCAGAGCTTCCTTCTGCAACATTGTTCTGCTCACACTCTCTCGTTTATCTCACTGCTCTTTCTCAGGCCTCCCTGTTTCCTCATCCTCTGTCTGTCCCAACCATCTGTTCTTGGCTGACACTCTTCTCTTTCCCTGGGCCATCGCCTCACTGCAGACCTCACCAGGTCGCAGGCCACACTTACAACTCTCTCTCCAATGCTGATACCTTCCAGCACCCTGGTTCTGCATTTCGTCTGCTCTGTGCCACACTGTGCTCATGACATTAGTGTCCTTGTGATACCGAGGCTCAAGACTGAGGAGTCATCTCTGAGTTTTTTCTCTCTCCACATCCAATTACTTGCTAAATGCCGTTGGCTCTTTCTCTCCCTCGAGTTTGTCTTACTCCTTTCACCAATTCCCTGGGTTACCCAGTAGCTTTGTCATGGCTCCAGCAAAATTTTGATAATGCTCCAGTCATGTCCACAGACCTTCCCGTAGACAGAAGTCATAAAGGAAAAGATGGCTAGATGCATTGTCATCTTTGACTGCATAAAAACATCAAACTTCTGTATGACAAAACCCACCACGAATAAATTCAAAGTTGACAGAATGCCAAAAATATTTGCCAAGTATTGACCTAACGGTGCTAGCCTTTTGTAAATGAATAAAAAGAAAAAAACCCATAACTGAAGAAGTAATCATACTTACTCCTTAGTAAACTAAGAAATAGAAGTCAAACAGTTTCACTTTTTGCGTATACATTTGGGAAGGATTAGAAGGAATATGAAAGTGGAGGAAGTGGGCACTGTCTCCCTCTACTGGGAGGAAGGTAAATTGGTATCACAATGAAGAGAACTCTGTGTATCAAAGCCTTGGAAGGATCCATGCTGTGTTTGTATTATAGGTCCGCAATATGTTGTGATGATGAAAACAAAATCAGGCCACCAGCACTTGTGTGTATGTGTGTGTGTGCGTATGTACTGTTAATGTTACACACACACACACTAACTGATTATTGCTGAGTGATGGGATTTCACCCCCACCATTCCTTTCTGCAGTGTCAGAATTTAAAAATTTTTTTAACGTTTATTTGTTTTTGAGAGGGGAGGGGCATGCGTGGGGGAGGGGCAGAGAGAGAGAGGGAGACACAGAATCCGAAACAGGCTCCAGGCTCTGAGCTGTCAGCATAGAGCCCAACACAGGGCTCGAACTTGGTTGGGAACAGGGAGATCATGACCTAGGCTGAAGTCAGATGCTCAACCGACTGAGCCACCCAGGTGCCCCATGAATTGTATTATTTGTATAAGCAGGAAAGCTATCTTCATTTTGAATTTTTTTAATGTTATTTATTTTTGAGAGGGAGAGAGAGAGACAGAGTATGCGCAGGGGAGAGGCAGAGAGGAAAACGAAGACACAGAATCTGAATCAGGCTTCAGGCTCTGAGCTTTCAGCATAGAACCCGGCATGGGGCTCAGACTCACAGGCCATGAGATCATGACCTAAGCCAAAGTCGGTTGCTTAACCTACTGAGCCACCTGGGCGTCCCTTCAAAAAGGAAAGGAAAAAAGTATACATCCTAGGATCTAGTACATCTGCTTCTGGGGGTTTATTCAAAGGGAAATCTTCAGAGATGTACAGTTAGAAAGCAACTTAAATGTCCAACAGCTGGGGATTGGTTACATAATTTATGAAAAACAAAGCAGTTCTTAGAAATCATGTTGTAGGTGAAATATTGACATGAGAAATGTCATGGCTTCTGCTAATTGGGAAAACAGTATGTGCACAATAAGGCAATCTTTGTAAAAATACACATTATCTCTCCGTCTCAGTATTTATACACACATACATTTATTCACATACGTAAAAGGAAGATGTCCTAGATTGCTATAATGTAGGTGGAATGTGGGATTATACTGTACTTTTATATTCTTTCACTCTTCAGATTAGTTTTGACACTCTCGCTGATTTGTTCCCACATTCCATGTCCAGCATCCCTCCCCCGCATGCAAACCCTTTGCACCCTAGCCTCGGTGCTCACCCACGGGGCTCTTTCTTTCAAGAAAGTCTTTGCCCATCTCCAAGCATCAAGATCCCACTTGTTTAGGGCTGAACTCCAGGAAACCTTCCAGGACCTTCTGACTCAAAATAATCTCTCTCTGTAAACTCCATAGCTTTTTATCCATCATGTTGTTATGTGCTGATTGCCTTCTACTCTGATGTGCTTTGGCTGGTTTGGGTGTGCGTCTATACCTTCTCCCCCTTATTAGACTGTTTTCTGTGCAGGCAGAATCCAGGCTTTATTCATCTTGGTATTCCACACAGCACTGGTAGGTGTTCAGTACGTTGTTATTGCATAAATAATTCAATTGATAGATACTTTCAGGCCTTCTAATTCTACTGTTAAGCTGGTACATACTTCGGGATTATAACACCATTTTAATTCTAAGTAAAGAAGAAACTATTTGGGAGGTGAACCCTCTTTAACAATGTATATTAATGCAGTTCATAGCATCTCTCCCATTCTTTAGTATACATAATAAAAAATTGACCATATTTTTCTGATACAGCACTGGTTTTCTTTCATCCTTTTTCTCATGAACCACCCCGGTATCCATCCACCACTAAGGAGAATGTTATGTTAGGCCTCGTCCTTCTTGCTTTTTTGTATGTCTTTCTGTTATTAAATTTGCCTAGCAATGCCTGTGTCCTAGTATTAGCATGTATTACTTCTTTCTCCCTTTTCTACCCTAATGTAGTTTTTCATCACTTCTCAGCTAAAGAAATCTATGTTTCTTTTCACATCTCCAATGCCTCTCCACACAGTAAACTCTAAACGCCAGAACGTGAATTGCTCATTTTCTTATAGGTACCAAAAATCTAATATTTTTTCTCCTATCATCCTACTATTACCAAGCATATCATTTTGATTCTTTTTTTTTTTTTTTTTTTTTTAAAGTAAGCTCTATACCCAAGGTGGGGCTTGAACTCCTGAGATCAACCCTGAGGTCAAGGGTCGCATGCTTTCTTAACTGAGCCGGCCAGCCGCATTATTCTTTTGATTCTTGCTTCCAAATATGTGTTGTATATTTTCTTGATTATAAAATAAAAATGTTCATTGTAGAAATTTTTGAAAAGAACCGAAGGGGAAATTAAGACCATTTAGAGGAAAATAAAAATCTTTTATAACCTTTCTCTTAATCACTATTAACATTATGGTGAATTTCTCTCCAGGCTATTTTAATTTTTTTTTTTTTAGAGATTATTTATCTCTAAAATGATAAAATGTGAGCTGGGGGAGACAGAAGGAAAGAGAGAATCCCAAGCAGCCTCTGGGCTGTCAGTGCACAGCCTGATGCAGGGCTAAAACTCACAAACCCAGAGACCATGTCCTGAGCTGAAATCAAAAGTTGGACGCCTAACCAACTGAGCCACCCAGGCACCCCATCTCTGGGCTATTTTTTTTTTTTATTTTTAAAAATGTTTTTATTTAATTTTGAGAGACAGAAACAGAGCACAAGTAGGGGGAGGGGGTACAGAGAGAGAGGGAGACACACAGTGCAAAGAAAGCTCCAGGTTCCAAGCTGTCAGCACAGAACCTGATGCGGGGCTCAAACCCACAAACCGTGAGCTCATGACCTGTGCCAAAATCAAGAGTCATGCGCTTATCTGACTGAGCCACCCAGGCTCCCCTAATATGAGTCATTTTTATTAAACAGACTATGTATGTGTGTTTACCTATATGTGCATTAAATAAAAAGGTTTAGCCTGGGTGGCTCAGTCAGTTAAGTGTCTGGCTCTTGGTTTCTGCTCAGGTCATGATCTCACAGTTCATGAGTTCAAGTCCTGCATCAGGCTCTGCACTGATGTTGTGGAGCCTGCCTGGGATTCTCTCTCTTTCTCTCTCTCTCTCTCCTATGTACTCTGTCAAAATAAATAAATAAACTTAAAAAAATAAAATTAAAAGATTTATAGAAAGGTTTAGCGATTAACAGCAATTACTCCTACGGCATAAGAATTCGTGGAATGAGTGGGGTTGTGGACAAGGGGAAGTTTCATTTCCATTGTGTTCACTTCTGTCTGGCTTCAGATATTTTTTAAAATCACAAGTGTGTATTATGATAGTAATTAAAACACTAATAATAAGAGTGCCTGCTCAGTCAGTTGAGAGTTGGACTCTTGGTTTCGGCTCAGGTTATGATCTTGCGGTTTTGTGGGTTCAAGCCCCTCATCGGGCTCTGTGCTGACAGTGCAGAGCCTGCCTGGGATTCTCTCTCTCTCTCTTGCTCTCTCTGCCCCTCCCCCACTCGCACTGTCTCTGTCTCTCTCAAAATAAACAAAATCAACTTAAAAACTAAAAGAAATAAACTAATAGTAAAACATGGTGATGAAGGTTGTCATAGGAGAATGCTGAAGCACGTTTGTGATTATTTTCTTTGGATAAATTTCTGGAAGAATTACTAAGTCAGACCCTGGAGCATTTTTAAAGTTTCTCAGTACATCTTGTAACACCTCCTTCGCAGAAAAATTTTACAGTTTATATACTTAACACCAGAAGTCTACGAGTGCCGTTTTGCTGCTGTTTGGATAACCCTGTGTATTAAAATTCTTTTTGTCTTTGACCATGTTTTTGATGAGACATGCATGATATCAAGTTTTGTTTTCATCCTTGCTCTTTTGATTATTGAGTGAGGTTGAATATTTTCTTTTCTCTTTATCAGTCATTTTTGTTTAGTTTTTGTGAGTTGCCCATTCGTGTATTTTGCCCTATTTCTATTGGCAGATTTGCCTTTCTTTTCTTGTTAATTTGCCGGGACTCCTTTATATATTATAAATACAGAACTATTTGTCACATACATTGCCAATATTTTTACCTAACCATCAAAATGCAGTGACCTACCTGCATTTGCCTTTTGATTTTGTGTATAATGTTCTTTTGAAAAATAGCAGTTAAAGTAGTTGAGTAGCCAAGTCTATCCATCTGGTAAGAATACTTCAGTTTCTTTTTTTTTTAATGTTTATTTATTTTGGGGGGGGGGGGAGAGAGAGAGAGAGAGAGAGAGCGGGAAAGGGGCAGAGAGAGAGAGTGAGAGAGAATCCTAAGCAGGCTTCACGCTGTCAGTGCAGAGCCCAACACGGGGCTCAAACCCACGAACCATGGGATTACCTGTGCTGAAGTCGGATGCTTAACCCACTGAGCCACCCAGGTGCCCCAGTTCCTTTTGCTTTTGAAGCTCATTTGCACCAGCTGTGCAGTTTAATTGGGGTGGAAGGAACTGAAGCTGAGAAGATTCAAAGGCCTTGCTGAAGGGCACACAGGTAGGAGGCAGTCAGGCTGGGATCGAGAACGTTAATTTTTACAAAATCCTTAAATCTCAATGAGGATGAGAAATTTGGGAACTCCCACATCAAGTGTGGGCCAGTGTCGAAGAACATCACAGGGGGAGCAGTGGAGAGGAACCGGGGACCTGCAGAGGCCAGAAGCCAGGGTGGAAATGATAGGGTGGAAATGATGGCAAAATGTTGAGAAGGAGGAAGTGGAGGTGAAAGCGAAGGGTGGCCGCTGCCGCTGCCACCAACACCATCGAAAAATACTGGTCAGGAGATGATATATTGAATAGTAAGAAAGTACATCAAATTAGAAATGAAGTCACAAGAGACAGTTTTTATTTGCAAGTGAAAAATGTTGTCATCTTAACATAGAATTTTACTGGTCTGATTGATGTGATATATGACCTTTTTCTTAAGATTTCATCTGATTCTTCTCAGTAGTGATTGCTGCTGGAACACTGCATTTTTATAAAGAATGTCATTGCTGCTGAAAGATAAATATTCCAATAAGTTTCCTCTAGATGCCTGAATAATTAACACAATGCCACCAATGCAACTGAACCTTTTTTTTTTTTAATGTTTATTTATTTTTGAGATGGAAAGAGACAGAGCACAAGCAGGGGAGGGGCAGAGAGAGAGGGAGACACAGAACCGGAAGCAGGCTCCAGGCTCTGAGCGGTCAGCACCGAGCCCGACGCGGGGCTCGAACCCATGAACCGTGAGGTCATGACCTGAGCTGAAGTAGGACTCTCAACCGACTGAGCCTCTCAGGCGCCCACAACTGAACCTTTAAGACAGCACACCTTCACCAGAAATGTTTATTTTCTTGTTTACGATTGTCATAAACCATTGGTTAGATACAGATCTGCTCTGCTAATTCTAGGGATGTCGTTTCCTGCCACTGTCGATCAGTTTCAGAAGTGGCATTAGGAGCCAGTGAAATTCTGAAGAATTTCAGATGACAGTGAGCAGAAAGCATGTTCTTGAAAGCAAGTTATCTTTACAGGCTATTCTCTCTCTTAATATACTTTAGATGCCCACCCAAGAAAAAGAAGCATCAACGAAAGAAGTAGTTCTCTTGGCAAAGATGAAGCATCCCAACATCGTAACCTTCTTCAGTTCGTTTCAAGGTTTGACTTTCTCATGTGCTTCCAGGGTTTTAATAAAGTGTAGTCACGTAGACATCTATAAGGGATACGTTCCTGGGAACCGTGCGTAAATTAGGTTTCGTAAACAGACTCGTTTTCCCGTTTACTTAAATGGTCATTTGAGACATTGACTTTACTTCTTCTCTAGTGAGTTTTCGTAGACGACTTTTCCAAGTTTGCTCAAGTTTTCCTACCTGTCCTTAATTCTTACCGGCTTAAATGATTGGTATGCTAATAACTCCTAGATTGTGGCCTCCAGTAATACACATGTATGTCTCACAATGCACATTGGCTGTGAGTGGGCAGGGTCTTAAGTCTGGGGCCCAGGTGATGGAGCCGCCCAGGTATGGAGCACGCTGTTCTCCTGAGCCAGAGAAAAGGGCGAGACACAGGGTCCACCATGCCATCACCGTCGGAGCCCTGCTAGGACGTGGCCTGTTTCTCACGATCGTTCTGAGCTCACGGTCTTGTTGGCACAGCAGTCCCGATAACATGGTGACGAGGAGGGGATATCCTGCCTCTGAGAGTCCTTGCATGCGCTGGGGCAACAGGTGGGCTGTCCAGTCCTCTTACAGAGAGGCGGCGAACAGCCACGCACCGTGGCCAAGCAAACAGCCAAAGCAGAGGGGGAGAAGCTTTAAGGAAGCAATTCCCTTCCTGTGGATGCCTGAATACAACATCCCTTCTGCCTTCATCCACCACTTGGCTCCAGAGGTAAAAATACAAAACACGAAAGGAGCGTTGGTCAAAGACCATTCACTCACTTAACAAAGTTTTATTGAGTGCCCTCGATGCCAGGCGTTGTTCTGAGAGCCAGGAATATAACAGTGAACAAAACAGGCATAAGGTCCTGTCCTCATGGGGCCTCCATTCTAGAGGGAAGAGACAGACAATAAACACATATCCTGTATGTCAGGTGTGTGTAAGGCTGCACACGGTTCACCGTGGAGCATCCCTGTGCCAGCCCCCAGCACTGGGGTGGGTGCTTCAGTTCACACGTGCTGAGTAGTTAATGGAGCAGGAATGTTACCTAGATGCCTTCAAGCACCCTCAGGGGGTGTAAACATCAGTAAATAAATATACATAGTCCCTACTGTTTGAGCTTTTACACTGCGTAGGGCACTGTGTTTCTTACAATTTTTTAAATATTTATTATTTTTTAAAGGGGGGGAGGGCAGAGAGAGAGGGAAACACAGAATCTGAAGCAGGCTCCAGGCTCTGAGCTTGTCAGCACAGAGCCTGACGCGGGGCCCGACGAACCGTGAGATCATGACCTGAGCGGAAGTCGGATGCTCAACTGACTTAGCCACCCAGGTGCCCCATGTTTCTTACAAATTAAAACCTCTGCATTCAGTGTGGCCCTCTTCAACTCCTGGGTATGAACAGGGTTCTTCTGAGCTCTACTTGGGACTTGAGCAGTACGTCTGAGCAGGGAGTTGGGTTATTTTGAACAACTTCTAAGGGGCAGCCACTGAATAAGTGCCCTACATTTCTATTCATCGATTCCTAACAAGCCAGAAGACAATCTTTTCCTCATTCCTCGGGTTATTGCTGTTACTCCCTCTGTCTGGCTAACGTTCATGCTCAGGCCTTCTCCGAGATCACAGTTCCCGTCAGAGCCCCCTTCCTGACCTTGCACCGCACCTCCGCACTTGTGTGTGTGTGTGTGTGTGTGTGTGTGTGTGCGTGTGTGTGTGTGTGTGTGTGTGTGTGTGTGTTTACAGGTATGAATTGGTGTAAGATAGTCCCTGTAAGACAGTAGATCTATTGAATCCTTTTCTCAGCACTGGATCCTCAGCATCTAACACATAGTAGGTGCTTAATATACAATTGCTGAATGAGTACATGGACTGGACCACTTTCACAGAGTGGAATATGTCTTTATGCAAGGTAGATATTTGAGGACTGTTGACATAGATACTGTTTTAAAATCAGAGGTCATTTGTACAGCAGAAATGACCTCTACTGAGTCTGTTTATATTGTAAGCTTAAACTTTTTTATGGCAGCTTTGTTTTTTGTTTTTGAAGTGTGTGTTTAGGAGAACTAGAGCAATGAGGACAATGGGTTTGCCTGCAGGTTGTTGGGACTTGAAATATGGAGCTTATCTGAAAGCCAAAGAACCCTTTGTAGCCCGGGACAGCTCAGAGTCAAGATAAAGCCTTTGTTTACCCTCAACAGCTTGTCTCTGAACAGAACCATGGCTCTAGTTCAGTAAATGTTTATCTCTAAAAAGTATGAAGTTTTTGTAAGTTTGAAACAACATACGAATAATAAGGGATGTAGTGAGATTTTTCCTGAAGCTAAGTTAATTCCATTTAAATTCTTTCAGTAAATATTTATCGAGTGCCTGTTATATGCTAGGCATGTTCTAAGTTTTAGGGATCATCGGTGAACAAAATTGGCCAGTGTCCCCCACACTGTTGTTTTCTGTTGCTGTGTAACAAGTGACCACAAATTCAGTGGCTTGAACCAACACCCATTTATCTTTTCCTAACCTCTCTAGATCACAGGTCTGGGTTTGGTTCTCTGGATTCTCCGCTCAGGGTCTCTCTCTCCACTGGGTCTGCTGTCTCATCGGAGGCTCAGCATTCTCTTTCATGCTTATTCACGGTGCTGGCAGAATTCATCTACTTCACTGGGGTGGGTATGGGCTTCCAGAGGCCAGCTGCCCTTTTGTAGGCCTTCTCTCCCTTGGAATCTCTCACTTCCTCTGTCTCTGACCTCTAGACTCAGATTTGGATGGATGCTGTGTTTAGGTCAAGCCCACCGGTAAAATCTCCTTTTCTATTAACTCGAAGTCAAGTGACTTCAGTTATATCAGCAAGATCCCGTTCGCTGTATGACATGACATAACCATGGGAGTGATAGCCCATCGTATTTACAGGTTGTACCCTCACTCTGGGGGAGGGAGTCCACAAGGTGTGTGCACTGGGGCCATCTTAGAATTCTGCCTGCTATCGACTGTGGAATTTTATAGGCCCAGGGGAAAGGGTGGGGAGGGTTGGACAATAAATGTTAACTTAATTAATAAGCACATTGTGTTGTATACTAGAAGGTGATAAGTGCTGTGGCAAAATAAAATAGGGTGAGGCAGGAGTGAGGAAACAAGTTAGAATAGGGCAGTCATTTGAGCAAAGAGTTGAAGAGCCATGCTAAACTCTGGGGAAGAGTTTCCTAGGACAGGGCAACAGCCACTGCAAAGGCAGGAGGCAAGAGCAGGCCTGATGGGTTAAAGGATTGGCCAGGAGGCTTTGGGGAGAGGCAATCTGCTATGGGCCCTCAGCATCTCACACGCGCTTGCTGGGTGTGCCAGGAACGCAGAGCCCTGACCGCTGTCTACCCAGCTACATATTGTGTTTGTAGTGAGCGACACTGACGGATGAGACATTTCCCCCAAGGCAGAGCTGGCTTGTTCACTGCTCACTAAAATGCAGCAGATTCCTCAAGGTCAGTGTTCCTTTCCTGTAACGTGGCCCACTGCAGTGCATATGCTTGTCTAGGCTCACATGTTGTACCTCCGTGGAGTTTGGGGGACACAGAGAACGAGCACTAACGTGAAGCTCTGACTCCTGCTTTTGCCAAGAGTAATAAAGTCCTTTGCCTCTGGCCCAGGAGTCGCATGTCCCGGCATCCGTGAAATAGTCACAGGCTTGTAAATAGTACAGAATCTCATACCTGGCACGGAGCCCACTGGGAAGTCAGTGTGAGTAGAGTACAATGAGCAAGGGAGAATAGCAGGAGGTATTTTTATTCTTTAGGCCGATTCTGTGTCCCTCCTTGATGTGGGGTGCTAAAATGCTTTTATTTATGGAATGATGGTGGTGATGGATGATATTTCATCAAATCTAGAGGCCATTAGTTACAAGATACACCATTCTGTGCTAATTACAAGAAACAATACTGTCAATTAGACCCTAACACAGTGCTTTTTTATCACAATTTTGTATTTAATGTGTACTAAAAGAGCCTTTTTAGACTTATTTACTTTCTATTACTCTTGTGCATACATAAAAAGGCAACTATAAGCAAATTAAATTGGTTAAGGTGTAAAAATTATGCAGGCGGTATAATAACACCAAGACTGCTGGGCCCCCAGCAACCAATTAGAAGATGCCAATGTCTGTAAGATGCAATCCTAACTTTTTAAAAGTGCAGTTTAGAATGAATTAATTACAGCAGTTGTTTTTTAAGTGTTGGAATTTGACAACAGAAAAGTTGCTTAATGTCAGTCCCTATTATTAGTGTCCCTAAATAGTTTTGAAAGGTCAATGACCCATGAGCTCTATAGTTCCAGAAGTTGCTGCCCTACAGTATGTCTTGTACTTCCTTTTTAGAGGAACCTTTTCCTCTTCTCTGCATTTTCAAATATTCTTTAAGACTAAATACAGTCTTAATGTTTGCAGAAAGGGACCTCTGTCACCTCTGCTCTGAGCACCTCCAAACGCTTGCTCACGTGGCATATAATCTGCTGTATTATCGTGCCAGTGTATTGCATTCTTTATTTCCATCAATGGGATTGGAGGCCGTGAGAACAAAATCCTTTCTCATACCTCTTTCCCCTCCTACCGTGCTTATTCTTCTTAAACAGATGGAAAATTTGAGAACATAAATGATATTTCCAGACAGTTCTAACCCCATTTAAATATGAAATTAACAGTAGCTAGTGGGGAGGCAATGGATATTTAGAGCCAAATGATGCTCATTGACCCAAATAGTTTTTTTTAAGATGGCTCAGCCATGATTACTTCTGAACCAGCCAATTAATTTCTTTCACGGAAAGCCAGTGTAAGGCTGAGTGAATTGTAGGTTGGTGGAAAGTGAGTAAAATGGAACCCTTTGTCCTTAGCTTTCCTGACTTTGACTGTTTCGTGGTTTTGAGATTGTCATCCCTTCATCACTATGGCAGCCCTTTCAATGACTCAGCTATGAGAAACAGTAGCTCTCCTAAAAGTAATATGTTCCTGAAAATAACTGATCCCTAGGTGATTAGGGTGTGTCAGGAAATACCTTCTTAAGACCCTCGTAGACTCCCCAAGTCTGTCCTCGACTGGCTCTTGTCCCCTTTGCCCTCCAGGGCACAGACTTCCACTTAGCTCTTCTCACGTGTACTCACTGATTTGCCATCCACGCCTTGTGCAGGAAGGATGGCTTATTTACCTTTTATTCCCAGCACCGCATTCCTTGGCATGTTTTCGGTAAAAGTCTGTGGATGAATGAATGGATCTGTCCCATTTGAGGAGGGAGGTGGACATTGAAGTGTTATGTGAAAGGAGCACTGAGTTTGTGAATTAGGTGCAACCACAACCGGGGGCAGATGCTGTCAGGATGCTCGCGGCCACTTTAAAGTTGGTTTAAGCTACTTGAAAGAGAGAGGTAGCAAATGATAGCTGTTTGGCAAGAGATTCTGGCATTTAGTGGATGTTCAGTCACTACAGGGCAAAACACTAGGGAGATTAACCCCTGATGTTGTGCCATGTTTTTGTGTTCCTTACATGTGTTTATGAAACCACTTAACCAAACTCGATTAAGCCCCTTCCATGTGCCTTCTGCTGTGCTAGGTGCAGGGAATACAGAAGAGCAGAGTGTGGGCTCTGTCTGCAGGGAACCCACAAAATAGCAGGAGACGTGAATAACTGAGTAGGAGCCGTTTCCTGACAGGAGCCCCACGGGCAGCTGGCTGGTTAAGGGGAAAGGCTGGTGAAGCAGGAAATCATACAAGCGTGTTTAATTTTCATCTATAAATGCACAATCACTTGCCAAACTTTTGACATAAGACCGAGGCCTCATCTTTGATTATGCGTTCATTGCATAGAGTTCTGAATATTCTTACATAGGCGACTCTCCTCCATTTCTTTTTAGAGCTTTTTAAAGCTTTCTTTTTAAAGCTCCAATCTTTTTAAAGCTTTCTTGGTTATTTTCCACTTGTCTTATCCAACGTTTAGGTCGATGGCCTTTTTTTTTTTTTTTAAAGCTACTCGCTTTTATTGAGTTCTCCACAGTATTCAACATAGGTTTTGTAGAAATAATCACATCTCTCTTTTTCCATTCGTATTTCATCAGTTCATGCAATAATTGTAATAACAAGTATAATTGGCCTAAGCAGATTTGGGAATGCACACGATGATCTTGATGAGAATTAGTGGGAACAGAGGTAGCTGAGCAGGCTAGAGAGGCCAGTAGCCACGAGTGGAAACCCTGAGTGGGCAGCAGGAATGGAGAATGCCCATGACTCTAGAAAGTAGGTCAGGCAGAGGTCAATTGAGAAGAGTGCGTATTGTTCTCAACAACATAGCTGAGTAAGTGCCATATAAATAAAAGGTTATATTCAAGTTCAAAGGTCTATTAATTCTTCCTGGGGTTTTGGTTAAGATTCCCGGCTGCTATTTTACAGCAGGTTTCTCACATCTTGCAGGAATGTGTTAATAACAATTGTTAACATTTATGGAGCTCTCTTTATATGCGGGCATTGTTCTAAGCATCTGACACGGATTAACTTGTTTAACCTTTATGACAGTCCTGAGAGGAGTTTCTATATTATTATCTCCACCTTACAGATGAGATAATGACTCACAGAGAAATTTAAATAACTTGCCCGGAGTCACAGAGCTAAGAAATGTTAAGTGGTGAAGTGGGATGAGAACCCAGTCCATCATGATTCTACAGCCAGAGTTTTTAACCATTGTATACTGCATTTTTCTGTTATATTCTCCATCTTCGGGAACATGAAAGGTAATGAATGATGCCTTTTCTTACAGAGAACAATAGGCTGTTTATTGTGATGGAGTATTGTGACGGAGGGGATCTCATGAAAAGGATCCATAGACAACGGGGAGTGTTATTTAGCGAAGATCAGGTAAAAACACCTCCATTTTGCCTTTTAATTTGTATGAGGGGCAATTAGATTTATAGTGCTGTAAGTAATAGACCATATTTATATACAGCATGATTGCTGGTAGAGAAAATTTAAATCATAAAACTGTGTATCAATATTCTTGATAGATTTAGTCCAGAGCATGTTTGCAATTGAACTGAAATTGAATCTCTTTTTGAGAGTGAACTTTGAGAAACGATAGTGTATTTTTGGACAATCTCATGTAGGATGCCCTTGAGATAAATCTTCCTGGCTAAAAAAAGGTGAATGTGGATGTTCCTCAGCCATTTCAAATGTGACATATTTATAGCTTTACTCTTCTTCCTTTTACCATTTAGTATGCTGTTTTAAAATAGCTATCCCACTTTGCTAGGGAGCATGGAAGGCCTTCGTGGCAATTGGCTATTTAGTTTCATTGATTATGAAGAAAGAGGAGAGAAAAGGTGAAGAATAATGGCCTCAATTCCCATTCCCTCTTTGCACAAACACATTTTTCTTCCATACTCGGAGCTTCCTCTGGAACCCTCCTGGGAGTTGTACTCATGAAGGAGACAGCAAGTATGTGTGTGTAGAAGGGACTCTGAATTGGGCCTGTGTGATGGATAAGGCAGGCCACTGCCTGGAGCCGTGCACAGGAATGGCCTGCCATCTTTCTTTCGGCCATTTGTTTCTTTGTTCTGTTTTACCATGTAAGAGCCTCATGCCCATGTCATTTTCTACGGCACACAATAGAATAGTTTGAATAGACAGATGATTCAGGAATCAGGATCTCTAAAGTTTGCAAATTTAATCACGCATTCTTCCTATGTTCATTTACATTTTATATTAAATTCCATATTTGTAGAAACCCTCCTTTCTTCCTATCCAGGTATTATTTTGCTTCATTTGATAAAAATACTTTTCTCTACAAAATTTTGAACTACATTTCCCTGTGTTGGAAAAGAATGAAAATTACAACTGAATCTTAGCATCTGGAGTATAGCTTTTTTTCCTTTTGTTTTTCTTTTTCTGTGTAACCTGGCATCCAAAGAACCAATGAAATTTTAGAATAGTTTAAGGAAATCTTTACAGGCCTAGAACACATTTTTAGAAAGAGGCTGATGGCCAGCTAAGAGAAAATAAAATCAAGACTAAGAAAGGAAATTAAGTTTTAAAAGTAAGATATTTGTTGTTTTTATATTAGATACATATATATTGATAATTCATTAAAGTTGTTAACAACCTCACAGATTCTCTGCCTCTTCTGCTTTCCCTCTCTGCCCTGGGCACCCTCTTTCCACTGAAAAGGAAACACTCATGGCACCAGGGTTATCAGGAAATGCTGCTTATCTACTGTCCTAGTGCAGTTAGCAGACCAGTGTTAAGAAAAAAGAAAATCATGAACTGCCTCCCTCTCTCCCCTGCTTCTACTTATCTTTTTCTGTACTTTTTCTGTACTTTGATACCAGTGCATTCAAATTGCCTTTTGCAACCTCCATTTTTCTAGCTATAAAAAGAGAATAATGTGATAAGATGGTATTTCTAGTAGTTTCATTCATATAAGTTCGGACACACAAATGTGTCATTTCTCTCTTTTTGTACATTATCATGAAGACATTTCAATGACCACCAGACCACTGACCAGTTTCGTTTAATGTTCCCTCTACAGATTCTGAGTTGGTTTGTACAGATTTCTCTAGGACTAAAGTACATTCACGACAGGAAGATCTTACACAGGGACATAAAAGCACAGGTAAGAGTTCAGAGAGAAGATCAAGACAGAAACCGATCTTGTTGTTTTCTTGAAATATCTCCCACAACATAGCATTCTCTCTATTTATAGAACATTTTTCTTAGCAAGAATGGAATGGTTGCAAAGCTCGGGGACTTCGGGATAGCAAGAGTTCTGAACAAGTAAGTGCTTTTAAAAATCCTTTTTCTTTCTATTCATAACAGCCAAAATATGTATTTTTAGGTATCATGAATTAAGATATTAAAAGCTTGGTTTCCAGATAATTTGAGATAACTATTTCTATAAATGCCTTAAGTCATTCAGATGATACTTGGTCTGAGATTAAAATTTCCGAGATAAATCTCGGTATAATACAATGATGGTGGCAGTATTGTGTAGTGTGAGATAAGCTTATCACAGGAGATGTGACTGAATACGCACAAAGCTAGTGCATTTAGTGAAACAGGCAAATTCACACGTGCTCCGGGGAATGTATCGATGCAACTGCTTTGGAAGACAATTTAGTGGTAATAAGTATCAAGAGATTTTTAATCATTCTATTCCTGGGAATAGGAATAATTTAAATGCCTTATAATTGGGAAATAGGTAAATTATATAAAACACGGCATAAGCGTGGACCTGAATATTATGTAGCCATTTATATTTATGATTTTGAAGACTTCTTGATGACATGGGAACAAACTTTGTCATATGAAGGCAAAAAATGGAATTCTGAATTTTAAATACTCTGTGATCACAGTCATACGAAAAATATGCCTGGAAAAAAGATGAGAAGGAAATATATCCAAATTTTAAATAATAGCTGTTTTGGGGTAGTGAGATTCTGGGTAATTTTTTTCTTCTTTATTCACTTTCGTGTTTTCCAAATTTTAAGCCATGAGATTGCATTACTTTGGTAATTGGAAAGGGGGAATTCTTTCTGCATCTAAGAGTTTTATAATATAACAATCGTACTTCTTTGTGGAGTCTTTGAGCCATAAATTTGTTTTATGTGTTGATTTGGGGGAGGTAAATTATAAACTTAAAAATCAACTAACTTTAAAAAAAATCAACTAACTTTATTATTCTTGTTATTAGTATGCAATATGCTTGCTTTATTTCAGTATGTGCATTCATCAAATCTTGTGTTATCCATTTTTATACTTTTTTTCTTGCATGTCTGTGTCTTAAGCCTTTTCTTACTCCAGTAATAAACTGTGTTGTTTTATTATTTAATACGATTTGCTAGTTCCATGGAACTTGCTAGAACTTGTATTGGAACACCTTACTACCTGTCCCCAGAGATCTGTCAGAATAAACCCTACAACAATAAAACGTGAGTTACCGACTATTGGTTTGAAAGTCTCAGTACTAACACCGGTAGGTTCTCTCTTTCTTATGGTACTTATGTAATTGCATTTTCTTCATGTGTGAAATGGGGACCCCAGTGACTATCTTGACCACTTCACTTAAAAATACAGGTGATAAAAGGAATATTGAAAATTGCAGTCACTGTGATGTCCTTCTTTCTATTTGCTCTTCGTACCTTCTAAACGCTATTTAGCCAAATACAGGAAAGTGTTGTGGATGGGTCAGATAGAAGGCAGGGAGGTCTGGTGGCAGAGCCCCGTCACCAACTCGACCAAGTCGGTTAACCTCTGTGGGCCTCAGTTCCCCTAGCAGTAACAGAGAGTGTGGGCCAGGTAATTGTTAAGGTATCTTCCAGCTTTAAAACCCAGCTAGTTTTATGAATACGATACTAAGCCCGCTGTTCAGGAGTAATATTGATATACGCAGTAGGAAAAGGTGAACATGAGGTAGTTTTTACTTCTATGTAAGAAGGGGAAAAAAAATCCACTTTTCAAAGCTGGCTGCCAGATGAACTTGTTGGCTTATCAGGAAGACTGAGTTCCTTCTGGGAGTTAATTTTCCATTTGTTTAGGAAAATCCCCAAGAGATGTTTGGCTGTTTGACTTTGCAAGAGATAAGTGGAGGGCAAAGCCCAGATGGCAGAGATTTCTAAAAAAGAATAGTAAACACTTCTCTGCATAGAAAAACAGGCTTTTTTTTTTTTTTTTTTAAATAGCCTCTAATACCAAGAGGGGGTTTGGCCTCAAGTTAAGCAGCAAGGCAGCTGGTGCAACCTGGGTGGGAGGGCAGACTGTCCCAAGAAGAGCCCTGGGTCAGCAGCATTGTTTTGTTTCCTTGTACTGCTTTTGAAGAATTTGAATCAACATTTAAGTAAACTGATTTGGTGCTTCTGATAATTGGAAATCTTAGCAAAAATCAGCTGGGTACCCCGCTTTAGCTCAGAAAACCAGTCCCTGGTTCACCATAGTCCGCACCACAAACAGGGTGGTGTAAGACTTGTAAATGTTCCCATCTGGCCCGGTGGCTGCATTCCCTGTTGGACCACCCTGCCTATAGGGGGCGCTCTGGGACAGGGGAGGCTGTGGACCTACAGATGACCCGGTGAAGACAAAATTCTGTGTGATCGTAGGAAGTGGGGCCAGTGAGTTTCTAGAAACTCTTAGAAAAATGCTAGGAAACAGCTGGAAGTTGTTTCCTACCTGTTCTATAATCATCACCCTTCATTTCCTCAAGCCTTTGGGATGTCTTTCTCGGCTCCTGCTGCACACAGAGGAAGTATGGTGAAGCAGTGGAACCCTTTTCCTCACTGTACTGAATCCTTGTTTTCACTTTCTCATTATGTTTTCTTCAGTTTTTTAAGTTTTAATGATGCTTTTTGTTCTATAAAGTAGCTCCTTATTAAACCAATCATATATAAGTACTAAAGAGCAAGTCTCCAGTCATGTATTGTTAGCACATTTTTCAGTTTATGGAGTGCCAACTGCTATGTCCTTACTTAGTAGAACTTTGGTTCTGTCAATAGCCTGGAGTAGAATATACCTTTGTAAATCAACCCGATTTTCCCCTTTGAATCAAAACAAATCTGTGTTTGAGTCCTGCCTTCTTCCTCTGAATTGTTCAAAATCCCATACATACACACATTTTCTTTGAGCACATGAAGCTGAAGTAAACCCCAAGGCCCTCAGATTGTAGCAAAGTTTGTGTATCTTTTCTCTGCTGGGATTCTGACAAACTACATATTGTTTTAATTTTACCTCTTAGGACTAAGAATAGATAACGTATCTGAACGCATTTGTAAAAAAAAAAAATGGTCAACCTATAAAATTGTAAAGATACACAAATACAAAGCACTGTAAGGATAAAGGCTTTAATTCGGAATTATGGATATTTCTTGGCATGTGAACTCTTGTCTTCCCCAGGGATATTTGGTCTCTTGGCTGTGTCTTATATGAGCTTTGCACACTCAAGCATCCGGTAAGTATATTAATTGTCAAATTAATCTTGAATTATTGAAACTGTGTAAGTGAAATTAACTTTTGAGAGGAAAAAGGTTAATGTTTGGAGTTACTAGATTGTTAAAAATTATATGGACAAGATGTTAAGACGAATGGCCGACCTATATATACTGACATGGAAAGATGTCCAACTTAAATATCCAGGTTAGAGAATAGTATACATAGAATATTTTCATTAAAAATAAATCATTTTAGAAAGCAAGATGTAAAATTTCATGTTATTATGACCTCAACTCTGTAAACATTATTTTACTTTTTCTTTCTTTCTTTTTTTTTTTTTTTTTAACGTAAGCTCTATGCCCAACATGGGGCTTGAACTCACAACCCCGCACTGAGCCAGGCAGGCGCCCCAATAAACATTATTTTGAAAAAGACTAGAAGGAAATATACTGCTGGCCGGGAAAATCATATGTACTTTCCCTCTTTGTAGCTTCCTATACCTTCTCGTTTTTTAGAATGAATAAATATTATTTTGATAATAAGGAAAAATTAAAACTAAAAAAACCTTGTTTTACGTAACATGACATCACATTGGGTAACTACCTATAATACCTACTCATGAAGTATTAGTTGATGACAACAATTTAGGGTGGACTATGGTGCTTCCAAATGAAGCTTTAAAACATTGTTTTTTGTTTTGCATTTTTTTTTTTTTTTTGAGATTCAAATTCCACTTTGTTTATTTAAAAAGTCCGGATTGGGCAAAGGCAAAGGGACTGCTTTCACAAGAGCCCCTCAGCCGGAAAAGGGAAGGGCGGTCAGTTCTAGCACCCCCAGTTCTGGAGTGCAGGAATCTGAGGGCGACAGGCAGAGGGCCCCACCCCAAGTGTGAGAGTGTGTCCCTGCAGTGTGCCCGCCGATGGGGGCACAGGTGGTGAGTACTTGCTGGAAACTGTTTTGTTTCTTAGTATTACTTTACATGCAAGTACTGAATTCTTCTCTGACTTAGGATCATTATTCCTTGTCCTTCCAGTTTGAGGGTAACAACTTACACCAGCTGGTTCTGAAGATTTGTCAAGCACATTTTGCCCCAATATCCCCGAGGTTTTCCCATGACCTGCAGGCCTTGGTATCTCAGCTCTTCGAAGTCTCTCCCCGAGATCGGCCATCTATTAATTCCATTTTGAAAAGGCCATTTTTAGAGAATCTTATTGCCAGATACTTGACTCCTGAGGTGAGCTCTGAGGTGATTCTGTGTGGATTTTGACAGAGATTTTGGTTAGCAAGTCCTTGACACATGTGTTTCATCTTAGGTCATGCACGAGGAATTCAATCACAGCATCACTCATAAAGCAAGATCATTGGCTTCTCAACCTCCAGGGAAGGGGATCCAAGGTAAGAACGATTTGACCGTGTGATCA
The DNA here is from genome assembly GCF_018350155.1 of Leopardus geoffroyi. NCBI lineage: Eukaryota > Metazoa > Chordata > Mammalia > Carnivora > Felidae > Leopardus > Leopardus geoffroyi. Next base: position 19,441,637 of record NC_059326.1, read on the forward strand.
AAACACCTGTCTTATGTGCATCTCACACAGTGAGTTGGGATATATGGCTGGCAACATTAGTTCGGAAATTCCACCAAACACACCGAATATGGATGTTTAAAGAATATGAGTAGTGGAAACAGGAGAAAAATCATCTTGTTGAATGGTGACTAATGGTGGTGCCTGTATATCTAGCCGACGTATGATCTGGATGACTTATGTCCTCTCTTCTCATTAGTTAGGAAACTTCAGGAAGCAGTGGATTTACGAATAAAGAGACACTTGAAGAAGTAGAATCCTGGGGTGCCTGGGCGGTGCAGTCAGTTAAGCGTCTGACTCTTGATCTTGGCTTACGTCATGATCTCACAGTTTGTGAGTTCGAACCCCACACCGGGCTGTATGCTGATGGTGTAAAGCCTGCTTGAGATTCTGTCTCTCCTCCTTTCTGCCCCTCCCCAGCATGTTCTCTCTCTCTCTCTCTCTCTCTCAAAATAAATAAATAAGTTTAAAAAAATTAAAAAAAAAAGAAATAGAATCCTAACCTAACTTTTGCATAGGAAAGAGACAGTAAGAGAAGGTTCACAGACAGGCCTGGGACAATGAGATGAAGCTTATTTTTTAAAAACAGAGAGGATAGACTGGCGATTCAGAATTCTCTTGCAAAGGCCCCTTAGAGCTGAAGTTAGTACCTCAGACATAATTGGTAATAGTGTGATCTTTATTATATGACCCCTGAAGGAAGCAGGTAATACTTTATGGTCATGATCAATAGAAAAACAATTTTAGTGGTGGTTTCAGGAGTCAGCTGATGATGTGCTCTGTGCATGTGTGTGTGTGTGTGTGAGAGAGAGAGAGAGAGAGAGAGAGAAAGACATTAAAGAAGACAAAATTACTAATGTCATTGATGTTGTGAAATAAGAGCAGCATAGACTTAGTCATAACCAAATGTCTGAACTGAAAGGGTGAAGAGGAGGAGAAAATCTCCCCAAGGAGTCAGGGAAATCTATCTACTGTGACAGAGAAACTGAACTTGAGGAAAGTTGTCAGGGGAAGAAGAGTGAATGAGTCCCTCCGCCATGTGTAATTTGGTCTGGTGTAGTTATGTGTGGGCCTAGATTGAGGACATTTCAAAGGTGGATAAGTGGAGGGTGAGAAAAAGCATGCTGTCCACATTTCTCATATAAGAAAGAAAGGAAAACAGGAAAAAAGCCTGATGGTGACAAACACAGACATGTTAGAAACCTGCTCATACACTGAAAACAACAATGTGGCATGAGTGATGTGGCCTATAACCCAAGCTGTGATGACTATATGTAATTACTTGTACATATCTGATTATTACTTGTACATGTCTGATTATTGTACATATCTGGTTATTACTTGTACATATCTGATGCATGCTGTCTCTGTAAATGTTAGCATTAATCCCTAATTTTTTAAAAGTAGTGTTATATATTACTAGAAATTTGTGAAGGAACCCTGGATAGAATAGTTTTCTCTGTTCAAAGAAAAAGCATGGTGTGGGGCGCCTGGGTGGCTCAGTCACTTAAACGTCCAACTCTTAATCTGGGCTCAGGTCGTGATCTCACAGTTCATGGGATCGAGCCCCGCGTCGGGCTCTGCACTGACAGCGTGGAGCCTGCTTGGGATCCTCTCTCCCTTTCTGTGCCTCTCTCTCTCAAAATAAATAAGCATTTTTTTAAATGCATGGTGGTTTTCCATCAGCACTTCTCCCACTGGGTCTAAATATCTCTGGCTAAAGTGAGCTTACTGTGTTACGATATGTCCCTTATGTTTATACTCTCACAAGCATCGATACTAAAATGCGAACATTTTAAAGAAATTGAAGTTGTTTTATTTTGGTTAAATAAGATTCTAAAATACAGAAAGCGAGATTCCAGGGAAAGTGCCTACCAAGATCAAGGATATCAGTGCCTGTTAAAAGGAAGGAAATATTACATAGAAATGAATGGAGACCACCAGCTGGAGCCCAGAAGCCCATAGCCGTAAGTTGTACTAAACCCTTTCTCTAGTTTGTTAGCAGGTAGCGTGTTCTATGGATCTACTTGCACATGTTGGTGAAGTACAAGCTCATTCCTTTGGAGTCTCCTTATTTTGTACTTTCAGTAAAATCATTCTGTGATGAGCATTCAAGTGGTATCTCATTAGATAACTTCTAGTTATTATATTTTTAAAAACAATGCTGTAATTTCTTAGAAGTAGTCTATGTACTAGTTTTAGTTTTCCTTTTACAACTCAAAAATCTTTAATTTATTTAAAGAAATAACATTTTTCTATATAAAACAAGTGAGTAGCATAACTGCAGAAAACATTATGCTTTTTTTTTTTTTCTTTAAAGTAGGCCCCATGCCTGCGTGGAGCCCAGTGCAGGGCTTGAACTCATGACCCTGAGATCAAGACCTGACCTGAGATCAAGAGTCAGATGCATTACCAACTGAGCCACCCAGGAGCCCCAGACATATGCATTTTGTTCTCTTAATTCTAACGTGTTATGTGTAATTGAGAAACTTTTATTATATAATCAGTGATTTTTTTCCTAGAGATTCTTTATGCTTATTTATCTGAATCCACATTAGCAGAGCATTGAATCTCTTAGTTGATGCTAGTGAAATGCTTCTGGTATATAAATGATTAAATGGCTATTGTCTTTTAGTTGAAGAATTGTATTTTTAAAGAAGGCTTATGGTATAATTAGAGGACCATTTGGAAATACGTTTACTCAGGTTTACTTGCTATGTAGACATTTTAGAAAATGTGTGGTTTATAGGTAGATTTTGAAACTGTTTATTAAATTATTGTTCTTCATTTGATAGACCGTGGTTTAACTTTATTAAAGAAATTTAAAAGTCGGGGCACCTGGCTGTCTCAGTCGGAAAAACACGTGACTCTTGATCTCAGAGTAATGAGTTCAAGCCCCACGTTGGGTGTGGAGATTACTACAAAAATAAACAAATAAACTTAAAAAAAGAAATTTAAAAGTATGTTGTGATTTAGAATACTCTGTAGCAGACTCCTAAGAGAGAGAAAACATCTAAAAGATTCAAGGATGGATTAAGTTAGGAGAACAAGTTGATGTTTTTCTAATCAATCCATTGAAGGTTTCTGCTAATGCAATGGAATGAGTGGGTCTCCACAGGGACCACCTGTGGTGTTCTCATTACCATTTGGGGTTTTAGACAAAACTCTAAAGAAGCTGTTAATTTTCTTCCAATACTTGTCTCTATTTCTAGACATTTTTCAACAAGTCATTAGTAGGACCTTGTTTGAGGTTATATATAGGTAAAATTGCAAAACTAAGAAACATAAAGATTTTTAAAATGAATACATAATTTATGTTTAGACTAATAAACCAGATTTTATACACTTATTTTAATATCTAAATAAAACCATATGAAGTTGCCATTTTTTGCAAGTTAAAAATCGTCCAATATCTACAATTCAATATATATGAACCACACAGCATTAAGAAGAACAGAGGAGATAGTGTGTTACTTCTTCACAGTGAGGAAATTTCAGTTTAAACCATTTGTTTGGGTATTTATATTTCCAGCTACCAGTTCTAGTCCTTTCCAATGGTTTGAACTTCTTTTACTCTTTTGTTATTATCTGTTCAGTAGGCAGAATTGTCCTAGTTAACGTTAAATTGACCCTAGTTTGCTGTTCAGCAACAGGGTCCTGACTGGTTTTCATGTGTTAATTTGGTCTTGTTCTTGTCTTATAGCTCAGTGGCCTTTACTTAACTCCAAGACAAACACTTGTTTCTGGTTCTCCTACCATTCTGTTTTGTTTGGGAAGGGTGGTGAGACGTAGCTTGGGGTGATAATATGCCTGTGGCAGCTGTTACATGACTTTCCTTGTGTTTACTTGGGAAGAAGGACTGAATGATTCAGCATTTTCTTTCCTTCAAGTCATGATGACATTTTGTATTCAGTCAATTTATCAGAACCTAAAAATGTTGCGAATCCCCAAATTTGTGGGTGGCACAATACCATTTGTTCTCCCATAAAGTACAGCAAGATGTAAATAAGTTTATAAAAATATAAAGTAATAATTCTGAGTTTAGTTTCAGATCTTGGGTTGACTAGGCATACTCACTAGCTAAGTATTTTTGGTAGACCAATCATGAAGTATGCAAGATTCCTATTCACACCTTAATAAAATGATAAACTACTGTGCTATAGTACTTAGACTTCTCAAGTATTTTCCAGTTCCAGGATTTGGGGATTCTAAGATTATTTACCTCTCAAAACTAGTCTAGAGCAAAAAAACAAAAACATACCTTCAGTGCCTTGTCTTAGCTATGGTCACCATCAAACTGTCAATTATTAGAGATTTTAATTATGTGCCTTCAAAATCTTTCCTCTTCTTTTTGATCCTTCAGATAAAAATGGTAGAAAGGCCCAAACTTCCTGCACTCTGTGGTCATTATGATTATTATTATGCTCAACTTGACGTGTTGCGGAAGAGAACTCATGAACCAAGTTACCACTGTGTTCCTCCAAAAGATTCTGGAGTGGAGGAGAATTATAAACAGGAAGAAAGCCACAGTCCATCACCAGGTCAATGGTAATGTCGGAATCTTAGTTAAGCTTTGGTCCTCTGAAAATATCTTGATATATCAACATTTATTCTGAAGCCCTTCCAAATTTTCGTAAAACAAATAACCCAAGAGGAACTTCCAAACTCTTCATCTTGAATACTCGAGCCAGAGTTTCTTTTGCTCTTTTTCCTCTCAAATCTGATGTAGCTTGTCTTCTTTTTCATGGAACCATGAACATGTATGTATGTTATTTTCCAAATAAATTATTAATATTAATCAATAACAATTGAATTGTAATCAGATTATCATTTGAGACATATTAAAAAGACATATTGAAAATTCAGCATGTATTTTCCTGGGATCTTTCATTTGTGCGCCAGCATGAAGAGCCTCTAGAGGTACAGGAATGGCACACAACCATGGCGTCATGGAGCTGAGTGTAGTGCAGGAAATGGACAGGCAACTGGCAGTCAAATCAGGGGTTCAAGGCCATCAGTCAGATGCCTGCCCAAAGCGTGAGAATATCATGGTATGGATTTTTCTTTTTCCCTCCAACATATTGTAGACCATGGATGGACTGATCCTGTCCTGAAGAAAAATCACTGCATCAGAATATGTTTCTGTTTTAACCTCTCCTGTATCCCCAATTGGTACAGTTCTCTTTGCTTCCTTTTCTTCCTGAGTCCACAGAATGCATTCTGTAACTCTGAACCACTTCTTGAACTCAGAACTCTAAGCCACAGGTGAACTGTGAATCGCATTCCTGAATTGAAAATCCACTCCTCAAATTGGTGCCTAAGACTAGTAAAAGTTTCTACTCAAGCTGAACATTTTTATTTTCTAAGGCCTGCTGAATACCTTCAGAGGAGATTTGAAGCTCAACAGTATAAGCTGAAAGTGGAAAAGCAGTTGGTAAGTAAAATACCAATCGTCAGAGGCAATCAGGAACTTCCTGTTCACAGATATTCATGGGTCCTTATGTCCAAGTGCATTCTGCATAGAAGATCAAGACTACTCTCCACCTTCTCCAATTTTTCTTTTTCTTTTTTTACTTTAGAGAGAGAGAGAGTGAGCAGGGGAGAGGGGCAGAGGGAGAGAGAAAGAGGATCTTACACAGGCGCCATGCTCAGCATGGAGCCCTATGTGGGGCTTGATCCTACGACCCTGGGATCATGACCTGAGCTGAAATCAAGAGTTGGACCCTCAACTGACTGAGCCAACCAGGTGCCCCTTAATAGCTAAAGAAGAATAATGGGAATAGGCTTGAATCAGAGCTTGGGCGGCCTGGTTTCTTTCCTGGCTCTGTCCCTTGCTGTGTGACCTTAGGCAGGTCATACAACCTCTCTGAGCCTCAGTTTCCTTTTTATAAGTGACAGTTTGGGAGTAGATGAGCTTTGAGGTCCCTTTCAGTGCTACAATTCTTTGATTCTATTTTATTAGAATACTACACATCTTTTAAAAAGTGACTATTGTATTTTATTTGAAATGAAAGTTAGCTTTTTAAAGTTTAACCTTTATTCTTTAGTGTCAGAGTTCCGGGGTGGAGGCTGGATATGCATTCTATTTCTATTACTCTTACTTTGAACTACTCAAAAGCTCTAGTTCTGTTCCCCTACCTAACCTGATGCTCCAGTGATGGCTTAACTTTTACAGAACTTTAATTTCGCAATCATAGTTTACCAGTTCAGAAAATGAATCTGGGTGTCTCACATGGTAGCATAAAATATTGATTGCTTAGGATAACAACATAAGTGGCTTTATTAAATTTGTTTACTTTTTAAGTATTTCATATTTAAATTAAGAAAATTCTGCTCATCCCAAATAGTGAGTTTTATTCACAATATAATTCTTGTTTAAAGAAAAAGGTCAAATGAGAAGATGTTTCTAAGATGCAAATATGCTTTAAAATTATTTCATTTGAGGGGCACCTGGGTGGCTCAGTCGGTTAAGCGTCCGACTTCAGCTCAGGTCATGATATCACGGTCCGTGAGTTCGAGCCCCGCGTCAGGCTCTGTGCTGACAGCTCAGAGCCTGGAGCCTGTTTCAGATTCTGTGTCTCCCTCTCTCTCTGACCCTCCCCCGTTCACGCTCTGTCTCTCTCTGTCTCAAAAATAAATAAACGTTAAAAAATTTTTTTTAATAAAAATAAAATAAAATTATTTCATTCGATTGATAGGGTCTTCGTCCATCTTCTGCTGAGCCAAATCACAACCAGAGACAAGAGCTAAGAAGTAATGGAGAAGAGTCTAGATTCCAGGAGCTGCAGATCAGGAGAAACAAAATGAAGGAACAGGTTAGAAGCAATCTAATTCCCGGGCTCCCACTGTACTTGCCATTGTCTTTTGTGCTGTTCTGTATATTACTTTTAGTGTCCCAACAGTACACCTGAAAGGCGGAGCTCCCTTGCCCAGTACTTGTTGGACACACTCGTGTGAACCTCCATGCTGGGAGTTCGAGGGGTTACAGAGACACATATTTCACCTCCTCAGAGAATGTGATGTGGTGAACTTCATAAGGCTTTTTACCTTGGATTGATAAAGTAACCACCCATCATTAACATTTTTGAAATATATATTCACTTTCTGGGGCTGCCTTCACAAAGTACAACAAACTGGATGGTGTAACACAACAGACATGTATTGTCTCCCAGTTCCGGAAGCTGGAAGTCCAAAGTCAAGATGGCGGCAGGGCCATGCTCCCTCTGAAAGCTGTAGGGGAATCCTTTGCTTCTTGCCCACTTCTGGTGGCTTGTCAGCAATCTTTGACATTCCTTGGCTTGCAGCTGCGTGACTCATTCTCTGCCGTCAACACATGGCATTCTCTCTCAGTGTCTCTGCCTTCACGTGGCTTTCTTCTTTAAAGGACCCCCCCCCTCATGTTGGGTTAGGGATCCGCTCTACTCCAGTATGACCACATCTTAGCTTAACCAGCTATATCTGCAGTGACACTATTTCCAAATAAGGTCACATTCTGAGGTACTGGAGGTTAGGACCCAAAATAGCTTTTCTAGGGGGGTAAAACTCAACCCATAAAAGTGGATATATGAAGTAATTGTATGTCATGAGCACAGTTAGGGTTATTTTTTGGGGGGGGGACAGAGAGAGACAGAGCATGAACGGGGGAGGGGCAGAGAGAGAGGGAGACACAGAATCGGAAACAGGCTCCAGGCTCTGAGCCATCAGCCCAGAGCCTGACGCGGGGCTCGAACTCACGGACCGCGAGATCGTGACCTGGCTGAAGTCGGACGCTTAACCGACTGCGCCACCCAGGCGCCCCCACAGTTAGGGTTATATATAAAAGTGAGATCACCCCAAGCCACCCCATCAAAGTCACAGGGAGGGAAGTACCACAGCTAAGACATAGATTATCATCTTTAGGAACAATGGGTTTTCTGATTCTTACTGTTTGCCACACATTCTTTAAATCGTAGGCTGTAATAAGAGATTACTTTGTTCAATTGTTCACCAACATTTCAACCTTTTGAATTGGGATTGCTTTCCAGGAGTATTGGAAGCAGCTAGAGGAAATACGCCAACAGTACCACAATGACATGAAGGAAATTAGAAAGAAGATGGGGAGTGAACTAGAGGTGAATACATTTTTCTCCCGAAGGAAATATGGTACTACTGATTTCGATCTACCTAAAGTGAGCAGGGTTTCAAAAGCAGCGTTCTCCTCATGGCAATTAGAAAATATTATCATGCAACCTTTTAATGGGAAAGCTAACAGATCTAACTGAAACTTTTAATATGGTTTACTTGAGACTACACACGATGGCGAGGGTATCTGAGATTCTCTGTTAGGAACGGCCATCCTTAAAAATACCTGTTCGTTGTCTGCCTCATGAATTAGTCAATACTGATTGACTTTACACCAGAACTAGGTTAGAAGCAGAAGGTAAGTCCAGGCCCATAAGATAGGAAAAAAGATGAGCACTTATTGAATTCAGCAATGCTGCAATAGCCTCATATGCAGGGGTGGGGTTTGAAAGCCTGTATCAGGCCACATTTGAGTGCAGTCAAGATGATTCTTGAAAATCTCTTAAAGGCGCCACTTTGGATCTCTCAGATCTCTGAGAGAGAGATCCATCTCTCAGATCTTCCATCTCTCAGATCGCTGCTTTTTCAGTAGAGCTCCCGATGAGATAGCTAGCCTGTGTTTGTAGACTATGTTGCATGAAAAACACAAGGATGTTTAACCAGTGAACCACCCTCACTGCCCTGGAATGCTGAGAGGCCTGAGCTTCTGAGGCCGGCTGAGGATATAGCTGGCCCCCGGCTCATGCTCATGAGCGGAACTGGCCACACTACTGGACTTGGTTTCTTTTTCCCCTCTCCCCCACCCCCGAGTGCATATAGATGAATTAATACAAGTGAAGTGAGCATGTGGTACAATTCAGTTATACGTACGGGGCTCTGAACTGCAGTCTTCACACACTTTATCTCATTTTACTCCCCATAATAGAGAAGTTAAATAACTCATCCAAAGTCACTTAGATATTACCAGGCAGACTAAATATCTGATTCTGAAACCTCTACTCTTCTAACATACGTACTTCTCCTCAAAAGAGTTGGAAAGATATGGCATGTATGAGCAGTGATCGAGTAAGACTGAATATAGTTAAGCCTTGTGCACAGGAGTAGATGAGCCCCGTGAGAGTTTTCATGGAAGAACGGAGGTGGGATCTAATCTTCTCTGAGAAGAGGAGCAGAGTTTGGAGAGACAGAGCTGAGGGGGGAGGGCATTCTGCAGGAACCACAAAGAGGTTCACGCAGGACTGGGGGAGCTGGAGCGGGGAGGGTTGGAGATGGTTCTTTCTAGAGCAGAGGCTTGTTAACCAACTCTGGGGAGTTTTGAGTGATCATCTGCCTTGTTTTTAAGGCAGGACTGTGATGGGAAACCTGAGTCCAGGAAGACAGCAGACTTTTCTAGAAAGACCAGGAAAGATGCGTGTGGGGAAAGATGTTGGTGGGGGATGCTGAGGCGGCCACCAGGTGGGGGGATGGAGGAAGGGGGAAGGAGCGGGAAGGAGAGTGCTGTGCAGCCATTCCCGCCGATGGAGCCTGCGCAGTGGGAGTGGAGCGTTTCCTCACTAGATCCCACTCAAAACTGGCCGCGATTCACAATGTGGACCTCAGAACTGACTGAGAACCACTCCTGTTGACTGTGTGTAATTTGTATTTTTAGGAGGACTCAAAAATAAGTTATAAAACCTATTTAGTGAAGAAAAGTGACCTGCCCGTCCCCCAAGAGGCACCTCAGGAAGAAGCTCCTGTACAGGTGATGGTTATTAGTAGGTGATAATGTGTTTCCCAGTGAGGTGGCTCTAGCCTGGGCGCTCTTTTTTTTTTTTAAGTTTATTTAATTTCGAGAGAGAGAGACAGAGCATGCGTAGGGGAAGGGCACAGAGAGATGGAGACACAGAATCTGGAGCAGGCTTCAGGCCCCGATTTGGGGCTCTAACCCACGAACCATGAGATCATGAACTGAGCCAAAACCAAGAGTCAGTGCTCAACTGACTGAGCCACCCAGGTGCTCCTCTAGGCCGGAAGTTCTTACCCCTCACTGTGCAGGAGAGCTGTGTGCGAAAGTTCTTAAAAACTCAACACCTAGGCTCTACCCCCAGATGGTCTGGGGTGGGGCCCAGGCATTCTGTTTTCAGAATCTGGCTGGGTGATTTAGTGTGCAGCCATGTGTGAGAAGGACTCTCGTGTGTGTGTATAAGAGTTCAGCTTTCTGGATGGTGTTCGAATCAGTGTCTCAGACACCTTGGTCAGAAATCTGATGGTTAATGTCTTTACTTCAACCTTACGGTTTTGGTGGGAGGAGGGAGCTGGGCAGAGATGAATTATCAAATGGCTCCCAAGAAGGTTTTTTTTTTCTTTCTGGGAGGTCTTTCACCTTTATCTTCAAGGTGCCACGAGGGCTTGGTTAAGGGTGGGTGAGGGGGGCTAGTGTTGGTGAAGACTGAAAGGCTCCCCGAGTGTTTTGCTTGGGACCTTCCACGACGTGATGCCGGGGAGCTCTAACATGAACCGACTCGGGGGGATGGGGCTCAGGAGTCTAAGATGGTTGTATTTTAAGGAAAATAAAGCCATAGGACACTTCTTGTACAAATGAGACAACTAGACCCCACAATCAAATCTAGACAGGCAGCTTCACAAAATCAGTAAGATACAAAAGTCACAATCCTGTTTCAGAGTTCATAATATTGCAAGGCAGAAACGTGCCCTTCCCAGGGCTGCAGGGGAAGCAGGGATTAATGATTCAAACTAACACCTGCTGTATGCAATGTACCTACAGATGAGGCAGCACTGAATTCTAAGGGAGAGATGATAGAGACCTCCTGTAACATGGCGGAGAGATTTCTGGCTTAAAAGTAAATATCATTTACTAAGATGGGGAAGAGTGGGGAGCAAGGTTGTGGCGGGGGGTTGTACTCTGGACATACTGAGTTGGAGAAAATCTGAGGGACTCCATGCCTGCTTCAGGGCTCCCCACACACGGAACATGCTCTCCCCGGACCTTCATATATGCAAGGTGCAACATCATTCCAGGGATTCCATCACATGCCAGGACAGGCTTTTCCTGCATTACTCTCCTCCTCTCCTCTTTTTCTGTGCTGTCACCCTGTTTGATTTCCTTCATAGCACATAGCACTTTCTGCAACGAGTTGCTAATTGAACTTATTTAGTACCTATGTTATTGCAGTAAAATGGAACTTCCATATCAGCAGGGATCTTTGGTCACATTCACTGCACTAACCCAATGTGTAGGACGGTGTCCGGCACATGGTGGGCTCTCGGTGTGAATGTGTGGAATGAATGAATCAAGGTGAAGATGATGCTAAGTAGGCAGTTAAGTAGGTGAGCCTGCAGCTCAGAGGGGAGGAAAGAGCATCCCTGGAGGTACACATTTCAGGGTCCTTGCATAAGGGTGGCCCTTAAATCCAACTGCTGACACCCTGCACTGAAGAAGAGAGGGGCAGAGGGCCCTGGACTGCACCCCAAGAAAGCCCAGTACTTACAGTTCACCTCTCACCTGTTCCTTCGACAGTCTCGTCATCTACTTTCACAGTCATCTTCTCTTCTTTGAAATTGCCCAGCAATTTTTAGAGCCCTCTCCTTCCTTTTTACTATTGTGAGCAGTGCACTTGTTTTCCTGGTTACAATCGTAAGCCTCTTAAGGGAGGGATCCTGTAGCCAAAATTATATTCTTGAATTAGATTAGTTGTACTGGACCAGAGTGATAAGCATTGTCACATTATGGAATTTTTGCCATTACAATGCCAGCCTCCAATGTATTGCTATTTCAAGTTAATGGATGTTGTGTCCAAGTTTTTAGTGAATTATTGTTACCTTTCCTTTACAAAGGCATGCTTTGATGCTCAAATTAATCATTGGATTCAATCCAGAAGTCAAGTAATGTAAACAGACCATGCTGTGAATTCAGGGGTTGTGAAACTATCATTGTTTGATCAATGTTAAATGCTAGATTTTAATTTTTCTCTAAACTTGCAGGATATTGAAAGAGACTTGAAACAAATTAGAGTTCAGACCATAAAGGAAAGTAACATTCCAGAACAGAACTGTAAAGCTAAGGTAATAAACATTTGGTCTTGTGGGTCATATTAAACAGCTTGTTGTGGGGGGGGGGGCACACCTTGCAATCTGGGTTGCCTACAGGACTTTTCCCCCTACTATTTTATGGAATTGCCTTATTTTGTGATGTTCAGCTAACGGTTTTAAGTATCTGTAATGTCAAATAGGAGTTGTAATTTTAACACTTTTATTAGATTGCTAAACTAACATTATTTTCCTTGCTTTCTTCTAGAGAGGAGTGAAATTTGAAATTAGTTTAAACCAATGTATTTCTGATGAAGAAACCCTCCAAGAGGAAGAGGTATGCCATTAAGTATTTATTTCCATTAATAGGTATGAGAAAAATGAGTGTCTCAATAGCACATTTAATGAAATTTTTCAATAGGCCATAGGGAGAATTTTCTTAAGTCTTCCTAGAAGGAACTCTGGTGTTCAAATGAGTCTTCCAAAAGGCTTTTTATCTTACCATTCTTATTTTCATTGAGATTATTCCCTTAGATGGATTTTCCAATCTAATTTACTTTTCTCTTGTAAAGGAATTATTTTCTCATAATATTAACTGTTTGTCCTTGCCAAATTAAAATAGAAGGCTTAATTATAGTCAACAACTAATATACTTACCTAAAACATTGAGCAGATATCCTGAAACAGTGCACATTTCTTTTAGGTCTTAATTAGTTATTGATAAGTTTCTGCTGGTCTTTGGATAAATCTCAGTTATGCACTTGGGCTCTCCTTGACATAGTGATAAATGCACAAATACAGTAAACTCAAACTTCATTTTATTACTTGTATTCAACATCTTTTTTAATCCCACTTTTTACCAGACCTGTTCACAAAAATCAGAATCAACTGATGGGTGTCTCCATTTCACCTTCACTAACTCTGCCTTTTAAATTACCAAAAGTTACTGTGTAGACACATGGGTGCTATATCACGTCTGATACTTAATTTCTTTCGTTCATGTTCTTCATTAGCTGAAACATTTTTAATGTGTCATTTCTTTTAGATTTTTTTGTTTTGAACAGACTTCATGTGTTAGAGCGTTTTTGGGTCCATGGCAAAAATGAGCAGAACGTACAGAGATTTCCCATCCGTTCCTGGTTCCACACATGCACAGCCTGCCCCCCTCCCCACCCCGGGGTGGAACATTCGTTATACCTGATAAACCTAGATGGGCACATCACACATGCATAGCCTGCCCCCCTCCCCACCCCGGGGTGGAACATTCGTTATACCTGATAAACCTAGATGGGCACATCACACATGCACAGCCTGCCCCCCTCCCCACCCCGGGGTGGAACATTCGTTATACCTGATAAACCTAGATGGGCACATCATAATCACCCAAAGTCCCTGGTTCACATTAGGGTTCACTCTTGGTTTTGTACATTCTGTGGGTTTTGTCAGACATATAGCGACACGTATCCATCATTATGGTACCATATGGAATAGTTTCCCTGCCCTAAAAATCCTCTGTGCTCCAATTACCTTTCAGATTTTTATTAGCATTTTGCCACATAGAGACTTCTTAGAGTGGTGATAGTTAATACTCACTTCTCTTTAACCACTAGGTGTCTTAGCATCCCAGCCCTATGGGGACCAGAGGGGGCAGATGCGGGGACCTATTTCAGGGCTGGAGTGGTACATCCACGGCACTTCTATGAAGCCAGGTGCCAAAGCTGGCCTGTTAGTATAAAGGAAGAGAGTAAAAAAAAAGTGTTATCTGTCAGGGTTCTTCACCCTTTGTTACTCGATGCTTTGATGTGCTTAAAACAGAGTGATCATTTTAGTATTGTTTGTGGAGTATTAGGAGCAGTTTTAGGGACCTGATTGGGAATATTGTGCACTTAAAGCAGGGCGTGGATGAGATAACCTTGAGAGTTCTATAGAATGGAACTGCAGGAGGACAGAATTCAAGGCAGGAAGTTTGGATAAAATCAAGTTGCCCTATGATTGGTGCTTGTCGCTGTTGAGAAAGGAGAAGAAACAAAAACATTCCTGTTTCTATCTTGTTCCAACATAGTTCCAGTTTTAAAATGCTACTGACTTACTTGTTTAATATACATATGTTGAATACTTCTCACATGCCTTGGTAAATGTTATTACTGAGAACACACACAAAAAATTTTTAACGTATTTCTTTCCTAAAAATATGGCTTATTTGTCATGAAACACTGTGGAATTGCTTTAGGTAACGGATGTGCGAAATGAAACTTTGACCTTTGAGGATGACATGAAGCTTAAGGAGTATGAAGATTATACAGACAAAGCATTTGAAAAACTCTGTTGTCCAGAAGCAGGTACGTGTTGTGGCTCTTGAAAGCCGTAGATGAGAAAGAACATTTCATTGGCGATCCATCACAGTCCCTCTCCTTGCTCCCCTGCAACTCCATGTCACCTGCCCTGCTCCATGGGCCCTAGCTGGCAGAGCCCCGGCTCCTCTGCCCCCAGAGACCCAGCCCTTTGCACCTGCTCTGTGCTGTCTCCTTGGGCAGCTGCCCCCAGCCGGCAGCTCCACACCACCCACGTTCTCATTGTCTGCTGGAGTGTTCCTTGGACAAGTCCCACTAGCCTCTCGGATTGATCAGTTGTCACTTGAATTTTGGAGCTCTTCCTTCCCAGCCATCCTTTATTGTGGGGACTGCCAGCATCAGGCTGACCGTTCCTGCTGCACACCGCGGTGGGTTCTCCTCTGAGACGTCTCTGGAGTTTTCCTCTTCCTTCAGCCCCTCGGCCACCAGTTTAAGGCCCGGTCGTCTCTCAGCAGTGTGGCAAAATAGTGAATGCATGGAGTTTGGATCCGAGCTGCCACTGCCACTTTCTGACTGTGTGACCTTTCACAAATGACTACAGTGCTCTGAACCTCAGCTTCCTCCTAGGAACGGGGATAATAGTACTTGCCACACAGGTTTACTGTGAGGACAAAAGTGAAATGTCATATATCGAGTACCTGGCACATAGTAGGTGCTTCATAAATGCTATTTCTAACTTGTCTTTTTCCTGTGCCTCACTGCCCTGCCTTATTCTCTTATGTGTCCTTCTCTTCTCTAGTATTTTCCCCTTCATTCTCTAAATAGCTGCTGGAGTTATCTTGCTATATTACTCTTCTACTTAAACTTTTTCTGGATAATGCTTACAGGATTCCTCACAGTCCATTCCACATAGTATCCTGTTTAACATTGTGGGACCTGAGCCTGTGCTCACCCACCTTTCCTGCCCCAGCACCCCTCTTTCCTACCACTGATGATGGGGTGCATGCAGCCTCCTGGAGCACCCCTCTTCCCTTACAGCTGTGTGAGCATTTACGTGCCTTCGCTTGGCTTGGGGTCTTCTTCCTAGAATAATACACTTCACCTCATGTCCAGGTGATTCCAGAAAATAAACCTTTATTCAGTTCAGCAGGCATCTCACTGAGAATCTCCATGTGCACAGACCGTGCGAGGTGGTAAGGATCTCAGCGATGAATGAAAACGGAGTCTGCCCTCGACATCTCAGTAGCATTGAGCCAAAGAGAGGGGGACCAAACATGTTTTCTGAGCCCAAATACTAATCATCATTACAGTGCCAGCTGGCTGGAGAGTCAGGGAGGTACCCGCTCCTACAGAGCTTGGCATGCTAAAGAGATTGGGCTTTTCCTGTATGGTGACCTTCAACCAAAGGGAATTAAATGCTCTTTGTGATGGAGAAAGACCAGCCTGGCTGCAGTGTAAGGATGATGTGGATGTAAGTGGCCAGACTGCAGGCAGGGGACAAATAGCTCAAGTGTGAAATGACAGGTGCACAGGCCAGAGCGGTGCGGTGACAATAGACACCGAAGTGTGAACCCCTGAGTGTGGCGGTTGAGGAAGAGAAGGAGGTCAAGGATCCTCCCAGTTTTCCAATTCTGGTGGATGAAGCTGTTACCAGCCAAATAGGCACACACATCGTGCTGAGGGAGGTGAGCGGACATAGTATCACGCTCTAGATTTGGGACACATTGAGGTTTAGGTCTTTCTGAGCCTCGGCTGGAGATGCTTAGAAGATGCTAGCTGTGGAAGACTGAAGCTCTTGGACAAGTCAGAGTCTCCATAGTATACACACGGTATTATCATAATCACCTTAATGATGGTCGAAAATACCTAGGCAGAGGGACTAGAGTGAGAAGGAAATAGAGCTTGGGACAGACCCTAACGATGTTTAGACAAGTTTTGGGAAAATCCAGAGAGAGTGAAGCCAAAAGAGGAAGGTTCTAGAAGGAGGTGCAGGGTTGGCAGCATCAACTGGAAAGGCTAAGTGAAGTGGGTTGAATAAGAACCTATAGGTTTGGCCGTCAGGATCCTATAGTGGCCTGAGTGAAAGTTGCAGAGGAAGGGACAAATTCCAAGGTTATTCTTTGCATTGCATAAATTTCCTGGAAAGAGGAGGCTGTAAGTTGTAGGTCTCACAAGATGTAGCTGCCTTTTTTTTTTTAGATTAAAGAGATTTCAGTTGGGTACAGAAAATGGTCTTTAAACTTCTCTGCATTCCTGTAATTATAATTCAGGTTGAAAATTTTTTCCCATATGTTTTGATCATCCATATTTCTCTTGTGAATTATGTGCTTTCATCTTTCATTCATTTATCCACTGAAAATGGCACTTATTTTTCGCTTTATAAGACTCTTGAAGTTAAAGCGTTACCTATAATATGTATCGCAAGTATTTTTCTCATTTAGTTTTCAGATCTCATTTCCAGTAACAACAGCAAGTGTGTGTGTGTGTGTACACATATATAATTTAGGAGTAAACTTTATAAGGGTTTTGCAGAGCATGTGAAGAACATTATAAAACCTTACTGAGGTAAAGATCACTTGAGTAAATGGGGAGAAATAACACTGTTCTATATTAGAAATATTCTTTCCAAATATACATATGGATTTTGTCAGTTTCAATCAAAACCACGAAATGATGAGAACATCTTGGCAGTTTGGAGAATGTTGGAGATTCGAAGGGGCACATATGGCTTTCAAATGTCAAAATATATTCTATAAATTATAGTCATCGAAAGAATATGATACTAGCATCAGAATAGATAAAGCAGTGAAAAGAAGAAATAGTTTAGAAACAAATCTGAGTATGGATAATAACTTAGCATATGCTGAAAGTTATATCACAAGTTAGTGGGAAAGAAAGGCTCAATCAAATAAATGTTGCTAGGCCAATCAGTTAACAATTTGGGGGAAAGTTGTGAAGTCAGACCCTATATAATGATACAACAAAATGAAAATAAAAATTTAAAAAGCCAAAGAATTTATATGTAAAAAATGAAGATATATATTAGAAAGTTAATTAAAAGAACAATTGAAACTAAAGGAAAGCTATGGAATAGAGAAGATGTTTGCAAATAACATACCCGATAAAGGGTTAGTTTCTGAAACATATAAAGAACTTATAAAACTCAGTACCCCAAAAATGAATAATCCAATTAAAAAATGGCAGAAGATATGAATAGACATTTTCGCAAAGAAGACAGATGTCCAACAGACAAAGATGCTCAACATCACTGATCATCAGGGAAAAGCAAACCAAAACCACAATGAGATGTCACCTCACACCTGTCAGAACGGCTGGAATCAACAATACAAGAAACAACAGATGTTGGCGAGGATGTGAAAGAAAGGGGAACCCTTTGGTGGGAATGCAAAGTGGTGAAGCCATTCTGGAAAACAGTATGGAGATTCCTCAAAAAGTGAAAAATAGATCTAGTCCTATTAGATGGAAATATCCCAGCAATTGCACTACTAGGTATTTACCCAAAGAATACAAAAATACTAATTCAAAGAGAGATATGCATCCCAATATTTATAGCAGCATTTTCTACAATAGCCAAACTATGGAAACAGCCCAAGTGTAAATCAACTGACGAATGGGTAAAGAAGATGTCACACACACACACATACACACACACACACACACATACACACACACACACACACACACACAGTGGAATTTTACTCAGCCATCAAACAGAATGAAATCTTGCCATTTGCAACAACATGGATACAGCTAGAGAATATTATCCTAAGTGAAATAAATCAGAGAAAAACCAATATATGATTTCACTCATATGTGGTATTTAAGAAACAAATGAGCACTGGGAACGTGAGAGAGAGAGAAAGGCAAACCATGAAGCAGACTCTTAACTATAGAGAACAAACTGATGGTTACCAGAGGTGAGGGGGCTGGGGGGAAGGGTTAAGTAGGTGACGGGGATTAAAGACTGCACTTGTGATGGGCACTGGGTGATGTATGGAAGTGTTGAATCACTACATTGAATACCTGAAACTAATATTACACTGTAAACTAACTAGAATTTAAAACAACAACAAAAAAAGAAGTAAGAGAAAATATAGGTGTTTTTCTTTTTGGTTAGGGAAAACTATTCAGAATACATGGAAAACAATCATGAGCAAATTAGTAATAGAGTCCACGTTAGCAGTGAAAAGCTTTGGTAAAGCATATAATCTAGCTCCTAGAATTGTCATCTTCTGTAGTTTTTCTAGGGTAAATAATCATGAATGTCCACAAACATTTAGCTACGATGATCTCATTATAGTATTATTTATAAAAGTGAAAAATTACTAGCAAACTAAACATCCAACTACAAAGAATTCTAATACATCCACAAAACAATACTATATTTGCTTTAAAATGGGCATATAGAAGAGTAGCTAATAAACTGACTATGATATGTTACTCATTGAAAAGAGTAAGTTCTGAAAGTTACGCATAGTGTGAGGCCCATTTTTGTTTCAAAACACAGAATCTATATTCAAGGAGAAATTTTTAAATTTTTAATAGTCTCTAGATGGTGAGATTATGGGTAACTTTTATTTTCTTCTACTTATCTGATTTTCATATTTCCTATAGTGAAACATAGTAGTAAATAAAAAGATTTTTAAATTAAGATAACAGAACTGAATGCATTTCCATGGAAACCGACTGAAGTAAAATGCTCAGAAGTACTTCAAGGAATTTGTCCATTCTTGTCACTAATATTTACTAATATTTGGATATATTGGCTAGTAAATCAAATATTACTAATAAAAATGAAACAGCTCGTAAGCCTGTTTAAAATTTCAGTCTTGTAAGTTATGATGTATGCCTTAGTCTGTTTGGGCTGCTATAACAAAATGCCATTAACTCAGTGGCTTATAAACAACAAACATTTATTTCTCACAGTTCTGGAAGCTGGAAAGTCCAAGATCTTGGTGCTGGCAGAATTGGTGTCTGGTGAGGGCCCACTGCC
Source organism: Leopardus geoffroyi (assembly GCF_018350155.1). Taxonomy (NCBI): domain Eukaryota; kingdom Metazoa; phylum Chordata; class Mammalia; order Carnivora; family Felidae; genus Leopardus; species Leopardus geoffroyi. The sequence goes on from NC_059326.1 coordinate 19,461,047, forward strand.
ATGTTTTCACTGTGTCCTCACTTAGCAGAAAGGGTGAAGAGCTCTGTGGGGTCTCTTTTATAAGAGCACTAATCCCATTCATGAGGGCTCCACCCTCATGACCTCATCATCCCCCCCCCCCCGAAACCCCCCTCCCAATATCATCACATTGGGCATTAGGTTTCCACATAGGAATCTGGGGTGGAGACTGGGCACAAGCATTCAGTCTGTAACAATCTGTGTTCGAATGAGGTGGTCATTTCTCTGTTTTTGAGTGTACCAGCTGATGGACTGCCTCCAGGGTTCCTGAGCGGTTTGGTACAATTAGTTGCACTTTGACTGCTTTTAAAATAATGAGTCATTTTCTCATACTCAGAGTTGTTCATTCAAGATACTGGTGCTGCTGCAGAGAACAGGAGACAGTGGGACGCACGAGCTCCTCAGACTCTCCTGGCGATGATGGCAGCTGGTGACATGACCTCCACCTGTTCCACTCTGCTGGGCGGGGAATCTACACTCGTTCAGTGTAAGTTGCCAGCAGGGGGAGACAAAGCCTCAGCTGCAGCTTTGTTGCTGGTGCTCAGCTTGATGCCACAGTTCTTTTAGTACAATCCCTATACATTTGGTATCAAATATCTTTCAAAGACATTGTTCTGGTATCTGCCCCACCTCCTGAGAAACTTGCCTGCTAATTATGCTAGACAACTGATGACTCCAGTTCATGAGAATAGAAAGGAAGAAAGATCCAGAATCCCCTTTTCTTGTGGGGAGGGAGATTGTCTAAGGAAGGACAGTTGGCTTGACTTGCCTTCCCATGCTAGCCCCGTTACTTCCTTGGAATTTCTTGCAGGGGTTGGTTTTTTTCCATCAATAAAATCTGAATTAAGATGATGGCTATCCACAAAGGTTAGAGTTAGCAGTACAAAAATACATATAAAGTTGCTTTGTAAACCAGTGTGCTATTGAAATGTTAGGAGTGTTTAGAATATGATATTTCCAACCTAAATTCCTTCGTTTACATCTGAGCTTCCGTCATAGTCTTTCCATAGGAGGTGTTCACAGCAAAGTCTGGGTGTTATTTTTACAGGTGGTGAAGATTTTTCTTACTTCCTGTATTCCTCTTGATAACATAGGGTTGGAGGAGAGCTGAACTTTATGCCCATTTCATAACTTGAAATGTGTAACTATATCACAGACATTTATAAATGTGTGAGTTGACTTACATTTATACCATTAAAAAACACTAAAGTCCTCAAACTTGCAAGAGGGGGCTTGCAAACGTAATACAATTTCATCTGTTTGAAGCCAATGAGATAATAAGAAGGAAAACCTAGTTTAAAATAAACAAGTGGAATAGAAATTTTAACATACCAGTGTGGCTAGTTTACAAAGCACAAAAGTGACTCTCCTACCCATCAGCCATGTGTCATAAGTCACTAACCTTTTCTGTATCTCCGTTTTCTTGCTGGTACCATGAGGGGTGGGATTAGGTCACCTTCTAACATTCCATGATTTTATAAGAACTCAGATGAAGAAACATTTTTATTTTCAGTAACACAGTTTCCTCTTCAGGTGGCCAAGGGATTGTGACTGAAGGCGTTCCAGAAAATAGGAAACAGTGGCGGCACGAAGTGCCAGGAGCTTTAATGAACGCTTTGGCTGCAGCACGTCTAACAAGTAGCTCATTTTCTGCCAACGAAGGAGAATTGGGTATGCAGTTTATTTTTAAAAATATAACCAGTCGCCTGAGGAACTTTGTCAGAGACCTGTAAATGTAGAAAGGGGATAAAAATACCTTCAGCCCGGAGAGAGAACTGTAAAGGTCTCAGCCTTTGCAGAAGCTGATTTGCTTTGTCCTAGCCTGTTCCAAATGCTGCTAACAAAAGACTCGAGCTTCTGAGAAAAGTGGGATAATTTTCTTTAATGTAATCAGTTGACAACTGGTGAAAATAAGTAAGTAGGGCAAGTGGCTTTGTAGATGATGAGCTGGTCTTGCTTAGCTCTACCTGACAGTATATTTCTGACAGCTATTCAATAGACAAATTATTATCCTATAGGCAATGAAAATGCATCATAAGAGAGTTTCTTGGCTTTGGGAGGTTTTTTTTATTTTGCCTCTGATTTTTAGCAAGATTATGTTTGTGTTTGCCTTATGGAAAGCCAACCATCATTTTCAGAAGTTTGAGGCAATTCCTATCACAGAGGGATTTTGTCTTTGCTCAGGTGTGCAATACTACAAGGAAGTCGCCATAGGCAGGCAGGTGCCTCGGCACAGGTGCGAGGTTAGGGACCCTATGTTTCAGGGCGAGATCGAGGTGGTAAGGAGGCATAGATACAAGCTAGGTATAACAGAGGCTGATAAAGAACGATGCAAAAATGTGTACAACCTTGAGAATAATGTAAGATAGGCACCTTCCTACCCAAGAGTGAGTCGGCCAGTTTGTGAAGCCTAAACTTCACAAACTTTGTGAAATCTTTGTGAAAGTTGAGTCTTCAAGAATGTAGAGAAGAAAGAACGTATCAGGTGGGAAGGACATACAGGTACACGAGTCTGTGTCAGGCCCTGAGAAAAGCAGTTTGACTAAAATCTAGGAGAAGTAGAGGGGGCCAGAGTCCCTGAGTGTAAGAAGTCCTTCGAAATCCTTCGCTCTTACTACCTCTATCAGTTGACACACTGTTGCTTAAAACTTAAGAGGAAAGAGAGGGAGAAAGGGAGAAACTGCCTTTAAGACTCTCTTTCCAGTACTTTCAAATTATAAAAAGCGATGTAATTGCCTGTTTGTTTGCTCCCTTCCCTTCTGTGCTGGGCTAAAAGCGTTGTCCCTGAGGATGGGACCGGAGGCGGTAAGGAGGAAGCTTTGGGCTGACCTGGTTTGGCCTGGAAGCCAAGGGCTGGGACCCCAGGCCAGGTAGGAAGGATGGTGTTCCTCTTTCAAGACACTGAGGTGGGGACATACTTGGTGGCTATGATGCCTCTGCTTCCATTTGTGCCTGTGATTCTTAGAGTCATAGAAAACCTTCATTTGGTCTGTCATGCCTAATTAATTAATTAGTTCATGAACTTCATGTATTTTTACATAGATGGCTTTACATTGGGCATGTATGAACAACTGATCTATCAAGTGAGATTGGAAATAGGAATTTGGCTCCACAGGTGCATTCAAAGCAGAGTGCAGATGTTTTCTTTTGCAACCTGCTCAGGGCGTTGACACGCCTCCCGCCCCAGCTGTGCTCTGAGTGCTGGTGGCCTCTTGACTTCCTGTCTCTGGTCATCTTTTCTTCCTTCAGCTCAACCCTTTGCACTCCTGCCTGATAATCCTCCTCCTAAAAAAGACCAAATCTCTTTTCAGCTTAAAATCCTGCACAAGATTCTCTCTTACCCCCAGAATAAAATCCAGTCTCTTTGTGGACTCTAAGCACCTTAAAGATCAGGTCGGCCTGTTGCAATGCCAAGGTTTGCTTGCATTTCTCCACCATTATATATTCCTCCCTTGGTTTGGAATGCCTGCCTCTTTGATCAGAATTATACCTCCTGCAAGATTTCCCTCTGATGAACCTCCTACCATTTCTGTCAATATGTTTCATCAGCGGTTACCCTCCTCTCCCTTCTTTTCCCTATAGTACCCAATGGGGCTTTTTGTAAAGGGGTCTGAAATAAAGTCAAACCTTGAATGCTCTTTTGCATGAGTGAGTGGAAGACCCTGTATCTATATTAATATGTTTCTCTTTGATCCAAAAAATTCTAGGAAGTCCTCAAGTTTGTCTACAGTCTCCCCACCTTTTCTCTTAGCTGCTTCTGACAATTTCACATTCATTCGGTCTGACACTTAAATTCATTCACGCTCAAATTATTTGTTAAACGCATGCAATATTGACCTTTCATCATTATATTTATTGTTTAAATTCATGTCATAAAAAAGATGCTGTCGTGAACTTATTTGCATTTTTATGATTGCTATGAAAAACCTGGATCTCAAACTACTGGCTGGGTCCCACTGACGGGGAGCCACTGCTTTAAATGATTGAGAAAATAATCTAAGCATGTTTCCTTTGCCTGCCTCTAGGTTTGGCTTTCCCGCTTAATACCCCACAAGACACTATAATTGTCTGATCATAAAACTAAAGTTCACTTTAATTTCTTATTCTTACTGTCTTCCTCCCTAGACTATAAGCTTATGAGAGCTTTGTCTTGATTACCACTCTGCTTCGTCTCTCTATCCCTAGTGCCTAGAACTTAGTCGATGGCCATAGTCTTTGTGAATGAACATAAAACCACAGCACAGCTTTAGTATAACTTTATGCAAGGGCATGTAATTACCAATATTTGTATGGCTGTCAAGTTGGAGAGGGAAATTACAATGTGAAAAATAATTCTTATGGCTGTATAGAATCTTCATGAAGGCTTTCTGAATGTGTAAGTTTTACTAACTTTGATTGCAGGTATAATAGACACAGTTTATAAAGGCTTGTAAGGATTAGCTATTGGTCATACATTTAAGCATTTTTCATATACCCTTCATCAGTCTTTAGCTTAAACTTCCAATTTCTTTCATGCTTCTAGCCCTGCATTCCATTAAAAAAATGAAACTTTATCAACTACGTGTTTAATTTATCCTCACTTTAAGATAGCAAGACTTTCATAAAATCCTTTTCAATGACTCTTACTAATAAAAGCTACACTCTTTAGATGAGGACAAGTACTTTTTTTTTTTTACATGTGCATAATTAATTCAGGTCAGTAATTTTGTTTATCATTTAACCACTCCAAGGGGATCCTTGGTGGGAAGGTAACCTCCATGTTTCTTGTGTAAATTTTCAGGCCACAGAGTTGCCTTCGTAACATCATGGTTGCACATCCTGATAACAGCTGATTTACATTTCTACAGTTAGCTATCGTCATTCTTTCTTCTCTCTTGTTAAACAAAAAATAAAAGCCTGCTAAAATTGTCTTCCTAAAACAGGAAACCAAAAACTATGAATCCCATACCAAGTGGAATATTCAGGCTGCTATTAATCAGCCAGACAACCTCAGAGATGATATGTATCAATTAGTTCGTTTATTTTATAGTGCACTTTAGGAAACAATATAAGCTATGATTTGGGATGAAGCATATTGATTAAAAATAGGTAAATATTTGATTACAGTGTGGTGAAATTTCTACTTGTAGTTATGTACGTGAATAGTTTACCAGAGAGAAAAAGCCACACTTTGTTTTTAATTTCACCTTTGGAGAAAAGTTACTATTTGTAATCCCACTTGTTGGCAGTGGGTGGGATTTTTTCCTGGAGACTAACGTGAAACACTGTTTAGACCCCTAGGAACCAGATGGTTGCAGAGGACATGTGGGAGACGTAGGTTATGGTGGGTTCCCAAAATGGGCATAGTCCTTCACTCTTCCCTTTATCTGTGCACTTTTCAATATGACTTTGCAGCTTCTCCATCATTAAATGGCTTTTTGTTTTCTTTCCCCTTAAATATCAATTGGCCTTTGTAATTTGCTTCGGCGGGTAGGATGAGTAGAAGTGGTGGTGTGCCAAATCTGAGTATTCAAGGAACTGCTGCTCTTTTTTTTTTTGGAACTCTATCTCTCAACTCCCTCCAGTTGGCCTGCTGGAAAATGAAGAGACCATGTGGAAAAGAGAGGCAAGCCACCCAAGAGAGGCCACAGTAGGCCAGCCAGCCTCCAGCTGGCCTGGCAAGTGACCGCACATGCATGATTGGGCTCAACCAAGACCAGAAGAGCCAGCCAGCGAAGCCCAGTCCGAGCCGAGCTGCCTAACGGCAGGGTAGTGACCTAAATAAATGGTTACTGTTTTAAACCACTAAGCTACGTGGTGGTTTATTCTGGAAAAGCTAACTAATGTAGACATGTATAACAAAATTCCCAAAGTGGGAGTCAAACGGAGGCTAAGCCTTTATAGTTTTAAAGCCAGCTTAGGAAGCCAGCATTTTAAATTTTTTTGTAAACCATTTTAGTGTTTTAGATTTTAAGAAAATGTGTCTCAACATTGCTATTGATCGCACCAAGGTTGAAGTTATGCAGGAAAAAAGCCTAGACATCAATGATAAGCATATGAAAAGATGCTCAACATCACTCATCATCAGGGAAATTCAAATAAAAACCACACAGAGATATCATTTCACATCTGTTAGGATGACTGCTAGCCAAACAACAACAACAACAACAACAACAACAACAACAACAACAACAACAAACAGAAAATAAGTGTTGATGCAAAATAATTAGAACCCTTATGCACTATTGGTGAGATTGTAAAATAGTGCAGCCATAATAAAAAGCATATGGAGGTTCCTAAACAAAATTTAAATAGATTTTCCATATAATTCAGCAAGTCCTCTTGTGGGTGTATGTCCAAAAGAACGAAGAGATATTTTTGCACATCCATGTTCATTGTAGCAGTATTCACTACAGTCAAGATGTGGGAGCAACCTGGAATGTCCATCAGCGGATGAATGGGTAAGGAGAATGGGGCATATTCATAGCATAGAATATTATTCAGCCATAAAAAGGAAAGAAAGAAATCACGTCGTATGCTACAACATAGGTGAAACTTGAGGACAGTATGCTAAGTGAAATAAGCCAGTCACAAAAAGACAAACACTGAATGAGTCCACTTGTATGAGGTATTTAGAGAAGTCAGACTCTTAGAAACAAAGTAGAATCGTGATTTCCAGGGGCAGGGGAGAGGGAGAATGGGGTCTTCTTTAGAGTTTCAGCCATGCAAGATGAAAAAGTTCTAGAAATCTCTTATACAGCAGTGTGCATATAGTTAACAATACTGTACACTTAAAACTTGTTAAGAGGGTAAATTTATGTTACGTGCTTCTTATCATAATTTAGAAAACACAGACATTAATGAAAGAATAATTCAGAATATCTTAATTATCTCCTAAATCATTTTATTATGGTATCTCTGAATCAGGATCCAAAAATTTTGATTGATAATATAAAAAAATAATTCAGAGGAGTAATACTCTGAATGTGAGGCATTTTAATTATATGTTATTCAATTTGTTTAACTTATATTTTCCTTTTTAGGAATATACAAGACTGATACAATATTTAAAATGTATGCTTAGAAAGGACTAAAAGTTCTTATAACAGTTTATGTTTATAAAATATAAATTCTAAGGGCTAAGGAATCATTTTGTCATTTTGTCAGTAACATTTTCTTTGCTATTGGTGTGTAAAATAATAATGCATCTTGTAATCATTGGATGAAGAACAGTGTGATCCAATAAAGATGGCAAATCTTAAGTTTTTACAATAGAAGATTTTCTTAAATTTTCTATACAATCAAAGCATCTATCCCCAAAGTGGGAGTATTTTGTCTTTTCATCTCTCTCTCTTTTTTAAGCTTATTTATTTTGAGAGAGGAGGGGAAGTGGGACAGAGAGAGAGGAAGAAAGAGAATCCCAAGCAGGCTCCGAGCTGTCAGGGAAGAGTTGGACACGGGGTTCAACCCCACAAACGTGGTATCACAACCTGAGCCGAAATCAAGAGTTGGACACTTAACTGACTGAGCCACCCAGGCACCCGTTGTCTCTTCATCTCTGGTCCTGATTCCTCTCACTTCTCTTTCTGGTCTTGTGTTGCCTACCACCTTCAGACAATGTGCGATTGTTGGGATGTCAGTTGTCATTCCTGTCATATTCTCTGATTTAATGGAAATGATTCAAAGGCTTTACCTTTATGGTTGATGTTCAATACAGGATTTGGGTATACCCCTCATTGGGTATATAGGCTGGGATGTTTTAATCTCTCTTACTTCTTTAACAGTGGGAACATTAAAACAGTGGCTTCCTAGAGAAGATGAGGGAAATGTGGGAATGGCCCCTGGCATCGAAGTAGATGAGGAACAACCAAGATCGGACGATGATGATACGTAAGTAGGTCCTATCCAGATGCCTGAGTGAAGCGCTGGTAGAAAGTGAAAATGCTGTTGTTGAGACTTGAACAATAGTCTCAGAGACCTAGCTAAGGAGACCAAGTTTTACTACACAGTGGGTTTGTTTCCAGGCTCTCTGTTCTTTTCCAATGGCATTGTTTCCTATCTCTGCAGGAGTGATGTTCTGTCTTAAATTACTGTGCATTTACCATATCTCTTGGTATGTGGTAGGACTAGTTTCATACCTTCTTGTCTCCATATCTTTTTCTTCAAAGTTATCTTAGCTATTGTTGCCTTAAGATATACTTAACACATACATCTTTGCATTTTATTGTAAAGTGTCATGAAAAGCTTTGTTGGGATTTTGATGAGAATGACATTACATTTGTTGAGTAATTTATAGGATTTGACATCTTTATGATCATAAATCTGAACATCCATGAATATAGTATAGCTTGCATCTCTTTATGTCTTTTCATAAAATATCCTTCAGCATTTTTGTAGTCTTATTCACAACATATAGGTACCACCTAACTTTTTTTGTTGTTGCTGTTGTCATTATTAAGGGGGTCATTTTTCTTTTACTGTGTTTCACCTTGGCTACCATGAGTGCATAGAACACTATTGATGTTGTATCCTGTAACCTTACTGAATTCTCTTATTAGTTCTAAAACTTGGAGTCTTTTGAATTAAAAAAATTTTATCATGTACTTTTAAAAAATTTTTTTTAATTTTTTAAAATTTTCATAGGTAATATAGTCACATGGCTCCAAATTCAGAGGTTAAACTTTGTCATAGTCTTCCTGCTATGACAATTCCTCTTCCCAGAGGCATTAAATATGCCTCATGTGCACACCTCCCCTGAGGAATTGCATTAAACTGTAAGCCAATATGTGTATCTTGTGTATGTGTGTATTCTTTTTCTTTTTTGTATGAAGTTTCATAGTGCACATACTCTCTTGCAACTTCCTTTTATCACTTAACACTGTAGCTTGAATACGTATCATAATGTACAAATAGTAATTTACATACTATTTGTATGTACATTTGTAATTGAATATTGTCAGATTGCCCTTCACAGAAGTTAACACCTATGAATACTTCCACTGACAGAGTACAAGAGTGCCTGTGACCTTGTACATTTTCTTGTTTAGTGTGTTACCAAACTTAAGGACGATTGCACAACTGATAGGTTAAAAAGTGACATTTAAGGTTACGTTTAATTAGCATTTCTTTTCTGAGTAAGGTTGTCTTTCCAAATGCTTAAGAACCATCTTTATTTCCTCATTGGAGACAATTATTCATAGCCTTAGCCATTTAAAAAATTAGGCTACTAACATTGTATTGATTTGGGGAACCTTGTGTATTTTAAGGAGATTAATGTTTTATCTATAATATGGCTCTAGAATATTTTCCCCAGTTTTTTTTTTTTTTTTAATTTTTTTTTAACGTTTATTTATTTTTGAGACAGAGAGAGACAGAGCATGAACGGGGGAGGGGCAGAGAGAGAAGGAGACAGAATCGGAAGCAGGCTCCAGGCTCTGAGCCATCAGCCCAGAGCCTGACGTGGGGCTCGAACTCACAGACCGCGAGATCGTGACCCGGGCTGAAGTCGGACGCTTAACCGACTGAGCCACCCAGGCGCCCCTTCCCCAGTTTTTTGTTTGCATTTTGATTTTATTTATAGTGGCTCATGATGTAGAAATTTCTTATTTTTTTATCTAATTAGGCTTATCAATTATTTCATAAGAAATGATGCCAGAATTTTTAAGTACTTTTATGATTTAATTTTCTGTTTAAATATTTTAATCCTCTTGGATTTCACTCATATTACACTGCAAAGTGTGGCTCTAACTTTGTTTTTTTCCAAATAACTCCTTCTTTACTCTAACACCATTTATTGAAAATCTTTATTTTTGCTACCAATTTAAAATGTGACTTCTATGACGTGCTACATTTTTATATGTGCTTGCATCCAATTCTTATTCTTGCTAGTCTAATTATTATATTATAAACATATTCATAATATGAATTATTATTTTGGAGGGCTAGTTCCCTTAAATACTTTGCTTTTGTCAGTATTTTTCTATCTAGTTTTGCTTGTTTATTTTTCCATACGAACATTAGAATCAACTTGTCTAGCAAGTAAAGGAGGGCAGGAAGGAAGGGAGGAGAGAATTTTCTCAGCCTGCTTCCTGGCAGTAGAATTTTAGAGTCCAGCCATTTCTTTTCAATTAGGATTGTCTGTTCCTAATTGAACCTTTTGGTTCAACCTGGCTATGTTTCTGCATATATATTTCTTTCAAAAATCACGTAGGTTTCTGCAAATCTTACTGGGATTCACTTCATTAGACAAAAGCCAGTTCCACAGATCTTTTTTACATAAGTGCTTCCCTGTCTTGAGCTTTTGCTTAGATTCTGAGGGACAACACCCTGAGGTTCTGTGGAAACCCTTCCGTTTGAGAATGATTTTGAGATTCTTCCACATTGACATGTGTACCAATTAGCCACTTCTTTTTATTGCTAGGCACTATTCCATTATATAGAATATATATAATTCTATATATATTATAGAATTATAATTTATAATTATATATAATTTATATATATTAGAATATATAATTATAATATATAAATATATTTGTATTTCTATAAAATATATATTATATATATAAAATACATAATATATATAATATATAATATATAATATATAATATATAATATATAATATATAATATATAATATATATATTACCACAATTTAGTAATACATTCACCTAACAATTGATGTTTGGATTGTTTCTAGTTTTGGGCTATTATAAATAAAGCTGCTATGAATATTTATGTACATGTCTTTGTGTGGACATAAATTCCATTTCTCATGAGTAAAACTGTAGGAGTGGAATGACTGAGTTGTTTGGTAGGTGAATGTTTAACTTCTTAAAAAACTGCCAAACTATTTTCCAAAGTGGTTGTGCCATTTTACATCCCCCTGTTGAATGGTGTATAAGATTTCTAGTTGCTCTACATCTTTATCAACACTTGGCATGATCAATTTTTAAAAATTTAACCAATCTTGGGCGCCTGGGTGGCCTAGTCGGTTTCGGCTCTTGGTTTCAGCTCAGGTCGTGATCTCGTGTGTTTGTGTGTTCCAGCCCCGCGTCGGGCTCTGTGCTGGCAGCCTGAAGCTTGCTTGGGATTCTCTCTCTCCCTCTCTCTCTGCCCCTCCCTCCCTCACACTGTCTCTGTCTCTTTCAAATAAGTAAATAAACTTTAAAAATAATAAAAATAAATAAAAGGAAGATAAAAATAAAAATTTAACCAATCTAATGGGTATGTGTGGTGTCTATGTAGTTTCTGAGTTACAGGCATTATTTAGATAGCCTTGCTACCAGTTCTTTGTTAGATATATATATTTTGCCAATATATATTGGCCAGTATTTTCCCAAGATTTCTGTCTGGGATTTCTTGTTATGGTATGATTCAGGTTTGAAGTTTCTGACTAATGCATTTTTTAATCACTTTCAAAAATCAGAGTTTCCAATTTATTTGCATTTTGGACAGAGACCATCATCTGAGTTTTAGTGGTTTGGAAAAGTTTATTGGGACTCCCTTTGCTATTCAGTATAGTATTAATTTTGTGACAGTTATATATGTACTTGAAAAAAATGCATATTCTTACTATTCTGGGGGTACGTATGTTCTATATAATTATCAAGCTTAAAACATTTTTTCGTTAAACTACTCTATGGATTTTATTTCCCCTTTATCACTTCTAGATAGAAGTACATTAAAATCTTCAGCTGTGTTTGTGGCTTTGATCATTTCTCCTCATATTTCTATCTCCTTTCAATGTACTTTAAATATATGGAAGCTGTGTTCTAATTTATGATTGTAATATCAGTTTGATAGAGTATCCCCCCTTTTTACATTATGTATTGTAATTTTTGTCCCTATTAAAGCTGTTTGCCTTAAATTCTATTTTGTCGGATACTGACATTGCTATTCCAACTTTTAAGTTATTTTATTTAACTTTTAAGTATTTTTCTGACATGAATTTTTTTTTTATTTTTATAATTTCCATATGGTTTCATTATAATGTGTTTCTTATAAAATGCATGTAGTTGGTTGATTTGCTTCTTGTCCTGTAATAACCTCTGTCTCTTAATTAATTTAATATAATAAAAATCATTAGAATTACTGACATATTTGGGGTTCACTCTATATTTTAAGCTTGATTTTGTATTTTCTGTTTGTTATCATTTGTCATTCCCTTCCCCTCCTGTTTTCTAACCTTATGTTACAATCACAAACTTTTCTGTATTACTCCTGTTTTCTCTGTACTAGTTTTAAAGACACAGATTATATTTCTATTCTTTTAATAGCTAGCTTTTATGTACTTCCTACAGATTTATCTAACAAATTCAGAAGTTGTTCAGTTATCTTTTTTTCTTCCCAAATATGACGAACACCTTTAACCGCTAAAACCCTTCCATTCTAATATTGTTATCTAGGGTTACAATTTTACTTAAAAAACATTTTTTTATTGTGGAAAACTTCAAACATAGTGAAAGTATAGAGAACAGCATAATGAACCCTCTTGTATTCACCATCTTTACTGCCTGCCCCCCGTACCCCTACACTTTTTTTTTAAGGTTTGGAACATTTTAAGTCTGAGACATCAAGTCATGTAATCCAATTTTACCTTTTTTTTTTTTTTGATGAAATATATATATTTTACTCTCAAACCTAACTCAGTTTGCCATTATAGTTTATCATTCTTTGAATTTGCCATGGTTTTTTCTAGTCTGTGCTTTTCTTCCTATTTCAGTTTTCTTCTTGCTGATGTATATTCTCTAATAATTCTTTAAGATAATATTCTCTAATAATTCGGTGGGTGGTAAATTTTGGATATGTTTGCATATCCAAAATTATTTTATTGCTTTATTTATAATTCAGCTGGGTATACAATTTTAGGTTGACAATGGTTTTTCTCCTGATCTTTATTGTTGATGAGAAATATGCTGATTGTTTTTCCTTTATAGATATGCTCATTTTCTCCCCAGCATGTTCATAATTTTATCTTTGTGTTCTTATGTTTCACTGTTATATGTCTGGGTCTGGATTTCTCTTTTATCCTGCTTGGCTCACTTTCTTGTGAGGACCTATGACTGTCTTTAGTTCTGGAACATTTTTACTTATTACTTTTCCAAATGTTTTTCTTATTCCCTCCATTGTGGCCCTCAAAACAGATATGTTTTGGAGCTTCTCATTCTGTCCCCAGTAACATCTAATTGTACTTTTGTATTTTTTATTCATCTCTGTTCCATTCTGGGTGAATTCTTGAATACTATTTTCAAACCTATCTGGGTATCATCTATTAAGTTTTTTTTTAGTTTATTTATTTTGAGAGAGAGAGAGAGCATGAGCAGGGAAGGGGCAGGGAGAGAGGGAGAGAGGGAGAGAGAGAATCCCAAGTAGGCTCCATACTGTTGGCACAGAGCCTGATGTGGGGCTCAAACTCATGGACCATGAGATCATGACCTGAGTCAAAACGAAGAGTTGGACACTTAAACAACTGAGCCACCCAGGTGCCCCATCATCTATTAAGTTTTTAATTTAAATGATTATGTATCCCTAAGGTTCATAATTGTTTATATACTTATGTGTTGTTTAATTATTGCATAATTATTTCCCCTAATTTGAAAACATTTTAAAATGGATGCTGTGCTTTATCTTTTTGAGCATACTTACTTTAAGAGCATTATAAAAATCCTCCATAAAAGTTAATAAATCTGGACTTAACCCCTGCTCCAACTTTAAATAAAATTTCTTGCCTATCTTTCTTACCATTAGATTTATTCATGTGTTTTGGAATTTTAGTTTATAGGCTTATTTTGTTTTAAAGTTTCATTTTGAAGTTTTGTTTTTTAAATTTTCTTTCTTCCCTTTCTGTCTCTGTGCTCCTCCTGTGTATCTGCCCTGCATGCTCTCCCCCCATCCACCTCACTGTTGTCATGTGACCATGCCTCCTACCTCACAGAGATAGCATGTGGTTTGTAAGCGGAACGGTCTTGATTGTCTAGGTCCGTAACTGCTCTGTCCACAGAAGTCCTCATTGCCTTCTCTCTATCTTCCTTCTCAGACAAAAAAACTGTCTCCCTTCCTGCTGAAAGCACATCCTGGCATGGGTACTCTGAATCCCAGCCTTTTTCAGAGAACTTGTCCCTGTCTGTTATCTGTCTTTCTCCCCCATTTTTTTTTTTTTTTTTTAGAGCGAGAGAGACAGATTGTGAGTGGGGCAGAGGCAGAGCAGGGGAGAGAGAGAATATTAAGCAGGCTCCATGGTCAGCATGGAGTCCAATGCAGGGCTCTATCCCATGACCCTGGGGACATGACCTGAGCCAAAATTAAGAGTTGGGTGCTCAACTGACTGAGCCACACAGATGCCCCTCTCTGTTATTTTTAATGTCTCTCTATTTCCTACTTTCTCTCAGCATATAAACGTGCCCAAATCTCTCCCATCTTGAGAAACACCAAAAAATCACTGCCTTCATGTTCTCAAGTTAACACTGTCCTTTCAGAGCCAGGCTCCCCTCAGAGGAGTTTAACCTCCTTGTTGTCACTTGCTTACCTCCTACTGCTTTCTTGATCCACTATAGAATCACTCCTGCCACACAGCAGGCCAGAAATGTTCTTGCAAAGGTCATCTATTACCTTGAAATTGCCAGGTCCAACTGTCATTTCTGTCTTCCTCTTACTTGGCTGCTCCCTATCTGGAAATTCTCTGCCTCCTTGGCTTCCATGATGAACACTTTCTTGGCTCTTACCAGATCTTCCTCAGCCTCTTTACTTGCCATGTAGATATCTGGGATTGTTGACATGGTTTTCTTGGTCTCTTGCCTTCTTCCCTTCTAAAAATATCAGTGTTGAGGTCTTAGATGTAATTTCAGTTCCTCGTCCTACTAATTAGTATCTGTGAGACCTTGGGCAAGTTTTATTAACCTCTCTGAGCCCAGATTCTTAATAAATTGATGGTGGATATGTCTACCTCAAATTGTTGCTAGTATTAGATGAAATACAGTTATGTAAGTGCTCGAGGGCAGTCACTGGTATATAATAAGGGCTCACTATATGGCAGCTGTTTTTTATTCTTTTATTATTTTTTCTCTTCTTCACTTTTTAAACATAAGAGTAGATGGGTATTAATAAATATAATTAAAATTGTCAAACACAAGTCCAACTAAATAGAATACTGATTATCCCAACATTGGTTTTTTGTCATTCTTAGGAAAACCAGACGGATATAATAAATAATGCATTACGTAGGGGAAAATGCATCTATTAAATTGCTCAAGTGGGAGTGGGAAATGAGAAGGGAAACTACCTTTCATATGTATTTTTAATTATTTTGATATCATAAAGTTGATTTTTAACTCTTATTTCAGAAATTTTGAAGAATCTGAAGATGAGTTGAGAAATGAAGTAATAGAATCCCTAGAAAAACTTGCTACTTCTAAAGAGGAAGAAAACAGAGAAGAGTCTCCTGGTTTTTCTAAGGGTGCTGGAAAGTTAGGAGGAGAGGAGATAAGCATACAGAAATATGCAGCATTCAGTGAAGGTTTAGAGAATATTTCTACTCGATCTAATGACAAAGTATGCATTGCTGATGAAAACCAAGAAACATCAACAACCCATCAAAATGTACAAGTGTGATTATTGTACTTTTTCTTATGTGATAAGTTAGTATCTATTAGGTATAGTGTCTGGGCACAAGTCATTAATATTCATTCTGTAAGAGTTTTCCAGTCATCCCAGGGGTTTATTAATTTTTCTCCCAATTTAGACAGTAAGGCTAATTTGAGTATAGAAATTAATATTTTTACTTTAAAATTTCTACCAAGAAATCTTTCAGACAGTAGATGTGATAGGCAGAGGAATGAGTCTCTCTTCCTGCCACCCCGCAGCACACCCAGTGATGTGAATATATTGTTACATGGTAAAGGGGAATTAAGGTTGCAGGTGGAAGTAAGGCTGCTACTCAGCTGACCTTCAAATAGGGGAGGGTGTTTTTGATTACCCAGGTGGGCCCAATGTAATCAAAGGGTGTTTAACAGCGGAAGGAGGCAGAAGAGAGAACCAGAGAGATGTCAGGGTGAGCGGGGATGAGCCTGGTGCTGCCGCCTTTGAAGATGGAGGAACATGCCATATGCCAAGGAATACAGGCAGCTTCTAGAATCTGGGAAAGGCCAGGCCATGGACTTTCCCGAGAAGCCCACAGAGGGAACACAGTCTTGCTGACATCTTGATTTTGGCTTCTGGAAATCCACTTTAGACTTCTGACCTACAGAATTGTAAGATAGTAAATTTGTGTTGTTTTAACTAAATTTGGTAAGTTTAAATTTGATAAATTTAACTAAATTTGTTAAGACAATGGTAGAAAACTAATACAATGTACAAACAAATTCATTTAGAATAATCTGCCATTATAGAAAACTGTGATTTGGGGATTTCTGAAGTCATACTGAATACACTTTTCTGAAGCTGATGTTGACACTCAAGAGAGTAGGGTAATTGAGCAAAGAGAGGATCAAGGCCCATCATGTTAATTACACACCAAATATTCATTTTATTATGTTTTATTGAATTAATTTCTAATAGCTTCAAATGTATAGATTATAAGCTTCTTGAAGGCAAGAAGCCATCATCTTACTTACATCTTATATCTTACTTACATCGTATGCTGATCTTTTTATATATGGTGCTTAGCAGAGAACAATCCCAGTGTTGAACATGTGCCTGGAGTTTAATAGATATTTGTTGATTTATTGTGTTGCTTCTATGAAGGACAGAGTGGTTATAATTCTAAGTGGTAGAATTCTCCCTGAAATAGATGCTCTGGAATAAAAATAAAACTGAAATTACACATTAATACATTGCTAAGCCAATGAAACAAGGATGAGGAGGGGTTGGCCACAATATTTCTAAGGTCTGCTTAGTATTTACATTTGATATAATTTTATTAAATGTGGGGAAAATATCAAGATTCCCCTAACTGTCGGATGCATCCTGTATTTTCCTTGGTGAAAGTTCCTTTCAGCTTGGTGTAAGTTCCTTTCAGCTTGGTGTATAGGGTTTCAAGCTGCTCTTTAAGGGAGATGGCTCAGTATGGTCACATCATGAGGCTGAGAATATTTAAAAATTTCTTACCACTGTTAATTTCAACCGTGGTAACACATGACCCCGAAAGATTAAAGCATCATTAATCCTACTGACTCTTACTGGTCAGCGTATACGTGTTTTACTTTTGGAACATTATGTGGTTAAGGCATAATAAATCTGTTAATATGCTTCATTTAATCCTCATTCTAGATAGTAATTGAATGCATGGAGAATGAAACTTGGTTCCTGAAAATTCCAAAGATCCAAAGACCAGTCAGTTATATGCAGAGAAAAAGGAAAAAAAGAATGAATGTTTAGGGTCAATGTTTAAGGGGCGCCTGGGTGGCTCAGTCGGTTAAGTGTCCGACTTCAGCTCAGGTCATGATCTCCCAGTTTGTGGGTTCAAGCCCCGTATCGGGCTCTGTGCTGACAGCTGAGCCTGGAGCCTGCTTTGGATTCTGTGTCTCCTCTCTCTCTGCCCCTCCCCAGCTCACGCTCTCTCTCTCTCTGTCTCAAACATTAAAAAAAAAATTTTTTTTAAAAAGGTCAATGTTTAAGAATAAGCCTATCAAGTTTGCTCCAATGACAAGATGTGTGGCTAAAGTCTCCTTTAGCTAACAGCCACCAATCCTTATTCATTGTAAGATTTTAAAATCTTTGCTGTAAAGTAGGAAGTATTCATTGTGATAAGTATACATATCTTCAAGGTTTTTCAACCTACGTCAGCTCCTAATTCACCTTACCCATCTTACGTACACTGTTATCTAAATCATGTTCTTGAGGCACAATTGATTACTTTATTCTGGGTTTAGACGTAGCTGCATTTATTAAGTTGAAACTATTGATTACACCTGCATGTGTTTTTAGAATAAATTTTATTAAAAATTATGCATCTTAGTAACTATGTACCCTAGCTATCAAACTGATCATTCTTTAAATGTGTACAAACTTTTAACTTCCCTTTTAAGTATCTTGTACCATGTATAGTCCAAGTGAGCACGTAGCACTCGAATATTAGAACGGATGCTTCTTTGAAGCCAAGGGTGGCCTTAGATTTAGGGTGGGGACAGAGGAAAAAGAATTAGCTGAGGAACAGTGGGAGAGGTAGGGGAAATTACAGGGGCATAATGTGATTCTAGTAATTTGCAGAATTGCTTCTCATGGTTAACTTTTTTTGTTGTACCCACTGAAAGATTTAGCACAGACACCCTATTCATATTAGAGTCCTGGAGTCTAGGGTACATTCACATAATTAAACACAAATATTCTGAAAGCACTGATAATTACAGGGGCTACTCTCTCAGAATTTTGTCTATGACTTTGTAAAAAAGAAACCCCCAAATTATTAAAACATATGAAGTTCTGCAGTGTTTGGTAGGTCTGAAATATTCATTAAAAGGAAAAAGTCTATTAACCCTGACAACCTATTCTTCTTGGGTACTAGAGGCGAGACAATTTTACTTTATCTTTAAATTTTTCATTTTTATTTTTTAAATTCTTGGCATGTGGAGCTTAGAAGTACTGGTAGTAGATAACAAGTAATTCCGAATTGAGAGCCTGCATGAGGGGGACAAATACACCATATGCGGAAAAGTATCCAAGAGACTGAAAACCACTTCCTATCGTACTTAGAGACAAACAGATTTTGTATCTATTAAAGTCATATTTAGATACAAGTAGAGATACAAAGAACAGGTATTTTGTTATGCACAACTGAAATAAGAATGTGCATCCCCACTGCTGTGGGTTCAAAATATACTGTTTGGACCACTCAAAAACAATGTTTTACAGGAATAGTCACTCAAGAGTTCTTCAGACAGACAGCAGACATATTGCTTTGATGCTTTCCATGGTTATCGGTCCTTCCAAAAAAAAAAAAAAAAAGATGTCCTATCATATTAGGAACAGGGAAGATGAACATATATGCAAATTATGTTTCCAGTGATGTTTGTGACAAATGAAAAAATAATTTTGAAGAAACAAGATTAAGAAATGCTTTATGGGATTTCAGAAACCTTTCTTCCTTTACTTCTTAGTCCCTTTCAATTTCTTTATCTTTATTCTCATGATTTTCTATGGGCTGATGGGTAAACTGAGGGGGCGGTGGTATGGATCTTACCACAAAAGACTAGCTGTAAGATAAGAAAGTGAACTGGGCTGGAGTCAGAAGTCCCAGGTTATAATCCCGATTTTTGTCCTTAAACAGCTTTGTGAAATGGAGTCTTTAGGTCTTTAAATTATTCTTGTCTGTAAAGTTGAAAGGAAGAAAACTGGATTAGAGGATTTGTAGGGTTCCTTCCAACTCCAATGTCCACTAGTCTTCTTTCTCTTTTTAAATGTTTTTTTTTTTTTTTTAATTTTTTTTTTTTTCAACGTTTATTCATTTTTGGGACAGAGAGAGACAGAGCATGAACGGGGGAGGGGCAGAGAGAGAGGGAGACACAGAATCGGAAACAGGCTCCAGGCTCCGAGCCATCAGCCCAGAGCCCGACGCGGGGCTCGAACTCACGGACCGCGAGATCGTGACCTGGCTGAAGTCGGACGCTTAACCGACTGCGCCACCCAGGCGCCCCTATTTATTTTTTTTTTAAGAGAGAAAGAGCACAAACAGGGGAGGGCAGAGAGGGTGACAGAGGATCCAAAGCGGGCTCTGCGCTGACAGCAGAGAGCCTGATGTGGGGGACTCAAACTCATGAACTGAGAGATTATGACCTGAGCCAAAGTTGGATGCTTAACTGACTGAGCCACCCAGACGCCCCCATCTTTCTTTTCTGAACTGAATCATCTCCACCCAAAGCTATGTTGGTGTGTCCTATCATCCTGGGCCTCTGTTTTGCTGCTTTTTGACCTGATGACAGAAGGTGGCCTGTAGATGAGTCAACGACTGGACGTAGACGATGAAGCTGGCCAGGTCGGTGACTGGATGAGAGGAGTTTGGGAGGAAAAACATACCTCTTTCACATGCTCCTAACACAAAAATGTATCAGATTGACGTAGAAAGACAGATACATGATTTCACTCATGTGGAATTTGAGAAACTAGATGACCATAGGGGAAGGGAAGGAAAAATAAAATCCAGAGAGGGAGGCAAACCATAAGAGACTCTAAATACAGAGAACAAACTGAGGGTTGATGGTCATGGGTGGTTGGGGGGGCGGGGAATTTGGGTGATGGGCATTGAGGAGGGCACTTGTTGGGATGAGCACTGGGTGTTGTATGTAAGTGATGAATCACAGGAATCTACTCCTGAAGCCAAGACTACACTGTATGTTAACGAACTTGACAATAAATTTAAAAAAAAATATATATATATATATGTATCAGACTGTGCAGGAGGTGGATTCACTGAACTAGAAGGAGCTAATTATGTGTGCAGAAAATGCCAAACGCTGTAGTTCTCTGTAATTGCATCTGCACAGCCACATACTTTTCGTGCTAGTTATTCAGCACAGAAGTCCCGTTAAATGTGTACTGATTCGTAGCTACTGACTTAGTAACCACTCGCCTACACTGAACCCTAATGCATTAATAAGGAGGATTACGAAAGACATATACTATAAATTGTTATCTTTAAATTACTTTATAAAGGTACCTTTAAAAAACTTGGATAGTTATCCAGGTATTTTTCACATACTTTCCATCTCAGAATCACCAGGAGGTAGTGAGGACAGGTATTAACATCTCCAGATTATAGATGTAGAATGTAAGTTTCAAAAAGATTAAGCAGCAGCTTGAGTATTAAGAGATCAGATGTTTGCAAATGATGACACAGGGATCAGGCCCAGGTGTTTTGCTAGTCCGGTGCTCTTTTCAAAATGCCACCTCATCATCTTACAAGGCATGATGCTGATAGCGGAGACTGGGTGGACGGATCTGGCTACTCTATCATGGCTATCAGAAAAACAACTTATCAAAGCGATCTCACTCAGACCTTCTGAACAACTTAAACCTAGCTTCCAGCCTCCTGCGATGTGGAAATGTGAAGGGATGATGAGAGCATCCTTCTCAAATGTACTGATAGCACCAAACAAAAACCTAATTTCACAAATATGGAGCTGTGGGAAGGATCGCTGGAGGCCTCCTGGCCTCTGCGAGCCGACACATGCCCACAGGGTGGTCCCAGTCCCTGCCTTTTCACTACAAGCTTTCAGAACATGATTAAGCCTGCCTAAAGTCTCTTTTCTCTTTTAAGAGAATCTTTAGATATATCTAAGAAGGTCATCCACAATTACTATTTAGGATTTAAATGGACTAGAATTTTTCTGTGTTCCCAAGATAGCAGAACATTTCTAAAGTACCAAACTATTAATTATCAGTCTTCCATTTTCCTTTCAACATTTCCTTTTTTTCTAAAGGTAAATTCTCTTTCCTGGGTTCTAAAGTACAGTGATTTGACAAACAGGACTTGAAAAATGTGAATTAGACCAAAATTAAGATGGTTGGTTCATTTTTTTCTTTGAGATCCATATTTTTCAGAATTTGAGACAAAATCCTAATCTAAAATTTTTTCATTTAAACAATTTAGGTAATTTTGACCTTTGTCATTTTCACTGAAATAAATATCCTGTCTGTATACATACTGCTGAGAGCACTGCTTAGGCTGACTTTATTACAATACAGAAAAAGCTTAGAAAAATTACTCACGAATGAAGGTATGTCGCCATTTTATATAAAATATCTTTCATCTGTACAGATATGACATTATTTGAATAAGCTCTCCACAGATGACAGGAACGCCAGTTCAAACTCCTGATCAGAGAATCTGCTTACAGATGCCCGAGCACTGCTTCGGATTTGGAGTCTCTTTTCCTCAGACATGGAAAGAATATGAGCCATGGTTTCCGCGTAGCCTTCTTCGCTTTCAGCCAGAAATCCAGTTATCTCTCCTTCGTGAGGGACGACGATGTCAAGCTTGGGGCCCCCTGAATTGTGTGCGAGGATAATCGTGCCAGCTGCCATACACTCGACAACTCCTGAGAAAGAAACAAAACCATGTGGTCTTTGAACTTTCTGAGAGTGTTCACAAGAACAAGGATGAGAAGAAACCTCTATAAATTTTAGGACACTCATGAGAAATTTAACCACATGTCTGTTGGGCCTATAAATCTGCTCACTTAAACTTCCATGGTGTCAAGTAATTTTAAGTTTTTTAGTTTTTGGCCTTCACAATAATGCCACTTGGTTCTTAATTGAAACAGACAGGCAGGCGAGAGAACAGTCTGTAAAAAACAGATCCCTGCAGGTAATAAAATGAAGTACACTACAGAATGCTGGCAAGATGGCAGACTGAAAGATAAAAGGTGTAAAGAGATACCAAAAGCAAAATTTCAGGAGTTCCAATTCCAGCAGTAGGAGGTTGCCCTCCTCCCTCTACTTCTTCTTCTTTGCTGGCTCCTCCTCTTCTGCCCACTTCTGAACCCTGCTCGTTCTCAGCATTTTGCAGCAGGGGCCTCTTCTCACTGGGCACTTTCCCTAGGCCGCCTGACCCTCTTCCGTGGGGCTTCCGTAACGACCCGGACGGCAACGAACTCCTCCGTCTGTGTTTGCTAGTCAGGTCCCTCACCTGCACTGCAGACTCATAGAGACAAGTGTCCACTGTACACACCCACCTCCGTGTCCTGCAGATCACTCTAACTCTACCTGCTGGGAACCTGGCTCATCAACTGCCTCTCCTCTTGGGACTGTGTCTCGAGGTGACAGCCATCCACTGTTCATACATTTGCCTACACTCAAAACCCCAGGAGGTCCTCTTGGACTCTTCTCTCTCCTTCACGTAAGACGTCCAATTAATCACCACGTCCTGTTCAATCCTGCCTCAGAATTTCCCTCGAGCGTGTTTGCCTACCGTGTTTGTACCACAGCACGTCACCCAGGTTGCCAGGGCAGCCCAACACATCCTCCTGCCTTCCTCCCCTGGCCCTCCCTGCTCCTCACTGATCCACCCCTCCACGGCAACCACAGTGAACTTGAGGAAATAGAAATCTTTTAAATCCAATACTCAAAATCAGTCTATCTTTTCCCACTGGCTTCACCTGGCCCCAGCTCCCCTCTCCATCAGCGTGCTGTTCCTCCTGCGTGCTCCGGCCATACCGAACCCTTAGTTCCCTGAGTGCACCTGCTAGTGCCCTTATGGTCCCACCTGTCACGATGCTGTTCCCTCTGCTGGATATTCTCCCATCTCTTGCAAGGCTAACTTCTAATTACTGTTCAGGTCCCAGCTTACGCACCACACCACTTCCTCGGGCAACTGTTCTCTGACCTCACAAATCTGTTAGGTGTTTCTCTTGGGTGCTTCAAATCACCCTGCACTTGCCCTGGCACAGCACTTACCACCGTGTCCAGTAAAGTGCTGTTTAACTGGTCTGTATCACACACAGAGCTGGAAGTCTTGGAAGGGAACAACAGGTCCTGTCTCCCAGTCATTTTCCCAGCACCCGCCACGTGCCTGGCACACTGAATGCTCCAGTAAGTCTCCATGGGAGGAGGCACAGGGAGTCAGACCCTGTGCAGAAGGTCTGAATCAAAAAGTTCTTGCTGTATGTCTGGGCTCAGTAATGTGCGACCCACTAGGGATAGACAGGAGGGTAAGAGAAATCATAGCCTTAGCACAGGAGACTTCACTTTATGTTTTTCCATTTTCCCTGAACACCTAGCAGTGTGGACACAAAGCAGCCATTTGAGAAATAGATGTTGAA
The DNA here is from genome assembly GCF_018350155.1 of Leopardus geoffroyi. Lineage (NCBI taxonomy): Eukaryota > Metazoa > Chordata > Mammalia > Carnivora > Felidae > Leopardus > Leopardus geoffroyi. Next base: position 19,484,793 of record NC_059326.1, read on the forward strand.
CCAAATTAGACACAAGACAGCAGTTGACTTTATACCAAATGAATAAACAGGAAGTCAGGATATAGAGAGCAGCTTGTGCTAGAATAAACAAGAAAGGCTAAATTAAAGGCTAAGGAGATGAAAGTCAGACACTTATAATGGGATTTGGCAGAAAAAGGAGGGTAGGCCATTTCAATAATGGGTAGGGAATCAACAGAAGAAACAACAGAATTGCCATGAGGAGCCCTGTCAGCTCAGCTTTTGGTGTACATGAAAATCACCTGATGAGCTTTACTGAAATACATCTACCTGGGCCCCACCCAGAGATTCGGATTTGGTCCTTCAGTGAGATTAGGCCAGGAATCTGTACCAGTCCAGACACAGAGTTAGGTGGGGCAGAGAAACTGGTAGGTAAGAGCAGGGGCTGAGTTAGGATCCAAGCTCTATCTCTTATTGCTAAGGCTGAACAAGGGCAAGTTCAAAACCTCTCTGTGCCTGAGTTTCTTTATTCGTCAAATGGAAATAATAGTACATCAAGCAGGGTTTCAGAGAGGATTAAATCAGATAATACTTGTAAAGATCTCAACAGTGACTTATGCACAGTAAGCTGTCAATAAATATCAGCTATTATTATTGACTACATACTGTTATGTCCTGCGGGGTCTCAAATGAAAAAAGTTTACTTGGCAGACTGGGAGAGGAGAATTAGACCTGTTGTGAACTTCTAGAGTATTATTATTTTATCAGCAGAACCCAAATGTACATCTCATGACACCAAACGAGTTGCTGAAAGGACAAACTCACCAATCCCAAAATGCTCGTTCCACATGGTGTGCAGACCAATTGTTGCTTCAGACAAGTAAGTCTTTAACTCATCAAATGGAATGTTTATTTTAAATTCCACATCTTCTTGAACTCCCAGATCCTCAGAAAGCTTTCTCAGTTGGTTTACCCTGAGCTCATCATCTTGGTTACGACACCCTCCAATGAGGACAAGTTTAAGGGAAGGAAGTGATCCAGCCACCTTCTTATTCAGCAATTTAGCAAAGGCTTTGATCTGCAAAGGATGATTCTTTTCAGGCCGGAACTGGCCAATGGAAACCAGCAAATGTCCTGGGGTTGTCTTTTTCTCGTGTAAGGGAATGTCCAGAAAGGTCTGTACATCACAAGGTGGGTAAACAATATTAGTGCAATTCCCGACTTTCCACAGTGAGAGAATGTGGTTTAGTGTCCAAGAAGAATTGACCATCACTACATCACTGCAAGAACCCACAAGTCCATAAATAAAAGCAAATAAATAGTAATAGATGAGCTTTACTTTGCTGAGAAAAGGATTCCTGGTAATGAAGGCTGCGTTATTAAATCCGACATTTTGGTTCTTCACTACAGACAGCATATCGGTGCTGATCGTGGGATAATGAACGTAGCTGCCAATGCGACAACCACCTAGATACTTAAACAGAGGCAGTGTGAACGCGTATCCCATTGAATCGATGTAAACGTCAGGAACACACTGCATTAGAGCTTCCCAGCCAAGAAAAATGGATCCTAGACTTTGGCCCAGCAGTGTGAAGTGAGGATAGAGCGAATCTTCCACAAGGTAGCGTTTCCTCAGGAAAACAAACTTCACTGGGTGAGTGAGCCTGATGTTAAATCTTCGGAAAGCACCTTCTAGAATCTGTTGACCACTGACGTTCACGTCACCAGTATACACAACATAAATTGCTTCAGGATACCTAAAACAGAATGCAGTAGTTAAGATTTTCACTGGTTTAGGTTAAAATCGAGCAGAAAAGTTGGAGATAATTATTTTGTCACAATCATAAAGAAGGTTATTTCTATATTGAAAAAAAATGTTTTCCACTGTTTTTCCTTCATTGCACTTGGTCTGCTGATCCCGAGTCCTCTGCTGTCCTGGGAGTTAAATGTTAGTCCTCCAAATGAGACTTCGAGTTCTTTGCTATTTCCTCTTCTGAGAGTTTTGCATAGAGCAGACATCAACAGAAATTGCTGACATTTCCGCTTTTATGAAATACACAGAAACTTTATTCTGACGACCTTTTCAGTATAAAATGGTAATATCAATAACGTACTCCTAAACAAGAGTTAAAACTTACTAAATGTATCTTTAGACAGGATCATAGATGCTAAAGTGTTACTCTATTTTTATCTGAGAAATGCAATAAGATTCTAAAAGCTAGATCAGGTGCCTGCATCAAAATTAGATAGGGTATAATAATAATGGAAGTCTTTAAAAGTATATATTCTTATGACTATGCTTTTGGCATTTGCTCTGATGGTGTTTTTGGCTACTGAGTCATAAAACATTTCTTAAGTATCTAGTATGAGCTACTAGGTTCAGGGATTAGAGGGTCTTTACTCTCGAGGAGCTGAGTTCAGTGGGGAAAACAGATATATAAACAGAAAACTGCAAAACTGTGATATGTGTTGATAAAGACAGCCAAGGGATGCTGTGCAGACCCGAAGGATGAGCATCTAACTGCACTTCCCCACAGGCAGAATGATCCTTAGACTGAGGTGTTTTTTGTTTTTTTTTTTTTAACGTTTATTTATTTTTGAGAGACAGAGAGAGAGGGAGAGAGCTTGCACACATGAGCAGGGAGAGGGGCAGAGAGACAGAGAGAATCGCAAGCAGGCTCCGCACTGTCAGTGCAGAGCCCGAAGCGGGGCTCAAACTCCAGAACCGTGAGATTATGACCTGAACTGAGATTAAGGGTCAGATGCTTAACCCACTGAGCCACTCGGGTGCCCCTGGAATGATCCTTATAAAACGTAAAAACGATTGTCATCTCCGATTGCTTAAAGATGGCCACAAATTCTTTGACACTTATCAAGTGGTGGGATCTGTGTCCCTTCCACTGGAATGACAGGCTCTGTGACTGCTTTTACCAATAGACTATGTCAAAGGTGACATTTTGCCAGTTTCTAGAGCCAAGTTCTATGGGGATGGTAATTTCTGCTTTGCTCTAGAGAAGTCAGCTGTCACATAAGACGTCCAACTATCCTGAGACTGCCATGTTGTGTGCAAGCCCAAGCGAGTCACGTAGAGAGGCTGCGGGCGACAGAGATGCCTGACCAGTGTTCCCCACCCTCACCCACTGTCACTGTTGCAATCATCCCAGCCCAGGAAGCAGGTATGTTAGTGGAGAAGCCTTCAGATGACTTGGAGCCAGCTGCCATCTAACTGCAGCAGCTTGGTATGCAGGATTTCAAACAGGGCCCATCAATCCCCAAACTGTGAAAAATAATGAGAAATTCTTGCTTTAGCCATCACGTTTTGGGGTGGCTTGTCACGTAGCAATGGATAAGCAGAATATCATCTCTCCGTCTGAAACACTCATATAGTTTCCCACAGCACTTAGAATACCAGCTAGACTCCTCACTCTACTCACTCAAGCCCTGAGTAATCTGGGCCCTGCCTCCGCTCTCTCACGTGCCCACAGGGTCAGCCAAACTGGATTCCTTTCTCTGAACAAGACAGGCTCCTTCCAGTCTTGGGGGACTTGCAAGAGTTGTTCCCTCCGTTTTGAACTCTCTTTTCTCATCTTCACTGTGTTTTCCTGAGGCAGATGGTATGGCATGTGATTTACAACATGGGTTCTGTAATGCAGTTCCCTTATCTGTCAAATGAGGGTAACGGTAACAACCTCGTAAGGTTACTCTGAAGATTGAGTGAGCTGACACGTGTAAAACACTTCAAACAATGCCTGGCACATAGTAAATGCTCAGTACACATCAGCTGCTTTTGTCATTTACACTTCAGTGAAGTATCACCTCCTTGGAGATTTTCCCTACTTACTCAGTACGGAATCATTCCCGGGGCACCCGAGTGGCTCTGCCGGTTAGGCATCTGACTCTTGATTTCGGCTCAGATCATGATCTCATGGTCATGAGATCAAGCCCCAAGCTCTGCTCAGTGCAGAGCCTGCTTGGAATTCTCTTTCTCCCTTTCTCTGCCCCTTTCCAATTCTTTCTCTCTCTCAAAATAAGTAAACATTAAAAAAATAAAGTATGGAGTCCTATTTTAATTTCTTGCGTAGCATCTCTCACCATTTGGTATTTTTCTTTTTAGGTATTATTTTGTCTCCTCTCCACTAAAATCTAAGATCCATGATCTATTTTGTTCACCATTCAATCTCAACTCAACAGTGCCTGACACAGAGTAGGTCCCCAAGAAATATTTCTAGATCGAATGAAAAGTGTATTGTAGTTTATGCTGAGTCAGGAGAGGCTTGTAGAAATTAGCTGAGGAGAAAAAGGTCAGAAAAAAAAAAGGAACACCGTATGGAAAGGCAAGGAATCTATAGAGAGAGCCTGATGCTCCTAGTTCAGTGTGCTAAGCAAAGTACACATGAAGGAATGGGGAGGGATGAAAAATAAAATGTGGCAAGAACAAGATGAAAAAGTATCTTCTATGTCCTACTGAGGATTTGGACTTCTTTCACTGCAGGTGACTTGGGAATAACAGAGTTTGCTGGGGAGTACAGTAGAGCTATCACAAAACTTTACCACTGCCCTCAAGAGTGAGAGAATCCAGGTAGACAAGTTAATGCACAGAGTTAGGAGAAGGAAAGAGCAGTAGTGATTAGAGAAGGAGCAGGGAAGACCTCAGAAAGGTGGGCAGTAAGCTGAGATCTAAGAACACGTTTTAGATCCAGGGAGTTATGGAAGATGGCAGAGGAAATACAAGGGTGGTGGCTGGAAGCCAGGATGAGCCGAGAAACAGAGACATAGAGTGAAGGGAATTCTGTGTGAAGGCTCTGGAACTGGATAAAGGGCATGTGCCAGGAAGTAGCATAACCAGGGAAGAATAATAGTTTCCTCCTATGATAAAACCACAAATGGAATTTGTACTTTACTGTGTTTATTCCTCCTACGTTTGGAGATGCAGGTGGGGAGAAGGAAGCCTAAAACATGAAATGACCGGGTAGTAGCACATTCTTTCGAACACGGTAACTTAAGACTAACTGGTAATGATATCAACATTAAAATCAGATAGATGCTCTCACAGAGATTATCTCCTGTGTGCCACTATGGACTAAATGTATTCAGGCTTAAAGTGTTCCTTGGTATTACTTGATATATTTCTGTTTACTATTCAACTTCTCCACACGTTCTTCCAAGGTGACAGTTATCCCCGCTAAATTTTGCCATTAAAGGGTGGATACTTTCCCTTTCCATTTCTTTATCATATCAACTAAAATTCAACAGGATCTTGTAAGGCAGGCTGGCACGTAACAGGAGCGTTTCCTTATTGAAGAACAATTAATTCCTGGCCATGAGTAAGGTGAGAGAAAGGTAAATTTCTGGGCAATGATTTTTTTTTTTTTAAAGGTACTACGAGAGCAAATGAGCTAAGAAAGATGCATACCTACTTTTTCTGCAGAGCCCTTAAGGCACACCACAAAACTCTTTCTCCTCCACCGCCAGCATTGCAGTACGGATGAAAAAATGCAATCACCAGTTGATTTTTCCCATTTTTGCTAGTTGCTACTGACTCTTTCTTTCTTCGTACCAGCAGTCTGATTCCCCAGAGGATAATGAACAAACATATGCATAAAATTCCACATACTGTCAGGCCAGGGAGGAATAATGAATAAAAAAACCTGAAACAAGAAGGAAAATATAAAAATCAACAGAAACAACAAATTAAAGTCCACTTTTACATATCCACTTTATATATCAGTAGTAAAGAGAGATTTTTATACCTGGGAGTCTGCTAACGAAATACTTTTTAATCAGCAGTAAAAATCAATGTTGAGCCACTTTTCTCCTAACAGTGTATGTGTTAAGGGACTAAAAACAGGGGCGCCTGGGTGGCTCAGTCGGTTAAGCGGCCGGCTCAGCTCAGGTCATGATCTCGTGGTCTGTGAGTTCGAGCCCCGTGTCGGGCTCTGTGCTGACAGCTCAGAGCCTGGAGCCTGTTTCAGATTCTGTGTCTCCCTCTCTCTGACCCTCCCCTGTTCATGCTCTGTCTCTCCCTGTCTCAAAAATAAATGTTAAAAAAAAATTTTTTTTTAAAAAAAGGACTAAAAACAAATTTATTAACCTAAACAAGACATGATCAGGAATGGCATCTGACCCTCAAAAATCACAACACAGAACCCGAGCAGTATGTCTTCTGAATGATCAATGAACATTTAATTAGTTAAAATGAACATTTAACTAGTAATGAACATTTAATTAGTTAAAAGTTTGATGAGGTAGCAAATCATTTTCATTCCTTCACTTCGCCTCAAATAGAACAATTTCTGGGGTGAGAGGAACTTAGATCTCTCCATTTCTATTACAAGTTCTGCATCTGATCTGTTTCTATGACCCTAGAACACTGCCTTTCCTTATGTGCCTCTAAATGAGTTGCCATAAATGCTCTGACAACCTACTTCTACTCCATACTCACTCCCCCACTGACTGCTAAAAGGCTCTTACTGCCAGGCTGACTGAAGCTCTGCAAAGGCAAGGAAGGACCCAGGCTTGTTTACCACTGGATGCCAAAGCCTAGCATAATGCCTAGGCCAGAGAAGGCATCCGTGTTTGTTGACTGCATACAAAATTCTTTACCTCTTCAGACGTCTCTTAGATGATGTTAAAATAATTTTTCAAAGTGTGTTTTTCTGTTAGCGTTAGGCAATATAGCTGGTATCTAGCTTCATATTTTTTATATCTTGCCTACCCTTTATAAAGGATCCGGGGAGCTTGTAACACATAAAAACACTAAAATACTAAAACTTAAATAATGAAAACTCAGGGCGGGGGAGTTCAAGTATTTGGTGGGGAGCAGTGACAGGTGGGGGACATAGATATACAGACTCTAAGTTTGTACGTGGTAGTGAAAAGCAGATTGGGCTCTGAAGGGCTTAATGATCCAAGCATGTATGGGGATATTTTGTGTACTTGCATAGTTTGCATTGTCCATAAGTAGAAGACATAAATTCTTCAGAGAAATAACTTTTTTTCTTAATTTTTAAAGTTTATTTATTTTGAGAGAGAGAGACAGAGAGTAAGTGGGAGGGGCAGAGAGGGAGAGAGAGAATCCCAAGCACAGAGAGAAAATCTGACAGTGCAGAGCCTGACGTAGGGCTGGAACTTACGAACCATGAGATCATGACCTGAGCCAAAACAAGAGTTGGACGCTTAACCGACTGAGCCACCCAGGAGCCCCGGCAGAAATAAATATCTTATTTATATTTAGTTTGGAAACAAACTTCTCATGTGAGATTTCCTATTGTAAGTAAGTGCACTGTGTGAAGACGTATTTGACTTATTAGAATGATTGATCTCAGGATATCTTTAAACTCTTAAAAATTCCTGAAGACCCCATACAGCTTTTATTTCTATCAGGATTTCCCAACCTCGGCACTGCTGACATTTTAGACCACAATAATTCTTTGTCTGCAGGGACTGTCTTATGCATTATAGGATGTTTAGCTGCATTCCTGGTCTCAACCCACTGGATGCCTACAGTACCCTTCCAATCATGACCATAAGAATTATTTCGACATTGCTAAATGTCCTGCAGAAGTTAAAATCAGCCCTTGTTGAGAAATACTCATTTACATTGATTATATCTACCAATATTTAGCATATCAGAAATGAAACTGAGGAATTTAATGAATTATTCTGACAATGACAAATCCATTACAAGTTAATATAAAACACATTTTTATTAAAAAAACCCTTTTTTCCAAACAAACAAAAAAGAAATTCAGTAAGAAGGGTATTACTGTTTTAGATATTTGCAGATCTCTTTAATGTCTGGCTTAACAAAAGATAGTGGCTTTTAATATCTGCTTCTGCATTCAATCTTAGTGATATGTTGTTTTACTTGAAGTATATGAAGGAAATCTAAGCTCACTCAGATATGTAGTAGGAAAAGGGAGTGTGTTTAAATACCCTTTTCAGATGGTTACAGCATTTTTCTGTGATGTTATACCAAATTAGACAAGTAGTAATTTCTTAATTGTCAGGTGCAACATGGAGTTTGAAAGCCAATCAATGCCCTTTTCATACTCTGTTATACTGAAATCTTGTACTTTAAGTGGATCTTTTACCTATACATGATTTTGTAATGTCATGACTTGATTATTTGGAAAATATTGGTTCATGACTCATGTAGACTTTCCAAATGTGGGCACATTTTTTCATTGTATAATATCCCCAAATCACATTTGCTAATATCACTACCCATCTCTTCAGGAAAATCTTTTAATTATTGGAAAGTGGCCAAGCTTTGAATGGCAGATACAGGTTCTCCAAAATTCTAATTTTCACTTGAAAGTTCAAACTTTTTTATTAGCAATAAATTCTGTCACTTGTTTTCTTTGAACTGACAGGGTCACTTCATTCATTTTCAAATACCCAAGTCAGAAGAACCATACTTTGTCAGTCATTCTTTCAAGTAGAAACCACGTCCCATAAAAAAGTGTCTAATTCAGCTTTCAACTTAGCAATCATGCAAGAACTTTTCCTTGAGATAAGCATCATACTGCAGTATGAAGACATTATATATATTAAAAAGATATGTATTCAACTCAAGGTTAATTCTTAACAAAATTAATTTTTACTGTTTCATCAAGGACATTCTTAGTAAAACTGGCTTTAGCAAGTGCACGGTGGTGAAAAACACAAGACTTCTCATATACTTTGATTTCATTGCCTCGATTTGTAGTAAGTAGCAGTTTTATCCACTATTACTTTTGCACCATTGGTGCAAATGTAAACATAATGAGAAAGCAAATGTTAGCATAAATTATTATAAAAATAGTTTTGATCTTGAAGAACTATTAAAAGGGTCTTGAGGACCTGTCAAGGTCTATGGACCATACTTTGAGAACTACTGACTTAAAGGATGAACAGGGTTCGACATAAGTGGTAAGATTTGTCAATTATTTAATGTTTGGAATATATCTATTCATAAAAAGAATATTATACAGCTTTCCCAGGAAAAGTTAGAAGCCCATTTAATTTAAAATGAGGCTGATCCATAGAATCCAAGGATTTTTATGGCATTTCCTTCTAACGATTTAAGTGGGAAGATTCATGTGATAGGATTTTCAAACTGAACTATTTAACTTAAAATCAGAAAAAATAAATCCTACTAATAACTAAAGTTGAGCCAGTCCTTTATTGAGTCTCTTAGTTTCAAAGATACAGACTATATAAATTTATTAAACATCTACAGTACTTGCACATCAAAACTATCCATTTTAGAATTTGTTTAAATCTAACTAAAAATAGGGGCGCCTGGTGGCTCAGTCCAGTTAAGCATCCAAATTTTGGCTCAGGTCATGATCTCACAGTTTGTGGGTTCAAGCCCTGCATTGGGCTCTGTGCTGACAACTCAGAGCCTGGAGCCTGCTTCAGATTCTGTGTTTCCCTCACTCTCTGCCCTTCCCCAACTCGTGCTCTCTCTCTCTCACTCTCAAAAATAAACATTCAACTAGGGGCGCCTGGGTGGCTCAGTCGGTTGAGCGTCCGACTTCAGCCCGGGTCACAACTCGTGGTCTGTGAGTTCGAGCCCCGCGTCGGGCTCTGGGCTGATGGCTCAGAGCCTGGAGCCTGCTTCCGATTCTGTGTCTCCCTCTCTCTCTGCCCCTCCCCCGTTCATGCTCTGTCTCTCTCTGTCTCAAGAATAAATAAACGTTAAAAAAAATAAATAAATAAATAAAAAATAAGCATTCAACTATACAGTATATACATACACACACACACACACGTATATAAACTAAAAATATGTGCCATTAAATAATGTTTACCACAGAAACCCAAGGCTTTAAAAGATAATTAATCAACAGTGACTCATTCATTCAACAAACATTTATTTAGCCATTGTAATGCGCAAAGCACTGAGTCAGGGATATTTCAAATGTCAGGGAAGAATATGAAGCCTCTGAAAATAGACTTTCCTGTTCAAAATGTTTTAAATAATCATTATAGAAATTGGAGTAGAGGGGACAAAAATGAAGAAACAATACCTGAATTTTGGAGAGAATATGTATACACTGCAGGATGCTATCATGTTAATTACAAATTTCAACCTGAACAAAAATAGGTAGGTGTTAAAAGAACTGTGTAGATGGAATATAATAGGTCTTTTTTTTTTTTTTTAATAAATTTAGGGCAAGTCAGGTAAAAAACAGTAGTATTACAACAATAAAAGTAGGGGGGAAAAAGTCTGGGTTTTTTTTCACCAAAATGTTAACAGTAGTTATCTCCAGATGGTAGCACGCCTGGCCAGTTTTCTTTTTTGCTCCTCTATTTCCTAACTCTTCTATAAGAAACAATGTATTACCTATGTAATACAATTTTATATTACTCCTACATCAACCGGAAATAAAGATCAATGGATGATCATGAAGCAGATGATTCAACATAAACTTTTTATTTGTGAAAATAAAGAGAAATCTCACTAAAATGGAGTCAGGAGGCCAGAAGGGGGAACGCAGAGGAGCCCTATCACTCAAATGTCAATTTCATGAAGGACTGTCAATTACAGCATCCAACAGTAGAATCCTAAACACGATGGAATGGCCACTAACAGGCCCCAACAGGGAGAGATGTACGTCGCATTTCCTACAAGAGTACTCCTGCAACTCAGCCAATGAGAAACCCTCACTACTCTTGCTTTTCTCCAGCAGACTTTACTTCAACCCCCCCACCCCTTCAACTTCCTCCTTCTCCATAAAACAACGGTCCTCTCGTTGGTAGAACTTGCCAGGTATGGTTTTGTCATAGCTTGTATATCCAGAAATGCAATTCTCTGCTACTACCGAAAAAAACAAACAAACAAAACCAACCAAACCATTTTTGCTGGTAAGATAGCTGTTTTATTTTTAAGGTTAACATATTTAAGTGACATATGTTAACAGCGACCATTTTGGTGAGTGAAAGAGGGGAAACTAAAACGTGACAAGAGCCAGTTTATTCTTTACCAAAAAGAGAGACGATAGTTTGGAAAATGATCCATGGCTCAATTATAAAGGAAAACGAGAAATGAATATGGATAATTTATAACAGAATAGTTGGAGTGCGAACAAAAAAGAAAAAGGAAGGGAAACTGCACCCTTCAGCCAGAAGTGGGGCAGGCGAAGAAAACGCGGTTAACTGAGTCTTTAACCCAGTCAGCTTCAGTCTAATTAAAAGACTCCGAAGTGAGAACAGCGCTATCCTTGAGGCCTAGATTCGTGACTAGAAGATCCCCCTTCCCCGCAAACTTCAGTTGCCCTGGGCGGACAAGAACCACCGCGAAACAGAAAACGCCTGCGAGCCCACACCACCAGCTTCTCACCTTAGTAACTCGCACAAGCACCAACCCCCTTTGGTGGTCGCCATCTTCCCTCGACCCCCGAACTCAGGAAGCGCTTCGCTGTTCCTCTTCTCTATTGGCTCCAGAGGAAGCGGGCGGTGTTCTCTCCGCCCCCATGGGGCAGGTTTCGCGTTTCAATTGGCTGCTGGTAGTAGCTTCCCACGGCCTTCCAGTCAATAGAATCTCCCGGGGAGGAGACAAGTTTTCGGCGTGGCGCACAAGGGTCCCGCCCCCCCAGCGGGCGGGGCCGTAGTGGGAGTAGGGCTGGAGAGGGCGTGGCCTGTGATAGACAGCCGGGCACCCGCCCTCGGACCCCTCCCCCACTGGAAGCCCCCAGCCCGGGGCCCGCGGGCCGTTGAGACCAATGGGAGGCCCTTGCGCATCTCGGATCGATTTCCTAGGTGCGGAGTTCACTCCCGCGGCAGCTGCGGCATTTGGGACCCGCGACGCCCCGGAGCGAAGCGCGGAGCTGAGAGGCAGCTGTGCGGAGTGGACCCGAAGAAGGTGCCCGCCACGCCGCACCTCTCCGCCGGCGGTTGGCGAGCCCTGGGATCTGCATCTCCGGCTCGGCTCTGCGCCGCTCGCCCGCCCTCTTGTCCTTCACACGCCGGGGGCCTAAGACCGAGTCCGCAGCGTACCGGCCCGAGGTAGCGGAGACTTGGGAGGGAAGACCGGTCCCCGCCAGGGGCACTGGCAGGGCCGCCTCCGGGTGTGAATGAGGGTCCGAGGCCACCCTCCGCCCTTGCGCTTATCCCCGCACCCCCCCAAGGGCCAGGGCGCCAGGGCGCGCAACTTTAAATTAGCCGGTGGGAGCGAGGGCTGCTGATTCCCTGGTCTGAAATGCAGGAGACCTTTTCCAGACCCTTCCCCGGGTGAGAGAGCCGAACCGCAGAGATGCCACCCACAGCCCGCTCCCGGGGTTTTAACACCGCACTTCTCCACTAACCAGGTGACCTGTGGGCTCTGGGTGGATCACAGAAGAAATTGGTTCCTCCGGAGGAGGATGCTTGAGCAGGAGAGGCAGCTTACTGCTAGAGTAGGGGCCGGTTGGAAAGTAAGTTTCCCTACCCGAGCGCCGCGTGCTCACACCTACCTGGAGGACTTTCCACGCCCACCTGCCTGCCTTTCTCTGCGGCCTGGCTTGCTCGGGGAAGGCAGGGGGCTAGAGCCCTAGCTCCAGAAGAGCGCCCTTAGAAATGCTATGCCTTTCACGGGTTTGCAGGAACAATTTAAAACCCAGCACTTTCCCACTACTCTTTATGTCTGAAGCTGGATTTGTAAAGTGAGCGTTGAGTTGCTGTGTAAGAGCCCTAATTGCCCAGGACGAGTAAATTAGTTACCCAGAGAAGTTATGAAGAGTGCGCGGGTCTCTTTTTATCCAGGTCCTGCAACTTTTTTTTAAAGAACTGTTTTGAATTCATTTTAATTATACAAGTAACGCATTAATGTGGTGACTTAAAAATGCAAACAGCACAGAAATATTGAGCATGAAAAGCAGATCTGCTTCCTAATCCTTTTCTGTACATTTACATATGTCATCCTTTGTTCTGCAAATATTTATTCAACACTTACTGCATGTTTCAGGCATGGTACTGAAGAGCTGAAAATACAGTGGTTAAAAAATGTGTGTGTGTGTGTGTGTGTGTGTGTATCTCCAGATAAATCTTTAGGTTTTGTATGTATGTGGTTTTAAAATTTTTGTTTGTTTGTTGTAAATGAGATCACATAGTGTGTATTCTCCAACCTTTCTCCCCCCCCCCCCCCCCAATAGAACTGTCTTTTGGAGATTGTTTGATATCAGTACATAAACATCTATCTTGTTGTTCAGTTTAACCTCTATACAATATGGATGCATACCATAGTAAGTTTTATTTTTTCCCTGTGGGTGGACATTCTGTGTATTTCTAACTTTTTTTCCTCCCTTCACAAGCCATGCTGTAGAGGACATCCTTGTACATGATTTTTAATGCTGACACTTGAGTATTTCTTTAGGATGGACATGTAGGCCTGAATTGCTGGTCTACAGATTTCTAAAGTGAACTCAACAACATTATTTTGTGCCCTTTTGTAGTGAAATTTGTCTTAGGCTCTGGTGGTACAGAAATGGAAGGTAAGTGGATTAATGGATAGGTAGACAGAGGCTGGTCAATAGATGCCTCTAAGTGTAATGGCTCTGCATTTAATGGAGGTGCAAAGAACACATGGGGGAGGGTGGCTCAGACAGGGGCACACTTCTAACTCCCTACGGTGCCCCCACCTCTCTACCCATCAGAACAATCCTTGTCATTCCAGATCAAGCTCAAGGTGCTTCCTCCTTGAAACTTTGGTGACTGCTTCTCCCTGTGTTGACCTCAGCCTCTTCTGGATTTCTTAGAGAATAGTATTAGCTGATATTACTGAGCCTACTACCTGCTAGGCACTGTACTAAGCACTTTATATTCTTTTATGTGCACTGTCTTATTTAATCCTCACAAAACCCTTTGATGTAGGTATTATTTTTTTGTTCTCGCCACTTATTTAACAGTTGTTTTTTTTTTGGGGGGGGCATGAGTGAGTGAGGGGGTGAGAGAGAGAATCCCACATAGGCCCCACACTGTCAGCGCTTCACCCAAAGCGGGGCTCGAACTCATGAACAGTAGGATCATGACCTGAACCAAAGTTAGATGCTTAACTGACTAAACCACCCAGGTGCCCCTAACATTTTTTTTTTTTTTTTTTTTTTTTTTTTTTTTTAGTATTTACTCTGTGCCAGCCATTCTAGGCACTGGGGATCCAATTAAGACTAAGACCCTGCCCTCAAGGAATTTATGTCCTAGTGGGAGATGCAGAAATTAAAAAGGGTAGACAAATAGTGTGATTTTTGGCACTGGTAAGTGTTGTGGAGTAAATAAATCCAAGTATGGGCATTAGGCAGGACATGGGAGGGGAGATACTATCTAGGGCAGGTCGTCAGGAAATTATCTCTGAGGAGGTTGTATGAGTAGAGACCTGAACGGTTCAGATTTGGGAGAAGCGTTCTAGGTTGAGGAACCAGAAGGTGTCAATGTCCTAAGTCCAGAGTGAGCCGAACAGGGGAGGAACAGTAAAAGAAAGCCAGAGTGGCTGGAACAGAGAGAAGGAGAGGAAGTAGTACAATACGAGGTCAGAATTCATCCTCTTTACAGGTGGGGGGACTGAGGCAGAGAGAGGTGAAGTCACTTACTCAAGGTCCTATAGCTAATAAGAGCTAGTAACAGGGAGATCTGGAATTGAGTCCTCGCCAGGCTGCTTTGACTTTCTTGGGTATATATTTTCTTTCCAACTTCCTTGACACCTGGTCATATGGTATGATTATTTAAACTTATCTGAATATAGCTTTTTTTTTTTTTTTTTTTTTTGATCAACTGTGTGTTTCTTGAAAGCAGGGACCAGGTTTGTATCTCCTAAAAAACATTCTCCAGGGGTGCCTGAGTGGCTCAGTCGGTTGAGTGTACGATTCTTGATTTCAGCCCAGGTCATGGTCCCAGGGATGGAGCCCTGTGTTGGGCTCCTTGCTCACTGTGGAGCCTGCTCAAGACTCTCTCTCTCTCACTCTGCTCCTCTCCCCTACTTACCTGTTCTCTCTCTATCTCAAGAGAAAAGAAATTCTCCATAGCTATTATAATAGGTGCACCAGAGTTGTTCTTGAATGAATGAGTTATAGCAAGAGTTTTCCCTACCCCCACCCCCAACGCATTGTTTTCTCTTCGGAGGCCTGTCTGGGGCAGCAGTAACCCTGAAAGGGAGGTGGTCCATGAGCTGGGTCATTCAGCCTTCACTCTACAAACATGGAGTGCCTTCTGTTTCTCTGACGCTGGGCCAAAGCAGAATAGAAGTGCAGTAGTGGCACAAAGATGAATAGAGGTCAGCCCCTGTACTCTTGGGGCTGACAGTCATAGGTGCCAGAACAAAGACGTCTGTATACAGCATAGCACGCACAGGCAAGAGCGATTGGCCTTTCCTGGGAGGAAGGGATGCAAAAAGAACTTCAAGAAGAGGTATTTCATGACTGAGGTTTTGAAGGAGACATGTGTCAGCTGGGCACACAGAAGAATGAGAAGAAGGATGTCACAGGTAGAGCCCGGCATGTGCAAAGGTGCAGAGGCTAGAAGTGGAAAGACGGATTTGCCCTGAGTGGCTTGACAGCCTGGAAAGTGGTTGTGGAAGGCTCTGTTTCTCAGGCCTTTGGACTTTATCCCACAGACGGGGGAGTTTGCACAGGGGGAAATGGTGTATGGTGCTCTTCAGAAGTAAAGGGCGAACTGGGAACAGAGGTGCTGGAGACCTGATTAGAGGCCTTTGCTGGGGTCATCCCATCCAGATCCAAGGTGGCCAAAGCCCTACAGAACTGGGAGTCCCGTTCCCAGTGTCATGTCAGGAGACAGTGGAGGTTTTCTGCACTCTTCAGTGTCCAGAGCATCAGAGGCAATGGTAGTCCTTCTAGCAACGACACAGAGAAGAGTTGGTACAGGACTAACTGGGAGTAAACTGCGGTGGGGGAGGGGTGCCGGGGTGGTTCAATCAGTTAAGCATCCAACTCTTGATTGTGGCTCGGGTTATGATCCCAGGGTCCTGAGATCGAGCCCCACGTCAGGCTCTGCGCTGATAGTGTGGACCCTGCTTGAGATTCTCTTTCAAAACAAAGAAATAAACACTAAAAAAAAAAAAAAAGCTGGCGGGGAGGAAAGAGAATTGGATTTTCAGTGCTTCTTTATCCGACATCTTCATTGCAAGGATGGAGATGACCCAAGTCCATTACTGTCCACTGATGCCATAGCACAGGTAGCAGAATGTGTCCATGTTCAAGCGTGTGCAATATTATTTTATCAGTAGGATTAGAAATCCTTACCCAGTGAAATTCTCGAATGTCTGACTTTTTTTTTTTTTAAAACTAAGTTAAAGGAAAAAAATCTAAGCAGATCAAAGGTCGATGAGATAAAGTAGAGGGCAAAGCAGAGAGGGACTTTTCATTGTGATGTAACCAAATGGCAAATAAGATTTAAAAACACCAGTGGTTTGAAACCTGTGAATTCAGAATGCAGCAATTCTGTTGAAGCCTCCGTTCCCACAGAAACTAAAAATTACTATTATAAAAGTAATTTAATTCTGTGACTGAAATTTGGAAAATAAAGACCAAAAGGGGAAAATTCACTTTTATTCTTTCTTACTCTTAGGATGGCTGTTAGCATATTTGTAAACTTCCTTCATTGCTTGCTCTCGCTGCATCAAGTTACTAATTTTTAGAAATAAATACAATCTTGTTTCTGAAAGATAACCAACATTAACGTCTTAGGCCTATTTCAGTCCAGTGAGCTCAGTCAGTCTTTCCTGTGTGTGTGTGTGTGTGTGTGTGTGTGTGTGTGTGTGTGTGTGTGTTTCTTTCTTTCTTTCTCTAAACTCAGTGGTGTTTTTTATTTTTTTTTAATAGGCTTTAAAAGCTGCCCATCACGGAGGCTGTTATTATTATCAGTAAACTTGTATGCCCTCTCCCTATCTTGGAGGACCACTTGGTGTAGTCTGAAGTTTCCTCCCAGGCTCCCTCCCGCTGCCCCCGCCCCCCAGTCCAGGGTCCTCCAACTGCTGTCCCAGGGCCCTGCTGCCACACCACAGGGACAGAACTGCTGGGAAATGCAGGCAACCCCCCCTTGATGCTGCTAGTGGTTTCTTGTTTCTCATCTCATCTGTGCCTGCTTTTCACTTGTTCTGTGTCAACTTCTTGCGACTCTTTCAAACCTTCCCTGCTTGCTCATCTCTGCCTTCCTTATTTTCAACAGATGACCTCAGTGCTTACTTCAAGAAAGCTGGATACCATTGTATATGGTCTTCTTCATCTTTCTGCCTCCCTCAGTGCATCTTCTTCCAGAATTTTATTTATATCTACAACGTATTTTCACTTCCTCCTCTAGTCTCAGGACAGGCTTGCTTTCTTTTCAAGGTTCTCTCCCTGGCCTCAGTGCCCTTGTCCCGTATCCCTTCTTCTCTACCTGTTTTGGAGCCCTTACTGGTCATGTCTTTTCTCACTTCCAGTCTTTTCCTCTTTCTGCAGACTTCTCCCTTTGGTTTATAAACTCATGCCATTTGCCTTCATTTTAAAATCTCTCCCATTACCTGTGTTTCCCATTTGCTCTTGTACTATTTCTCCCCTCTCCTTCTTTCTCAGTCTTCCAGAAAGAATCGTCTTCATTTGCAGGTTTCCACTCACCTATTCACTTTAAGATTTTTCTTTTATTATTCTATCAGTTTATTGGACATAAAAGAAATGTATATAACCATATATGTAGTTATAAAGCATAGTAAGATAGAGAATGCCTGTGAACCTACCACCTGACCCAAGAACGAGAATGTTGTCCATGCCAACATGGACATGAATGGCATCCACTCAACTGTTCTTTCCCTGGTGTCACTGTTAGAAGTACCCACTATAGAGGTAACTGCCATCCTGTTCTTTGTTCGTTGTAACTCAACTTTTGTTTTTGTTTTTGTAAAATTTTATCACACATATATGAATGCCTGAACAATACACTATTTAGTTGTGCTTGTTTCTGAGCTTTATAAAAATTCTGTTGTCGTGTGTTTAGTCTTCTGTGCCAGCTTCTCTAAGTAGACATCACATTAAAAAAAGTATTTATTTTAGGGCCGCCTGGGTGACTCGGTTGGGTGTCCCACTTCGGCCCAGGTCGTGATATGTGGTCTGCGAGTTCAAGCCCCACGTCGGGCTCTGTGCTGACAGCTCAGAGCCTGGAGCCTGCTTTGGATTCTGTGTTGCCCTCTCTTCTGTCCCTCTCCCACTCATGCGCTCTCTGTCTCTCTCTCTCTCTGTCTTTCTCAAAAATAAACAAACATTTAAAAAATTAAAACAAAAAAATTATTTATTTTAAATAAAAATTTTTAATTTTTTGTTCCAGTATAATTAACATACGGTGTTTATGTTAGTTTCAGGTGTATATATAGTGATTCCCCAATTCTCTACATTATCCAGTGCTCGTCGAGATGCGTGTACTCTTAATCCTCTTCTATTTGCCCATCCGCCTACCTACCTCCCCTCTGGCAATAGTTTGTTCTCTCTGTTGAAGAGTCAGGTTTTTTGTCTCTCTCTCTCTCTCTCTCTCTCTTTTTGTTTTTGCTCATTTGTTTTGTTTCTTAAATTCCACATAAGAATGAAATCATAAAGTATTTGTCTTTCTCTAACTGATTTCACTTGGTAATATACTCTCTAGATCCATCCATGTCGTTGCAATGGCAAGATTCCATTTTTTTTTTTTGTGGATAATACCCCATTTCATATATATACACACATATACCCCACATCTTTATCCACTCATCTGTGGATGGACACTTGGGCTGCTTCCATATCTGGACTATTACAGATAATGCTGCGGTAAACATAGGGGTGCATATGTGTTTTCAAATTAGTGTTTTAGTTTTCTTTGGGTAAATATCCAGTACTGGAATTACTGGATCATATGGTAATTCTATTTTTAATTTTTTGAAGCAACTCCATACCGTTTTCCACAATGGCTGCATCAGCTTGCATTCCCACCAACAGCTCATGAGGGTTCCTTTTTTCTCCACATCCTCATGAACACTTGTTGTTTCTTATGTTTTTGATTTTAGCCAGTCTGACAGGTGTGAGGTAATATCCTATTGTGGTTTCGATTTCCCTTTCCCTGAAGATTAGTGATGTTGATCATCTTTGCACGGGTCTGTCGGCCACCTGTATATTTTTTTAGACATATGTCTATTTAAGTTCTCTGCCCATTTTTAATTGGATTATTTGTTTTTTTGGTGTTGAGCTTGGTGTGTTCTTTATACGGTTTGAACATCAAGCCTTTATTGGATATATCATTTACAAATATCTTTTCCCATTCGGCAGGTTGCTCTTTTGTTTTGTTGATGGTTTCTTTTGCTGTGCAAAAGCTTTTTATTTTGGTGGAGCCCCAGTAGTTTAATTTACTGGCCATTACATTTCTGAGATTCGTTGTTGTGCAGTATGCCATTGTGGGAATATAGCACCGTTTATCCATTTTGCTTGAAGGATACTGGGTGGTTTGGGTGCTTTTGCAATTATGAACATTCTCCTGGTATATACACTGGCGCTCTGTCCACTTCTGTTCCTGTTGCTTCACCTCTTGTCTGGAACCTCCTTTGTTGAGGATTCCATGAATGCCAAAGGCAGATCCTCCCTAATTCTTATTTTAATGGTGTCTCTAACGATGTCGGAAAAAAAAAAACCAGCTTAGAGGTGCCTGGGTGCCTCAGGTAAGCGTGAATCATCCCACTCTTGATTTGGCTCAGGCCATGATCTCTAGGTAGTGAGATCAAGCCCTGCAGCGGGCTCTGCACCGACAGCGACAGTGTGCCTGTGTGCTCATGTGTGGGTGCTTTCTCTCTCTTTCAAAATAAATAAACACTAAAACAATTGAAAAACAGCTTTATTAAGATAAGAGTCACAGGTCATGCAATCATCACAACAATCAGTTTTATAGTATCTTCATTACCTCAGAAACAAAGCCTACACCCTTCATCTATCACTCCCCACCTCCACATGGTCCCCTTGCCTAAGCAACCACTGATCCACTTTCTATATCTTTAGATTTGCCTATTGCAAAGATTTCATGTAAATGGAATCTTTGTCTATTTCTGATCTTAGGGGAAAGCTTCCAGCCTTTCGCCATTAAGTATGAGGTTAGCTCTTGGTTTTGCAGAGATATGCCTTACCAGGTTGAGGAAGTTCCCTCCAATTCCTAGTTTGTTGAGCGTTTTTGTCATGAAAGGATTTTGGATTTTGTCAAATGCTTTCGCTGTGTCTGTTGAGATGACAATGTGTCTTTTGTTTTTTATTCTATGTGGTGTATTCCATGAATTGATTTTGGATGGTAAGCCAGACTTGCATTCCTGGAAAGATCCCACTTGGTCATGGCAGGTAATATTTTTTATATGTTGTTGGATATGGTTTCCTACTGTATTGTTGAGGAATCTTTGTGTCCATATTCACCTGAGATATTGGTTTGTAGTTTTCTTGTGATATCTTTGTCTGGTTTTGGTATCCAGGGAATGCTGTCCTTATACATAGAATGAACTGAGACGCGTTCCCTTGTCTTTTGTTTTTTGGAAGACTTTACTGAAATTTTGTATTAATTCTCCTTAATTAATCTTTGATGGCATTCAGTGTTGAACCTGTCTGAGCCTGGGCTTTTTTTCTTGGAAAGCTTTCCGATTATTAATTCAGTATCTTCTTAACAGATGATTTAGATTGTCTGTTTCTTCTTAAGTCAGTTTTGGTAGTTTTTCTTTTTAGAATTGGCTGTTTCCATCCAATTTACCTTATTTGTTGGCATATAGTTGTTTCTAATTGTATCTAATATAAACCTTATTTCTTTAAGATCAATGATAATAACCCCTCTTTCATTTCTCATTCTAGCACTTTGAGTCTTTGTTTCTTTGGTCATTTGTCATTCTAGCTAAAGGTTTGTCAATTCTATTGATCTTTTCAAAGAATCAGCTTTTGGTTTCAACAGTTTTCTGTATTTTCCTATTCTCTATTTCATTAATTTTTTTTTCTCTAATCTTTATTATTTTATTGTGTTGTGGGTTGAATGGTGCCCCCAAAAGATAGGTTGAAGTCCTAAGCCCTCGTACCTGTGAATGTCATCTTACGTGGAAATAGGCTGTTTGTAGGTGTAATTAGTTACATTCAGATGAAGTCATACAGGATCCTGGTGGGCCTTAAATCCAATTACTGCTCTCCTTATAAGAGTACCATATGAAGGCATAGAGAAGAGAAAGCTTCTTGAATACCGACACAGAGATTGGAGTGATGCTTCTATTAACCAATAAATGCTAAGGATTGACAGTAACCACCAGGAAGCAGGAGAGAGGCATAGAACATTTTCTCCTACAGAGCCCCCCAGAAAGAAAATCTTTGACTTCTAACCTCCAGAACTAGGAGAGAATAACGTTCCAGTACTCAATTTGTGGTATTTTATTACAGCAATAGTAGGATACTAATATAACTTCCTTATGCTTCTTTAGGTTTAGTTTAGTTGTCTTTTTTTCCCAGTGTCTTAGGCAGAAGGTTAGGTTATTGGTTTGAGATCCTTCTTTCTTAATACAGGCATTGACAACTATAACTTTCCCTCTAAGCATTGCTTTAGCTGCATCTCATACATTTTGGTAAGTTGTGTCTTCATTTTCGTTTATCTCAAAGTATTTCCTAATCTCCCTTTTGGTTTCTTCTTTGACCCATTGTTTATTAGGAGTGTGTTGTTTAATTTCTACTTATTTGTGAGTTTCCCGGATTTCTTTCTGTTACTGATTTTTTTATTCTATTATGAGTGAAGAACAGACTTTGCATTATTTCCATTTTATTAAATGGGTCTGGTTGGTTTATAGTGTTGTTCCTGTCTTCTGTTTTGTGGTTCTGCTACCAGTTCCAGCGTGTGGGTCTTTTTCCCCACGCCAAGCACTTCTTGGGCCAGCTGGGTGTTCTACAACCTAACTTAATTCGCTTTCTGGAGATAGTATCAGATCCCACAGGTTAAGAGCTCAATTCTGCAAGACTGAGTTCTAAAGACTCCTGCTTTGCCAGTTCAGACACCAGTTGCAAGTCCAGACTGTTACCTGTGCTTCTGACTGACTTCTGACTCCTTGGGTTCAGTTAATTTGCTAGAGGGGCTCACAGAACTGAGAGAAGTACCTACTCACATCGTGTGTTGTAAAAGGATGTCACTCAGGAACAGCCAGGTGGGAGAGTTGCATTGGGCAGGGTATTAATGAGAATTTTAATCTGCCATCACTTAAGAGATTCCAAGGGCTTTAGGTTTCCTATAAATCACAATGTCACATGTTTCCTTGTTGATATTCTGCACAGTTTTGTTCATTTTTGAAAGTGGGTATTGAAGTCTCCAACTGTCACTGGTGAATTGTCTTTTTTTAAAAAAATATTTATTTTTTAAAATTTCTTTTAAGTTTATTTATTTATTTATTTTGAGAGAGAGAGAGAGAGAGAGAGAGAGAATATAAGCAGGGGAGGAGCAGAGAGATGGAGAGTCCCAAGTGGACTCTGCACTGTCAGCACAGAGCCCCATGCGGGGCTCAAACTCACACGATCATGACCTGAGCGGAAATCAAGAGTCGGACACTTAACCACTGAGCCACCCGGGCACCCCTGAATTGTCTTTGCTTTTCTCATTTCTGTCCGTTATTTTTGTCTGGGAATCCATTTTGTTCTGTTTTTAGATGTATATGTTTGTAATTTTTACATTTTCCTCATGGAATGACTTTTATCATTATAAAATGTACCTCTTTATTTCTGGCAACATTGTTTTCAAGTCTGTTTTGTTTGGTATTAGCATAACTACATCAGTGTTCTTGTGGTTGCCATTTGCCAGATGTATCTTTTTCCATTCTTTCATTTTTAATCTGTTTGTGTTTTTGAGTCTAAAGTTCATGGAACTTTTTGGATGTGTAGGCCATTATTATTAGTAGTAGTAGTAATAGTAGTTTTTCACTAGATTTGGAGAAGTTTTCAGTCAATACTTCTTTGAGTATTTTTCCTACTTTGTCTTTCCTGGTCTCCCATTACACCTGAGTTGGTATGGGCAGTGGTGTCCCAAATTTCTATGAGTGTAACCGAACCCAAATCCATCTGCCCAATACGCAGCAGAACCGATCACCAAAACATTAGGTTTGCAGCCAGGAAAGGGTTTATTTGAGAGGCAGACAAGTGAGGAAACAGGAGGGCAAGCCTCAAATCGGCCTGCTTAAAAGAGGAGAGAACAAGTTGTTTTTTTTTTTTATAATCGTAGGGGTTGAGATTGCATACATATTGATGAATAGGGCAGGGAAACTTATGACTGTTCATGAAGCACAATGTAGCATGTGCGTTGAGCAGACATACATATAACATGTATCCCATGTTCACTTTAGAGGAAGACTTAATATTCAGCCCTGATGTCAACAGGTTATCTTATATCTTAGGACACGGAGACGGGGTGTGGGCATGTTCCAAGAGCTACTATAAACTGGATGGGGTCTTGGCTTGTTATCTTGGGTAAGGAAGGCAGGGCCTTGCTTGTTCATAGGCTGGAACTGTATCAGTTGACCACGAGCCCAGGCTTCTGCAGAGACAACTAGTGGGTTTGATAGCGGGGTCTGAAAAGACACAACAGGTGATTAGGGGGAAAGAGTTCTCTGAGAAACAAGCTTTAAACTTTATGCTAGTTTCAACCTCATTAACCCTGTGGGTCACAGTTTCATGAGGTTCTATTAATTTTTTTGCATTCTTTTTTTCCTCTCTGAGATGGCATTGTCTCCTTGATCTCTCTTCTTATTGGCTGATTCTTTCAGCTCAAATCTACTGTTAAACTCAACTAGTAACTTTTCATTTCAGTTTCTATACTTTTCAACTGCAGAATTTCCGTTTGGTTCCTTTTTTACGATTTCTGTCTCCTTACTGATATTTTCTATTTGATGTGACATTGTCATCATCCCTTTCTTTATTTCTTTAAAATGTTTTTAATGGTTTCTGCCTTTGTACATTAAATCCTACATCTGGTTGCAATTATAGGCTGCTTTTTTCCCCTGGTGTATGGGTCATACTCTTTTTTTGCGTGTCTCATAATTTTTTGTTAGAAACTGGACATTTTAGACAATTCTGCATGCTGCTACTCCCTCACCACCCCACCCAAGGGGTTGTTTTTTTTTCTTTAATTTTTTTAATGTTTATTTTATTTTTGAGAGAGAGAGAGAGAGACTGAGACTGTGAGTGGGAGAGGGGCAGAGAGACAGGGAGACACAGAATCTGAAGCAGGCTCCAGGCTCCAAGTTATCAGCACAGAGCCTTACGCGGGGCTCAAACTCACAAACCATGAGATCGTGACGTGAGCCGAAGTCGGTTGCTTAACTGACTGAGCCACCCAGGTGCCCCCCAAGGGCTTGCTTTTTTATCATTTAGTGACCTACTAGATTATTTTAGTGGAGACCTTTTTTTTTTTAATGTTTATTTATTTATTTTGAGAGAGAGCAAGAGAGAGAGAGAGAGGGAGAGAGAGAATCCCAAGCAGGCTCTAGCTGATGTGGGCCTCGATCTCAATGACCATGAGATCATGACCTGAGCCGAAATCAAGAGCCAGACCGTTCACCCTGGCAGTATTGAGCCTCTGTTGTTGTTTCTCAAGGGGCACAGCCCTGAGTGTGCCCTCAGTCACCTTGTAATAACAATTATTTTGTCTTTGTGGTTTTTCCTGGCTGCACCTAGCTATTAAGCTCCACTAATTGCTGGCTGATCTATTGTTTTCAGTAATGCCAGGGGCATACATTGCTCCACAGCTGGGTCCATTCACACTCAGGCTCCTTTGATGGGATGTTCCTGAGCTCAGTGTTTTGAGATTTGTTCTGACCCTGGTCATATTCTCCCTCGTGGTTTCTTTTCCCAGGTCACTCCAGCAAACTGGCCAGCCTATCGTTTCGTCTATATGTCCAGTCAATCCACCTGTCTCCTCCCAGTTGCCTCACCCAGGCACAATTTCTGAGCCAAGGCTCGAACTGGGGATGCCGACGATGCCACACTTTTCTCTGGCTCTCCCTCTTTTAGAGTTGAGTGTGTGGAGAAGGGAATTCGCCAGGGGCACGGGGTCGGCAATACCCTCCGTTCTGCTCAGCTTTCCCCTCTTGGGTTGGAACCACAATGTTACAAACCAGAGCAAGGACAGTTGAGGCCCCATATTCTGGGTGCACCATGCTCAAGGTAGAGCCTTTGTACCACCAGCAGGGACTAGTTGGAAGAAGGGAACCTCCACCTCTTGGCTGCATCAGCCTGCAACTTAGCTTCAACATCAGGATGAGGTGGACGGGGTAAGAAGTGCCGATGCCTTGCCCCTCCTGGGAAGAAAGCCCACCGACTGGTTGCTGGGTGGAGAGTGATCCCTGTGTTCTTGGCTGCACCAGTCAAGTGGAATTTCCACCTCGCTGAGTTCGGAGAGGTGAGGGAGTGAGGTCTTGATTCACACAGCGCAGACTCGGGGCTCCGGGGAGGGGGGCGGGGAGGAGGGCCTCAGTCAATTAAGTGATTAAGCATCTGACTCTTGATATCGCTCAGGTCATGAACTCACAGTTCTTCATCAGGCACTGTGCTAGCCAGGAACCTGCTTAGGATTCCCTCTCTCCCTTTGCTCCTCCCCCCACTCTCTCTCTCAAAACAAGTAAATAAACTTAAAAAAAAAAACAAAACAGCACAGACTCTTGCTATTTTTAACTAATGTTAGTAGGTTTTCAAAAAAATTTTTTTAAAATGCTTATTTTTGAGGGAGAGAGACAGAGAGAGAGACAGAGAGCAGGGGAGGGGCAGAGAGCGAGGCAGACACAGAAACTGAAGCAGGCTCCAGGCTCTGAGCTGTCAGCACAGAGCCTGACGCGGGGCTCAAACTCACGAACTGTGAGATCACGACCTGAGCTGAAGTCAGACACTTAATCGATTGAGCCACCCAGGAGCCCCTAGTAGGTTTTCTTGAATTAAATCGTTTCTTCATTTGCTATATGTCTTTAGGATCATTTCCAGCTATTTTTCATATTTGTTTGGTTTCTTTAAAATAATTTTCAGAGGCACCTGGGTGGCCCAGTCGATTAGGCGTCCACTCTTGATTTTGGCTCAGGTAGTGATCTCAGGGTTTGTGAGATCAAGCCCCGCATCAGGCTCTGTACTGACGCATGGAGCCTGCTTGGGATTCTCTCTCTCCCTCTGTCTCTGTCCTTCCCCCAAATAAATAAATTTAAAATAAAATAATTTTCGCCAATTTCACTGGGGAGTTGATCTGCATAACTCATACTGCCATGCCAGAAGTTCCTACTCCTCTACCGCATTTGACACTTATAATAGGAATGTATTGTGTTTGGCTGTGTGTAAGAGAAAGCCCAAAGCAACGTGGCTGTCAGTGAAGTCTAACGGCATGTGTCCCAGGTTGGTTTGGCATCTCAGGGTCATCAGGGATTCCGCCTTCCTTTTCTCTCTGCTCTAGTAAGCTAGGATGCAGCTGCATGTTCCTGAGACCTCATGGCCTTAAGCTGGCTGCCAGGACTCCAGCCATCTAATCCATGTTATACACAGCAGAAATGAGGAAGGGGTAAGGGCAAACCCACTCTCTCTTTTAAGGCGCCTTCTCAGGAGCCCTGACAAACAGCTTTTCCTTACATTTCATTCACCAGAACTTTGTGTCTGTTTTCAGCATTTTTATTTTTTTAATATTTATTTATTTATTTTTAAATGTTTCTTTATTTTTGAGAGAGAAATAGAGAGGAAGAGAGCGCAGGGGAGGGGCAGAGAGAAAGGGAGACAGAATCCCAAGCAGGTTCCGTGCTACTAGCCTGTCAAGGGGCTCAAACCCAAGAACTGTGAGATCATGACCTGAGCCCAAATCAAGAGTTGGGCTCTTAACCTACTGAGCCACCCAGGTGCCCATGTTTTCAACATTTTTAAGTTAGAAGATTTTATTGTGTAAAATTTCAGCTACTTACCTTGTCTTGGAAACTCTGACAAGGCCCTTTGAAAATAATTGGCCAGAGCGCAGGAGTAACTGCCTCTTTTAGGTGGAGCAGGTTAACAAGAAAACCACAGGATCAAAATGGTGCCACTTAGGTTAAGGCCCCAAGACTGTGTAAACCAGGGGTTCCTACCTAACCTAAGTGAAGTTTCAACCTCCTGCAGAAATACAACCCTTAACTGGTTAGGAGTTTTCTGATAAGCGCCAGTGAGGTATTCTGTCACGCGGGTCTTGTCTGTCCCCTAAAGGAAGATGAGGTTTGGCACATAGTAAGACCCTCTCCCCTTCCCTCTCAGGGAAGATGATCTTGTCTGAAACAATCCTTTCAGTCTCTTCTTTTCTGTCGCTTACAACTTTTAGGCCCCACCTTCCTTCCCTTAAAACCTTCCATTCTTGGGGCGCCTGGGTGGCGCAGTCGGTTAAGCGTCCGACTTCAGCCAGGTCACGATCTCGCGGTCCGTGAGTTCGAGCCCCGCGTCGGGCTCTGGGCTGATGGCTCAGAGCCTGGAGCCTGTTTCCGATTCTGTGTCTCCCTCTCTCTCTGCCCCTCCCCCGTTCATGCTCTGTCTCTCTCTGTCCCAAAAATAAATAAACGTTGAAAAAAAAAAACCTTCCATTCTGTACAACCCCTTGGGGTGCCCCTTTGCTTGGTTGATGGGGTGCTGCCTGATGCATGAAGCATTCCATAAAGCCAATTATATCTTCAAATTTACTCAGCTGATTTTTCTTTCTTTCTTTCTTTCTTTTTTTTTTTTTTTTTTTTTTTTTAATAAGTCCTGTTCTCAGTAGTAGTTGAGTTTAGACTGTTGGCTTAGAGGAGAAAAGGAGTAAGGGAGAAGAGAGCCAGCTTAGGATGGGGTACCTTCTGAATGTTGAATACTTGTTTGAAAGTTTGGCAGTCTGTTTTTTATAGCAAAAAATTACGTGAGTTGTTTTTGTTTAGTTTTCTGTGTCATTCATTCAACAAATACTTATCGAGAAACGTAAATGTAAGCACTGTTGTAGTGCTGGGAATACAGAGGTGAGTAAAGAAAACAGACAAGGGCTTCCTGCGCTTGTGAAACTTACATCCTAATGGAGAGACAGTCAGTAAATATATAAGTAAGTAAAATATATATTACCGTATCAAGGGCAGTTGAGTACTCCAAAAACTTGGCAGGAAAGGATGGGCAGCGGCAGCGGGAGTGTTTGAAATGAAAAGGGGGTAAACGGGCAAGTCACTGAGAAGGTGACATTTGCGGAAGGTGAAGAAGTGAACCACCTGGATATGGGGTGTTGGAGGAGGGCTGTTTTTAAGCTGAGAGAGTAGAGAGTAGTGGGCACAAAGGCCCTGAGGCTGGAGCATGCCTTTTGCTTTGTTACAAAAACTGCCGGATCAGAAGAGACTTAGCCCAGTGAGTGAGGGGTGAGCAGTGTGTGGATTGGTTGCAAAGGAGACGGGAGTGGAGCTGACTGCAGTCGTCTGACTTCCCCTTTAAGGGGACTCCTCTGGTTTTTGTGTTGAGAATAGACTTTAGGGGCCAAGAACCACCTGGGGGACTGTTTTAGTACCGCGGGTGAGATGTGCTGGTGGTTTGGACCTGAGCTGTGTGTAGTAGGGGGTACACATGGATGCTGCACATACTTAAACACGGAACTGACAGGATTTGCTCAACATTTACCTGCGGGTTTGAATGCAGGACACAGTTCTTATCAAGGGTTAATGCAAGTGTTTGCGCTGGGCGAGTGGAAGGGAGGAAATGGGAAAGACGGTGGTAGAAGCAGGGAAGGGGCAGAATACTGGGAGCTCAGTTTTAGGCAAGTTCACATTTGAGATGCATATTAAATAGCCAGCAGGGGATGCTGGTTGAGCCTTTGGATCCCTAAGTGTGGAATTGGGAGTTACTGGGTATAAGTGGTATTTCTACTGGACTGAATGAGTTCACCGAGGAATGAGTACAGACGGGGAAGGGGTCCAAGGGCTGAGCTGCAAGCCACTCCAGCACTAGGGGGTTTGGGGACCAGTAGGCTCCTGTGAAGGCCTCTGAGAAGAATCTATTGGGGGGGGGGCAGTGGGAGGAAACCCAGGAAGGGGTGGGTACTTGGAGCCTGACCTTGGGGGTAAGAACAGTTCACCCTACCGCCAGAGGGAAGGCACTAACACAGGTGGGCGGGTGGTTGAGATGTTGGCAACTTGTTTTCTGATTGCGTCTGTTATTTCAGCGTAGTAGAAAGCAGGCTCATCAGTGGAGAGAGACTGGAGCTGGGGGTAGGGAGTGGAGGTCGGAGGAGCAGCGGGGAGAGGTGAGACGTCTGGCACATCCTCCAGGAGAGTGGAGAGGGAGAGGACTAGGGAGGTGCACAGTTGGATGGCCAGCGGCCTCTCCAGGTTCATGGTCTTGAGGCAGCATGGTCGACCAGCCTGGCCATGTTTGGTGTCATCCTCATTAAGCTGGGGGCTGACAGACCCGGAGTTTGGGGTAGTCTGGGGCTGTAGAGGAAACCAGGGCTGGGGTTGCACCAGGTGGGCATCAGATGACCAGAGCAGCCAAGGGAGTTGAAGGTGTATGTAGTTAACTGTGGAAGTGAAACATTGGCCTTTACTCTGACAATCTCAACTGTTTCTCTTTTTGGCCCTGTCCAGTCTCTTTATGGTTTAGAACTATTGTAATTTTTTTCACCGTAGGCTATCAAGCCAGGCATGTTTTTTTTTTTTTTTTCGTTTTTGTCTCCTGCTAGTAAGCTAATATAAAAACTGTGCTTAGCTAACTGTTTCAGTCTCAGAAACCACCAATTCCTGGGGTGTGAGGAGCAGCCCCCCAGTCCTTCCCCTGGCAAGTCTCCCAGAGTAATTGGCCTGCAGCAACCCCTCCCACCCCGAACACCTAATGTTTGAAGGATGTCTTTTATACTTTCATACTGTCCTCTCCTGTTCTTCTCTCCTAACCTGCTAATGAACTCCTGAGGGCAGAGTATGTCTTGTGTCTTCTGTTGCACATAAGCGCCTGAATGGTTGGCTCTCAGGCTGTAAATTATATTCATTTATTAACATTCCGCCTCCGTTGTGAGGGATGTGCTGTTTGTACTGCTCATGTTCTCTGTATGGGAACCTTCTGGGCCACTGCTTCCCAGCATATGGCTTAGTGTCAGGTTCTGTTGTCCTGTCCTGTCACAGGATCTGGGGTTCCTCTGCCTGTCTCGGGAGGACTGGCCTAGTGTTTTTCCTAAGAAGCCCCACCCAGGGTGAGCCTCGAGCCAGGCCAAGCTGGTCATCTTTGGAAAGTGCTGAAATATTTGAACCAGATGGCCCTCTTGCATATAAGGTCGTCTGTCCCGGAGGCCATGGAAACGTGAGCTGCCCATCTGCCTTTGGGCCCAGGATCCTCAGGTTGCAACAGGAGGGTTTAGGACATCAAAGGGATTTTTATTTTTATGCAAACAAGATCCACAGAGACTGGGAAGGTGAGTCGGAGATAAACAAGGTGAATTTATTTTGGAAAACCGCTGAGATAATTTGCACATGCGGGAAGCAAAATAGTTTAGCATGAGGAGACCCTTGAAGACCTGTAGTTCTGGAAGGAATACGTGAGAGGTGAATGTGCCCTTCCCCTGTGGTAAGGGGGACAAAAACCACCGTGCAGTTCTAGGTGGAAAGCGCATTCAGATCTGTCTGTACTTCATCTCTGTGAGCATGTATTTAACATCTGGGGGATGATATTTGTTCATCACCGTGTTAGGTAAGACGGAAGAACCTTGTCTTCGGGTGCTTGCAGTGTTTCCTGCCACTGGGCGCAAGGGCTGGTCCGGATACAGCCTCAGTGGAGAGAGAAGGCTTGGCCTCCTCTAAACGTAGAGGCTCTGTACCTGCCAGGTCTGTGGTGTTGCGTTAGTGACACTGGAATTCGGGTGAGGGAGAGAGAGAGCCCTGCTGGCGTGAATAGAGGCCAGTCCGCTGAGAGCAGGACTTAAAAGGATAAGGAGGATTAGCCGAACAGAGGAGGGGACCCGGGGGTCAGGTGTGAGGAAAGGGGGAGGCGCAGGAAAGAGGAGTTTGGACTTGATACTCAACCAGGGAAAATGGCTTATGCTTTGGCTGTTTGGCAGGTCCCCTAGAACTTATGGGAACAAAGGAGAAGGCACCGTGTTCACCCCAGAGGTACCTCCCCACCATTCCTCCTCATCTCTGCCAAACTGGAAATGGCCCTGTCCGCCTCAGGTCCTCGCCAGCTGTGATCACTTGATCGCTGAGCCTGGAGGCCCTCCTCATTTGTTTAATCCTACTCTACTATTCATTTTCTCTGCTTCTTGTAACCTGATAGTCCCCTCTTCTCTGAGTCTTAGCTCTCGTGCCTGCTCAAACTGTATTTCTAAGTCACAAATGATGTAAGTTGTCTGTGTTAAAAATTGGCAATTCTCTGCTGTCTATTGGACAAAATCTAAACTTCATGCCTCTTCTAACCTGGTCCCCAGTCTCCTTTTTCTTTTCTTTTCTTTTTTTTTTTTTAAACATTTTTTTTTTTTGAGAGACAGAGACAGAGCGTGACTGGGGGAGGGGCCGAGAATGAGAGGGAGAAACAGAATCGGAAGCAGGCTCCAGGTGCTGAGCTGTCAGCACAGAGCCGGATGTAGAGCTCGAACTCATGAACCGTGAGATCATGGCCTGAGCCGAAGTCGTACACTTAACTGACTAAGCCACCCAGGCGGCCCTCCAGCCTCCTTTTTCTAGCTGTGTTCTGGGTCTGAGTGGCCATTTAGGAGAAGTAAAAATATTTTACAGTAAAGCATTTATGTTTTCCATAGGTCATGGAACAGGATAGACTCTTCAAAAGCACTTGGGATGTATGATGCCAACTACTTTCATTATTAACTATTCATATCTATAACACAGAACTAGTATTTATATTTAGAATGATCCCATATCACCAAGGAAAATTTGAAATATGGTTAGTAACTCAGCTTTTAAAAAGACAGCAGAAATACACGGCATCTTTGGGGGAGGATTTCTACCCAAAATGACAAAAATTTTTTAAATATCTGGTGCTTAGGGTGGCTTAGTGGGTTATGTGTCCTACTCTTGATTTCAGCTCAAATCCTGATGTCACAGTACGTGGGATCAAGCTCAGAGGTAGGTTCTGTGCTGGCAGCACGGAGCTTGCTTGGGATTCTCTCTCCTCTCCCTGCCCTTCTCCCCACTCACCTGTGCTGTCTAGTGCGCTTTCTCTCTCTCTCTCTCTCTCTCTCAAAATAAATAAACATTAAAAAAAAGATCTGGTGTTTAAAGAGATCAGATTAGGTTATCTGGAGAACGCACTTACTATGCCCAATAAAGGAAATGTGGGGGGGTCGGCAGGCACACCCAGACCCTGGGTCTGGACCTTATCGGGAAGACCAGAGATGAGCAAGATTTGAGTGATCGCGAGAAAGCAGGGGCAGATATACCGGACTCCTCTGTGCCAGCGGCCCCTACATGGAGTTGGGGCCCTAGCATCACACATGCCATTCCTTTGTTGTCACTGATTTGAGTGGCACTTCTTAGAACTGCAGGCAGATTCTTTTTTGACTGAGCACAAGGAGGATAAGAAGCCAAGGGAGACACATTTTGGAGCTGGCTGCCTGGAGCGTTTTTTGGAAGTGGGAGCAAACACGTAGTCACATCCCCACAGGGTAAATAAGAGGCAGAAGAGGAACCGGGTCTCCTAGGACGTGTGGCTCATGGGCCAGTGGTGAGGCCACCTTCCCTCAGGCAGAACAGGGCTCTTGCTCAGCATTTCTGGGGGCAGCAGTGGCAGTTTAACGGGGAGGAAGGGTCACTGTAGGTAACTTCTTAGGAGGCAGAATCCTCAGGGAGCTTGAGCAGAAGCGGATGTGTTCTAAATGCCCTCAGGGACCTGCCACTGTGACCTCACCCTCCCCTGCCAGGGGCATGTTCATTCCGCGAGAGGAATGTTTTTACCAACTCAATTCAGTGGGCAGCGTGGACACTTTACACACACTGGCAGGGGGCGGCGTTGCCAGGATTAGTGGCTGGCAGAGCCTTTCCTTCCCGGGGGATGAGGTTGCCTCCTTCCCGGTCTGTGAGCCGGTGGGGGTGGGAAGGGAGACAGCGCTGCCCGGCCAAGTGGGAGGCTGCCTGGATTACCACACTGCCCCCTTCTCTTAATCCTCCTGTGGACAGCGGGGGGTAGCTGGAGAAGCCTGAATTGTGGGTTCGTTCCTGGCTGTCCTCCCGCGTACAAAAAAGGATAACAAGGATGAGCCTTTGTTATCCAGTGCGTTTTTGCAGTCAGTTCTTACTGAAGCCAAGCCAAGTTGGTCCAAGGGAAAACAAAGCTGCAGGAAACATGGACCTTTCTTACACCTTCTTGAAAATGCAAGTCATGTTGCCTAGGAAATACTTCTGTCCCCTAGCGTGCTGCACACCGCCAGCATTGGAGCTATGGAAGAGGCCGCTGAAGTTATTCCAAGAAAGCGTTGGAAGTTTGGTAATGAAAGGAAGTGTCATCTCTCCCCTGCCTCGAGGCTGGGTTTCTGGGAGTGCACACGGCCAAAAGGAAACTGTGCTCAGCTTTGGGAGGTGACTGTGTGCCGGGCTCCTGCACACGCTGGCCAGGTGTCCTGGCAGGGCTGGGTGAGGGCACGCGTGGGGCCGTGTGCAGAGATTCCCAGGGCCGAAAGCAGTGTGGTGAGTGAGAGGGTGCCAATTGGTTGGAAGGATGTAGGTAAACAAGAGTAAATATACATACAGCAGTGTGCAGCCTGCCCAAGTTCAGAAGCTGGCTGCTAGACTTGGCCGGCAGCCTCTCCCCCGCTGGCTCCAGAGCAGAGGGGAATCTGCAGGACTGACGGATCACAGGTGCCTCCCCCTGCTAGTTAGGAGGACACTTTTAAAGCATTTCCTTCTCACTCGACCAGGTAGTCTGGTGAGGGTGAACAGCTTGCTTGAATGGTGGGTAAAGGTGTGACCGTGGACACAGCGATGGAGAAAGCCGGGGGTGACACGCCCGGGAGCCCTGAGCCGTCCTTCCTGGCGACTCTGGGTGACCCACAGGTGACCCTCGTGTCCGTCCACAAGCGGTGGTCCTTCAGGAGGAATCCTGGGACCGGGGGCTCCACCAGGCCAGTGACTTCGGAGGAGGAAGGAGAGTTTTCACAGAAGGTTTTGAATGGAACACGGGGGATCCGTTCCAATCAGGTCAGTGCAATTGCAGAAGGGCTAAAAAGCCGAGAGGGAGTTGGACGGGCTTTCAGATGGAGGTTCCTCCCTTGTCTTACGAATGGGGGATCAGGGAAGCGCGGCCGGGGTGGGGAGCCAGAGTTGAGGTGATTCTCCAGACTTTATCCAGAGATAAAGTCCATCATGGTAACCGTTGGGTTTCTCGCTTGTTTTTAGGATATGTTGTAAGCCTCTGTGGGGCAAAAGTTTTCCGGAAGGCAGATCAGACAAAAATGGAGTTTTGCCCTCTTTTTGCTTTTTAAAACGTGTACCTTATTTTGTTAATCTCCGTATTTCGACTAAACAAACATTTTGAATGTGTTGCTGCAAAACGAAGCTGTTCTTCTTAAGCAAATGAACATTTTGTTAACCCAGAGGTCAGGTCATGTTCAAAAGTAGGGCAGTGTAACGTTTTATAAGAGCCTTGTAGTAACATTTCCGGGTGGGACTCGTGGTTTGTGTGGGGTCTTTTTCATTGATCAGGGCAGATGAAAAAATACCAGTTAGCAACAAAGGAAAGTTTTTGAAGTCCTTTGACCCTTTAAGAGTTATGTTTGTTTCTCCTGGGTTTTATTGTTTAAAAAGTCCCCACATTTGCTAAAGGAAATTTTGTGAAAAGAGATTTTTGAAATGTACTATGCAAGAGATTTACATCTGTTGAAGGAAATTTCTGAATGCCCTTATGCAGTGCACGGTTAACTTTATATTTTTAGCTGAGTGTCTAAGACAGAAATATTAGATTGGGGTGGGAATGCTTAACATTGCTTTAAAATGTTCAGAATGCTACTTCACAAAATCCAGCCTATGTCTGAGATACTTGAATGTGAAATATCCTAATTTTTAAGTGGCCATTACTAATCTCATGTAACTAGGGGAGCAACCTGAACCTGGCTGGGGGAGCCTGTCTGGAAGGAGGACCCAAGTAGAGGCCCACGTCGAGGCTGTGGTCCTGGGGATCTGGTGCAGATCTGGGCTCTGCCGTTGTGGGTCTGGGGGACCTGGCAGGTGAGGCTCGGGCTCCTCCAGCTCCAAATGCCCCACTGCAAAGCGGAAGTAATAAGTGTCACCTCACGGGATTGTGAAAGCACTTTGTGGAGCACTATGGAAATGCAAAATGGTATCGTTTCTGCCAAAATTATGATTTTCAGTAGAATTCCCAACTCAAGATGTGTTTGGTGCCCTCTGAATGTCTGGTAGAACTGTGTCAGCCAATTAATCTGTCGGAGCACAGTTCTAGCTATTTTTTTCTAGAGCTCTGATTACACAAGTAACGTGTGCTCATTATACAAGACAAATTTCGGATGAGGCAGGGGGAATAGAGAAAAGTATTAGGAAGAAAATGTAAGCAACCGTATGCCTTAGCCATATATGTGTACATGTATCTATTTATTTATTTACAAACAGAGGATCAGGCCGTGCATAGTATTACATATCTTACATTTTTTACTTAATATTTTGTGGACATACACCCACACACACATGATGTATATACATCTATATTTATATACACATCTGTATCATCAGGTTTAATTGCAGCCCTGCTTTTAAATTTAGGATTACTTTTAGAAAGAATTTAACTATTCTCAAATGGGGGAAATTTGTAGTAGCTGGTTTAGGATGAGAAGAACCAAGCTAAAAGTCATTTGTAATTGAGTATTTGTTCATTGTCAACAGTGTATTTACTCAAAGTCTATTATAATCAAACTTTGGATCTACTTGAGAGTTAACTTGTTTAGTACTTAGTATGTCTTTTTGATGATAGCCATTTTAACAGACCTGAGGTGCTATCTCATAGTGGTTTTGATTTGCATATCTCCGGTGACTGGTGACGTTGAACACCTTTACATGTACCTGCTGGCGATTTGTACGTCTTCTTTGGAAACGTGTCTGTTCATTTCCTCTTCCTATTTTTTTGTTTGTGTGTAAATATAAAAGTAAATATAAAAATAAATATAAATATAAATTTTGCTATTGAGTTGTATGAATTCTTTATGGATTTTGGCTCTTAACCCCTTATCAGATATGTGGTTTGCAAATATTTTTTTCCCATTCTGTGGGTTGTCTTTTCATTTTGTTGATGGTTTACTTTGCCGTGTAGAAACTTCATAGTTTGATGTGGTCCCACTTGCTTATTTTTGATTTTGTTGCTTGTGCTTTTAGGTGTCATATCCAAAAACTCATTGCCAGGATC
This sequence comes from Leopardus geoffroyi, assembly GCF_018350155.1. Taxonomy (NCBI): domain Eukaryota; kingdom Metazoa; phylum Chordata; class Mammalia; order Carnivora; family Felidae; genus Leopardus; species Leopardus geoffroyi. Next base: position 19,521,035 of record NC_059326.1, read on the forward strand.
CATGTATGTCAAGGAGCTTTTTCCTGTATTTTCTTCCAGAGTTTTATGGTTTCTGGTCTTCCATTTAAGACTTTAATCCATTTAGGGGCGCCTGGGTGGCGCAGTTGGTTAAGCGTCCGACTTCAGCCAGGTCACGATCTCGCGGTCCGTGAGTTCGAGCCCCGCGTCGGGCTCTGGGCTGATGGCTCAGAGCCTGGAGCCTGTTTCCGATTCTGTGTCTCCCTCTCTCTCTGCCCCTCCCCCGTTCATGCTCTGTCTCTCTCTGTCCCAAAAATAAAATAAAAACGTTGAAGAAAAAAAAAAAAAATTTAAAAAAGACTTTAATCCATTTAGGGTTAATTTTCATGAGTGGTGTAAGATAGGGGTCCATTTTCATTCTTTTACATGTGAATGTCCAATTTCTCGAGCACCGTTTATTGAAGAGACTATTTTTTCTCTCCACTGAGTATTGGTTCTCTTGTCAAATATCATTTGACCCTATATTGTTATTTTCTAAAAGGTTTATCAATGATTTGCACTTCTTTTTCTGAGGATTATATTTCGTAGCAAGTTCCTGTTGTGCATTACAGAGTAGCGTACATTATAAATATGCATCCACACCTAAGTCTTTCAAAGGAATATACTTGTTTTATGTTTAGCTGATCATACCTATAATTCTAGGCATAAACTTACATTTGTTAGCCATTCTAGAAGACAATTTTGTGTGATGAAATGCTAACTAGATTATTTCACCACATGTGACAATCACATGGAATTTATCAATAATGATAATAATAATAATAAGCAAAAATAATCCCAAGTTCATTGACTTCGGTCATATAATTATCTGAGTTCATAGTGTTGCTGTGACATTTCTTCTAACCAGTGGCACTGTCGCATATATTTAACGTAGGTCTTTTACATCCTGATCTTGTAATTCTGGCAAACGACCTAAGGGAATTATGACCTTATGATTCTGGCTTAGACCGTTTCCATTCAAATATTAAAAAATATTCCAAAGAAAAAAACATTCCAAGATACTGACAGTTGCTTGGTAGTGAAAGGCTCGTTATGTAAAATTTCTTTGACGGGAAGGGCTTGCAATGTAGTGTTATCAGAGAAGCTGAAAAAATGCTTTTGATTTGGTAAAAGTCTGATGGAATATTTGTTAGGATAGATGTAAGTTAAAAGCAATGAAATTCTCTGAAACTGTTCATAGTAAAGCTGTTTGGAATGAGATTGCAAACAAGTTCTCTGAGGTAATAATCGTGAAGTGCTTCTTGGAGAGGTCTCATCGTTTGTGAATTTCTAAATTTTATTTTGTTGTGTGTAGAAAACAGCAGGCATCGTATGTATATATTGAGACTGGTTTATTTTATTTAACTTAATGCACTTTTTCTCCCAAGAAAATGGATGTACTGCACCCAGTTTCTCAGTAAGAGTTGATATTTTTCCTTGCTGTGGTCAAGAGAAGGAAATAGGCAATACATTTGTCCAGAATTTCCCAGGAACGACATAGTCAACCCCACAGCGGGGGTGGCCCTCGAGGGCAGAGATCCAAGTGTCACACACAGACAGCCCAGGTACGTAGTCGGCCCTCATCAGTGTTTGAATTAGTGCCTGAGTTTTGGTTGGTTCGTTTTTTCAGTAAATAAAGTTGAAATAATAGTTGGTGGAAGCTCTTTCTGGACGCTTGTAAGACATCCTGGAGGGACAGTTCGAAGGGGTTGGAGTGGGGGCTGGGGGATTATGTATACTAGTTTTAGTCATTAGTTTTCCTTATCAGTTAAACGGTGGAAATAGTAAGTTCCCTGCCTACCTCCTTGGGCCACTTTTGAAGACCACATGAGCCATGTGTGTTGTCATAGTCCCTGTCACACATTTATTATGTTAGCCTTTTAAATCTTTTTAGCTTTCCGGCCTTCCTACAAAATTGTAGGGTGGGTATTTTTACTACCCCACTTTACATGGAGCTAAGAAAACTGAGTTGCGGGTTTGCTCAGACGTGGCTGGAATTCATACCTAAGACTGTCAGATGTACCCTCAGTAAATTCCCAGCAAGTAGGAAGGACAGATATTTACCCAAATATGTGAAAGTGTGTTGTAGAGTATGAGACCACGTATATCACTGGTGCATCATTGTTGTCATCTGTATCACAGTGATTAATAATGTTTACATCGTGTGGTTTAACAAGACATTTTCTGGGGCGCCTGGGTGGTTCAGTCGGTTGAGTGTGGGACTCTTGATTTCCGCTCAGGTCATGATCTCTGGGTCATGGGATCAAGTCCTGATTCTGGGTCCACGCTGGGCGTGGAGCCTGATTACGATTCATTCTCTCTGTCTCTCTGTCTCTCTCTGTCTCTCTGTCTCTCTCTCTCTCCCCCTCCCCCCATCTGTCCCTCTTCCCCGCTCACATGCTTTCTCTCTCCCTTGCTCTAAAAACACAAATATAGAACCCAAGACATTTTCTTCTTTGCCTTAGAAAAAGCACAAAACCACATGTGTTTTCTGATGGAAGCTTTTTTTTTTTTAATTTAAATTTTAAGAACTGAAAAACATAGACAGTGTCACCCACAGGTAACCTCAATTTTATGTATTAATAAATCTGCATGCATACAGGTTTAGCAACAAGACATTGATTCTTCCTCAGTGGAGGTTTTAAGAGACTGACGCCAGTCCGCCTGGGTGTTTCATGTGGGATCTTTTCTTGAGTCAAACAATCTCTTCGGACCCTCCCTCCCTTAGGAACCTCTGACATCCAGGGATTTCTCAGATAAGGGTAGGGCCTGGCAGTGACTCATTCACAATGTATTCCAGAGGATGTGGAAGGTCCCAGAACCACCGCCACCTCTCCTTGCGTCCTGCCTCCTCTTGCAAATGTAGTTGCCTTGAAATGCATTTGCAGTTAGGAATATTGAAGGGAGCAGAATGAGTGCCAGTGTTCTGCTGTAGTTTTTCTGAAGTACCAGAGACCCCGAGAGGTGACATACTAAGGGGCGAAGGCCCGACTCAGAAGCCAGCAGCCGGGCTCAGGGCTCCCGGCCGCTCCTCTGCCTCCTCCTTACTTTGCTCACTTGCTGAGGTGTTAGCCTGTTCCTTATGTGGCAGGTAAGTTGTGGCTGTTTTTCCGTGTTTTTCTGCATTTTGCTTTTCTGCGTTGCAGTCTCCTCCTGTAATTAACATGGCTAAAAGGAAAATGTAACCTTAAATGTTGTTTTTTAAAAAATAGCCTGCTGGACTTTTGAGCCGGATTTAAATCCTAGCTGTTACTTAAATTGCTTTGTGACCTTTGATAAATCGGAGTCTGTTTCCACAGTAAAATGGTGATAAGAATATCTCTTTGTAGAATTATCTTGAGCATTAGAGATATAAAATCCCATCCCCATAAAATACCACTGAGAACCATTAACTATTTTCTCGTATTGGATCTGCGTGCGTATGAAAGAACCAGGACTTCTCTGTATTTTGAAAGCTCGGGTGCGTAGAGTTGCGTGGGGTGGAAGTTATATGCTGGAAGAATTGCATGCATGTATATCATTTTTGCCTTCAAAGTTGTTAAGGGTGTCACACACCCTTCAAGGTGAAAGCAGTCTCAAGGATAAGTGGGCGAGCGGTGTCCTTAAGGTTGACGGAGATCCAAGTGAGACTAAGAGCTCTCAAAAGTGGCTCTAGCGGTCCTTGCTTTGTGCCCACGGTAGAATTGCTCTTTGATTTGTGGTCACGGGCATTTTCTACAAGGCATGTCATTTCTGGGCTTTTCACTTTCAGTCTGGCTTTGAAACCTTTCATCAAAGCATGGCACCCCATTTCCAATTTCTTCATACCAGGCCGGCCTGTCTGCACATCTTATTTTCCTTTCCTGGCTCCATCATGGTGAATCGACCATTTGTATTCCTTTACCCGTCTTTTCTTTTACAAGCCCTGGCACTCACAGCAAAGTCCATGTGCCCTGGGTGTCCAGAGAGTAGCAGAGAATTGAAGTTCATGTTTGGATTCCCCTCTGTGGAATTTCCCCCTCCTCCTGTGTTTCCAGTCCCTTCTAATCCTGATGCCCAGTATACTGATAGTTTGTTAAAAATTCCCAAGTTAGTTCTTCCCCAGTGTGTTGTTGGGCTTGCCAAAGAAGTAAGTCCCAGATGTCTGTTCTCAAGAAATACACAATTCAGTGAGAATTAGGCAACATTAGGGCTTCCATAAAGTTTTCCCAGGACGCACTTTGTTCCCTGGACCCCCTCTCCAATGTGCCCTTAAACCTCAGCGTGTTTGTTTGAATTCATTTGAGTTTGCCCTCTGACAAAGATTCTCCTCACTGAGGAATGGAATTAAAACCACACACACGTACCAATTGTATACACTTAAAAACTATCCAAACACCCAGCAATAGTTATGAGGTTGCTTCTAAACCAACAGAGACTTTCGTGTTTCATAAAGTTGTGTTCCGTGCAAAGCAAAGCTTTGTCTTTTGTAACTGCTTGTCTTTAGGAACCTGCCTGTCTAGAAGGGGGGCCTCTGAGTATTGTTTGCTACAAACAAATAGCTTCTAACGCTTCTGCAAACCCTTTTGGCAGGAGCATAGAATCCATAATCCAGGGATTAAGAGCTAGCATTGTGGCCTGGGGTTTGGTGAGTTATAGCTAGATCTACCTAGGACCAAAAAAATAAGTTGGGTAGTAAATCATTAGGGATTTGTTTTTCCAACAGACTAGGTGATTGAAGGTTATGTCTTGTTTTAGGGAGGCCATTCTACTTATTAAGATACTGTATTAAAGCAAGTGTCCTTGAATATCATAGTTTTTCTTTTAGCTTTTTCAATTAATTATTTAATACCGGTCACAATCAAGTCACGGTTCTGGATCTCCTTTTACTCCTGTGTGTGTGTGTGTTTTTTTTCTTTAATTTTCAGTTTTAAACTAATTATTTTTTAGAATTTGGTAATGTGTGCGCATTGTACAATAGGTTATACGTTGAAAAATAACTCTTCCTCCCCTCTCCTTGCCTCAGCCCCTGATCCTCCTCAGACTCTGTACCAGTTTCTTATGCCTTCTCCCAGAGCCCGTCCATGTATATACAAGTAGCTATGGGGATAATACTCCTTTGCTCACAAATAGTGCTAGCATGCTATGATAGAACGAACTTTGGTGACTCTCCCAACGAACTACAGCTCCTTGTATTTAAGCCCTTATATAATTCCTTCCCGTACTGACTGAGCTTGGCCATGTGCCTGGCTGTGGCCAATGGTGAATTAGCAAATGTGATGCGAGCAGAGGCTTGGTAAGCGCTTGCATACTGGGACTTGTTCTCTGGGAATGTTCACTATTGTGACACTCCCTCTCAGAACCCAGAAACCACCAGCTGTGAGGTACCCAGCCTAGCCACGTGGAGAGGCTCCATGGAAGAGAACTGAGGTCTCTGCTGACAGCTTCCAGACAGTCACCGACATCAACCTGCCAGCCATGTCGCGGACAAACCATCTTCTTGGAAGTGGAACCTCCAGTCTCACTGAGGCCACCCCGGACGATACCATGAGGAGCAGACAAGCCTTCCCCGCTGAGCCCTGTCCAAATTGAAAAACTGTGAGCTATCTCTCTGAGCCACTAGATTTGGCTTGTCAGGCAGCAACAGATAACTAAAACACTGTATTCACCGTAAATTCTGTGTCTTGCTTTTGTTCACTGAATGATATATTTGCTATTTCAGTATATTTAGAGCTGCCTCATTCCTTTTTTAAGAGCTGGAAAGCATTCCTCTGTATAACTGTGCAATAATTTAGTTAATTGGCCTCTTACTGATGGGCATTTATGTTTCCAGTTCTTTGCAGCGTTTAATATCTTTGTTGCATGCTTGCTTTTATACGTGAACAAATATATTTATTGAGTAAATTCATAGAGATAGAGTTGTTGGGCCAAAGAATATTTGGATTTGTCATTTTCACACGTAGTGCCAAGTTGCCCTCATGAGAGGTGATGCCCTCACCAGCTCTAGGGACTGCGTGGATGGTGCCAGCCTGAGTGGTGAGAAAGGCCACCGTGCTATTGGAGTGTTACATTTCTTCCTTACTGTTGTTTCTGCAGATGTTGAAAAGGCTTTTGCGTTTCCTGTTTGATGGACTGCCTGTTTTCTGTTGGATTGTTGGCCTTTTTCTTTTTAGAAGGAGCTCTTTACATTTTAACAAAATTAGCTCTTGCTTAGTATGGAGCAAATCTTCCTCTCCTCCCCCCCACCCTGTTTCTCATTTATCATTTTCCTTGGTCAGAGCCACATTTTCTCTTTTTGTGGTTAGATTTATCAGTCTTCTCTAGCTTTTGGATTTTCTTGTTTTCCTGTTTCTTTTCTTGTATTTAGACTTGTCCTTGCCTGAGATTGTAATGGGTATTTTCCTGTGTTTTCTTGTATTATTACTATCTGAGGTCTCAGAAATATCTCTTGGTGTATAGGTCCCAAGTTGTGTTTTTCCCAGTTATCCACTTAATACCGTTGTGTTATGTCATCCTTATCGTATACTGCACTTCTGTACCACAGGTAATTTGATTTGTACCACAGGTAATTTCAGTATATTTATTGAATGCAATGAACGCTTGAGTGGCTATCCCGTAAATTACTTGTTTACTTTTTTTTTCTCTACTATTTTAGGGAATACTACAGTGAATGCTGTTAAAACAGTTTTTTATAATTATTAATCCCAGACTAGTTTCGGATTTCCTTTGTGGTTGTACAAATGAACATTTATAGTCTGCTTTAGAAGTTATTTAAACTTTCAAGGCACCTGGGTGGCTCTGTTGGTTAAGCATCAGACTCTAGATTTGGGCTCAGGTCATGATCTCGTTCGTTGTGGGCTGTGGCCCCGCGTCGGCCTCTGCACTGACAGTGTGGAGCCTGCTTGGGATTCTCTCTTTCCCTTTCTTTCTGCCCCTCCCCAACTTCTGCTTTCTCTCTCTCAAAATAAATAAATAAACTTTAAAAAAAAAAGGTTAAGGTTTTGTTAAGGTTCTCAAAAAGCTGAAGTTGGAAAGATAGGCATTTTATTTTATGCACAGGGTTACGGAGAAGGTCAATCCATGTAATGGAGATTCATCTGAAGATCTAAGTAGGATTGTGTAAGCACAGAGACTGACATGCTTTTTTGTCACATACCGTATGTAAAGGCCTGTTCCCGAATTTCTGAAGCATGGAATAGTACTGGTATAAAAACTGTATCTAATTAGGAGAGTGGTGAGCCTGGGACCCTGTGAAAGGAGGATTTGGTTTTGTGAATGGAATAGGTGAAGCCACATCATTATGAGAAGTCAGGAAATTATGCATATACTCTGGTACATTAAGAAGATGGGTCCACTTAATTTGGTAAAACACTTTTAATTTTAGGTAGCGACCACAACTGTCCTGAACACCCAGGAGGGCAGTGACGCTCAGTGGAGGCAGAACAGAGAAGTTCCCCCAGCTCTCCACCTCCTGCCCCTCTTGGCCCAGCCACTCGTGCTCATTTCCCTGGCTTGAGGAGCATACCGCCAGACCTTTTTCCCCAAGCATGTGGTCTGACCCCACGGGGCCTCGGAGGTCGGCATTCAGAGCAGGTGCCCTACGGTTGTTGAATTTAACCCCTGCTGAGAGAATGACAGGGACACCCCTAGAAGGAGATACAGAAGTCAGGTGTTGCCTATTCTGTGTATGTGCATTGCAGCAGCACCCCCAGCGTTTGAGCTCAAAGGACCACGTTCTGCAGGGAGATTTCAGGTATCAGCCAGAGGTGAGGGGGGCTCTGCTGAGAGCCTCCGGCCTCCCGTTGTGGGCCACTGTGCTGTCTGCCTCTGCTGGGGGCCTGCCACGCTCATTCTGTGCACGTGAGCTGCATCACGCTCCCCTCCTTCCCTGTAGAGACCTCCACATCTTCGAGGTAAGGAAAACAAGGTGGGCGGTTGACTTCTAGGTTCAGAGTCACAGAATGTTCAAGCTAAAAGAAACCCATTGGAACCATTTCATTTGATAAATAATGTTTTTATATCTTCCTTTCCCTGCATTTAATGTTGTTATACTCTCAGGATGTTTTGACACCAGTGGCAATGTTTTCCATTTTCTCAGTGTCAGACAAGCTGGGATATTTTAGCAAATATTAAGCTTTTTTTAAAAAAAAATATTTATCTTTAAGAGAGAGAGAGAGAGAGAGTGTGTGTGTGTGTGTGTGTGTGTGTGTGTGTAGGGGAAGGGCAGAGAGAGAGAGGGAGAGAGAGAATCCCAACCAGGCTTCCCACTGTCAGCACAAGCCCGACGCAGGGCTAGATCTCACAAACCCGGGAGATCATGACCTGAGCCAAAATCAAGAGTCTGACGCTTAACTTACTGACCCACCCAGATGCCCCACAAATATTTGGTTTTAAGGATGAAAAAGTGTTATTTCTTTTCCTTTTAGATCCTGTCTAAACATTCTTTGCCCGCTCGTGTCTGGGAGCCAGCAATGCAGCAGAAGCAGAGTTTCGCCTTTGACAATGTTGGCTACGAGGGTGGTCTGGACAGCGTGTGCCCCTCTCAGACGACCACCGGCACCATCAGCATTTCGGGCATGACTTGCCAGTCATGTGTAAAGTCTATCGAGGGCAGGATTTCGAGTTTGAAAGGCATCGTGAGCATTAAGGTTTCCCTGGAACAAGGCAGCGCGACTGTGATCTATGTGCCGTCGGTCCTGAGCCTGCCGCAGGTTTGCCGTCACATCGAGGACGTGGGCTTCGAGGCCAGCATCACAGAAGGAAAGGCTGCCTCCTGGCCCTCGAGATCCTCGTCTGCCCTGGAGGCCACGGTCAAGCTCCGGGTGGAGGGTATGACCTGCCAGTCCTGTGTCAGCTCCATCGAAGGCAGGCTGGGGAAGCTGCAAGGGGTAGTGAGGGCCCGAGTCTCCCTTGGCACCCAGGAGGCAGTCATTACTTACCAGCCTTATCTCATTCAGCCCCAAGACCTCAGGGACCACGTAAACGACATGGGATTTGAAGCTGTCATCAAGAACAGAGTGGCACCCGTAAGCCTGGGACCAATTGATATTGGGCGGTTACAGAGGACCAACCCAAAGACCCCTTTGACGTCTGGTACCCAGAACCAGAATCTCAATAACTCTGAGACCTTGGGGCACCAAGGGAGCCGTGTGGTCACCCTGCAACTGAGAGTAGATGGAATGCACTGTAAATCTTGTGTCCTGAATATTGAAGAAAATATAGGCCAACTCCCAGGGGTTCAAAGTATTCAAGTGTCCTTGGAGAACAGAATTGCCCAAGTACAGTTTGACCCTTCTCGTGTCACCCCCGGGGCCCTGCAGAGGGCCATTGAGGCTCTTCCTCCTGGGAACTTTCAAGTTTCTCTTCCTGATGGAGCAGCGGGGAGTGGCACCGATAACAGGCCTTCCACGCATCTCGCCCCCGCCCCCACCCAGGGAACCCGGATGCAGGGCCTGTGCAGTACCGTGGTGCTTGCCATTGGTGGCATGACCTGTGCGTCCTGCGTCCAGTCCATCGAAGGCCTGCTCTCCCGCAGGGAAGGGGTGCGACGAGTATCAGTCTCTCTGACTGAAGGGACTGGAGTGGTGCTCTATGATCCCTCTGTAATTAACCCGGAAGGACTCCGAGCTGCTGTTGAAGAAATGGGATTCAAGGCGTCAGTCGTTTCTGGTACGTAGTTGACCCACGTGAAGCACACCCTGGGGTCCTCTCCTCTCTCCTTGCATCTTAGGACATAGTGACAGCGGCCATACTCACTGCTCACTGGCCAATGTTGGTGACAACATTCTGCAACTTTTCCTTGCGTGTCAAGTGTATCAGGATAGAAGAAGTCGAATTTCTGGGTGTATAGCTTTTGCCTCTCGTGTAGCTGGGAATAAAATACTAAGTTTTTTGCATTTTTCTGAAGAGAACTCTGACTCTGTGTTCTTTTTAAAGAAGAGTCCTGTGGGGCCAGGGGGAACATCAGGCTCTTCTGTCTCCAGAAGAACCATCATCATCACATTCTCTGAGATTTCTCTGCCCAACAAAACAAAAACAGAACCGTAGTCTCACCTGGATCCCATTCTGTTGAAAGTGGGAATTGAGGGGATTCAGTGATGACTGCCCTTGCCCTCCTTGATGGCTGTGGGTAGAGGGGTGCATTTCTGCCGGGCGCCCGGGCCTGGGAGTGGTGGGCTGGTGAGCGAGTGAGACTCTCCTGAGAGCTTATGTTGTAGCCCCGTGTGAGCCGGTGAGCTCCAGGATGGGACGGGGATGCTGGAGGCCAGGAGGCAGCACAGTGTGCTGGGGTTGCTGACAGGAGCCCGAGCAAGCATGAGGACTCAGGAAGGTGGAGAGACGGGCGGGACAGCAGGGGGGCCACTCTGAACGGGTCTGAGTGTCAGCTGAACTTGGACTTGACTGTAAAGGCCAGGGGGTCAGCAGTGGATTTTTTTTTTTTAAGTTTATTTACTTCTTTTGAGAGAGAGAGCGAGCGAGCAGGGGAGGGGCAGAGAGAAAGGGAGAGAGAGAATCCCAAGCAGGCTCTGTGCTGACACTTGGGGCTGATCTCACGAACTGTGAGCTCGTGACCTGAGCCAAAATCAAGAATCGGACGCTTACCCGACCTCGCCACCCAGGCATCGGCAGTGGATTTTAATCAGAGGAAGCGCAGGTGAGTTTGCACTTGAGCTGGCCAGTCGGTGTCGGTGTAGTGTGGATGGAGGCACGGAGGCTGTGTGGGAGGCTGGGTGAGAGGAGGTGGGGCTGGAGGGCAAGAGACGGAATAGGATGACATTCAGGAGGTTGGGTCCAGCAAGCTTGGTCCAGAGGAGGGGTGTGATGGGGCAGGCCGTGGAGGAAAGGGAGAGCCGGCGGGAGCCCTAGGTGTGCAGTTGCCGGAGGCCAGCTTGAATTCCTGGAGAGCAGGGCTGGAAATGCAGATTGGAGTGGCAGGAGCCAGGGGAAGTGACGGAAGACCAGGGAAAGCGAGCGTGACCGGGGAAGGGCAGAAGGAGGAACGTGATGGCACTGGTGTGGAAGGAAGGGGTGTCCGGAGGAGGAAATTGTCACAGACAGGGACGGCACCCTGGAAAGAAAGGAAGATGTTTCAGGGGCCTCAGGCTCCGTGCAACTAGGAGGTGGGGGAGGCTCCGGTGAGCCCAGCCGCATGGTGGAGCCGCAGACCTCCAGGAGCCGAGCCAAGCGGCGGTGGAGAGGTGATGGATAGGTGCGGGGTTCAGAGCCAGGCCGGAGATGAGGAAGCGCGGGACATGCCACAGCCAGCTGTGTGGGCAGCAAGGTTTTAACCGTTTGGGTCCCAAGGTACTGGCCCCGTGGGGGGGTGCGAGTTGCAGGCTAGACCAGGACAATGCAGTGCCAGCTGCGGGCACTCAGACTGTGCTGCAGGGCGGTGGCCAGCCCGGCACCAGGAGGGGCTCGTGGGCAAAGCCCCCCGGCCGCGCCCAGGGCCAGCTGGACTGGGCCTTCCCACATGTACTTTGCAGCGGCCGCCCAGATAAAGTGCGTCTCCTTGGAAAGGTCCCCTGTCAGTGGGGCTGGCCTGCACTTACACCCTTAAAAGCAGTGGGTAAGTCATGTGGAATGACTCGGCCCCATTCTGTACTTTGTCTTTTGTACCACGTTTCAGGAAGGAGTTTGTTTTTAAACAAAAATCAGTAAGGAACACACAATGGAACAGTAAATCCTGTACTTAAATGGTAGGAAATGTAGTACAGAGTCATCATCTGCTCTATTTGTATGAGGTTTCAAGTCTTTAAACACTAGAGTCAGGTTGTTGGCAGTAAAAAGAAATTTGCATTGAACTGCATAATCCAGAATAATTGGATTTGACCAAGTAAGCCTAGAAAGAAAAGAACAGTGATTTTTATTGGACAGAATTGTGTGTTTAGCCCAAGAGGTATTTAGTGTACCAGATTTAGCAAATAAAATACAGGACACTTAGTTCAATTTGAATTTCAGATCAACAGTGACTAATATTTTGGTATAAGTATGTCCCAGGCAACATTTGGGGCACGCTTATACTAAGAAAGTATTTGTTGTTTATCTGAAATTCACATGTAGCTGGGCGTCTTGTATTTCACCTGGCAGTCTTAATTTAGGATAAACCGTAAGTGTGCCGTTAACTATCATTGTAGCCCCTTAGATATTAGAAAAGAGTTACGTGTATTTGATTGGTCATTCCGGATTGACCAGGAAGAGGGGCTTCTTGAGCACAGTCTTCAAACCAGGTGATTTGTTTCTCCTTGGACTCAGCAGCACCCAGCACATAGTAGGTATTTGTGAAGGAAGCGAAAGAGAAAGAAAATAACAGGCTGTGACAAGCCGGGTCGTGGGGTAGCTCAGTGACAGGATTTAATCCAGGAGCTACTCAGACATGTTAGAGAGCCGAATAACCAAACAGGGAATGGGAAGGAAACCCAAGAGATGGCTGGTGGCAGAAGCTGGCACCCCAGGCAGGAGGGTGCCACCAGAGCTCAGGGGCTGAGGTCGCCTGGTGGGAGCTGGCTCAACCACCGGAGCTACAAAGGGAGAGGCCGTGGCCAGGAGCTGGGCTCCCCGTAGGTAGATGGGAAACACATTAGGTTTCCCCCATTTCTTTCCTGTTTCCCACTTGCTACCTCCAGGGTACCAAATTTAACCAGAAACCAGTTGACAAGGGAGCCTGGAAAAGTGGTTTTGCAGGGTCAGCCCCCTTGATAATGGAACAGGGAGAGGAAGGGGAATGATCAAGAGCATGTAGGCAAGTGGCAGGCACTGAATTTCAGTCAGCTTATTTGACAGCTAAAAATACATTAAGATCTGTTTTTTATCTAGAAATCAGCTCTGCATTTGTGCACTGGTTTGCCTGGTAAATATTTTTTGTATGAATGAATTAATGGATAGGTGATTGGATATATGAATACAGTGTGAGGAAAAGCCATCTATCATGTATGACATGTTCCCCTCAGCCTTGTAAATGGATAATGTCACTTCTGGGGCACTGTTCCCTCATCCCAGCACGTACTGAGGGTCTTCTGGGCCCCAGGCACTGTGCTGGCCGCCATGAGTACTCCTGGTACAAGCCACCATCAGCTGTGTCCACTAGACAGGCTCCGAGCTAGTCTCTCCTTCCTGCCTTTCAGCCTTACAGTCTGTTCCCTGCCCAGTATTCACGGTAATCCTGTTACCCTGTTAATACTCTGAAACCTTCCCATCTTAAGAGGGAGTCCTTAGGGTGATCTAGAAGCCCCCTCCCCCTGACTCCCTACCTTTCTAACCTCTTTCTAATCCTCATATCAGGCTTGTCCTCACTTCAGGGTCTTGTACCTGCTATCCCTCTGTCTAGAATATTCTTATGCCAAAATCCACATGGTGTACTTTATTTCACATATACTTTTCTGGGTTTTTCCAAAGCATGTGTAATTTATATTTAGAAATACATAGATTTGTATTATACATAGTGGTTTTGTAATCTCTTTCACCCCACAGTTTATCATAAACATACTTATAGGTCCGTCCATATGTCTGCAACACCATGTTGAGTGGCTGCAAATCATTCCGTTATATGGATGCACCATAACTTAGTCATAACCAGTTTCCTACTGGACTGTTCCCATCTACTTCATGTGCATGTGATTGTAAATAATACTGATGGGCATCTTTGAGGCTAAATTTTGTGCACACGGTTATTTCCTTACGGTAAATACCTGAAAGTGTAATTGCTCAGTCACAGAGAGTAAACATTATTTCATTCCATTACAAATACTTATTGTGCCTCTACTAAGTGCCAAGCAGTTAGAGGTACTGTTTTTCATAATATTGTCAGGTAGACTTCCAGAAAGCTGAATGCCCACCCATAGTATTAGCATAGATTGATAAAGAAAAACGGCCCAATAACATAGTCTTGTTTGGGTCTTGTTAGTTTAATTCAACTTTCTTTAGCAATCTCCAGAAGCCCCGAATTTAGTTGAGTTAGATCTCAATGTGGAAGAAATGGCAATGTGTAAATTATAAGTTTGTAAGGGGGGTATGAAATTCTCTGTAATAGTACAAATATTAAAGTTGTTGACCACAATATTTGGATAGACACGCAGTGAATCCAGAAAACAGATGATGCACTGGGAAAATCAGGAGAGGTTGGACAGGTGCAGGAGGGTTCATGGGTATGGGAGGGGTTGATGGGTACAGGAGGGGTTGATGGGTACAGGAGGGTTGGACAGGTATGGTTGGGGTTGTTGGGTACAGGGGGTGATGGGTGCGGGGGGGGTGATGGGTATGGGAGGGATTGATGGGTATGGCAGGGGTTGATGGGTGCTGGGGGATTGATGGGTACAGAGGATTGGGTAGGTAAGGGGGGGGTTGATGGGTGCAGGAGGGTTTGACAGGTAAGGGAGGGGTTGATGGGTACTGGAGGGGTTGATGGGTGCAAGAGAGTTGGACAGGTAATGGGAGGGGTTAATGGGTGCTGGAGGGGTTGATGGGTAGAGATAGAATGTCGAGAGGCTGAGGCTACAAAACAGCTTTTGTGAATTTGAGATCCAAAGGCCAGAGTCATTTTGAACAATGACAAAGTCCAGGAGAGTACACCTGTGCTGATGGATGAGGTGTGGTCTCTGCTTCTGGAAGGTAGAGGGGTCCTGTAAGGCCAGGTCCTTGGAGGGTTTTCACTGAAGGTGCTGAAAGTGTTGATCAACTGGACTCTTAGAATGAGTTTCGGAAGTAGTTTTTAGCACCTTTCAGAAAATGAGCAAAACATCCCAGGATGTGAGATTTATTTAGAAGAAAAACTTTGCAAAGTCATGGCCTATTGTCAGTACAAGTTAATGCCAACTTCTATCTTCTGCAGCTGTGGATTTTCAAATAGCGAGAGTTCGTTTTTTAAATGATGTAATTATCTTTTGTATATACTCTTAAAGGTCCTTTCTGTTGTCAAATTCTGTTATCAAAAGGTCTGACTTTCTGGAGTGATGAAAACTTTCTACATCTTGACCTGGGTGATTAGTTATGTGTATGTGTGTGTGTGTGTGTGTGTGTGTGTGTGTGTGTGTGTATGCAGTGGGCAGAAAAATGGTCCCCAACAGCGTCTGCACCCTCATCCCAGAACTCGGTGGGGGAGAGGATGGTCTTTTTGGTTTATGGAGCTGGTTCCACTGGATATCCAAGTGGAAAGAAATTAACCCTAACTCTTACCTCTTACCTACACAAAGTTAAAATGCAGGTATCATAGGCCTGATGGGGAAGTTCATTAAAATAGCAGCTTCTAGAAGAAAACAGCATGAACATTTTCACTGTTTAGGTAGCACGAAACATACTAACCATGAAAGTTGGTTTAGTTGGTTGATAAGTCAGACCTCATTAACATTCGGGACTTCTTTTATCAAAAGAGACACCATTAGATGAGAGTGCAGGTACGGAGCACAGACAGGGAGCAGATACTTGCAGTGTGGACCCACGACAAGGATTCGTGTCCAGAGTACGTGCTGGACATAGGCAAACAATAAGAAAAAGGCAAACAACTCAATAAAGGTGTGTTGGGTTGTTTTGATTGTTGTAGGGAAGGAGTGAAAGACTGCTAACCAGAATGTGACAGTGGTTAAAGGGACAGATCCTGGAGGTAGAGACCTGGTTTAGAAATAGCTTCATTACTTATCACCTGAGGAATTCGGGGCACATTTTTAAATTTCTTGTAACTCAGGGGCGCCTGGGTGGCTTAGTCGGTTAAGCATCTGACTTCAGCTCAGGTCATGAACTCACGGTTCTTGAGTTCTAGCCCCGCGTCGGGCTCTGTGCTGACAGCTCGGAGCCTGGAGCCTGCTTCGGATTCTGGGTCTCCCTCTCTCTCTCTTCCTCCCCCACTTGCACTCTGTCTCTCTCTCTCAAAAATAAAGAATAAAAAAAAATTTCTTCTAACTCAGTTCTTTATAAAATGGGGGCGATAGTCCTATGTACCACAGCTGTTTTAAAGGACGTGTGCTTCGCAGAGGACCTGGTGAGTTCTTCTTGTTGTCATCATCTAATTAGAGCACTCATCCAACTGGAGCATTCCATTCTTGAGTATTGGCATCTTTTCATGTGTCTGTCACTGTGTGCCTGTGTCTCTAGTTGTGGGGAGGTGGGGGACAGTGATGGAAACACCAACCTTCATGGAGCTGTTTCAAGAACTTTGTCAGGCTTGAACCTCCTGTTGTAAAAAAAAGTTCTTTGTTCTTTTAATCTGAATGATTTCTTCCATTTTATCCTAGAAAACTGTTACAGCAACCATGTTGGAAACCACAGCGCAGGTAATTCCACAGTGCACACCACAGCTGGCGGACCTGTGTCTGTGCAGGGAACGGCTCCCCATGCTGGGGGGCTCCCTAAGAACCACAACCCCGGCAGCTCATCAAAGTCCCCGCAGGCCTCTACAGCAGTGGCACCACAGAAGTGCTTTTTACAGATCACAGGCATGACCTGTGCATCCTGTGTGTCTAACATAGAGAGAAACCTTCAGAAAGAGGCAGGTAAGCCATCTACACACTGAACTGGGGAAGCTGCGTGTAGGCTGTGAGCCCCTGTGGTCAGCAGAACGGGCACTGTGCTCTCCCTTCACGATCCTCATTGACTCAGTTTGTCAGCAGCCCGGATACTCTGGCAGCAAGTTCATTAGGTGATGGTAGAGATGTTTGTCTGATGTTCTTGGGCAATTGGCATTCTGCTGCTTAGGAAGTGTTTAGTTTGTTTAAGATAAAATGTCTCCGAGTAAGTTAGTGAGGGGCAGTCCAGTTTAAAGGTCAGGGACATTCCATGGATAACTTCCTCAGCTTGTCCTAGTGGTGGTCTTTATCTCCTCCACCCCCACCCCCAGTCCCATCCATCAGCCTCCAGCTAGCACATGAATACGTAGCCTGCAGTTTGCAGAGAAGTTGCAATTTTGAATATTCTGTCCTTTGTCCCTGTAAATCATAGAGTGTTACGGAAGTGCCCAAGTTTTGTCCTCTGGACTACATTTCCAGTACTGTCTCTGAAACCTGAAAGTGCAACAAAGATCCTGTCCCGCTTTTGTTTGGAAAATATCTTAACCATGACGACCTTGCCACCGGAGTCCCTTTCTCTCTTTCCATGTATCTCTCTGCTCAGATTCCTTGGCCATCACAGCCAGCCCCAAATTAGGATGATGTGTCTCCAGCCTCTTGTTCCCTATGTTTTATTGTGGCTGGAGCTCTAGAAAGACTCTTCTCAAATTTAGGTGTTCTAAGAGTTTCTTTGTCATCCATGGGCTGGCTGTTCATAAAATATCCTACATCTCATGGTTCCTGTGTTTCTTTTCCTGACTTGCAGCCCTCATTTTTATTCCTTATGGCATCCTTTCTAAAGCACGTTTCTTTCTTTTATGTGAATGAGTCTTATTTCCCCCCTCAAACTCACAAATAATCTCACTGGATATACAATGGCATCATGTCCCAGTCAATGCATCATCGTATGTTAAAAATATTGCAAGTCAAAAATGCATTAAAGCCTGGATGGCTCAGTCAGTTAAGCATCAGACTCTTGGTTTCGGCTCAGGTTCACAGCCCCTTGTTGGGCTCTGTGCTGATAGTACGCACCCTGCTTGGGATTCTCTCCCTCCCTCTCTCTCTGCCCCTCCCCCCTACAAAAATGCATGAACATTTAAAAAAATGCGTTTAATACACCTAACCGACCAAACTCATAGCTCGGCCGAGCCACCCTGAAATGTGTCAGAATGTGTATCTGTCGCTCATTGTCATGATGGCATAGCCCCAGGAAAGATCCAAATCCAAAATCTGAAGTCTGGTTTCTAACGAATGTGTATCACTCTCGCACCAAAATGAAATTGAAAATTTTTAAGCCAAATTAATTGTAAGTCAGGGTGGTCTGTAATCTGTAGGATTTCTCTTCCACTTCTGAATGGGATCAGAGCCTGAAAAAGAGTAAGGAAAATCACTTTTGAAAGAATTTTTTTCTCCGTGTATGAAAAGTGTCTGAGGGAAAAGGACACCATTTAACTGACATTTAGTAGTTGCAAGCTGCAGACTGTATCCCTTGCTGTGAGGTGTGGACACGGTCCGTGTCTTCTCCAGCCTGACTCAAAGCCACCCACCCCACCCCCCACCCCACCCTGCTGCCATCCCAGGGCCAGTAGCACAGGCATCACCTGGGAGCCGGGTGGAC
Source organism: Leopardus geoffroyi (assembly GCF_018350155.1). NCBI lineage: Eukaryota > Metazoa > Chordata > Mammalia > Carnivora > Felidae > Leopardus > Leopardus geoffroyi. The sequence continues at coordinate 19,539,140 of NC_059326.1, forward strand.
CTACAGAACCTCAGACCCACTCCAAACCTACTGAGCCAGAATCTGTAGTTTATCAAGGTCCTCGGTTGATTTGCCCATCAACGTGTGAGGAGTGCTGTTCTAGAACAGTGGTTCTCACACTTGGCTGGTACGTTAAAGTCGCCTGGGGAGCTTTACAGAAAGATGCCTGGCACCCACCCTGAGGGGTCCTGGTTTAACTGGTTTGGGTTTGGGGCCAGGCATGGTGCTCGCTAAAAGCCCAAGTGATCCTAAAGTGCAGTCCGGTTTGAGAACTCCTGTTCTAGAGGCTTCTGGGAGCAGATATGTTTCTTTGTTAGGTTGTGTTGAATGTGTCATCCCAGAGGCCCTGCCTGGAGTGTTGTAACTGTGGCCCGACGGTTCCAGGTATTCTCTCGGTGCTGGTCGCCTTGATGGCTGGAAAGGCAGAGGTTAAGTACAATCCGGAAGTCATCCAGCCGCTGGAGATAGCTCAGCTCATCCAGGACTTGGGCTTTGAGGCTGCGGTAATGGAAAACTACACAGGCTCAGATGGTGACCTCGAGCTGATCGTAAGTGCAGCGGCCGGGCGGGCGCTGGGGCAAGAGGGCTGCAGGCGTCTGACAGGGGCCGGGAAACTTCTCCCATTTTGCACGTATCCTGTGTGTTGTCGGAGTTGCGTTCTCCTTTGAAGCCAACAACAACGACCTGTTCATTTTGTGCAGGAATGTCAGTTATGTCACAGAGTCATAGGGGTACATCCCACTGGGCGCCTTCAAGGTGTGAGGAGGAGGAGCAGGTGGGTGGCGGGAGTGTAGGAGGAAGAGGAACTAAACATGGCAGCCACCCAGAGCTTGGTTTTGAGAGAGTTGAATATGACCACATTCCATAAGGCCCAGAGGGAAGCTAGAATGCAGAGATGTGGCAAGGCCAGGGGAGGTGAGTCGGTGTGGTAGCCAGTGTCAACCAGCGCCACCACAGCGGGGGAGGGCCGGCTCGTAGGCACAGGGGTGTCTAGAAGGTAACTGGCGACCGGCGTCCTGAAGCACACAGTCCAAGATGAACGGCAAGGATGGTTGCTGTTCCTAGTGTGGATGGGGAGGGGATGGTACGGGGCCTCGTTTTTCCTGTCTGTCTACTGTCATCTGCACATGACCGCAAATCACTGAAACATTGGGTATATCTAGTATTTCCGATATGCTGTGTTCACAGGCACTTCCGTACAAAGCTTTTTATGTGTAAATAAGGGGAGACTGTGAGTAATCCTGTTTTACTGAGGTGAAAGGGTCTTGCTTCCTTAACTGTGTTCAGTTACTGCCGTTAGTAGTAAGTAAAGGTTTAAAAAAAGAGTACTAAGGACACGAGTAGCACTTTGAGCTCTTGATAAGTGACATTCTTTGTAGAGCAAACCCTTTGCTCTGGACAGGCCTCCCAGTGTGTGGTCAGGTAACACGACCTGCTCTCTGGGTTCTAGCCCCGGTCATGCCCACCACAGGAGCAGGACCCTCGCTGCAGACCCTCAGCCCCAAGGGGATGCCTCTGTCTCTCTCAGACTACTGTGGAAAATCTAGATCACAAATATTATTGGGAAAGGTGAAAACATTAAAAAAAGATTGTTTTTAATGTTTATTTGTTTTTGAAAGAGAGAGAGACAGACAGAGCATGAGCACAGGGAGGCAGAGAGAGGGAGACACAGAATCTGAAACAGGCCCCAGGCTCTGAGCCGTCAGCACAGAGCCCCAAGCAGGGCTCGAGCCCATGGACCTCGAGGTCATGACCTGAGCCAAAGTCAGACACTTAACCAACTGAGCCACCCAGGCACCCCGGTGAAAACATTTTTTGAACAGTGTTTTTTATCTTAAACTGAGCAGTATCAGTTATATCGTTATCACATGCTCAGACACCGGACATTTTATGTCTGTATTTAATTAGTATTCTGGGAAATGTTGACCTCTGATACTTGGAAGAGTGACTCATCTGACTTGCCTAAATACATATCCAGGGATGGCATGTCTCACTCCATGATGTGAAGACATGCAGCATGGCGTGGCAACAGTGGCCTCACGGAGAGGGTAGGGTGGCTCACGAAAGCCCATCACTGTCAGAGCTGGAAGTGAAGCCGTGGTCTGTTGCCATCTGCTCAGTGACTGGCTACGTCTCTTGTCCCCGAGTTCGGGAAGAAGCACTGTTTCTATGCCCACAGCCCCTGAGGGAATGTTCTGGGTGAAAGTCCTGCACACAGGTCTGGAGGTGGGAGTCCAGGGCCTCAGGAAGGGTGCTGTGGAAGGAGGAAGGGCTCGTGGCTGTCTGTTAACCCAGCCCCCCGTGTGCCTTTGACGGGATCCTCTCAGTCCTGAGTAGTATTTTTGTCTTGTGCGGCAGATCACGGGAATGACCTGTGCATCCTGTGTTCACAACATAGAGTCCAAACTCACCAGAACAAACGGCATCACCTACGCCTCTGTGGCCCTTGCCACCAGCAAAGCCCACGTGAAGTTTGATCCTGAAATGATTGGTCCGCGGGATATTGTCAAGATTATCGAGGTAAGTCGTTCATTTAAAAACATTATACGAACTAATGTAGTGTTGTGCATCAACTATACTTCAATTAAAAAAAATATACCTTCCTTTTTCAAAACAGTGATTTATACACACTGTAGGAAAATGAGAAAATATAGCTAACCAAAAAAATTAAAAAGAAAAAAGTCACCTAACCTCTCCTTCGGGTTTTCCCATGGAAATAAAGGTGGATCGTTTTAAAATAAACTGTGAAATCAAGTCAATATCAGACAGTCTGAGGGTGAAAATCAGTGAATGGGTAAGAAAAAGGATATTATTGTCTTAATCGCAGATATTCCTGGAGAAACATCAGTATCAGCAGGATACCTGGCACATGGGGTTTAATTACCTAATTGTAATTGTGAAGTATTATTTAAGCCTGGACCAAACATCTATAGACCGAAGGATTGTTGGAAATGAGACGAATTGTACTGCGTTTTACCACTATGTCAGGACTGCTCGTTGACGGGAGAGTTTGGTCGTTTCTCTTTTGGAAAATTACTTAGTGTTCATGCACTCCCTACCTCTGTTCCCTCCCTTGCTTTGTCCACAGACACCGCCATTTCCTTTTTAAGGCCCGTATTCCACCACACCGTGAGCGGGTGAACATTAGTGCTGAGCTGAATGGGTGAAGATAGTCAAAACTGAATGAGATTAACTCGTAATAACTGATGGTCAGGATAAATGGAGTTCAGCAGGAAGTTCTAACACAGGGAAGCATCTTGTGGCAGGCTTGAAGTTGTCATTCATTTTCTCTTCACTGCGCGCGTGTTGTTTTTTTTTTTTAATTTTTTTTTAACGTTTATTTATTTTTGAGACAGAGAGAGACAGAGCATGAATGGGGGAGGGGCAGAGAGAGAGGGAGACACAGAATTGGAAACAGGCTCCAGGCTCCGAGCCATCAGCCCAGAGCCCGACGCGGGGCTCGAACCCACGGACCGCGAGATCGTGACCTGAGCCGAAGTCAGACGCTCAACCGACTGAGCCATCCAGGCGCCCCTCTGCGCGCGTGTTTAAGGGAGATGTTGTCTGTTGTGTGGCTTAGCAGAGCTCTTTGATGTGTGTTATTTAGGCTGCTGCCGCTGCTGCTAATAATTCTGTCCTAGAGGCACACAACACAGCTTCTTTATCAGATGGAGAAAGATCCCCAGAGAGGTTAAGTGACTTTGCTCGCTGGTACCCAGCTAAAGGTTGCAGGACTGGCCCTCAAACCCAGACCTTACAGTTCCAAGCTCATGGCCTTTCGAGTTTTGCCACACCACAGGTCTTACAGAACAGCAGTGATGTGGCCCTGATGAGGCTAAGAAGTCAGACTGTTGTGCTCATAGGTGGGAGAGTCCCAGGTGGTGCTTTGAGCACATGTCAGTCACCCTTCTCACTTACCATGCCCGTCCCGGCCCCCATTCTGCCCGCCGATCTCAGGGCGGTGCCGCCTTTATCCGTGTCTGAGAAATATTACCAATGTCTGGCCTCCGTTCTTGCCTCTGTGGTGCATCTTTTCCTAATGTAATTAGGTTGGTATTAGTCGTAAAAGGATTTGTCTTTACATGGTCCTAGATGCTCTTTCTCCAACCAGAACTTTTAATTTTTGTGTGAAATCCCAACATGAGAGTCCGAGGCCCCTCTTTATACTGTGCTGACTCTTGGGACATTTCCCCTCTTTATATTGATCAGGTGGGTTTATATTGTGCTTTTCCTGTGTAATTTCGTAAAGGGGTCAGATCAAATAAGGAAGAGAGGGTCAGGGAGCGAGGCGGCGCAAGAAACGCTGAAAAGAACCAGCAGATTGCGGTACAGTCCCCATCTGGCTTCAGTGGGAGCCGCAGCGTGCAGGTGTTGAGGGAGCCAGGGTCTGCTCAGTGGGAAGGGGCCTGGGCTGGGAGTCCGGAGACCTGAGCACCAAGCACTGGGCTCGCTCTTCTGACAGTATGATGGCTCTGGGCAGGATCTCTAACCTCTGACCTTCAGTTTCCTCATGCAGGGAATGAGTGACGGCCCCTGACCCCTCCATGTTTGGGGTTCTTCACACAGCAGTTCTGTGTGTCTAATTCAGCATTGATCAGCCTCGGGGCATGCTGAAGTTTCTTCCAGAACCTGCTGCCTTAGCCCACAGAAGGAATAGGAGTCGCTGTCTGGGGCCACCTCCTTGGGGATGACACAGTCTGTGAGCATAGCTGGTGCTGGACCTCTGACAGGACTTGTAGAATGATTTGGGAACGGAAGTCATGACCGGAAAAACCAATCCAGTCTTTTGAGCGATTTTCGAATGACTTTCTAATTTCAAAAGATGTAAAATGCTTTCTACCAACGCATGTTTTAACCAAGTGCCTTCCTCCCTCTTTCTCACTTTTCTTTTTTTAATAACAAGGAAATCGGCTTTCATGCTTCCCCGGCCCAGAGAAACCCCAACGTGCATCACTTGGACCACAAGGTGGAAATAAAGCAGTAGGTAGAACAGAAAAGATACGCTGCAGCTCTTGTCTAAGTGTCCCCCGCCCTCCGCCCGCCCCACTGGGCCTGACTGCCTCGTTCTGTGCTTAAGGGTGTCCCTGCCCGCCTGGCTTCCCACAGTGCCGTCCACATGGACCAGCTGCCTTACTACCCTTGTGACATTAACCCTCTAGAGGAGCGCTGTCCCGACAGACCTCCTCGCGATGACAGAAGTGTTCTCTACCCTCAGGGCCCAGTCTGGGAGCCACCAGCTGCTGAGCTGTTCATGGGACTAAGGAACTGAGTTTTTAATTTCATTTGATCTTAACTGATTTTAATTTAGATAGCCACTTACAGCTGGTGGCTAACAGACAGGACAGCACTTAAGTTGGGATGGGAGGGAGAGGGTGTGGGTTTTTCCTTTTACAACACAGTATCTTAAGACTTTATTTGAAAGGGTTCTAGAAGTGGGGTCTGAGGGCAGGAAGCATGGTCACTGGAAAGAAAATGGCCTGGGAAGAAGGAGGCCTGAGTTTATTCGTTGATGCAGATGTGCTTACTCATTCAGCAAACACACGGGCACTGTCGTATGTAGGGCGCTATGCCTGGTGTTAGGAATGAGTGGGATACTGTCACGGCTGGGCTAGGAAAGAGTGGGTGGGCAGTGGATCAGGTGGGTTAAGGGGGTCTGGGAAACCAACTAGCAGGAGACACATGATCTGAGCCTCAAAGAATGAGTGGAAGTTTGCCAGGCAGTGGAGGTGGGGGATGAGGTGAGAGTTCTCAAGGGGCATGGAGGCGACAGCGGGGGGGTGGGGGGGGGCCTTAGGGACTCCTGTCCTTTGCTCTGGTTGGCATGCCTGGAGGAGGCAAGGACTGAAAGGAGATGCACCTGGAAGGCCAGCGGCCGGGCTAATTCCAGGGCCCTGGCGGCAGCCTGAGAGTGTAGACTTCAGTGTTGTAGGCCAGGGTGGAGACGTGTCAGAGCTTCCACAACATTCGGTGGGAATTGCATGGATGCTGACGCTGACAGGAGACCAGAGCCGTCACTGTGGTGTCCATCAAGAATGCTTTACGGTTCTCATTGACTCTTTAATTTTTTTTAATATTTATTATTTTGAGAGAGAGACAGAGAGAGAGTGTGAGCGGGGGAGGGGCAGAGAGAGTGGGAGTCACAGAATCGGAAGTAGGCTCCAGGCTCTGAGCTGTCAGCACAGAGCCTGATGGCAGGGTTTGAACCCACAGACGGCAAGATCATGACCTGAGCCGAAGTCGGACGCTTAACCGACTGAGCCACCCAGGCGCCCCAGTCACTGACTCTATTTTGAAGGTCAAACGTATAAGTATGTTCATACTAATACAATTTTGCTCTTATCTGTTTTTTACTTGGGAGTCTGTATAAGATTTTATTTTGAAGAAAGAGCAGTAGGCAGCCATATGGACTGGGATGTTCAACTTCCTGGGTCTAGATTCTCAGTTTTGGGCCTCAGTTGCCTCCCCTAGAGATTAGAGGCAACAGGTCAGCCATGGGCAGGCAGGGGCTGTCTGTATGTCCCTGGAACAGCCCTGAGAAGTGTGAACGTTTAGATATCCTCTCAGGTGGCGGGCGTCAGGGAGAGAACCTTCCCTTCATTTTCGTACCCTTGGCCGTCCGTCCCAGACGTGTGCCAAAGGCAAGTCTTAACCTGAGCCCCCAGGAGGAGACTAGCCCATAACCCAGCTGGCAGGTGACACCTAATAGGTTGCTGTGCTGCTTTGCTTTGCAGGTGGAAGAAGTCTTTTCTGTGCAGCCTGATGTTTGGCATCCCTGTTATGGGTTTAATGATCTATATGTTGGTGCCCAGCCACGAGCCCCACGAGACAATGGTCCTGGACCACAACATCGTTCCAGGACTGTCCATTCTAAATCTCATCTTCTTTATCCTGTGCACCTTCGTCCAGGTGGGTATCTTCCCTCCCTGCCTCTGTGTGGCCAGCAGATTCTCTGCCCTGTCATGCCAGACACAGCCCATCAGCTTGGCTTAGGCGGCATTTTATCACAGCTTTCCTGCAGGGGCTGCTGTTTTCCTTTAGGACCTGCGGGGGGCACTGAAAGGACCTGGTTTCGCTGTCACTTTCACAGTGGTTGTAGGTGGTTGTAGGTGTTGGTGACGCGGTGTGTCCCGTATTTGTTTATTGTTTAGTTTGCACTGCCTTTGTTGTCAAAAGCAGTAGCTCGTGCCCCGAATGACAGGGCTGTGGTTCTGAGGAAATTATAATTTATTAAAAAATTGTTTTTAACGTTTATTTATTTTTGAGAGACAGAGACAGAGCATGAGCAGGGGAGGGGCACGGAGAGAGGGAGACGCAGAATCCGAAGCAGGCTCCAGGCTCCGAGCTGTCAGCAGAGAGCCCGACACGGGGCTTGAACCCACGAGCCGTGAGATCGTGACCCGGGCCAAAGTTGGACGCTTAACCGAATGAGCCACCCAGGTGCCCCCTGAGGAAATTATAATTTAGAAGAGATGGGCCTGCTGGAGCTTCTACTCTAGGGACGATATTTAGGAGCTGGCTGTGTTTCTGGTGGGAAGTGTGCCCTCCCATCTGTTTTAGAATAAAAAATAAAACTCCTGAGGTAACGTGAGAATGTCTCTGGTTTAAGACTGAGTGTAATTATTTGTCAGCTGAATTTGCTTTTCTCTGTATTTTCTTTTTAATTATGAATGTAATATATATTTATTGTAGATAATCCAAACCATACTGAGGTAGGAGAAGCAAAGGGGAAGATACTCTTTCGCTAGAATCGTACCCTGCCTCCAGCCCAATGCTGTTCCCCAGAGTTACCTTAGTATTATTACTGGTTGGGCGTGCGTGTTTACAGATCTTCATCTATGTAGAAAAAATACTCATTTTCACGTATATGTATGTGTGTACATGTTCACATAATATAGACACACGGACTTTGTTTTTTTTTTAATTTTTTTTTAAATGTTTGTTTATTTTTGAGACAGAGAGAGACAGAGCATGAACAGGGTAGGGTCAGAGAGAGAGGGAGACACAGAATCTGAAACAGGCTCCAGGCTCCGAGCTGTCAGCACAGAGCCTGATGTGGGGCTCGAACTCACGGACCGCAAGATCATGACCTGAGCCGAAGTCGGACGCTTAACTGACTGAGCCACCCAGGCACCCTGGGACTTTGTATTTTTTAATGGAAATAGGATCATACTAGATAAACTGATTTACAACTGGATTTTTCACTTAACCATGTGTCATGGGCATCTTTCAGGTGAGTGGTTTATAGACCTAGCACACATTCTCTTTTGGGACTGCATAGCACTATCCATGTTATAAATGAACCATGGTTGATGTCACCATTGCCACCGTTCTCTGCTGATGGACATTCAGGTCATGTGCTGTGGGTTTGAAAGGTCCCCCATGACCTTGACCCTCCGTTCCTGTGGCCAGTAGTCATGAATCAGGAAATACTTTTCCTACATGTCACTCGCAGAGTAGAAAGTAATGTCTAAGCATTTGCAGCCCTGAGGGGCCTCCGGGTCTCTGGTTGCTCCTTGGACTGGATGCCTGCTCATGCACTGTTGCTGTCCTCTGTCTTTCAGCTCCTTGGCGGGTGGTACTTCTACATCCAGGCCTACAGATCTCTGCGGCACGGGGCGGCCAACATGGACGTGCTCATCGTGCTGGCCACGAGCATCGCCTATACCTACTCAGTCATCATCCTGGTGGTGGCCGTGGCTGAGAAGGCGGAGAGAAGCCCCGTGACCTTCTTTGACACCCCCCCCATGCTCTTTGTGTTCATTGCCCTGGGCCGGTGGCTGGAACACGTGGCGAAGGTAACTGCAGCTCCGGGTGAAAAAAAGAACTGTGTCTTCAGTAATATAAGTCTTAATTCATGTGAACGCCTTGTTTAGAATTACTAATTATACACAGTCTGGCAAAAGACTTAAAGAAATGTGAAACCGACATATAATTAGGTGTTCTGATCGCTAATCTCCAAACTGATTGCTACTTCTGAAATCCCAGCTAATCTGGTTAATTACTGAAACCTTTATTCAGGCGTATTGTGTAATGAAAAGAACTCCGGATTTCAGGCCCGCACGTATACTGCCTCTTCGTACATAACTGAGTATTTGGCTCATGAGTCTAGAAATCCATGTTTCCATCTTACGGTCAGGCCATTTTTAACACCCTGCATTTTAATGTATTCTATAAAAGAGTAGGACTGAGACCCTAAAAGAAATTAAATTGAACCTTAAAAAAAAAAAAAAAAAAAAAGAGGCAGTTAGTAGGCAGACTCGTCCTGTCTTTTCAGCTGAAATGTAATTCATAGAACTTGGTGGTATTGTACCTTCAGTGTGGAGATGACTGCAGTGAGTAACATCCATCCTGGAGGAGCCTTTTGATGTGCACTGTGTCTGTGTTATGAGGGGTCGGCCTCTTTCCACAGGGGTTTTCTCTGATACCCGCCTGGTAAGCATTGGTCTGGGTTAGCACCGGTCAGCTTATGATAGCTTGTTTTCCATTCTGGCCGTTTCCTAGAGCAAAACCTCAGAAGCCCTTGCCAAACTCATGTCTCTCCAAGCCACAGAAGCCACCGTTGTGACCCTTGGCGAGGACCACTTGATCATCAGGTGGGTTGTCTTCATCCAAAGTTTTCGACCAATTTATATCAGACTGTGTAAGACACCTGAGACACCCATTGTGTTCATCACCTTACACTAGACATTGTGGGGGCCAGCAAAGACTTGTGTGGTCAGGTCCATCCTGTTGATCCAGGTAATTAATAAGGCATTTACAGATTACGAGATCCACGAGAATTCAAGGTGGTGTGGTTTGCTGAATGACAAATGAGAGGTATAGGTGATTCGTGTTTCTGGAATTGAGAAGAGGAAGGCTAGGAGTGGTCAGGGAAAGCTTCACAGAGCACGGAGCATGGTCCACACGTTGGGCCTTCCTTGCAAGACCTGAGGATTTACAAGGCTGAGGGATGAGGTTCAACTTGCCAAGGAATACAGATGGGAGAAGTATTTTTCTTCTTCATATAGTTAGCAGATACTAAAAGTAATATGGTGGTTATTATTATTGCTGGAACTTATATAGCATTATTGTCTGTCAGACACTTTTAACCTCTTTGTATTACATCTAAATTAAAAAAAAAAAACAACTGTAGGAGGAGGGGACTATTATTACCTTTATTTTGCAGATGAGGAAAGTGAAGTTCAAAAAGGCTAAGCAAGTGGCCTAAAGTCACACAGGTATTCAGTAGTGGAACTGAGTTATAACCCAAGCTCTTGGTTCCACAGCCCATATTCTTAACCCTTACACATACTGGCTTTTAAGGCATATTTGCTCATTTTTTTTTAAATTTTTTTATGTTTTCTTAGTTTAGAGAGAGAAAGAAAGAGCATGAATGGGGGAGGGGCAGAGAGAGAAGGAGACAGAATCCAAAGCAGGCTCCAGGCTCTGAGCTGTCAGCACAGAGCCCGACGTGGAGCTCGAACTCACGAACCGTGAGATCATGACCTGAGCCGAAGCCAGATGCTTAACTGACTGAGCCACCCAGGCACTCCAACGCATATTTAATAATACAGGCATTTTCACGAATTCAGGCTTCTGTATTTCCCTGGTCAGCCTCGTTTTCATATTCTAGGCAGTGCTTATTTCAGACCTTCACATTCCTGAATTCTCTCTCCAGCCCCACCACTCTCCCCTTTGGACTGTGATCTCACTCTGACTCCGGGGTGGGAAATGCATCAGTTTCCTGTCACTCAGCCTACAAAGCTGGCCTTCCCTCTGTACGCTCCCTTCCTCTCCTTCTGGGCCTCTGCTCAGGAACGTCCCTCTGTCAGTGTCTCATTGCTCTTCAGTGTGTCTGTCTTTGCTGCTTCTTACCATCCAGCATGACTTACAGTCCAAACTCCTGTTGTCAAAGCAGCCTTGTGCCCCACCCCAATGGTACTGCCCGTTCTGCACGCTGTGGCCAGTGTGGGTTCGTGAGTGTGTGCCCCAGAATGGCCGTCGGAGGCTGAGACAGGCCCTCCTCCGTTGCTTCCTGAGGGGGTATTTGGCGAGCCTGTGCCGAAAACATGAATCAGAGAATGAGGCACCGGCCGACCACGGCCTGGAAGCACTGGTTTTTGCCCTGATGCTGGCTTTTGAATATGAGTCAGAATTACAGTAGCGATAGTTGAGATTTGAGAACTTACAGGATACCATTCCCAGTAGCGACCAGTAGGTTAAACTGCCTGATTTAACCCGATCACCCCCCTGGGAGGTGGGTGCTCCCACGGCCCCATTTCTTTAGGAAGAACCCGAAGCCCAGTGGGGTGGCGTGACTTGCCCAGAGTCCTTGGCGGGCGGGTGAGTGGCAGAGCTGGGACAGGCGCCCTCTCGGCCACCGGCTCACCTGTCTTGCAGGTGGGTGGACACTGTGTGACAGCAGCTGGCACGTGGGGGCTCCACGCACTCGACTGCCGTGGCTCCACAGCGGTTGCACACCTTGGCTTCTTTTTCTCGCAAATTAATGACCTGAGAGTTTCTGAGGTGCGGGAATGTTCCGGCTGGGAACAAAGCCATGGACCGGCCGCTTTTACTGGCCGCCTTTCATTTTGAGGTGCTCTTGAAGGCACTGGCTGCAGGTACAGGGACTCCTGCCTTGATTTGAGTATGAGGAGACATGCGTCTCTGCCAGGAGACAGAAGCTACCTGAAATGGCTCAAGGATGGTGGGGCTCCCCCCGTCACAGCTCCGTGTTTTTCCAGAGATGGTGATTAGTATTTGCTTGTGGACACCCCGTGGGCCCTTCTACTGCCGTCATCACTGTGACAGTGCCATTTTCAAAGCCAGAGTTCTTTCTGGCTTTGCCGCAGACGCGCTGTGTGCTGGGAGAGCGTCAGTCAAGGCCTGTGAGGCACGATTCCCGTCTGAAAGTAGGGTGCTTGTCCCCCCCACCCCCGCCTTCCTGAAAGGGTGCTTCAGGCCGCTGGGAGGTGACGGTCACGTGGCCACACACTGCCCTCCCGAGGCATTGACTTTCTGTGTAACATGAGGCCTACCAGTGCTGTGACCCCCGAGTCGGCCTCTGCTTTCTGCGGAGTCTTGCCACGTCCGGGCCTCGGCCAGTGGGGACGTGTCTGTGGTGCCTGTTTTCACCACGCCTGCTCAGGCCACCGCTCTGTCCCTTACAGCACTGCAGCAGGGTCTTCATTGGCCCCCTGCTTCTAGCCAAGGCTCTTTCTAACTCTTCTCCCACATTCAAACCAGTGGTCTCTTGGACACCCGCATCTGACTGCATCCCTCTGTGGCGCTTCCCTGCTGTCCTTAGGGTGAAGTCTGTGAGCGCACACGTGAGACTCGGCCTCCGCTGGTGTCCCCAGTGGACCCAGCCCCTTGTGCCGCCGTCCCTCCACCTCGTTTTGGCCACACCCCACTGGCAGCTCCCAGAAAGGGGCTCTCAGGTCTCCCCGACACCTTTCTTCTTCCCCTTCACCTGTCGTCTTGTCCTTCAGGGCTCGGCTTGGGGGTCACATCCTCAAGAAGCCTTTCCTGTCCCCTGGCCCGCTTGGCTGTCACTCCTCTGTGTACTCCATGTCTCCACTCACCCTGGGACACCCATGTGGCAGGTGCTCAGATACTTGTTGAGTGAATGAAGTGACTGTGAAATTACACCGTGTTTGTGCTTGACCTTAAAAGGTCCACACAGCCTGGTCCCTAGGCTCCCGCATTGAAGGCTCCTGTTAGAGTGGGGAAAACAGAGTTACAGATCTTACCTAGGTTTGTGTCTGTTCTCTTCTAGGTTTTTCTTTGTCTTTTTACTTTGTGTTAGATGAGGAAGGAGAGGAGAGAGGAGACAGGTGAGGTAGACAGACTGCTGGCAGAAACTCTTAAAGCGGAAGAAATGCTAGGGAAAACACCGCCTTTCCATTAAATGTATTCCCGCAGGGTGGTGTTTTGGGGGGAGCCAAGCTTCTGAAGAAGAAACGCTGGGAACTCGCTGGAAGGAGCCACCTTGACTCCCAGAAAGTGCTGTTCACCTTAAATCAAGCTGTTTAGGCTTAGAAAGATGTGGTCAATTCAGATCAAAGGGGCAAGTCACAGATTAAACGAACCTTCCAAAGCTTGGTAGTTAGGTTACACTGGGGGAGAAGGTTCTGCTGTCAGCTCCCGACACCCCTTCGCTAGTGAGCAGGCGCTCTTTCTCCTGACGCAGGCCTCGGAGGAGATCTTGTGTGATGAGAAACTCCTCTGGGTTGTGTGGACGGGCCTTGGAAGGGCAGGGCCTGGGCGTCTCCCATCACTGGAAGATTTGAAGAAGCAGCAGAGAACATTCTCAGATTATGGAGAAGTCTCCTCTTCTTGTTTGCCACCCTGCCTGCCCAGCCACCAAACAGATTTCTGCACATCTACTCCCAGCACTTGAGACTTCAGGGTGCCACTCCCTGTCCTTTTTTTAACGTTTTTTTTAAACCTTTTTCTTTTTTAATTTTTTTTTTTTAACGTTTACTTATTTTTGAGACAGAGAGAGACAGAGCATGAATGGGGGAGGGTCAGAGAGAGGGAGACACAAAATCCGAAACAGGCTCCAGGCTCTGAGCTGTCAGCACAGAGCTCGACGCGGGGCTCGAACTCACGGACCGCAAGATCATGACCTGAGCCGAAGTCGGCCGCTTAACCGACTGAGCCACCCAGGCGCCCCCACTCCCTGTCCTTTTAAAAGGCCCTTCTTTTCCTGCTCCATTGACTGTATTGTGGCCATTATTGAACTTACATACTCGGATCTGCTTGTGGCTTCTGGGCAGTAAACCTCCTGAGAGGAAGGCTCGCTTTGTCCTGTTCGTACCCAAGCCCAGCACGGTGCCTGCTACGCAGAGGCCCGTCAATAGTGAAAATGTCCATTAGGTGATATAATAGAAGTCACCAGCATTCACTGGGCGCTCACTGTATGTCAGGTGCTGTGCTCAGTCCTTAACATGCATCATCTCAGTTAATCCTGGAACAAAATCGCCATTGTAGAAAGGAGGACACTGTGGCTTTGTACCAGGACTTGACCCGGATGGCACCACTGCCCTGTGACTCACCAGGGCCCTCACGAGGACTCTGAGCTCCCAGGGTCAGGGCCGTGTCTTCTTTTGCTCACCACTGCGTACCTGGCACCTGGTGCACACAGTGGCACATGTGGCACTTGTTCTGGGGACACTAAACGCTTACTGCGTCCGTATGCTCCTGGGGGGTGGGGGGGCAGTGTGCGCTCACAGCCTTGCAGGGAGGCGGTGGCATGGAGCATGGCGGCAGCACCAGACCTTTGGGGAAAGATGGACAGACAGACAGACTCTTGAATCCTCGTTATGCAGACGGTGCTCCTGCACAGTTTTTCTTTTTTTTTTTTAATTTTTTTTTTTTCAACGATTATTTATTTTTGGGACAGAGAGAGACAGAGCATGAACGGGGGAGGGGCAGAGAGAGAGGGAGACACAGAATCGGAAACAGGCTCCAGGCTCTGAGCCATCAGCCCAGAGCCCGACGCGGGGCTCAAACTCACGGACTGCGAGATCGTGACCTGGCTGAAGTCGGACGCTTAACCGACTGCGCCACCCAGGCTCCCCTCCTGCACAGTTTTTAAAAAAGAAAGTTTTGATGTCAATACTTAACATCTCTGCACACTTTGGCTCTGGGGTTTTATACGGTTACACATAGCAATGTTGAAAGAAATGGGCATGTAGGTTCAATTCTGTGCCTTCCTAAGAAATCTTCAGGTTTTTGCTCAAATGGGAGTGAATATCACTTACCTCATATACTTTTGGGAAGATTCAATGAGAAAATAAACAAGTAGGGGCGCCTGGGTGGCGCAGTCGGTTAAGTGTCCGACTTCAGCCAGGTCACGATCTCGCGGTCCGTGAGTTCGAGCCCCGCGTCGGGCTCTGGGCTGATGGCTCAGAGCCTGGAGCCTGTTTCCGATTCTGTGTCTCCCTCTCTCTCTGCCCCTCCCCCGTTCATGCTCTGTCTCTCTCTGTCCCAAAAATAAATAAATGTTGGAAAAAAAAAAAAAAAAAAAAAAAGAAAATAAACAAGTAAAAATCTAGCACAGGACGTGCCCTCAGTAAATGTCCATTTTACCTTCTCACATTGGTAAGGCAGCTCGTCGTACATCCTTCTCTCTGATACTTGCAATAGTAGTACTTATAGAATGAAAGAAGTGTGTAAAATAACCCCGGAGCCTGCTTAGTTGACTTTGTCAGCATTTGATCACGAGGCACGGTTCTCAACAGTCGACCCTTGAGCAGTGGTGGGGGTTTGGGGTGCTGACCCAGTGCAGAGTTGAAAATCTGAGTATAACTTTTGACTCCCCCGAAACGAATCAGCTACTTTGACTAGAAGCCTTACCGATAACATAAACAGTCAATGAACACTTACTTTGCAGGTTGTTATATACTCTATTCCTATAATAAAGTAAGCTAGAGAAAAGAAAATGTCAAGAAAATCAGGAGGAAGAGAAAATCTGTTTACAGTACTCTGTTGTATTTATTGAAAAACCGCGTATATGTGGACCCACGTGGTTCAAACCCGTGCTGTGCGCAGTGATGTGTTATGTGGCCCCTGGGTGGTTCTCCAGTGGCCTCCCTTCGCTCTGTCCTTCCCTCCTCTCCCCCACCATGTGTCTCTGTCTGTCTGGGGACTGGCATCCAGTCCACACACACACCTACGACTCACTCGCGCCTGTCTGACTCCACTCTCTCTTCTGCAAAACTTCCTGTGAGAGCTTCTTGAGCCGCGGCCTGTCTCCTCGCTTCGTGCGCTCTCCTCTGCCCATCCCGCTGGGCTGCTGCCTCCATCGGTTGCTGAAATTGCTATTCCTTCACACGTCAATTCATTTCCATTGCCCCAACCCAGCCATTGCTGATTTTAATGCCTCTCCACCAGCATTGCCCCTGCCCCCCAGTGTCTCCATTTGAAACTTGTTGTTGGTTTTCTTTTTTATGAAAGTGTGACTTACCTTCACGGAAGTAGGCAGATCTTAAGTGCAGAGTATGATGAAGTTTGCCCATATCGCGTCTGGGTAGTGACGCCTGCTGTGGCTGAGGCTAGGATGTCTGCTCCCGCAGTCTGCCACCCCCACTGGCCCGTCTGCCTCCCTGCCGCTCTGGCTGGCCCTCCCACCTGTTCAGCCTCCAGTGTGGCCCCGGCACCAGGGCTTGGATCTAGAACTCCCTCTCTTTTCCACTTATGCTTCCGGGTGACCTTGCACCATTTCAGGGCTGTAGGTACCATGTGTATTTTGACAACTCCGGGATTTGTACCTCTAGCTCTGCCCTCTTCCCTCAGCTCCAGTCATGTTTTCTGCTCCCTACTTGACTCAGATAGGCATCCCAGACCCGACATGTCAAAATGAAGGTCTTTATTTCATCTCTTCTCTCTCTGTCCTTCAGCAGCTTCTGCACACTTGTCTCCATCTCAGTAACTGAGAATTTCGAGCTCCTCTTTGCTTCTTTTCTTTACTCATTTAGCGTATCTGCACGCCCTGGAAATATCCTGGGTGTTCACGCCATCTCTGGCCCACGCCACTGCCATCTTTTGCTTGCCCACCTCTTCTCCCAGCCTCTATTATTGTCCCTGCCACCCCGTGCTCATGCAGCAGCCAGAGTGATGACTTGAAAATGTGAATCAAATTATGTCACTTTCCAGTAAAACTCTTAACATTGGAAGCCCGTACTCTGTTCTGCAAGAGTCAACGGGATCTGGACTCTGCCTGCTTCACTTCCTGTTTTTCAAAGGCACCCTTCCTTCCTGCCTTAGGGCCTTCGCATTAGCAGAGTTTTTCCCCTTGAACTTTCTTTCCCCTGTATGTTGGCCCTTCTTGTCTTCCAGGTCACAGCATGTCTTCCAAGTGAACCCCCCCCCCCACCAAAAAACAAAAGAAAGCCCTTGAGTCACATTATTTGCATCATAACACTTAATACCTCGGACTGTCCTGTTCATTATCTGTTTTTTCCACAGAATTGGTCTTCATGAGGGTAGGGACTTTGCTGTCCTGTTCACAGCTGTATTTCCAGTGTCTAGTACAGCACCTGTCACTTAGCTGTGCACTAAATATTGACTCAATCTGTAAATGAACAGATAAAATGAATACTGCCACTCAGTGTAAAAGCCAAGAGTGTAACCAGTCCAACACGTTGTCTAGAACCCGACCCGGGTGGCAGACCAGCAGGGATGAGCTCCAGCTAATTGCTGTGTGCGTAACTTGAGTGGCATTTGTTTCAGAGAGGAGCAAGTACCCATGGAGCTGGTGCAGCGGGGCGACGTCATCAAGGTCGTCCCCGGCGGAAAGTTCCCGGTGGATGGGAAAGTCCTGGAAGGCAGTACCATGGCTGACGAGTCCCTCATCACAGGTTAGGTGGCTTGTTTCATGTTCCCTTTGGGTGGGTATCACAGCACCTGCCAGGTCACATGAGTGCTGAGTGGGGCTGAATGCATGAGGGTTGGTCTCTTTTCTTCCCCTCTAGGAGAAGCCATGCCTGTCACTAAGAAACCCGGAAGCACAGTGATTGCTGGGTCTATAAATGCACATGGCTCTGTGCTCATTAACGCCACCCATGTGGGCAATGACACCACTTTGGCTCAGATTGTGAAATTAGTAGAAGAGGCTCAGATGTCAAAGGTAATGAAGAAATTTAACAAAATAATACAACTTCAGCTTCCTCATTTTAGGAATGACTCCAAGAGCTTCGTAAAATCAGGCAGATTTTGCGGAGTAGAGAATGGTTAGTAAGTGTAGTTAACGAGGGGGCTCGGAACCCCAGTTCTTGCTCATGCTTGTGGTGTTTTATTTCTTTGTGGATTGTAATTTCCCCTGGTCTTGGTGTTTTGTTTTCATAGGCACCCATTCAGCAACTGGCTGACCGGTTTAGTGGATATTTTGTCCCATTTATCATCATCATTTCAACGTTGACGTTGGTGGTATGGATTATAATCGGTTTTATCGATTTTGGTGTTGTTCAGAAATACTTTCCTGTAAGTTGAATGCTTTGGGCAGTATGGTTGCTGTGTTTTAAATAACCTCTTGCCATTAATCCTATTCTCTCATGTCTTAGATTCATCGGGCTTTAGTTACCCATTACATTTATTTGCTTGTTTTGCTTACTTAAGGCAGCAAAGTCTTAGCCAGGATAGGATGATGAGTCACTCTGTTCCTGCAGGTTTTTTTGTTTGTTTGTTTGTTTTTTTTTTCAACGTTTATTCATTTTTGGGACAGAGAGAGCCAGAGCATGAATGGGGGAGGGGCAGAGAGAGAGGGAGATACAGAATCGGAAACAGGCTCCAGGCTCTGAGCCATCAGCCCAGAGCCTGATGCGGGGCACGAACCCACGGACCGCAAGATCGTGACCTGGCTGAAGTTGGACGCCTAACCGACTGCGCCACCCAGGCGCCCCTCCTGCAGGTTTTTTTAAAGATCCTCTTGGCTCTTTAGTTAGATGATTATACAGATACCAGTTGGCTCTCGGTTGTAATGCTTAAAACATTTACATTATGTGATCTTGGCCATTTCTGGGGTTATAAGGCACATATCATAGGTCACTTCACAATTTTGACGGCATGATAATATTACTTAACGGATGTTAAGAAAAATGTTTTTTGCTGTCTATGTCCATCAATATCATCCTCAACCTTGCAGCTTCCCAAGCAACGCTAAAGCTTCTTAATAATTAAATAGTTATTAAACATAACATGAGACCATGGAATATACTTTCTTGAGTTAAAAAGTGATTAAAGAATATGATCTTAGGAACTACAGTTTTATCAAACTTCCAAAAAGGATGTAAAATACAAAAAAAAGCTTTTCTGCCTGAGAAATAGGAACTGTGGTGATTCTCAGTTGGGAGTAATTTTGTTGCCCCCAGAGACATCTGGCAATGTCTGGAGACGTTTTTGGTTGTCCTGACTGGGGAGGGAATACTACTGACATCTAGTGGGTAGAGACCAGGGATGCTGCCAGATGGCCTACCACACAGAGCACAGCCCCCCACAACAAAGAATTATGTGACCCCAAATGTCAGTAGTGCTGAGACAGAAACCTTGATGTACATCAACAGTGAATGGCCCACATGGTGTAGTATTTGATAACTGCCCAGTGAGTGGAACAGTGTTTTATATTCAGCCAAGTCTAATGCGTATTTTACCTTAGGGCCATAAAGAAACATGGACCAGAGCATTTTTTTCTTAAAAAAAAAAAATACCCATAATTAAAAGCACATCTTACATTCTCAGGGTGCATGTCATATACTAAGATGTCACTTTCTGTCTCCAGTTTCCTATCTTAAAATGAAAAATGTCCATGTTAAACTCTTCCTGACATCTTAAGGAGACCTCAGTGCTTTTAAGAGTAACCTGGAACTGTATTCCTAGAATTTGCCTGGGGCGATTATGGCACGTGACTGCCCCCAAATGTCCACTTTTGCGGGAGAGCAGCTCCTTGGCACGTGGCTGTGGGAAAAGTGATTCCCAAACAAGTTGGAATATGTGACTTTCTGCTGGTCTCTGCCTTTCCATCTTACGTTGGCTTCTTTTGTTTTTATCTGCAATATCAGGGAGGATGCTGGCGCATGAGGTACTGCATGTTCCTTTAAGATACTGTCACCCTGCTGTGTGATGTCACTTGTAGGGAGACGTTCATGTCACCTTCTAGAAGTCCACCCAGTCCCGTCGGAGTGTCCAGTGTTATTTTAACGAGAATTACTGTGTTTTTTTTTAATCATATCATCTTTATCTCTAAAAACCACAATTATGTCTTAAATACTGCGTCCTTCTATCTAAATGCAACTGTTTCTAATCAAAGTGAAATGACCCTTTAATAATGCACCTTATTTTAGGATTCTGCCTTTCAAAATCAAGGAATAAAGTATAGATGAAGGCTAAAGAGATTGTGCTCTGTATCCTTGATTTAGAAAACATACTATAATTAAAGTGAATATAATGTCTCCTGATTGTACCTCAGAGACAGCCGCCATTTTGAAAAATAAACCAAGATAAATCACGATGTCAGAATGCAAAGAGTAACAACCTTGTGGGTCGCTAGGTAACTGGAAAAGAGACCCATATTTTGTTTGTTTGGAGATTACAAAGAAAACAGTAGTGAAAAAAATAGAAGAAAATAAAGGTGGCTCCAAATCCCGTCCCTAGGAGTAACAGTTTTTTGCACTTTGGTGAACATCCTTCCAGTATTGTTGAAGGACTATGTAGAGATATGGGCAGATAATTTCACACTAATTCAGTCACAACACATGCCATTTTGTGCTTGCTTTTTTTATCCAGCAGTGTTACTGATGTCTTTCCATGTCAGCAAGGATAGATACACATCATGATTTCAACAATTGCATAATATTCCATTATGTACATCATACCCACAATTATTTTTTTCATACCCACAATTTAATTCATTCCCTATGGGTTGTCTCTAGTTTTTTGCCATTATAAAAAACACGGTGATAAGTATCTTTGTATCTTTAGCCACTTGTATGATTATCATCTTAGGGTAGATTCCTTAGAGATCTATGATTTTTTAAGGTTTTCATAAGAATGATAAAAATAACATGTAATATTGTTACTATGTAATATGGAAAGTGTAATAGTTACAATTTTTAGGTGCCTTTCTTCTAGATATTGTACAATGCACATTTATATGTTTATATGTATTTATACACACACACACACACACACACACACACATATATATATTATCTCATTTAACCCTTATAACAACCAGCTGGGCATTATTGGTATTATTGCCTCTGTTTTGTATGTGAGGGAGCTGAGACCCAGATTAGTCAAATTAGTGTCAGGGCCAGGAAATGGATATACCTAGTCCGATTCTAGAGTCCACGCTCCTTCCTCCAGCAGAGTTTCATATACCTCTCATCATGCCTCTCTCAGAGGAAAGCCTGTGGGATCAGGTTGGAAAACTGGGCTGGGGAACAGTGAATGAACCATGTGATAACACAACACTGAGGCAGAGTGGAACGCACCATGTTTCCCAAACCCCCACTCGTCACACAGACTCAGGTCCCACTGCCTGCCTTGAAATGTTCTCATGTGATTAGGAGTCTGTGGGATCCCTCATTTAACCCTCAGCCTGCCTGTATCTGTTTCCTCTTTTCAGACCCCCAACAAGCACATCTCCCAGACAGAGGTGATCATCCGGTTTGCGTTCCAGACATCCATCACGGTGCTCTGCATTGCCTGCCCCTGCTCGCTGGGCTTGGCCACACCCACGGCGGTCATGGTGGGCACCGGGGTGGCCGCCCAGAATGGCATCCTCATCAAGGGAGGCAAGCCTCTGGAAATGGCCCACAAGGTTGGCCTTGCTCTCCTGCCTGTCCTTTGGGGTCTTGGCTGGAATGACTTTGTAGGTGTTGCTGTGTGATTTTTTTTTTTTTTTTGAAACTTAGTCCTCGTGAAAATGGTATCTGTTTAAATTCTGTATTAAGAGGACAACCTGGAAGAGGCTCGAGGGCACTCTGTTAATTAAATAAAACAGAAAGCCAAGACTGACTGGGAATGATAGCAACAACAGCTAAGAGTTGTAAGATTAAATACAAATTGATTTCGTCTCATTAACAACTCTTTGAGGTAGGTGCTTATTATTCCCGTTTTGCAGATGAGGAAGCTACAGCGGGAGGAGGTGAGGCAATTTGCCCAAAGGCCTACAGCTTTGGCAGAGCTGGGACTCACACCCGGGGAGCCGGGCTCAGACAGTACTGGAGCACAAACATGTGATTAGCAGAGGGATCCTCACTCCCGGGAGTAGAATAGTCAGCAACCGTGTTTATGAAGAATCTTTCTTCAGCCCAACATGCCCATCCCTAACCGTCCGTCCCTCCGTTTATTTACGTTTGTTGAGCATTTACTTTGTGTGTGTGGGTCCTGTCCTAGGCCCTGGCAATGGCCATGGGCCTCTGCTGTGAGGGAGCTCACACGTTAGTGGGAGAGGCAGGTGTGGAGTATGCAGACCACAAATCCGTGAGGGCGTGTGAGGCTGGCAGGGTGGTTTAGCAGGGACCTAACCTGCACTTGTGTGTGTCGGCCTGGGGGTGAGTGGGTGCAGAGGCAGGAAAGGAAGTACAGGGGGTCCACCTGGGACCAACCAGTAGAGCCAGAGTGAGCCAGACAGCGGAGGTTGGGAAGGATGTTCTGGCAGTGGAACAGCCTGGGGAGGCTGTACTGTCCTATCATAGGCTCCATAAGATCAGGGACTGGGAACTCTTTTCTCACCGTTGTGTCCCCAGCATCTTGCCCAGGGTCCGGCACATCGGAAGCGCTCAGCGGTTACTTGCTGAATAAGTAATGAGGAACCAGAAGGAAATGAGAGAGAGAGAGACTGACAGGAGAAGAAGCTGCTGAGGGAGCAAGGCAGGGAAGGCAGGGCCTGGGAGTTTCTGTCAACTCCAGATTGGATCCGGGACTTAACCCCAAGAACAACAAGGGGCCGTGGAGGGGTCTGAAGCCCCGCAGGATGGAACTGGGTTACTTGTTGGGAAGACCGCTGTGCCTGCAGAGTGGAGGGAGGGACGAAAGGCGGCAAGAATTGTTGGAGGCAGAGCAGTTACGTGCGTTGCTGAGGCTGGCGCTCGGCATCAGAAACAAAGAGCTGAGTGTTGTTTGCTAAGTGAGGGAGAGCCGGGCCTGTGGGGCATTCTGGGCACAGCGAGCAGCAGCTGGCCTTAGACGGGGCCTGGGGCCTGGGGGAGTGTGGAGGTCAGGGGTCGCTGGGCTGTGGCTGCGGACACAGGGACCAACCAGCAGAGCCCAGACCCGTGGGGACCACGGACCCAGTGGGACGGGTGGAGAAAGTGGCTCCGGTGGTTGGTTACATGGCCAGAGGCACCGCCTTCCCCTCCCTCCAGCTGCAGTGTGAGCGCCTTATTCTCAGGCGACCGCAGAGACACTGCAGGGCGCTGACACGGACAGATGTGCGTGGTGGCATTGCCCAGAAGATGGTGCCATGCCATCTCCTGTCACACTGGAGTGACAGTTTCTGGCTCGACCTGGCAAGGGTTAAGTCACAGCGCAGATTGTTCCAGCTGGACTGAGAGGCAGTGTCTTTGTCGCGGGAGTGCGTGAACCCGGGATTGATCGTGGAGGATTGAGTTAATGGAGTCATGAAGGGATGTTACTCACTCGAGCTTAGTTGAGTGGAGTTCTGCCTCAAGGTTGTGTGGACTCTTCAGGTCCCTTCCATCTGTATACGTGATCACCAAGGTGTGGTTGTTTTGGCAGATAAAGACTGTGATGTTTGACAAAACTGGCACCATTACCCATGGGGTCCCCAAGGTCATGAGGGTCCTCCTGCTCGTGGATGTGGCCACGCTGCCCCTCAGGAAGGTTCTTGCTGTGGTGGGGACTGCGGAGGCCAGCAGCGAGCACCCCCTGGGTGTGGCAGTCACCAAGTACTGTAAAGAGGTATGTCGACCTGGGCATTGCTCCCCCCGCCCCGCGCCCTCCCCCCGCCTCCACCTCCCCTGCTGTCACCGGCTGGGCTGGAAGCCTCCAAGCGCCTTCCTCCTCACAGGCCTTTTCTCCTTGGCCTCTGTAACCGGAGTCAGCTGCCTTCTGGGAGGCCTTGGCTTGTGGGGTCCGGAAACCCCTCAGCAGCCCCTGCGGAGCAACAGGTTGGAGATACGGCTCACAGCGCTGGGTCCCTCATCCCGTTGCCAGATTATCACAGAAGCAATTCAGCGTTAACGCTCATTTACTGAGATCGTACCGAGCTTCTGTGCTCCGGGAGCTGGTGGTCGGGTGGGAAGGACAGATGGTGGAACAGTTCGGTCCCTTACGAGCACTTAGTGCAAGAGGGATACGAAACCAAATGAGGGGTCGGGGTGAGGCAAGGAGGGAGCCCTCAACTGGGGACGGGGAAATGGAGAGGAACCAGCAGCAGTGAGCGAAACGCCCCGTGGGTTCTTGGCAGTTTAATGGGGGAGCGGTCATCCTTCGACCTCTCCAGAGGAAAGGCCTGTGTAGTTTTCCGTTTTCAGTCTAAACATAGAGGCAGCGGGATGTGCCGGAATATTGCCCTGAAAAATTTTAAACGGTCTGGGCAAATAGGATTATGTGAATGTAGAAAGGTGGTGTGGATGCCTGGGTGAAAAGTGGACAGCTCCACCCGGACAGGACTCTTCCAGAAATCTCCTTCGGCATTTTGTGTAGGGTCCTTCGGACCACCATGTCCCCTCTCTCCTGATGTTTCAGGATGAGCTGTGCTCTCTCAGCCCTCCTCTGCTGTGTAGTTAACCCAGATGAAACAGCTCCTCAGTCCTTTCTCCTGCCACTGTCCTCGTCCCCCAGGGTCTGTAAAGGGGTGGTTACCCTCTTGCTGGGCTCAGAGCGGCTCTGTTACCATTTCCCCATTCCATCGTTTTCATGAAATGATTTGCAACATAAAAATAATCTTTCCTCTTTTTGCTCTCCCACCTCCTTTAATTTGAGGCATTTGCTGTGAACTGCTCTTCTCCTTTCAGTCTGCCCTTTGTCCAGTATCATGAGGCATCAGTTTAATAATCATAGTGTCGGTGTCGGATAAGAGAAGGGATTGCAGAGTTGCTAGTCCGTCTCCTCCCCTTCCCGGTCCTGCTTACCCCTCAGTTCTGGCTGGTGCTGTGCCTTCCTGCCCCGCTCCCGGGTCTGTCCTCCCTCCTACTCACCTCCCCTCCCTCCCTGCCTCCACAGGAGCTGGGAACAGAGACCTTGGGGTACTGCACAGACTTCCAGGCGGTGCCAGGCTGTGGAATTGGCTGTAAAGTCAGCAACGTGGAGGGTATCCTGGCCCACGGCAAGCGCCAGTGGAGCACACAGGCTGGGGTCTCGAACGGCGTTGGCGGTGTCCCTGAGGAGACAGGTACCCCTGGCCCTCATCTCTCTTTCCGGCCTGCTAGGGGTGGGGTCCGGCCGGCTCAGGTGGCGGCGTGCCAAACCAGGGAGCCCGGGCCAGCACTGCTGGGTCCCCTGCTATGGATGGGGGTGGCTCATGGCTGGGGTGCTGCATGCCCGCCTCCCCCAGGAAGACCTGTGGCTTCTCTGTTGTGTTCTCTGATGCATCTGAGTCTTGATGCTACTGAAATTCATAGAGGGTTGTTTCTGCGACCCGTAATCTTGAGTCTCCTCTTTTTCATCCCAAGTGGGTCTTCTCCTAAGCTACAAAGCAGACAGATGGGAATTCTGCTTTTGCACTTCCCGTCTCCCTCCTGTGCGGTGGAGCTCTGATGGGATGTGTCGTGTTTACAGAGCTGACGGCAGAGAATGCAGAGGGGAATGGTCTGCCCAAGCCAAGAAGGGGTACTGCGTGGAGCGACAGCTGTATTCAAATAGCGGCTTTTCTGACTCTAAGCATAGCTTGCTAGCCACCGCCGTAAGAGTGTAGAAACCCTCCCAACCCCAAAACCCCGTGTCAAGTATTCTCTCTTAAGTGCATTGGTAGTTCAGTCTTGCTTGGGAATGCATATTGTTAGAAGCCACCTGCCACCTTCTAGCAGTTTAGAACCCTAGGGTGACCCTTCCATTTAGCTTCCGGCAACTGGTCTGTGTGGTGACACCTAAGTTAGTGGCACACAGAGTTAAAAGGTGACAGGAGATGGGGTGCCTGGGTAGCTCAGTAGGTTAAGTGTCCGACTTCAACTCAAGTCATGATCTTGTAGTTAGTTCAAGCCCCGCATCAGGCTCACTGCTGTCAGCACACCCGCTTCAGATCCTCTGTCCCCGTCTCCTCCTCCCCAGCATGTGTATGTGTGTGTGTATGTGTGTGTGTGTGCGCTCTCTCTCAAAAATAAATAAACATTTAAAAAGAAAAAGAGTGAGGGGCGCCTGGGTGGCTCAGTTGGTTGAGTGTCCGACTTCAGCTCAGGTCATGATCTTGCAGTTCGTGAGTTCGAGCCCTGCATCGGGCTCTGTGCTGACAGCTCGGAGCCCGGAGCCTGCTTCGGATTCTGTGTCTCCCTCTCTCTCTGCCCCTCCCTCCCTCTCTCTTTCTCTCTCTCTCTCTCTATCTCTCTCTCTCAAAATAAATAAACATTAAAGAAATTTTTTTTTAGTAAATCTTTAAAAAAAAAAAAAGGTGACAGGGGAAGACTCGCCTAGACTTTTAGGAGCAACAGCTTTAAGACATTTCCTAGATAGAGACTAGTTATTTGCTGATGCCCCTTGGGTCAGGCATCTGTACCAAGCTACAATTGCTGCTTCAAATCTCTGCAGAAGAAGAACCAGCAGATACCTCTTAAAGGCAAATAAGAACACTGCCTAATGGTTAATGGGCTCATAACATTTTCACACATACTGCATGTACCTTTTAATCCACCCCGTTTTAATCCACACGCTCACATTCCACACATTAATTACTCTTTTTTCCCTGGTCCTTCAAGGATGGTGCTACGAGAGGGGCTTACTAGGTACAGTTTTTCAGAACGGTTGAAAGGACATTCTGCTGTTCAAAGGATCCCACGGTTTTTAGTCCTTTCTCCCAGTAAAATTGGACTCTTTGGGAATAACCACAAACTCTTTTGAACAGATGCAACCCCCCAGACCTTCTCTGTGCTGATTGGGAACCGCGAATGGATGAGGCGCAACGGCTTAACCATTTCCAGCGACATCAGTGACACTATGACAGATCATGAGATGAAAGGCCAGACAGCCATCCTCGTGGCCATTGATGGTAAAACGCCCCACCCACCCCTGCCTTCTGCTCTCAGAAACGAAGTTTCTTAGGGCTATCTGGCAAAAATAGACTTTCTCGGGTTTTTTTTTTTAAATATATTTTTTAAATATATTTTCCTGTCTGTTAATTTAAATTCTATAGCCCAAAAGGCTGCCTTGCCAGTTTTTCACTTCGTTCTCGGTCTGGAGGTGTCTCTCTCGTTGTGTCCATCCTTCCCCGACACCCAGAGCGAGGCGGTGTCGGCCTCCTTGGTCTTACGTTCTACGCTGCCCTCGCTATCATTGTCTGCGTCTGTCCAAGCCCGACGTTCGGTCACCCGCCTCCCGCATCACTGCAGACACAGCCGCGGTTTGCTGTCCAGGAAGGTTAGCCGCGGGGTGCCCTCCAGTAGCGAGACCCACTGCCCCGCTCCACAGAGCTCTCCAGGATTGCATGTGTCTCAGTCCTCAGGTTATGTCCGCGGCTTCACGCCTCAGTGGATTGGAATCTTCCTTTGCTGGTGTTCTCTCTTATAGAAGTGAAACTGTATGCAGATGAGCAACATAAATTATTCTCATTTTTACTGCTTCAACCAGATATGTCCTCTGTCACTCTTTTCTCCTGCTCACACCACCATGCCCTTTCCAAAGTCCTTATAAGCCCGCAGTCCCCTCAGCTCCTCAGATCGGAATCTGCTCAGCTGAAGGGGCCGTGCCCTCGGTCACACCACTCGTCCGCATCTGTCCCCCCGCACCCCAGTCCTCGAAAGCCTTCCTGCCTCAGGATCCGAAGATTCACGCAAAACAAAACAAAACAAACAAAAAAGTTATACAGAGATGCGTTCTATAGGAAGGAAGAGAAAAAGGAAGGACTGATTTTCTGTTTGGACATTCATCACTTTTAAGTAGCATTTGTTGTACTCATTCCGATTCTCGTGTTCCAAAAACAATAGCTAACATGCATTGCGTTATTATGACCCAGACACTCTGCAAAGTGATAGATGTTCCTTGCAGAATATTTGGAAGATTCTGAGAACTATAAAGAAGAAAATGAAATTACTCCTTATCCTAGCCTTCGGAGAGCCACTGTTAGCATTTCATGTTCCTTCCAGACTTTTGTATGCATCTACAAATGTAGGTAACTTTTAAGAATGCAGAATCAAAGCCACATTATGTTTTGTACTTCGGTGCTTTGCTTTCGCATGTGATGTTGCATTATAGAAACAATCACCGGTAGTGGAGCCTCTTTTCTTTCCTCCTTTGCCCCTCGGGCCACCCAGCGCCCGCCATTGAGGACTCACCTGAGGGTGTCCCCTGCAGGCGTGCTCTGCGGGATGATTGCCATCGCGGATGCTGTCAAGCAGGAGGCAGCCCTGGCCGTGCACACGCTGAAGAGCATGGGTGTGGACGTGGTTCTGATCACTGGGGACAACCGGAAGACGGCCAGAGCCATTGCCACCC
Organism: Leopardus geoffroyi; assembly: GCF_018350155.1. Classification (NCBI taxonomy): domain Eukaryota; kingdom Metazoa; phylum Chordata; class Mammalia; order Carnivora; family Felidae; genus Leopardus; species Leopardus geoffroyi. Next base: position 19,567,232 of record NC_059326.1, read on the forward strand.
AGGTGGGGGCTGGGGGCCGGGGATCTTCCCCCTTTCAAATTGATCTTAAGCCCACTGGAGCAGTTTGAGGGGGAAACGTCAGCGACAGCCAGCGCATCCAGTGCCCCACCTTGCATCTGGTCTTTCCCTGTGCTGGGTGCGTTTCTCTCCTCATGCTCTGTTCTGGCCCGAGCTGTGCAGCATCCCACGGGAGACCACTGTGCTGCCGTTGCAGAAGGCAATTCCAACGTCCTCTGCGTCTGTATTTCCAATGGGGGAAAAAAAATCATGGCTTGAGAGTTGAAATATACAACTTTCTAGATTTGGGGTTTAAGGGAATGTTTTGTCAGCTGAGCTCTTTTTTTTTTTAACGTTTATTTTTGAGCGAGAGAGAGAGAGAGTGCACGCATGAGTGGGGAAGGGCAGAAAGAGAGGGAGACACGGAATCTGAAGCAGACTCCAGGCTCCAAGCTGTCAGCACAGAGCCTGACGTGGGGCTTGAACCCAAGGACCGTGAGATCACAACCTGAGCCGAAGTCGGACGCTCAACCGACCGAGCCACTTGGGTGCCCCAGCGCAGCTCTTCCCAAGTGTGTGCAGCCGACACGGCTGGGTCGCGGGCAGTTCTCCAGCAGCGCTCACTCCTAGGCACTGCTTCCTGTCCGCCCGGCTCCGCCCAGGCCAATGGCTCCGGTGCAAATTCCTAAAAATTACACAGCCTCCCCAAAGAGGTGTAAAGTGTATGTTTTTGAAAATGAACTGCTTCCTATAAGGGAAGCCCCAGTACCTCTCTATATGTGGCCTTCCTTGCTAACGATGGTCTTATTGAGAACCCATGCCTCTTCCTGGTTAAAAATCATTTATCAGTTCAGCAAGCACTTCCTAAGCACCACCTATGTGACAGGCTACAGAGCAGAGTGAAGAGGGCACCTGCCCTCCAGCAGCTCACTGCCCTGGGGGGAGGGTGGACCAGTGGCCAGGGTTGAACTGAGGGCTCAGTTCTCCAACAGAAAAGTGCACAGGACATGTGGGGGGTGCCAGATCACACCCCCCACCCCTGCCCTGGCAAGGGCTGGAGACCCCTTCCCAGGGGAGGAAATGCTTGAGCAGGGGTGGTCAGATGAAGAAAAGGGGGAGGGATGGAGAAAGGGTAGCTGACAGATCCAGGACAGAGCAGGCAGCCTGAGCTCCCCAGCAGTGGGCTGGAGAGCTGCCAGGAGCTGAACGGGGCAGAGTCCAGGCTGGGCCTGCTGGGCCACAAGGCAGGAGGCCAGAGACACGCAGAAACCAGTTATAGGGGGGGCCTCGGGAGGCAGACCGAGGAGTGTGGATGTCATCCTAAGGGAAGTGGGAGCCACTGGAAGTCTTTAAGCAGGAGAGTAGCATGATTGGCTGACCACTGCTTCGGGAAGACCACGGTGGGCATAGGGGGAGGGGAGTCTGGGAGGTGGGCAGGGAGACCCGCAGGGGCCTAAGCCTCCATGGAAGTGGGGGAGGGCACCAGGATGGGCACGCATGCCCTGGGATCTGCAGGGTTTGGTGACTGATGTCATCGACTGGACCGGGGGAAGATGACTCACACATTTCTGCTACTGTTCACCGTCCTTTGCCAACAGCAGGTGTCGTGTATTTGTTCCTTGACTTCTCTTTTCCTTTCCCTTTAGGTTGGCATCAACAAAGTCTTTGCAGAGGTGCTGCCTTCTCACAAGGTGGCCAAGGTCCAGGAGCTCCAGAATGAAGGGAAGAGAGTCGCCATGGTGGGAGATGGGGTCAACGACTCGCCGGCCTTGGCCCGGGCCGACGTGGGCATTGCCATCGGGACAGGCACAGATGTCGCCATTGAGGCTGCTGACGTTGTCCTCATCAGAGTGAGCTTGGCTCTGTCTTCTCCCGCCCTGTTGTCCAGGTCATGGGAGCGGCGAGGGCCGTGGGACAGAGCTCCTGACTGACCGTGTGTTCCTCCTACAGAACGACTTGCTCGACGTGGTGGCGAGCATTCACCTCTCCAAGAGGACCGTCTGGAGAGTACGACTCAATCTGGTGCTGGCATTGATTTATAATCTGATCGGGATACCCATCGCGGCAGGTAGGGTGGCTCTCACCTGTTTGCTGACCTTTGACTCCAGCTTCTTTGACAGCAGGCTTCTGTCTGCCTGCTGGGTTCCTGCCAGCCTAGTGGGTAACCCGCTTCACTGGCTGCCAGAGCGTTTTAGAAAGAGTTTGGTTTCATTATGTTCTCTGCTTCATAAGTCTCTAAAGGTAAACAAAAGCTGCAGAGCGGGTCCCTGGGGTTCCCTGCTCCCTTGGAGCTCCTCCTGAAACCCGTGATGCCATTTGGGGACCGTCCCGGGAAGGCCAGGGTGGGTGGGTGAGCCCAGTCCCTTTGACGGCACCCCTACCCAGCTCCGAGACTGCCTGTCGGCACATGGTCTGAGCCACCCCAAGGAGGAGAACTTCACAGTGGGCAGCCCGAAGCGGTGCCCCTCGCCTCTGGGCTGTGGCGTGAGTGTCGTCCTTCCCTTGGCCAGGGGTCTTCATGCCCATCGGCATCGTGCTACAGCCGTGGATGGGCTCAGCGGCCATGGCGGCCTCCTCCGTGTCTGTGGTTCTCTCGTCGCTGCAACTCAAGTGGTGAGTCCCTGGAGGCGGGAGCATGTGCCACGGCGGCACCCCCCAAGCCTTCTCCCTCCACCCAGCCACCCCTTTCCCTCTGCCTCCTGGGCTGGATGGATGTGTGCCATGTGCAGGTTCCCAGCGCACCTGAGGCAAAGACAGGACGGTGGAGCCATGTGTGTGTGTGTGTGTGTGTGTGTGTAATGGCTTCATCAGCACCATGAGTGAGTAATTCTCTACCTCACAGCCATCATCACATGCTCGGCTGTTATAGTTAGTCGGCTCAAGAGTTGTTGACGTGGAAATGTCATGTAGACATGGGATCCTCGTGCATTATTATTTTATCTTTTTTGAAAAACATATTTGTTCATGCTTTCACTTAACAAAAGTTAATGGCAGCCTACTATGTGCCAGGCATTTAGATAGCAAGTTTCTGAATCAGGTGAACTTTACCTGAATCCTAGGAGCTCAATACCCTCCCCTTTAAAATCCATGAGGTTTTGATACTGTATGTTATTGAAAGACTTTGATGAGAGGTCTTTGCCAAGTTTCCAAAAAGAAAAAAAAAAGCCTCTGTCCACAATGTCTCAAATGCTCTTGGATCCTTGCCTTGCAGCTATAAGAAGCCCGACCTGGAGAGGTATGAGGCCCAGGCCCAGGGCCGCATGAAGCCCCTGACTGCGTCCCAGGTCAGCGTGCACGTTGGCATGGATGACCGGCGACGGGACTCACCGAGGGCCACGCCCTGGGACCAGGTCAGCTACATCAGCCAGGTGTCTCTGTCCTCACTGAAGTCGGACAGGCTGTCTCGGCACAGTGCTGGGGCTGACGACAATGGGGACAAATGGTCTCTGCTCCTGAATGACAGAGATGAGGAGCAGTGCATCTGAAAGCTCCGGGCGGGGACGGTCCCGGGGCTCGATCTCCTTGCTGAATAGTCGGGCCGGCTTTCCTGGTAGACGGGGCTCGGGCCGGTCAAGTGTGGCACCAGCAGCAAGACGGACGAGGCTCCTGTCCGGCCTCGGGGACTTCCGCTCCCTGGACATTCCTGGTCATCTCTCCTAGCACGTGCCGCATCCAGACGTGGCCCCTGGGTCGGCCCACCCTGCCTAGATCCCACTAGCACAGGGACCAGGCATCCTGGCCAGACCCTGCTGTTGGCACGGGCTTATCGGGAACGTGGCTGGACTCTCGCAGAGGAGGGGACAGCCAGCCCTCCGCACAGGCCTCTGCTTTTGTGTTTGGGATGATTGCTTGTAAAAGGACCAAAAACTTGGCTGGGCCTTTCCTTAAAACTCATGAAAAGCCGTGAGTTTTGACAAGACCCACATGCATCGAGTATCTGAGACCGCAGTTTACCTCAAATGCACCCCATTGACTTCTGCCAGCACGGTCTCTTCCTTTTCTGTTCTTCACACTGGGGATGTGCCGCCCCCCCCCCCCGCCCCCCAAGCCCTGCCCGGTCTCTGAGGGCATGGCTGATGCCGTAGTGATCCCTGCTGCTGCTCCCGGGCACCTCTGCCAGACTCTGCTCCCTCACATGCTTGGCCGGAGAGCCTGCCATGCTTCTCTTCAGGTTGAGGAGAGTTTTCTTTCTCGCTAGTGTGCCGCTTGGCCACAGAGTCCTGGCCACGTGCTCAGCGGCCACGGTGGCCTCCTCCGTGTCTGTGGTTCTCTCGTCGCTGCAGCTTAAGTGGTGAGTCCTGTGGGGCGGGAGCGTGCACCACAGGCGGCACCCACTGGGCTGTCTCCCCCACAGAATGGCCTGCTGTTGTGGATTGTCGCTGCCCCAATGGAGGGAGGGTCTCAGAGCCTGAGACCTGAGAAATTCTGCTCCCTGTGGGGTCCAGGCACTTGGGACCCTGGGAGGCCTGTGGTACTTGAAATGGGTGTCCCACAGGGAGGTGTGTGCGCTCACAGGAACCTCCTTGCAGGCCTCCGGGAGCTTCAAATTACATGGTCTGCTGCGTGACCGTCACCTCGTGGCATTCATTCAGAACTCCTGCCAGGCGTGCCCCTGGTGGTGTGCAACTCCAAGCAAACAACGATACCCAAATCAGAGGAAATCAGTTATTCTCCATGAGCTCCTACTTCTGCACCCTGAGTCAGTGCCTTAGGAAAGGAGTCACCACACCTTCCCCAAGGGAAAGTCTTTCACACTTTGAGTGGCTCTTTGTGGTGGGGCAGGAATGGGGCCAGTTTTAGACTCTAAAGTCGGTGGTAGTTGACAGAACTACATGGGAGTAGACGAGGAGGATGAAATAAATTTTAAGGTAGAGCCCTGATCGCATACACAGAAAAATTTTATTTATTGAGTATCAGTTATTTTTCAGGGACAATATAAGCACTTTCTATAGGTTACCTCTAATCCTCCCAGCATACCAGCAAAGTAGATACTATTGTCCACATTTTATAGGCGGGGCAGTAGGCCCAGAGAGGCTACGTATCCTGTCCAGGATCACACAGCCGGCACACTTGCCAAAACGGGGATCCAAATCCATGTCTCTTGGCTCTGAAGTCTTTTCTTTATTGCCGCTGCCACCCGAATATCAGTTTGGTAAGAATAAATAGGAAAAGGGCACTTGGCTCTTAGAAGAACAAAGCTGCCAGGCAATACACTCATTGTTATCAACTGGGCATGAAATTTGACCGTGGGGTCAACTTCCTCACCTTCTCCTTGGATGGTTTGTTTCCATTTTCGCATATGATTCCATCCTGTTGGGTCTTGCCCTCTAAAATGCAAGTGCGGGGTTCTGTACTGCCTCTATCATTTTCAGTCTTCCTCTCCTTCCAGGCCCCTTCCCGTTCTTCCCTTCCTTTATTCCTGGCTGTGCTTGGGAGTGTTTCTTGTTTTCTTAACTAGGTTAATCATTGTCTAAAGAATCTAACTGCATTGATTTTTTTCAAAGGCTTTTAGGACCATAAACATCATGTGTATATGGCCATGAAAATATTTATATAATTGCACAGAATGTAACCTTTAGATGTTTAAGGGGTAAGGATTTTTGTGTGTGTCAGATAAGAGCAGTCCCTATTCCAAAAACTTTCCATGCTGTATTAGAATAAAGTTTATTTTTATTCATCTGAAAGTCTGCCTCTTGCTGGCTCCGCGTGTGTGAGAAGCATAATTGAGGCCAGTGTGGCTCCGTCTTCACTGAGAACTTCTGCAAGGTGCCGGCTTTGGTCTGCCTCATCAGGACACAGAAGGGCAGGGTTTTAAACCGTGGAGGCCGTGGGGGGTGGCCAGACCCTCTGATGTGCCACCCCTGGCACCATGTGGGCCCCTCTCCTGGATACAGGGCCTGCCTTGGCAGTGTGTGGAGAGAACCCTGGGGGGCAACCCCATCCAGGTATCTGTCCCACCGGGCCAGATACGGGCCTCGATCTGCCCCATTAGATGCACCTCTCTCATCGAGAGTAATTGTCAACAAAATGCTGCGTCAGACACACGTGTTTTAATCCGGAGGATGTGTTTTGGGTCCCTTGGCCCTAAGGGAGGGGGGAGGGGGAGTAGTCGAAGAGTCTGGACCAAGGGGCTCTGCTGGGAAGGCTCTGTGGGCATCTTGGGGTGGCGAGAGGGCCACAAGCAAGCTCCAGCTGAGGCCGAGGTGACAGAGTAATTTATCATCCAAACCAGGACACTTTTAAGAGTGAAAGGAGGCGCTATTAATACTTGGCCAGGCCAGCCGGCCTGCAGTGACACTAGCCAGCAAACTGGGACGCGTGGTCACCTTCCCAAAAAGGGAGATAGACCTTGTGAAGTCACTGACACAAACTGCATCACTTCAGAATGCTGCTCTCATTGTAGATTCTGTGGGCATGTTGGTGACATATCCTTTTTCCAATTTGAGATTTTCCCCTCTGTCATATCCTAAGACCAACGCTTCTCCGTAGAATCACTGAGGTGGTCATCTTTGTGGCCCAGTATGACCACATCAAGAACCAGTCACAGATGTATCGCACTTCCTGGTGCCCTGCAGTTTCTCCAGCACGTGTAGGACTTCAAGCCAGGCACCCTTGACTGTTTTTCTGGAAGCCCAGGTGTGGGGGTTTCGTTGTATGCATGTCTCCTTGTGGGAAGAGAGGATTCCATTTCTTTAAAAAATAGATCTTTCTAGGGGCGCCTGGGTGGCGCAGTCGGTTAAGCGTCCGACTTCGGCTCAGGTCATGATCTCACGGTTCGTGAGTTCAAGCCCCGTGTCAAGCTCTGTGCTGATGGCTCAGAGCCTGGAGCCTGTTTCCGATTCTGTGTCTCCCTCTCTCTCTGCCCCTCCCCCGTTCATGCTCTGTCTCTCTCTGTCCCAAAAATAAATAAAAAAACGTTGAAAAAAAAATTAAAAAGTTTTAATTTTGGAGGTGATTGGTGATTCACATGCAGTGGTTAGAAATAATACAGGGGCGCCTGGGTGGCTCAGTCGGTTAAGCGTCTGACTTCAGCCAGGTCACGATCTCGCGGTCCGTGGGTTCGAGCCCCGCATCGGGCTCCGGGCTGATGGCTCAGAGCCTGGAGCCTGTTTCCGATTCTGTGTCTCCCTCTCTCTCTGCGCCTCCCCCATTCATGCTCTGTCTCTCTCCCAAAAATAAATAAACGTTGAAAAAAAAAATTAAAAAAAAAAATAGATCTTCCTAAAATTTGAGATCTCCCTGATACGATTCCACACGCACCAGAATAAGTCACAGTGTCTATCCATTTCTGATAAGTTTTCAGCCTTTAAGATCTTCGTGAAGGCTTGTGAAGGACAGAATCTACAATGAGAGTTTATAGGGGTCACCCTATAAGCAAGTAATAATTGTAGTTTTATTGGTAAAGATGGCACCGGGAAACTGACGTGTCAAGAGGTAGATACTAAAGTTGTTCTGCTAGTTTACTAAGAGACCAAGATTGGGGTGCCTGGGTGGCTCAGTCAGTTAAGGGTCTGACTCTGGATTTTGGCTCAGGTTATGATCTCACAGTTTATGAGTTCAAGTCCCACATCAGGCTCTGCACTGACAACGTGGAGCCTGCTTGGGATTCTTTCTCTCCCCCTCTCTCTACTCCTCCCCAGCTCAAGCTCACACTCTCTCTCAAAATAAATTAAAAAAAAATTTAGAAACCAAGAATAATAAAAGTGGCCCTTAATTTTAAGAAAATCCAGCATAGACCAAAATCAGCCCACCAAATAGGTTAATTAGAAAAAGATTATCTGAATTAGAAGGTTTTTTTTTTTATGTTTTAAAAAATTCATGTCAATATTTCAGTAGGTAAATTCCCTAATGCATATAAAGTTCTCCTTGAGTTAGGAAAGTTTTATTTTGCATGCAACTTTTTCTTAACTGCATCTTTTATTTAAAGACAACAAGCAGATATACAGGAATGCATATACAGAGAAATGCTCTCAGCAAGCATTCACGCTGACTCAGTTTCCCTTTGCAGATGACCCTGTATGTGGGAGCATGGATCTAGTTTGGAATGCACTGTGGAGCTGCTGGGAACGAAACCACTCTGCTTTCTGCGTTTTCTCACTCAGCTCAGGCAGGGACACATACGCCACTGTGTGGGTTTATCCCAGAGGGAGATGTCTACTTGTCTGCTGTTCTCCTTTGTGTGAAGACAATGGCAATGGTTGAAATTACAGGATAGAGTACGAGAATGTTAAATAGTGCCACGAAATCCCAGCGTCTCCTTTATTCTATTCAAAGAGATGAATAAACACATGTGAAATCATCCAAGGGCTAAGATGAAAACAAGGATTGATGGAAATGTAACATTTTTCCTCTGAAAAGGAAATAGCTGTTACTTCTTTTTACTTCCTATGCATGTGGTAACCACTTACAGCAAGATTTAAGCATAGAGATCTGTAAACTGGGGAGGGCGGGGGGGGGTGGGGAAATAGCACCCAAAAGGAAACCCCACAAGCATGATCATGTAGAGGGCGTCCTTCGTGGGAGAACCACATGGAGACCCTGAGGGAGCAAAGCCTGTCTGTCTCCGGGGGCCCAGCGTCCTGATCTAGTGGAGGGAGAGGTGCTGTAACGTGCCGGGGACGGAGCTGTTGTGAACCAACTGGTACCCAAGACCCCGTGACAATGTTCAAACCCTGGGAGGCCAGGCCGCCAGCTGTGTGCTGGGGCCACAGTGGGCTCTGTCTTTCCTGCTCACCCTGTCCTTGCAATGACAGTAAGAGCGGTGGGCATCAGTCAGTCTCATTTCCACAGATGGGGGTGACCAAGCTGAGGGGCCTCCAGCGGACTGTCCAGGGGGCAAAGCCGGGAAGGGTGTTTGAGCCCACTCAGCTCTGACCCTGTGGGGCCCACCCACCTCCCTGCAAAGGTGATGCCCAGTGCTCTCGGCAGGAGAAGCTGGGCCTCCCTGGCACCCCTGGTCCCCGTCACATGCTTGGGGGAAGAAAGTGTCCTTTCACAGGACTGTGTGGTTTATCTCAAGAGCCACCAGGTGTCTCTCTGTCCAAAACAACCTCCTAGTTGGCAGCAGGATCCTAAATTCTCTTGATCGTTTTTTTTGTTTTTTTTTTTTTTTTTTTTGGAGCATCTGGAAATTCAAATAAACCTCATCAAAATGAAAATGGGAGACGTGGCAGAAGGTGAGGCTGGAGTCTGGCTCTGGCAAAGGGGCCTCTGAACTACGATGTATTTGTCTGTGCTGGCAGCCCGCATTTAGCCGTGCGGAGTACATGGTGGGGACGACTCGGCAGTGAATTTCTCCATCACCATGTGCGTCTGAGCTTCATGCTATTTCCAAGTTAAGGTTTTTTTTTTTTTTTAAGCTTGAACATTAAAAAAAGAAAAAAAAAAAAAGAGTTTTAAAGGCTCATAGTGATTTTCAATGGCCCCTAGCTCTAAGTTCTGAGACTCCTGTGTTTGCCTTGGGTTTATAGGACTCCACCCCAACCCCCTAGGCAGAAGTGTGTTCCCCGCAGTGTCCAAATGACACCCTTGGGGGGGTCACTTGATCCTGAGCAGGGCTTTCCTGCTGCAGACCTCTATTTCTTCTTCTATTCGGTGGGGAGCCCCACCCTCTTTCCTGTCCCGAGATAACGTGGATAAGGGGCAGTCCGTAGGAAACCCCCACACAAGTGCAAGGTGGCCGATGGTCTCAGGAACCTTACCAGGCAATGCAGGTGTCTTCTATAGAGCCTCCTCTACCTCGTTGCGATTTAAAAAATAACAAAGCATGACCTGGGGCCTCGGCTCTCTCATCTGTACAAAATGGGCAGAATTACAGTTTCCACTTCCCAGGATCATGTGAGGATACAATGAAGTCATCTGAGGAAAGCACATCCTCAGCACGCCACAAATGTCAGCTGCCGTCGTTGATGTCACGGGTGATGGTGGATGTCACGGTGGGTGTCATCTAGGATGAAAACAACTCAGCCTTTCCTCACAAGCAGGTAAAAATCACCCTATATATTCCCTCACTGGGCCGGACGAAGGCCCACTTACGGGTCTGCTTCTCAGACTTCATGGACCATGTGGCTTGCTTTAAGAAATTTTTTAATGTTTATTTATTTTTGAAAGAGAGAGAGAGAGAGAGACAAGCAGGGGAGGGGCAGAAGGAGAGGGAGACACAGAATCCAAACCAGGCTCCAGGCTCTGAGCTGTTAGCACAGAGCCTGACGCGGGGCTCAAACTCCTAAAAGGAGCACTCTTGTCCAGATGCCGGGCACCGGGCTTGACTCCCGCTTCTCAATTCCTGGTGGTTCTAGAGTCTGATGCTCTGCCGTGGCATGTCCAAAGGTCCAGGAAGAACAGGGCAGGGGGAGGCCATACAGTGGAGGAGAGGGTAAAAGCATCCACTTTAGACCTGAGTTCAAAGCCTGATTCCATCCCATGAGAAGGTCACTCTGCCTTCTGAGCTCCCGAATCAATAACTCCTACTTCACCTGCTTGTGTGGCCCAAATGGAATTGTGGATGTGAGTAGGTATTGACAGTTTGCATGATGCACAGTGGGAATTAGGGAAATAAGGGTGCTAGTGAGCAAGAGCCGTGAAAAAGGAAAGTGGCTTCTTTTTTTGGTCCTATCAGCCTGGTTGAGAAGGCAGGACCTTGTCTCAACTCGTCTACGTCCTATTTAGGACTTTGAGCATTTTTACCAATCTCTTTTGATGTCTTTCCTTTCTCTCCAGGGCAGAATTACATCACTTCGGGTATGGTTTCCTAAAGAATATACTGATATTTGATTAAACAGAACAAGCTTGCTCTCCTGTTTCTGATGACTCAGCTTTGGTGGCTAAATATGCCCCAGGCAGAGGTGTGCTACCTCCGTCACAGAAGTAGAGAGGCCATGACGTCATGTGGATTTATCACAGGATAACCTGCCTTTAATAAAGGTCCACTGCAGGGTGGGGGCAGAGAGGGGATCTTGTTTTCTGGAAGATTATACATGTTTTATAAACTTCTGTTTTCCCCTTCCCGTTAAATGGTCAGAATTAAAGCTAAAATCCATATGAGCTTAGTATCCAGCTAAATCTTGGAATTTATTACTTTGGGGATTCTAAAAGAAGCTTATACTGCCAGTCCCTGACTTTAGGGATACTTAAGTTTGGTTCTAGTGGGGTGTCCACTAAAGTGTGAAAAATACTAGACACATCAGGGTGACAGCTTTGTTTTCCATTTAAGGCTCCACCCATTTGTAGGTAATGTTTAGTATATATGTGGTTTTCACCATCAGTTCTCATTGCTGTCCTGTCCACTTGAAGGACAGTCAATGCAAATGACTCCTTCCTTCCTCCTCCTCTTGCCTCCCCAGTGCACACACACATACACACACACACACGGCCCTAATGGGCAGAAATCCTCTCACAGGATGGTGATGACCCTCAACAGCCTGCCTCCTCTCCCAAGAACTGATAAGGAAGGCAACAGTTGGGGAAAGAGAGTCCAACGGCATCTTGGCTCCAATCTCCAGATGGTCGCCCCGGGTGGCCCAGGGCATGGGTGCTGAAAGGCAGGGGACACAACAGACTTGTCCATATAGGGTCAGAGGCTGAGGAAGGTGTGATTTCCAGACTCAGCTAGATAGGAAGTTCCTCCTCTTCCCTACCTACCCCTGAGCCTGGAGTGGGACTGATGTTCTCTCCTTCATGAAGTTCAAAGGATGCTTCTTCCCAAAGCAGGAACAAAACAGATACACAGGCAGAAATATGGTTCAACTGGATACATTCGGGCTAGAGTGCACCTGTGGAAGGAGATACACCTGCCATGAAAGCTGAAGAGCCTCCTGGCTTCTCAGCTCTGCAGGAGGATGGGCTGAGGGCCTGGGGGAAAGGTTGGCGGCGGGGGTGGGGGGGGGGTGGGGGGGGTTGGAGGGGCTTTTCATCCCCTCTCCTTCTACCCTTCCCCTCCCCCCTCTTTTCCTTTTCTTTCTTTTACTCCCCCCTCCCCTCTGTCCCTCCCTTCCTTCTTTCCATCCTCCTTTTTTATCTTTTTTTTCTTTTCTTTTTTTGCTGTTATTTTCTTTTTTAACAGGCAGCTTTGGAGTTGTTTGTGTCACAGGATTCTTTCAAGTCCTGGTCCTCAGTCCTCAACCTCAGTCACAGGGCAAGCCCACTTTCAAGAAGCGCCCCCCCTGGGGAGCTGCCCGCGTGGACCCCAGAGATGAGGTACTCTGGCTGATGCCTTTCCCAAACCTCAGTGTGGATCTGGCACAGCTGATTCTGTTTTTGTTTCTACTGACATTAACAAGCCACCGGTTCCACTGCTTCCCCGGCTCATCATGACCCGGGACGCAGAGGCCATGTCAGGTCCACAAAGCCAGCTCCTCATTGGCCCATTTGTATCTGATTTCTTGAGACACTTCATCAAATAGCTTGGAAGCAGGGCCTCTACAAGAGGTAAGGAGGCCCGAGTCACAGCCCAGATCTCGGAGTCTAAAACCAGGGCGGGTTTGTCAAAAGTTTGTCCCTCTATCCCTGCTGGCATAGGTGGGCTGCAATGTTGAATTCCCAAGGCCCCGTCTGAACTTGCCAACAAAGAGGCTTGTCCAAGAAGGTCACCCAGTCGGCTCCACATGAGGTGACATGCCACCACCTGAATCTAGTCAAGGCTTCAAACAGCCCACTTCATCCCTCCGGTGCCACACACTCTGGTTGACAGAACAGTGGTCCCCACTGATGTGCACACCCTCGTCTTCCAACCCTGTGAATGGGACTTTGCGGGTGAGATGGAGTGAAAGATCTTGAGGCGAGGAGAGAGTCCTGGATTACCCAGCTGGGCCAGTATCCTCATGAGGGTCCTCACAAGCGTGACACAGGAAGGTCAGGGTCAGAGAAGGACATGGGAGGACAGAAGCAGGGGTTGCGGTGTTGTGCTCGAAGCTGGAGGATGGGGGCTCCAACCAAGGAATGAAGGTGGCTTCAAGAAGCTGGGAAAGGCAGGGAAATGGACTCTTCCCTTGAGCTTCCAGAAGAAAACACCCCTGCCAATGTCTTGATCTTAGCCCATAACACCCATTTTGGACTTCTGACCTCCAGAACTGCAAGATAATAAATTTGAGCTGCTAAGTTTGTGATAATTTGTTTCAGCAGCCATAGGAAACAAAGCCACCTCACTAAGGTCACCGAAGTCCCCTGAGCCAACCAGTGCCAGCAGTCACAGCCTAAGCCTGCCCTCAGGCCCAGTCAAGCTTCTCCAAAGAATCTCCGGGAGCCAGGTGAGTTTGGAAAACCCTGGTGTATAAACAGGACTCCTTCATGGAGACTCCTTAATGGAGCTCTCAGAAACTCTCGTGTGTCTGTCTAAAAAAGAATAGGGCACAGGCAGAGGTTCTCCTGATGCAGTAACTGTGGAAGTATTTCAGGTAGTAACTCCAGGGAGTGGTCTGGGAAAGACTGCCTGAAGAGTTGTCCACCTCTCCCCAGCCCATTTGTCTCCACCCCATGACCTCTCCTGCATAGAGGCCAGTGTTGCCCGGAGAGAGGTGGGAGGGAGGACCGGGAGAACGACATCAGAAGTCTTGCTTTTATATTTCAAAATGGCCCAACCCAGATGAGTTAATGGGAAGACTACACATCAGGCTCAACTTGCGCACCTTTCCCAACACACACACACACACACACACACACACCACAACCCCCCACACTGGTCAGAGGGAGGGATGATGGCATGGAAGTGTGAACCAGGAGAAGGCTCACCTTCGGTTGAATTCAGAGAAAATGCTTTGGACTCTGCCCCCGCCCCTCACGCTGCCCCTCCTGGCTGAGTTGGAGAGAGGGAAGAGGAGGGAGCATATATGTGGGAGAAAATGCTTGAACCCCTTTAGTTCTGATGGCTCAAAAGTAGAGCAGCCCATCCCCCTCCAGCCTGCGTTTTGCTACAGTGGCTGCGGGCTGCTCAGAGCTCCCCTCATGGCCGGGGCAAGCAGAAGACAGGTGCTGCCTGGCTGTCAGTCAGGTGGGCTTGTGATGGCACTTCTGAGGCAGAGGCCACCTGGCATGTCTTAGAGAGGGACAGCCCCAGGACAGCCAAGCCTCAGAGGATCCCCTTGCCCACACGCAGCCTGGAAGTGGACTCCCGGGCACTGCTGGGAACTTAGACACTGAGGACTGAGGAGCCAGCCTGCCAGGCTCAGGAACAGAGGATCCCTTAAGGCTCCTGGATTCCCGTGTGGAATGACTGACGTGTAATTTCTAGCCAGGTGGAATTGGCAGTTGCAAAAGCAATTACCTGGCAGACCCACGTTTATGGACAGAGAGGAAACTGCTAGATATCTGAATGCCTACTCCACACCAGGTATTGAAGGAGAAACCCAGGCTTGCCCCCCCACCCCCTGATATAAGCCTTTAGTGCTCACAGTGGCCACACATACTTGACAGCCTGACGATCTGTGGCCACTTCTCGGTCCTCAGGTCAAATATCTGAGTGTCGAACAGGATGGACACTCCAGACAGCTTCCTCTCTGCCCGGCTCCTCGAGGCTTGCTGGAACCGTGAACTACACATATCAGAAGCCAAACCGAGCAAGTTCAAGCCGTGGGGGGATTTATAATCGGGATGTAGGGGTGTTGAGGGAATGCAGTCGAGCCCCAGGAATATTTGGGGCTGGGAATCTGAAGGCCACCTGGAACCCATTCCTTCATACAACAAATACTGACTAGGCACCTATCCCAATTGTGGGCGTTGGGGCTACAGCAGGGGAATGAGACAAGGCCCATGCCCTTCAGAAGCTGAAATTCTGTTGCGACAGAGAAAGAGAGCAATAAACAAACAGATGATATCATCTCTGCTAGTGCAAAGTGCTGCAGAGACATTGTAGCAGGACAGTAGGGTCGAGGTGATGGTGCTAAGGGGTGGGGACGGGGTATTTTAGCTAGGCAGCAGGAGAGGTGTCCCCGCAAAGGAGTCAGTAGAAAGATGCAGCCCTTTGAGTGTGAAGCACTTAGGGGACCCAGCTGGGAGAGTCCCCGGAAAGTGCCAGAGAGTAAGAGGAAGCATGGTTGGAAGGGTAGGGCCAGATCTCAAAGGGGCGTGCTCTCCAGAGCAAGAAGCTGGCCTTTCATTCCAAGGCTGATGGAAGATATCAGAGGGTTTGGAGGAAAGGAGTGACGTGATTTCATTTTTCTTTTAAAAAGACCAATCCAGCTGCTGCGTGGGGAGGGGACTGCAGCCAGGATGCCACCTGAGAGCAGCAGGCAGGACGCTGCCTCATTGTGGTCAGAGATGGAGAAAGGCGGGCTTCATGGCTGTAACCCAGATGGGGGTACCTGGAGCAGACAAATGGGGCCCTTGGGACCTGTCCTCTCTCCTTGCCTCCTGTCCTGCATCTCCCCTGTGTCTGCTTCCTTCCTTCAAAGGGCTCTCTTCCTTCAAAGGGCTTCCCCTGCCCCTGGTCTGACAGCATGGCTGCCCCAGTGTGTGGTCCTGAGTCCAGTCTCATGGAGGGACCAATCCTTCTTTAGCTCCATCTGCTCTGAGGTCCTCAGTCCTGTCCCTGGCTTCCCCTTGTGCACAGTGTTCGAAGATCTCCCCTGGGGCCAGTCCTGTCCCTGCCCTGGCTGCCCAGACCTCTTGCGGGTCTGATGTTCCAGGCCTTACCTGTCCAGGAGACAACCTGTACCTGTAGGAGGCTAGTGAGTGACCCCACCACCCAGCAGAGCTCTGAAGAAGCCCGAGACCAAGCCCATCCTGGGTGCCACCCACCCCCACCTGCCAACCAGTCAATAATTATAGCTCTAGTGACTCTCACAGTGACCCCCTTCTCATCCTGCGGCCTTAGTCCAGACCGCCCTCAGAGTTCACCTGAGCTGTGCCTGGCACAGAAGTTAAGTGCACGTTTGCTGAATTACCATGAAATCTTGTCCTTTATCTGTCTACACTTGGCTGGCTGAAGACAATGCAGTTGTTCTTCATCTGAAAAACTACACGAAAGACTCTATACCCGGCTTTTATCAGAAGCCTAAGTACCACAAAGTACAAGCAGTGGCTCTCATTTTTTTCTACTGCGAAGTAGAAAGCATGCTGAGAGTATGCTGTTTGATCCTAGGCATATAAATCACTATTACAATGCCTCTTGGACTCCTCACTACCAACTTCATACCTGAATTTCCACGAAATAATGCCCCTGGCTGCCTAAGTCCTTTGATCTTGACCTTGGTGGTGGGAAGTTCTATGACTTCCTTCCCTCCTTCCCTTCCTCCCTCATGTTAATCCACTATGAGTTAGGTATGATGTGATAATAGAGAGATGAAATGAATGTATTCTGCTTGGGGTCAAGTGGGCGAAACAGAAAGCAAACCAGCACAGCAAAGTGTTGAGGGCCTCCGGGAGATGATCTATTGTGTAGATGCTCACGAATGTGTGCGCAGGGAGACAGTCATTATGGCATTGTTTGTACAGGGAACAGCCAAGGTGTCCGTCAAGAGGGAAAAGGGTAGACGACCTGTGGCATGTGTCATACAGCAAGAGGAATGAGCTAAGTCTGCAGGTATCAATATGGAGAAATCTCAAAAGCACAATGTTCGGGGGAAAAAGTTGCAGATGGAAAAATAAAGTGAAATTGCTTTGTGTAAATTTCTAAAAGAAAATAGTTCCATATATTGTGGTAGACACAGGCTTTTGTAGTCCAAGTATAAACATGGTGTGGAAATATATGTTGAGTTCAGAACAGCGGTTTCCCCTGAGGAAAGAAGGAAGAGGAAGGGGTCTGGAAGAGTCTGAGAGGTATATAGGTTCTTCAGCTATATTTGTAACATGTTCTTTCTAAAAATATGAAGCAAAAATGTCAGCACTGGTCAAATCTGGCTGTGAGCACATTGGTTTTGTTTTATTATTCTACTTATATATATTTAAAATATGAATAATTTTTTTCCAGATGTTTATTTTTGAGAGAGAGCAAGAATAGAAGAGGGACAGAGAGAGGGGGGGACAGAGGATCCAAAGTAGGCTCTGCACTGAGAACAGAGAGCCCGATCGTGGGACTCGAACTCACGAACCATGAGATCATGACCTGAGCCAAAGTCGAATGTTTAACTGACTGAGCCACCCAGGCACCCAAAAATATGAATAAATTAAAAAAAAAATACATGGGGGTCTGGAGTTTGGAGAGAGGCCAGGCCCAAAGCTGCAGACAGAGGAGGGGTCATCTTTACCAAAAGCTCGGGTTGAGCTGCGGGATAGATGCACTTGCCCAGGCTCTGCGCCTTGATTCGCTACACCGATGGGAGCAAATACCTTGGGAATCACTTATTTTTAAGGGAGGATGTGGTGGTAAAGCAGAGATAGGTCTCAGAAGGGGACTCAGAGAAGGAAAACAGCCAGGAGGGATGATTGATGAGGAGGTCCAGGAAAAACACATTTTTTTTTTTCAGCTCAGTATATAGAAATACAGAGAAGAATGCAGTGAGTCTCCATACACCTGCCCTTAACCTCTCCTTGAATTAAACAATTTTCAAGATTTTGCCAAGATTGCTTCTTCTCTTCCCCCTCTTCTTTCCTTTTTTGAGTTGCTGAAGTGGCTTAACATTTTTTTTTTTAAGTTTATTTATTTATTTTGAGAGAGACAGAGATAGTGCAAATGGAGGAGGGACAGCGAGCCCGATGGGGGCTTGAACTCACGAAACTGAGAGATCATGACCTGGGCTGAAACCCAAGAGTCAGATGCTCAACTGACTGAGCCACCCAGGTGCCCCAAGTTGCTGAAGTAGTTTAAAGCAAATCCCAGACACTGTGTCTTTCTACCCCTCCATACTGCAGTATGCATTTCTAAAATATTCAGACATGGAGAGAGATTGTTAAGGAGGGAAACATCAGCAGCATTGTTGTAAAGGACTTGAGAAAGAAGAGGACCTCAGGGCTTTCACCAAGGTTCCGGGTACCCAGAGGGGCACATCTGGGGGGCTGTGGTGGCAGGAGGAGGGGTTGACCCCAGAGGCATGGCTGGAATTGGCAATAGAAGGTAGTGGAGGCTGCCAGCTATGAGAAACGCAGCTCATCACTTCAAGAAGCGTGATGGCAAAAAGGGAGCAAAAGGGAACAGCATGTGAGGGTGGCAGGGAGGAGGAAGGTATTTCCAGGATGGAGAGACATCACTATCTCGGGGCTCAGAGGACAGATGTGAAAAAGGGAGCAAGACTGATGGAGCAAATTTCTGGGGCAGAGGTGAACGAGGCAGAGTACAGTGGGGTTAATTCTTCCGTAACCAGGAATGAATCACTCAAAGATCTGGGGGTGGGAAGAGAGAACGTTGACAATCTTTGAGGACACCGAGTCTGCTGTTTGGGACATGCGAGTTTGGAGTTCCCCACGGGCAAAGGGACCAGGGGTCAAGACAGGACGGTGATAATACTGTGATTTACTGGGCACCTGATGCAAGTCAGACACATTTGTGAATCTCATTTAATCCTCGCACACTTTACAGTTTGGGAAAATGGACTCCAAGGTGTAAGTACTTGCACACACACTTCGTAAATCACAGAATTGCTGTGACCCCAGGGCTCTTCTGCAGGGCCCTGAGGGCCCGTTGTCCGTAAATTGCAGGACTCCGGGAGGCACGGCTCAACCCCTAGGAAACAGCCAGCTGGAGTGGCTCAGGTGTGAAAGTACCAGGGACCCGGGCAGTGTGGAGGTGGCAGATTGCAGATCCAGGAACTTTGGGCTCTTCTGTCTTTGCTCTTGACCCGATCTTGTTCCAGTGCCTCCCTCTCTTCCCTCCCCCTGAGCATCCTCTCTGGGGCAAGCAGGACTGTCTGGGCGCCCCTCACACCCTCACACCTGGGCTTAGCTAACCTTGCCCTTCTATCCTGCAGGGTCACATCCCCACTGGCCTGTCCCCTTTTGTTTAGAAAGACCACGCCCACGGATGTTGCTGATCTGTTGGAAAGCCTTTTAGAAATGGAAGGAAAGATTGCTCTGCCAAGCTCCATTGTGATATTTGTCCCTTTCAGGGGTATGTTACAAAACAGGTGTAATGTGGGGCTGGGAGGTGCGTGGGCTGTGATCCATAAACCACATCCTCCTTGTAAGAAGAGTCTTGGCCTGGCCAGTAGGAGGGAAACAGAGCCTCGCCCACAGTGAGTGTTGAGTGGGGGGCTTGATGGTGCTCCTCTAGGCAGTGGAGTGGACCAAGCACTGGATTTGGACACAGGCCTGCATTTAAATCACTCTACAGATCACTTTGGGCGTATCAGTCAGTGTTCTGGAACCTGAGGATAAAGGGAGAATGCTGCATGCCAATGCTTGGAGGGCAGATGAATGAAGAAAGGGGAGGAGGGTATGAATGGTCAATCAATGCTTGCTGAAGCTAACTGGAGTGGACAGAGTATGTTTGATATGATCTTGAGAAGCAAATCACCAAGGTGAAGGAGAAATTTCATGTGGGTGACTTAAATGCTCAAATTTATTTATCTACCTATTTTTAAAGTTTATTGTTTTGAGAGAGGAGACAGTGTGAGTGGGGGAGGGGCAGAGAGAGAGGGAGAGAGAGAATCCAAGCAGGCCCCGCGCTACCATTCTCGAAGCTGTGAGACCAAACCAAGAGTCAGACGCTTAACTGACTGAGCCACCCAGGCGCCCCTTAAATGCTCAGATTTAAAGATTCCTTGGGTAACTGGCCTGAGGTGACCCTGAGGGACTCTTGGCCGAATGTTCTCCAGGGAGCCAGGCCCTGCCTGGGAGATACACCCTGGGATGAGGGGCTGGCCTCGTTCCTGCTATGAAGGCCACAAGTGCCAAAAACAAGTCAGAGCCTGGCTCCAGGTGACTTTTTTCTCTAACCTGAAATGCAGCTTAGAAGAAAATGGGTTTTCCAACAAGGGAAGAACTGGTTGAAAATAGAGATCACTAAATGAGTCTTAAACATGTTAGTCACCATGCTATGTACGAAGAAAGGCTTTCTGTGTCTCTTCTGCCCATTTCTCACGCAGCCACATGTAAAATACTGCTGTATTGGAGACTACAGGGGCCCTTCACTACGAGCCAATGCGGCTTCAGCTTCAAGGCCCCGCTGGTGCACAGGCCCCTGCCGGCCCGGGTAGGGGTCCCTCATCATGTTCTCACGGTCGTGTGTTTTGTAAGTTTTGCAAAGCAAGTTATTTCAGTTGCAAATGGTTGGGGCCGGTCTCTCTTTCCACGTGATGTCCCCTCTAGCACATGTTTCCTGTGTCAGGTGACATTGGATGATCACAGTACGTTTTGGGGTGAGGGGATGTCAAGTACAGCATACGCTGACTTCGAGCAGAGGAAGATAAGTTTATGTGATGTGCAGTCACTTCTGAGTATGGTTCAAGCCAGCTCCTTGTGTAGATGGCTCCAAGGACGACTCTCCTGTCCAACTTTCTGACTCACCCAGTGTCATGGCGGTACGAGGGTTGCAGTATATATGGAGGCATATGGATATTGGCAGAGGCACAGGTCTGGACACTCAAAGCTACTCTGTGGAGAGTTCTCCCAAAGCTGCTAGCAGGGAAGCTGAGTCTCATCGATAGAAGGTCTCTCCTGTCAGGAATATACTTGATAGTGTGGTCTATACAATTATAAACAACTGTCAATGATGAAAACATTCCCATCAACCATACTGGAGGAAAGACTGAATTATCTTTTATAACGTTGTCATATGAAGAGGCAATCAGAACCCTCAAATAGAGGATGAAGGTATTACACAAGGGTGTTAATTTATTTTTCTGGATTGTTCTGGATTGTTGGTGTTTGTGGCATTTAATACAAATGGCTATTCTTGTGTCAGCTCTTTAATATTTGTAATCTGTTTGCATTCTAAATTGTCACTTTCGTACCTAATTTTTTGTTTGTAATTTTACAGCCCTTCTTTTTTTAAAAAATGTTTAATTTGCATTTTATTATTACTATTATTTTTAAGTAGGCTTCATGCTCAGCATGGAGCCCAGTGTGGGGCTTGAACTCATGACCTTGAGATCCAGTCCTGAGCTGAGATCAAGAATCAGACGCCTAACCTACTGAGCCATGCAGGCACCCCGAGTCCTTTTCCCTAAAGAGAACATATCCAACCACATAAACTTTAGGCCACACAAGACTTGGATCTATCCCTAATAAGGTCATTAAGTCAGAGGCTGAAGTCATAGCCACAAAGTGGTCCAAACAGGATTCAAATCCAGAGTCCAAGCGCTGGCCTCACAGTGTCTCAGACTCCAACATGCACTGGTTCACCTGGGCTCTTGCTAAAATCAGATTCTGATTCAGTAGATGTGGGCTGGGGTCCCAATGGCATGACGGCCATTCTGTGGGCAGCACTCTCAGGACCCAGGGTCTCTAAGCTAATGCACGATTTGGCCAGCTCTCAAGTGGTGTGATTGAGTCACTAGAACTGCATCCTTAGGAACAGGGTCTAGCTCATCTGATTTCCTCAATCCTGGAGGCATGTGTGGCATTAAGAAGTTGCTCGAATACCACTTTTCACTACCTAACTTCCCTCTCACACATTTCTGGAACGCCTATGAGTGGTCGAGTAGTTTCTGTTGACCATCACTATGGCTACAAGGGGGTATATTCCCACCTTGTGGACGAGGACACTGCCATCCAGGGAGATCACGTAACTTGTCTGCGGTGGCAGGGTCAATGGTTGAACTCACGTCTCCGGCCCTTCTTCACCTGGTGGCAGGGGGCTGAGTGGGGAATCCAGAAGTCAGCCTGTGTTCCCAAGGAGCATTTCCCCACCAGGTCCCTACTGTCAGGTGGGAGCCACTTGTATCTCTCCTCTCTCTAGGTGTCCTCTGCCTTGGGATGGGCCCTAGATGCTGCATTCCTCCATTCCTGTCCATTACATGGGCTTACTGTGACCCACCTCAGAGAATTTTATGGGGATGAAATGAAGCTTTACCTGATGGGGTACATTATACCACTCATGCTGGCCCAGAACCCCCATCGAAGTGGTCACTGTTGTCCCCAGGATAAGCTGACCTTGGCAATCAAGTGGGTAATCCTTTCAGCTTGTACCACGGGCTTGCTTTCTTCCTGGTGTGTGTTAAGAAGAGACTGTGTTAAAACACAAGGACATCTGGAAACATCTCCAACCCTGCAGAGAGCTGAGCAGAGAAGGGCTTGATGGCAGCCACTTGTTCCCTGGCAGATGTCAGTTTTGCCTGTCGGGCCCTCTCAGTGTGTTTGCAGCCCAGGAGCAGGCTGACAGCCTCCGGCATCCCCTCCCTGTCTTGGTCCTCCCAAAAGCACCCAAAGCCCAGCCACGCGGCTTCATCACCGCAGGCCCACCTAATGACAACATGCTGCAGTGATTTTGTCATCTTCAGAACACATGAGGCAATGTTATTTTCAGAAACTTCCAACACTTGTCCTGTGGATACATTTTCCAGGAGAAAATGCCGATGGATGGGGACAGGCTGTGTTCTCTGGCCAACCCCATCCTCTGGAGGCTTCTGTTCATTAGGATCCCCTCAAAGGATATATGCCATAATGGCTGCAGACTCCGGGTGGTCCTGCCTCAGGCTCTGTAGCCCAAAAGGTCCGACTTCCACATCCGCATGCAGCCTGGCCTGGATTTGGGTTATTTTAAGCTGCCCCTGCAATGCAGCTGCAAATCCAGAGAAAGAGGAACGCGGGTCCTGCACACCAGGGAACAGCTCGCTAAGCACACGCTGTCACTGGCCTGGAGAGTAGGCAGACAATATAATTACAGTCATTCCAAGAGATGCATTCTGCTGAATTGCCCCTTTAGGGCCACCCCTCCTATTTCTTTGGTACCGGTACAATTTTTTTTCAAACCCTTTGGTAAATTTCAAAGTGTTACAGGTAAAAGCAAACCTCTTCACTTAGCTTCTTGGTTATCTGTTTAGGATTTTATGTATCTCATTAGAATTTTTTTTTTTTTTTTTTTTTTTTTTTTTTTTTTTTTTTTTTTGCAAATGGATTGAGGCCCCTGGCCCTGCCTTTTGGGGGAAAAAGAGGGTTCCAAGAGTGGAGCAGGCAGATGACCTCAACTGTACTCCACGTGGAACCTTAGCTTCAGGACAACAACAGTGTAGACCAAGCCCTGGGGATGCAATTTGTTTTCCCCTCTGGTTGTTAATTTGGTGTCTGAATCAACAGGCTTTGCGCCAAGAAAGAGGAAGAGAAGAAGCCATGGAATGTCTTTCCTTGGAAAGCTTTGTCTAAGGGACACCTATTAGCACTGGATGCCAGACAGCGCTCTGGGCTCTGGGGGTGAATTTCAGAACCCTGAAGTCCTTTCTCCTAATCATTTCCATCAGTGTACTTTATAGATTCCAAAGTATTTCTCCTGCTTCATCTGTTCATGTATTCATTCATCTGCCCAGTGAGCATTTATTACATGTGAATGGATTTATTACAGGTGCCGGGATGGCCCTGGGCCCTGGGGATACTGTCCCTGCCCCTCAGCTGCCTATAAGCCAATGTGGGAGGCAGACACACAGAAAGCATAGTACTGCTCTTGGGAGAAGCCCAGGGTGTGGGGTACATGGGGTGACACCTACTGAGTGTAGGGGGGCATGTGAGGCTCCCTGGAAGGGACCTGGATAAATAAGTAGGGGGTTGCCTAGAAAGAAACTTTGGGGAAAGAACAAAGATATTTAAAGGGAGATTTTAAAAAGTGTGGCCAAATGATGTACCACGGAAACCCTCTTTCCAATCTTACCACAGTCTTTAGAGACCCCTCTCTGTGAATGCACTGTGGCTGGGGGCTCTGTCCAGGATGCACAAGAGGTGCTGATCTTGCTGCAAGAAGGGTGTGAGTGACACCTGAGGCTGCCACTTCCATGTGAGACAGAGAAGGCTGTTTGCAGAGTGGCCACGGGCAGCCACACCAAGATAAAGCCTGTGAACACAGGTCACAGGAGCTCTGCGTCCCTTGCATTTATTCAGTCTTTTCATATTAACTGAACACGTGTTGCATGCACTGTGCGAGGCACCCAGTGAATACCCCTGGATCGCTGCCCTGTCGGACCCTTATGTAATATGGGGGAGGTTAACAATCGACAGACAATTACGTCTATGGTCTTCCAGATGGTGATGGAGGAAGACAAAGGATGGAAATGAGACAGCGTAGGGCTGAAGTGGGGGTGGGGGCACACCCTGGCAGGTGACATTTGAGCAAACACTCAAGGGAGTAAACCGTGTGGATACCGGAAGTAAATGAGTCCCAGGCAGAAGAAATGGTAATGCAGAAGCTCAGGCAGCAAGGAGAGGCAAGGGGGGTCGGGAGTGTGGTAGGAGAGCGGGGGGGAAAGGCACCGTGAGGGGGTTGCCTTGGTGGCTCTGCATCTGAGCGAAGTGAGGAGCCAGCAGAGGTCTGGGCAGAGAAATGGCATGATGTGACTTATGTTTAATAGCTTGTCCACTGTCAGGTCAGTGGGGGCCCCGTCTTCAGAGCAGCAAACTGGTGCCTAGCAAAGAAAAATCAGGAGCCTACAGAAACTGATTACACAAAAATATTTCTAGAACGTCTAGTACATGATGGGTACTTTGCTAGGCAGTCTTGTCCCTATCCTGAGGGAGGGAGCCCCTGGCTGAGTGGAGCACACAGGGAGATGACAGTTCAGCACAGGGCAGTGCTTTACATACATTCAGGGAGGTGCACGGTCTCAGAAACGGCACCCAGAGTGGGTGGGTGTGCCAGCAGCCCCTGGAGCGCCTTGCGTCTTCTTCTGGGGATGGGCTTAGTGTGTGTCAGTTGCACGTGGGATCACTGAGGCTTATGTTTGGCAGAGGTGAGTCACTCCACCCTTTGCCAGAGGGGTAGGTCTAGAAGGTATAATCTGTCTCATTTGGAAGGGGCTAAGTAAACAGCTCTTCAATAAAGCAAAGGTCAGTAAGAAAATTTGAATTTTATTTATGAAACTACCTACCAGGCTTTGCCATGAAGAGTAATCTCAGTCAAGCACCCAAATCAATAATCTCAGACCACAAACACTGAAACACCAAAGTGATAAGGTGCTGGGTGCTTTGGTTAGCTATTGTGACTTAACGGATGACCTCAAGACTTACCGACCTAAAACAATTTATTATTCCTCATGATTTGGTTCTCTGGGAGGTTCTTCTGTGGGTCTTTTCTGGGCTCACGCGTGTGGCTGTGTTCAGCTGGGGGGGTTCAGCCTGGGGATGCAAGCAGGTGAGATGCTGTGTCATCTGGGCCTTTCTCTCCATGCAGTATTGTCCTAAAATATAGGTTTTATTGTTACTCAAGCATGGTGAGGGCAAGCGATCAGGAGATGATTGACACTGAAAAGCTGGTTTGTTATACTTACAAATCCCCAGAGAAGAAGGCATGCTGGGCCACAGAGGGCTACACAGGGAAGCATCAGGGTCAAGTCAGGAGGCAGAGGAAGTGAAGGGGAAATGTGGGCAAGGGCCTTTGTTGTGGTTTCCATCGGAACGAATGGGTGAAGCAAGGCAAACAGATTTAGAATTGGCAAGTTGGAATAATTTCGGTAGGCTCTGGGGCATAGGGACTGTCCCGACTTGTTTGGCATGATTCAGTCAGGTGGATAATGGCCCAGAGCATGAGAGCCAGATAAAGGAGGGGATTGGGGTGTGGGCCCAATCTGTATGTTTTCTGTATGAAAGGCACGCTCATGGGAGAGTTGCTTACTGACTCTCACAACTGACTGGCCCTGGGAGGGGAACCCCCTCAGGGTCAGCAAGCCAGATGTCAAAGCATCAGAATATAGAAAACAAAAGACATGGTTTGTACAGGTCTCAAGGCCTCTCTCCACACGCTCTCTCAGTAAGAGCCATAATATGGGCTTCCTTAAGTGGTGGTCAGGGCACTCAAGGGAGCTAGAGCAGAAGCCACAAGGCCTCAGCTTGGAAGGTGTGCAACATCACCTCACTGGGTCACAGAATCTCAGAGACGCTCCAGAGTCATGCCCTTGATGAGAGGAGAGGACCACTTACTGTGCCAGCTAGGACAGTTGTTGTAGCCATCTTGTCACATAATCTGCCACAGGTATGCTTCTAGAATATTGCCAAGGCCTTTTTGAATGGACCAGATCCAACAGGAAGGACAGAAGGATGTGGACTTCCAGCTCGTTTGTCTCTACTGGTGTGTGGAGAGGGCGTGACTTCCTTCCACTGTGGGTCCCAGCCTCCAAGGTCTGTTAGGTATTTGCCCCAGAGTCCACAGGGACCTTTTCTACTTTTACAGGAGGGTGGGCGTGGTTCTGAGCAGCTCTGCCTCAAATGGCCTGGAGGCCTGGCTCCCCCAGGGAAGACCCTGCCTGCTCTGGCAGGGAGCCCACGGCTGTTTGCAACCTGTTTGAAGGCCGAGGGTCAGGCTGTCTCGTATTATTTTTCCTATGGAGTGAAAGTAACCCCATTACTTCTCCCACAGAAGTGCAGATGCTTTATTATACACATGCTGTTCATACAGCATGTGGAGTTTGGCCAATAAGAGCCACCTTTCACCTCACACTTCAGACCCATGAAGCATTTTCTTACGTGTTCTTTCATGTGTTTTCACAGGCCCCCACGGAGGACGCATCGTTATCCTGCTTTTTCATAGGAGGATACTGTGGCTCCAGGGTCTCAGGGACTCACCGGGTGTCTACACTGGCTTGGGCCTCAGGAGGTGCCCTGGACCACTCGCTCACTGGGTGAGGCTAACGGAGCCTGACAAATGCTCTCTCACTTCATTCACATGGGTGCTTCAGTGAGTCACTTCTGCCTCCTTTTACTGCTCTCCTCTCTGACTGTTCTCATTAGATTATTCCCCCCTTTGAATCAGATGCTTCAGAGAGTCCCCTCGTGCCCTGAGGAGTTACCTGTGGACGGGGGATACCGCCCTGACACCCCTAGAAACAGCCCGGCCCTGCCCACTGCTGCACCCAGCTCTTGCCCCAAAGTCCCCAGCCAGGCCAGCCATTTCCTGGGAGCAGATTTCAGTCCCTCAAGAACACACAGCCTGTGGAAAGCCAAGCTGGCTCTCCACCCCGGACCCCTAGATCACCTCCTTGGTACGGGGGTGGGATTCATTCAAGTAAGTGAGTCATTCATTCTGCTAAGAGTCTGAGCTAGACACCCACCTGTTTGCTTCTGAAACCCAACAAGTGAGGCGGTGCCTGCCAGTCCGTCTCGAGGTAAGAAGACTGAGTCATTGCTGAGTCAGTATCTAGCAGAGTACCATGGGCCACTTTCTCCAGACACAACAGGACCTTCACTGAGGATAATGAGGGCAGAATCTCTCAGTTAGATCCTGTTTCTTTGGAAACCAGAGGGCCGTCTTTCTTAAAGGCTTCACAGCCCACGATCACATTCTGCATTTCCTGGAATGCGGAGGCTTCTACAGTCCCTCCTGGACTCCGGGGGAGTCCAGAGCAGTGGCCACACCTCAGGATTCCATTTCCTGCTTGGATGCTGACTCAACCGTGAGGATTTGCCCGTTTGCCTCTGTTCTCTCGGGGCTTCCTTTGTGAACAGAGGTAACTCACCTGCCACAAAAAGATTTGACAGAGCTGCTCATGAGGAATCCAGGTTTCCCTTAGGACATCCTGAAAAAGATTCTGTCCGAACAAAAGGGTCCCAAGATGCAAAGGCATCTCCCAGACTAGGGGCCAGGGTGGGGTGCAGGCCCAGGCCACAGGTGCTGAGACTTCTCCAAAATCACGCACTTCCGTGGCTGTGGCTCCTAACGTCATGTTTATGGGTCTTGCTCCTGTTGATGGTTATTTTCTCCAGAGAAGGACAGTCTCTTCCTGTACAAGCTACCCACAAAAGTCAGGCTGGGACCAACACTGCTTTGCAGTGTCTGCCTTTCCCCTGAGGGTTCTCAACCAAGGGTGATTGTGACCTGCACCAGGCAATATTTGGCGATGTCTGGAGACATTTCTCCTTGTAGCTGCTGGAGGTGTTACTGGCGTCACGTGGACAAAGGCCAGGGATGCTGCTAAACATCTTACAGTGCCAGGAATGCTCCTGGCTGGCTCGCTTGGAGGAGCCTGTGACTCTTGGTCTCAGAGTCATGAGTTGGAGCCCAAGCTGGGTTTAGAGATTGCTTAAATAAATAAACTTAAAAAAAAAGAAGAAAGAAAGAATAACTTAAAAGAAATTATCCAGTCCACAGTGTCCATGGTGATGAGGGCAACCCTTCACCTAGCAATGAAGTCCAAGAGTGTCCCCCTCTCCATCAACACTTTTCACAATACTTTGAACGTGGGCTGTGCTTGTTTTCTCTCTTCTGAGCTACAACCTCCTTTTTTCCGTGCTCATACTAGCAATTCCCAGTCAAGCCTGGGGAAAAGTATCCATTACCATTATTCATTACTGCCCATTAGCTACTGGAGGCCAGGTGATAATTTCCCCAATCTACCTCCTATTCTCTATCATCATCGCCATCATTGACAACAACAAAGACCTCATAGTTGTCATAAGTATTGCATATAAGCTAGCTGACGGTCATCAGTCAATTGCCCGTGGCTGGATGCCACTTGAATACACTTCCTGCCAATGCGTACTTCTTAACTCTAAAGTAGGCAGCACTAAAACCGGTCCACAGCCTCATCAACAACCTCATTGTCATCATCATCATCAATACCAGTGTTGTTGTTATCTTTACAAGCCAGCCAACAGGCAGTCTTTAAGTCCATGATGATGGTGGTGGTGGGGAGTGGGGAGCAGCTCTTTAGAGCATCACTGAAGTTCCAGCAGCCAAATGCACGGACATTCTGCTTGAGTTCACTTTTGTCCAGTGTGAGCACATTTTTATTAGGAGTTATTGGCATCTGAGCCTCAAGTGACCAGGTCCTATGTTCTGCGCGCACACACACACACACACACACACAGTGCTTTGTCTTTTTCATTTTTCAGTTCCCACTAGTGGAGCCTGGTAATTGCTTCCTTCTCTGGTCCCTCAGAAATTGAGACTTTGGGGTGTTTTAACTTAACATTTGACTCAGTGAAATGCCCAGGGCCTCCTGCTTCTACGCCCAGGGACTGGGACAGAGTATGTTGGAGTAGGGGTGGGATAGGTAGAAGGCAGTTTGCCCTCACTTGGTGACTTTCCGGATCTATCCAGTGGAGATAGCACCCACAACCCGAAATGACAACTGAGGCATTGTCAGCCACAATGTAGAGTCCCTTCCCCCCGCCCACTCTTCTCTGTGCCTCCCCTCCCAACCTCCCATAGCGCACTTAGGAATGATTTATGAAGTGTCACACTGGGAAGCAGACTTGAATAGTAATGAGGGGAAAGCACTAGAGTTAGTTATTATTGATCATCTCTCTATGCACTTTATATATTTGCAAGCACCTTTCAGGACCTAGTTGGTAATAAATAAAGTGCCTCCAGATCACCTTGCTGCTTCCCACCGCTCCATTTCTGCTGACACTCTTCATGAATGCAATTTTAGTCGTGTGCCTTCTGGCACACAAACTAAGGACATGGTACCCACAAACAGCATGTAAAATACTTCCATGGTAGTGAGTGTGTGCGTGCACACACAGAGCTGTCAAAATCCTCTTTACTTTATAATCAACACCCACAGTGGATGCAATTGGCACCCTGCCCAGGTCCCCTCCACTTCCCCCATCTTCCAGCTTCTGTGACTATTGGCTCACAGCAGCTGTCCCTTTCTGGAAGAACTGGCCTTGACAGAACAGGAGCCACAATGCTCAGAAGGTTATCTGCTCTGGTATCCCTCAACCAATGATTGATTGTTGCCAGGGCTAATATTAGCTATCTATTTCTCAAAATAATGACTCCAAAACTTAGTGTCTTAAAATAACTTCGGAAGTTTAAAGTCTTGCTTATTTTTTTTCTTTGTAACAGCTTTATTGAGATATAATTCACATCCCATCAAATTCATCCCTTTAAAGTTTATAATTCAGAGGCTCTTACTATATTCATAAAGTTATGCAGCCATCACCACTTCTGAATTTTAGAGCATTTTTAGCCCTACCCTTTAAAAAAACAAACAAACCCTGGTGATCGTGAGGACCCACACCCTATTCTGTGGTGACCATGAGTCTACTTTTTGTCAATTACGTATTTACCTATTCTGGATATTTCCCGAAAAGGTAGCCATACAATAATGTGGACTTTTGTGTCTGGCTTCTTTCACTTAGCATAATGTTTTATCATTTCATCCATGTTATGGAATGTTGTAGCATTCCTCAGTTTGATGGATATTTGGGTTGTTCCTACTTTTTGGCTATTATGAATAATGCCGTGAGCATTTTCAAACACATTTTTGTGGGGACATATCCTTTATTTTGCTGGGGTAGACATGTAGGAGTGGCACTGCTTGGCTGATATGGTAACTCTTAACATTTTGAGGAATCAGCACATTGACTGCATCATTTTACAAGCCCATCAGCAATGTACGAAGTTTCCAGTTTTTCCACATCCTTGTCAACACTTATTATTGTCTGTCTTTTTTATTTTAATGAGCGTGAAGTGGTATCTCATCATGGTTTTGATTTGCCCTTCCCTAATGACTAACGGCGTCGAGTATCTTTTCACGGGCTCATTTGCCATTTGTGTCTTCACAGAGAAATATCTATGCCAATCCTTTACTTATTTTTAAGTTGTATGATTTGTCTTTTTATTGTTGACTTTGAAGAATTCTTCATAGAATCTAGACCCAAGGCCCTTATTAAATAGATGGTATGTCTTCTCTAGCATCCATGGAACTGTAAGGCTAACCTGTGGCCGACTAGCTCCTGTCAAGGTGCTCATCAAAATCACCTGGCGAGGAGCGTCAAAATCCATACTGCTGGGGTTCCACTCCAGCCATTCAAACTCAGTAGATCTGGAGTGTTTGTTAAGTTCCATGCATGATTCTGATGCACACTCGTAGCGGTGGTCAGAGAGGCAGGCCTAGGAGTCTGGCGGAGCTTCTGACAGGAAATAGGTCACAGTCAGAAGGATCCAGCACGGTTCTAGAGACAGTGAGAAGGTGGGTGCGATGGTGTCCCATAGGACAAGATGGGCCTCTCGGACAGTATCGGATTCTGCTTGGTAACACCTCGTACCTCTCTCAGGGCATCAGGTTGGGTGAGGCAGCACGGATTGTGCACCCACAACTTCTCAGTGAACAATTGCTCCCAGAAGGCAGTGATGGGGCTGCCCGTGGGCCTGCCTTCAAGAATTTTAGCTGGAAGGGTGAGGGGAGAAGAGGGTGGAGATGAGGAAATGCGAGATCTGTTGGGCCT
Source organism: Leopardus geoffroyi (assembly GCF_018350155.1). Classification (NCBI taxonomy): domain Eukaryota; kingdom Metazoa; phylum Chordata; class Mammalia; order Carnivora; family Felidae; genus Leopardus; species Leopardus geoffroyi. The sequence continues at coordinate 19,598,405 of NC_059326.1, forward strand.
CCACAGTTCTAGCTGCAACTCTGTTTGGCAAGACTCTGTGTCAACGTCCCCAAGTGGATCCTGCAGGGGACATTCCACTCCTCCCCCTCCCACCCATTTCCTGCCTGAAGCATAGAGAATCTAACTCGAATCGTTTGTCGTGAGGCTAGATTCCCCTGCAGTTACCACCACATGTGATCCGCATGTGCAGGGTGACCTCTCCACCTGCTGAAGGATTCAGAAAGCCACCTCCAGAGGCAGCTCCCACCCAAGGCGGCCGCTGAAGGGGCAATGCTATCAGAGCCCATGTCTGCTTATGGGTTCCCTGCCTCACCTCACAAACCACCGCGGATACCACGGGCGTCCCAGCCAGGCTGGCCCTGCCTTCTTTTTTCTTAGAGTGACTGTAATTTCCATCCACATATTTGGGTTTGCCCTTTTGCCAATATTTCAGCCTGGAGGCTACCAGGAATACGGCCCCCACCCTGCAGCTGGGCAGAGCTTAGAATTACATGGACACATGACTCCTACACGGCTAATCTTCTTCATCTTATCCTCAGACACAGGGATTGGCTGGACGTATGAATATGTCACCCAAAACCAGCCAATCAGAGTTCTAGCGAATTTCTACCCCCTTGGTCCTCTCCTTCATCTTGGCTCATCTTTAGCTGGGAAGGCATAAATCTGATGTTACCTGTGCTGATTCCCCCGTCCCTTGACACTCTCTGATTTGAATGGTTTCTGTCACTTCTAACCTCTAAAGTTGTGATTAATACAAATTTGTTTCCTATGTGATTTCCCTGTGCAGGTGTTGGTATGTCTCTATCCATTTAATCTCTATTTGAAAATAAACAAATGTTGCTGGCCTACCTCCAGATCCTTCAAGCTCTGTTCTGTGTAATGAACCCTTCCTTCCTCACTCTGCTTACAGCACTCTGCTGTTTTTGATGATTATTATTATTACTGAAGTCATATAAAGTTCTGTATTGAGGATTTAACATGTTTTCTGCACAAGATAACACACTTCTTAGTAATGACTTTTAAAAGCAGCTCCCCCAGGACTGACCTTAATTCTGGGCACATATCCAATGTATAATAATATCAATGAAATAAGAAAGATTTTTCCAAAACACAGAACTCCTCAGAAGTATCACACTCCCCAGCGATCAAGCCCTTGGCCGGTGGCGATCGTTTGACTGTTCATATTCTTGGGTTGGAGCAGCTGAGCCGAGGTACAAATGGAAAAAGGCCAGAGGAAGCAATTTTTGCGCAACTTTTCTGAAATAAAAACTGTCTTTGGAGAACCCCAGTAAAGTGCACATTCATTGTTTCTGACCAGTTGCAGGACCAAAGTGATTGTGAGGCAGCGAGACTTGGTTAGCTAGAAGAAGGGAGGGCAGTCTGGCATGGGGCTGGCGGGGGGTGGGGCAGGGGGACGAGGGGGCGAGGGGAGGGTCTGCTTCACCGGAACAACCCCCTGGCTGAAACTTTGACCTCTTCGTGATCTGTCTATAGAAGGCCAAAACTTTCTGATTTGGGATCTCTTTTTGCTTTTACTTTCTTCCTGAGGGAGACAGAGCTTTGATGCATTTAATACAGCAAATTCTTTTTAAATGGCTAGAATAGATACAGTTTAAATCTTCTTGATCCCTTAAGCAAATATTTGAGAAATGCCAAGAAAGCAAATTAAGCCAGTCTTCACTCAAGAAGGTCTTCCTTGGTGCCTTCCCTTCTGTAAACCCTTGGAGAAATGGAAGCCCAGTGCAAAGCCCCTGCCAGGATGTTCAGTCATTACTGCAAGACAGGTGGGTATTTAATGAGTGTGTGCCTACAGTTTAAAGAGAAGGAAGGATGGACTTAAACACCGTTTGTCAGAGAATAGAAAGAGATGTGAACAAATGAGCTAAGAACTGGGTTAACCCTTGTGTGTCAGTCTGGGTACAGTCAATAGAGCAGATCCCCGTGCCCATGTGATCCAAAGCTCAGTTTAGTAGAAGGAATTGAATACAGCAGGCTAGTTAGGAGGGTGTTACAAGAGCTGAAACCGGGTGGGGGGGGGGGGTGGGGAGGGAACCCAGAGATTAACAACTGCAGGAAGGCACTACTACTCCTAGGGCTGGAGGAGATTGAGCTCTCAGACCCCATGCACCAGAGCTAGAACCATCTAGTAGGTGTTGCACAAGGGGCTACCTGGAAGCCCCATGGTTTCGGCTGCCAGGCAAGAGCTGTGGCTGCAGGGACAAGGCCATGGAGGGGATGGGGTGCAGAACCAGGGCAGGGGCTGTGTGGGCACATCTGGGTCCAGGCAAGCAAAGTGGTCACTGCCAGAGATGTAGCTACTAAGACAAGACTGAAAATGTGGGTAGGCAGGATGAGCAGGGGTATACAAAGTTCTCCTCCTCTGCCACCCATGCCCTCCCCCACTAGCCCAACCTAACAGAAGGCAAGTGGGCACAGGGACCTAGTTTGCAGGGGTCAGCCCCCAGCAGTCTGAGCAGAACAGGGAAAGTGGGGGACGGGTCTGAAAGCAAGTAAGCAGGTGATCTGCCCATTTGTGCCAGCTATTTCCCCGCCACACAAGTCTGGGGTACTTGGGGGCATAGCGGGTATCCCTGACACCAAAGTGGCAGGAGGAATTGGTGATGGTGAGGGAGAAGGCCGTATCCTGGAGAGTGAGTGATCTTGCTTCCAGGCTTCAGGGAACACGACCCGCTCTATTGATAGATGGCTTATGGGAATAAAAGATCCCAGTCTTCCAAAAGCCTCAGACTAATCCCGTCCTCCCCCAGTTTCACCACAGCTAGTGCTGCTTTAGGGATTCAGATGAGGTAGGGAAAGAACAGACTTTCAAATTCCCTCCCTGACATAAATGTTCTCCACTCCTTCTACCTCTGGGCATGAAAATGAGCCTTTCTTGGTATAAAATAAACAAGCAAACTTTTAAACATTTTAAAATCTTTAAAAATGATTTGCATCGCAGTATGAATCCATCTGATCTTCAGAGTTCTGGTTAACCCAATTTTACAAATATTTTTCAAACCTTGTTGACCTTTGGGGCATCCGGATGGCTCAGCTGGTTAAGTGTCTGACTTCAGCTCAGGTCATGATCTTGCGGTTTGTGAGTTTGAGCCCCGCATCAGACTGTCTGCTGTCAGCACAGAGCCTGCTGCAGATCCTCTGTCTTCCTCTCTCTCTGCCCCTCCCCTGCTCATGTTCTCTCTCTCTCTCTCTCTCTCTCTCTCTCTCTCTCTCTCTCTCAAATAAGCACTAAAAAAAATTTGTTGGCCTCACAAAGCTTTTATTTGACTTTCAGTTCCATTCCATAGACTGTCCCCTGCCCGATGCCTCAACAATAGTCAAGTTCACCCTCTCCACCTCCAAATATTCTACCCAAAAACATTACTTGAGCATCTACTAAGGACTAGAGGCTGGGAATTCGAAAATGAATAAGGTACAACCCTGCCTTCTTTCTCCAGTTTGCCTATAGTGGTAGTTGGCCCTTCTCCCCAACCCACCCCTGAAGAATCCCTCCTGCAAATGTCTTGTCACTGAGGAAAATAATACACAAAGCTAGGAAGGTGCAGCCAGGAATGCCACCTGTCTCCAATCCCTGTCTCACCCCTCCCAACTGTGGAGCTGGGGTAGGTGGGGGAGGGGGTTTTGGGGGGCCCTAAGGCACATTCAGTTTACAAACTCCTGCTCCAGGGCAACCAGTGAAAAAACAGAGACTCTTTAGCAAATCTATTTGGGGACAGAAAGAACATAAATTAGACCTGTCATAAAAATTGCTAAATTTTCCTTTCTGTGTGCCCTTTGGCAAATACGAGTCTGACAGCTGAGGCAAGTAATCCCTAAACAGGGGGTGAGACTTTGTAGGAAAGAACCAAATGAGATAATCAGTTTGAAAGTGGTTTGCAAACTGTGAGCTTTAAACAAGTATCAAGGTTTTTCTTTTGGTAATTTTTCTTCCTTGACAGAACTTTCCAAGGCTGAAGAGAAAGAGAATGAATGCAAGAACCTCATAGCGGGGGCTTTTCCTCTGGTTCGAGCTGGTGGAATGATCCCTGGGTTAGGGATGCCGGCACATTCCATGTAGGACCCAAACACAAGCCCCTTACTTTAGGTTCATGTCCGCTCAGCAGCTTGGCTGCTACCCTCATTACAGGCCTCCTGAGAGAGACGTGGCCACAGTGACACCTTCCTTGGGCCCTCACCGCCACCCAAGAGACTTATGCATGACATTCACAGAAGGAAATCTGTACGCACGCAACCCTGGGGGTTCACGCACCTTGTTTCTGTACTCAGTGGCTCTTGCTGAACCCTCCAGGCTCTGGGCATGCACCGCGAGAGGGCCCTGAGACATCCTTCCACGCCCACCCCCTCTTCCAGCATTGATACCCTCTCTCTGGCAGCTTGCCAGAAGCAGCGCTTCCCATGGGGGCTTCACACACTCAAGTTCACTGTTCTAAGATTCTTCCTCCTTCCCAGCATGGAGGACGTGGACCGGGGTGGAGCAGTGGGGACCGTCACGTCTCCAGCCCAGGCTCTCCTCCTGTTTTCCCTCCTAGCGCTGCCCTCCAGCCCGGGGAAAGGTTTGTTGTTTGTTTGTTTGTTTGTCTGCTTTTTTAAGTCTCCTCTCTGTCTGGCCCTGACATCATGATGTAAAACCCAGATTTAAAATTCTTTAGGTTCTGGTAGTAGGAATTATAGGAGAGGAAAAGTAATTTTCTCTCTACCCTTCTGAGCCGTTGGCTGAGACTCCCTGTAATAAAAGACAGATCTACAAACGGAAGTGTTTACCCTTGTTAAAAGATAAACTGAGGCATATTAAAAATGTTGAGAGACGGGGCGCCTGGGTGGCGCAGTCGGTTGAGCGTCCGACTTCAGCCAGGTCACGATCTCGCGGTCCGTGAGTTCGGGCCCGCATCAGGCTCTGGGCTGATGGCTCAGAGCCTGGAGCCTGTTTCCGATTCTGTGTCTCCCTGTCTCTCTGCCCCTCCCCCGTTCATGCTCTGCCTCTCTCTGTCCCAAAGATGAATAAACGTTGAAAAAAAAAAAAATTAAAAAAAAAAAAAATGTTGAGAGTTTTGTGAACAAAAATGAATTTGAATTGGACAGTGCCGAGCCGGAAGTGGTTAGGAGGTGTTCCACAGACAGAAGCTGAGGAAGGACGTTTATGAGAAGACACAGATTCAAAGCAAGGACATTATGTGATGGGCTGTAGCTTAAAGTAATTGATTGCCTTTTTTGGGAAAACAGTTGGCTACCTTGAGGCATTCACAGGTTTGGGTGAGGTATTAGAACTACCTCAGTCTACTGGCCTCCTTGTTTAATTAATTTAACAATTCCCCCTTTTTGGTCATCCTCTCACACAGGAGAGATCGAGCAAAAATTTGGTATTAGTGCCACTCTCAGTCGCCATCAGGGTTTTGTTCTTGTCTCTCGTGAAACGTGTGGCTTATGATGTGAGGTTCCTGGAAGAATTGTTTTTGCTGTTCATCTTGTTTCTGTTCCTCTAGGCTCAATGAGACCATCCGATGTACTGCCGATGACCCTGAACACACACTGAAGACCTTAGAGAGAACACAGCACACCGGGGAGCACGCGGTGATGACCATCATGAGGATGATGCCAACAGACTGGAATATGGTCCTTTGTGAGGGCTCCTTCAAGCCAAACCAGGTGGTTCCAAATAAATGAGAGAATGTACCTGAAGGATGTAACCTGTTCTAGCCAGGCTTGTTTGTCAATTTCTCACATTTGCAACAATACCAGAGGTGTTGATCCTGGTACAGCAGGAGGTATTTGCTATGGCACATAACTCCTTGTTCAGCCAGTAAGTCATCTAAAGCGGTACTATTATCTAAAACCACCTTAGCAAGAAAGCCTGGGGACTTCCGTTGTGTGACTATGGCCTTTCTGGTAGATCCAGTGATAGTTGCCAGAGTTAAGGAGCCTTGTTTCCCCATGCATTAACTGAGAGGAAAAGCAAGTAATGAAACGACAAAAGGAATACAAATTTCATATTGATGAAGGTCTTGCTCTGTGATCCTAGGAGACCTGCTCACTGCATGTTGTCTGTTTCTGAGGAAGAACCTCCCTTGTCCGTTTTAATTTTAGATCTCCCACTGGTGTGCAGTTCCACGAGTCTGGAGATATAGACCCAAGGTTCAAGACCCCAATGTTTGACTGTGGTCTGGAGGTGAGGGGGATCTGGTGTATGGTCCCTTCTAGTAAGATTCAAGGCCAGTCTTTGTTCCAGTTCAGTGGGATGATCTTAAAATTATTAGCAATCTATCTTTTAGGGTACTTGTCAAGATCTTTTCCATGAGTCTCTCTGGAGATGAAGCACTTTTACAAAAGCATCAAAGTAAAACGATAACTGTCTGTAAATGACAAAAAGGCTTTCAAAAAATAGCCATGGTTAAAAATCTGATAAAAGTTTATTCTGTAAGGAATTTCAGTTATTTCTGGAGCAGAAAACAATTTAAGATCATAATTGGACAATGAGGGTATTGAGAAATTTCTATAAACTTCAAACAAATTCTGGAATGCCAGAATAACCCTCGTGCCATAGAGGCATATTTTGGAGTGGCATATTCTGCTGATCTTCAGAATCTATACATGCTTGTTTCTTTTTTTTTTTAAGCACTTTTTTTTTAAAGTTTATTTATTTATTTTGAGAGAGAGAGAGAGAGAGAGAGAGAGAATGCAAGTTGGGGAGGGGCAGAGAGAGAGAGGGAGACAGAGAATCTCAAATAGGCTCCTCGTTGTCAGCACAGAGCCTGATGTGAGGCTCGATCTCATGAATTGTGAGGTCGTGACCTGAGCTGAAATCGAGAGTCAGACGCTTAATGGACTGAGCCACCCAGGTGTGCCTGTACTTGTTTCTTTCAAGATGCTTCCAAATTAAAAATACTTTGGTCTTCAATACTCCTGCCTCAGCTTTGAATTTCAGGAGGCTATTTGAGAATAAAAATAAAACTTTGGGTCTTTTGTTCATGCCATAATCTTTTGAGTTTTCTCTTCCCTAGAGCCCAAGACTCAGACTCATGATCCAGTTTTTATGTTGGAAAGGGTATATAATAAAAAAGAATTAAGGAAAAGAAAAATACATAAGATGACATTTAAAATAGTGTCCTAATCAAAGTGATCAAAGCAGGGCTGCTGAGGTTAATGTAGAAGTCTAGGGCTGGCATTCCCCACTCTCCCACCCCTTCCTTGTCCCCTGGGCCCTCTGTGAGACCATGGAAAACCATTGTACCATCCACAAGCGTCAGTAGGGGAAGACCATGCACCACTCACAGTTAGTAGCACATAATAGATGTTCAATAAATATTTTGGGAACCATGTCTCTATATGTAACAGTATGTTTAACTTAAAAAAAAAAACACCAACTACACCAGATTTTTTTTTACTTAATAAAATTGAAATTAGAGAAAAATTTACTTATTTGAGACGTATTTTAGTTTGCTTTGACTGTGGGAAAGAGGGATATAAAGTAAAGGGCTGGTAAGGAAAGGATGTGCGTGAGTAAGGAGGAGAGGTCAAGGATGAAACAGGCTATGTTTAAATATAATGAAGAGGATTCCAAGGGGGGAACAGGGGGTCAGTAAAGAAAGGTGGATGAGGAGGGGAGGAGCCAAGATGGCGGAACAGCATGGAAGTTTTTTGTGTGTCTCACGTCCATGAAATACAGTCAGACCAACACTAAACCATCCTACACACCTAGAAAACTGATTGGAGGATTAACACAACAATCTGCACAACCTGAACCACAGAATTCAGCAGGTATGCGGCGCAGAGAGGTGAATTTGTGGAGCAAGAAGCTGCGAAAGGTAGGGAACCGCTTTTGGGGGCGGAGAGAGGATGGAGACTGGGGAGGGGGGCAGAATACGGGAAAAGCACCCCTCCCCAAAAGCAGCTGGAGAGAAAGTGGAAAATTGGAAACAGCCGCAGGGACTAAACTAAAAAGGGAGAAAGGAGAAAGGAGAGGGTTTAAATTCCATTAAGACTGTAAACAAGGGGAGCGCAAAGGCTGCAACTCCGCAGCTCGGTACCTGGCGGTGCTCTGGCGGGAAGGGCGAATCCCCAGGAACAGAGTGGGGTCCGGGAGGTTCTCGGGCCACACGGGGAAAAGCGGTTCCACTGCTGGAAGGACATTTGGTAGAGACGGTTGAAGCCACCTGGTCCCAGCAGACCCTGGAAGGCAGCCACATTCGCTGGTGCTGGGGCAAGGTCGTTGAGGGCGAAGCCTGTGCCAGATGCGTGTTGTGATTTTCCATAATCCCTGAAACGCTGCTGCGACACCATCTCGCAAACTTTTGCTGGGACGGGCTGGCACCTGGCCGCAGTCTCGGGGTGCCAGCAACAGCAGGGTCCAGCAGGCATTCCTGAGTGCAGACGACATTCGGCCATTGCTCATTCGGCCATTGCTCCGTGAGACCCGCCCACAGAGGGGCGGAATGGGTGAAAGCCCCAGTCCTTCCGAAGCAAGGGGCTGGGGAAAACAGCCACATCTGAGACAAAACTCGGGAGAGAGTTACTGCCTGGGGCTTGGTCACGGACAGTGAAGAAGCGGGAAGTGCACGAGAGCTGAAGACAGAGGATGGGTGCACAACTGCTGATTCGGGAGAACAGACTGGGTGGCTAGGTGGCGCCATTTTTCACTGCTCCCGCGCATGTGCACACGCACCTACGAGTGCCACCAACACTCCACCCCAGGAGGCTAGCAGCGCCATCTAGTGGAGAACAAAGCCGTTACACTGAGCCCCGCCCAACTGGGCCAACCTTGCCCTCAAAAACACAGGTCTCACCATGGGCTTAGTTTATGGACTATAAAGCGCTACACAGACTGACCTCTAGGGGGGAAAACGAAGCAATTTCAGTCCTACTTCAATCTGTTAGCAGGTTCATCTATTCAATTTTCTTTTTTTTTCCTTTTTCTCTTTTACACTTCTTTTCTTTTTCTTGAATACAGAAAGAGAAAAAATTCATTTTTATTTTCAGTTTCTTTAAAAACATTTTTCTTTAATTTTTTTACTATATTCTTTACTTTTGTGTATATTTTTTCAAATTCCATTTTACCCCCATCATCTCATTTTAGTCTACTTCAGTATATTCATTTTTTTCAAATTCTCAAACGATTTCCTTTTTTTTCTCCCCTCCTTTTTTCTCTAATCTGTCAAACCACTTTCAACACCCAGACCAAACACACAAATAGATCTAGCATCATCTATTTGATTTGTGTGTGTGTTTTTAATATTTAATTTTAATTTTTTTTAATTTTAAACATTTTTAAATTTCAAATTTTCTACTTCATTAATTCCTCTTCTCCCTTCAAAATCACAAAATGAATGACTTCACCCCAAAAGAAAGAGCACAAACAAATGACAGCCAGGGATTTAACCAACACAGGTACAAGCAAGATGTCTGAACCAGAATTCAGAATCACGAAAATAAGAATACTAGCAGAAGTCGAAAATAGATTAGAATCCCTTTCTGCAGAGATAAAAGAAGTAAAAAATAGCCAGAATGAAATTAAAAATGCTATAACTGAGCTGCAATCATGGATGGATGCAGCAGCGGTAAGGATGGATGCGACAGAACAGAGAATCAGCAATATAGAGGACAAACTTATAGAGAATAACGAAGCAGAAAAAAAAGAGGGAGATTAAGGCAAAAGAGCACGATTTAAGAATTAGAGAAATCAGTGACTCATTAAAAGGAACAACATCAGAATCATAGGGGTCCCATAAAAGGAAGAGAGAGAGATAGGGGTAGAAGGGTTATGTGAGCAAATCATATTGGAAAACTTACCTAACCTGGGGAAAGACACAGACATCAACATCCAGGAAGCACAGAGGACCCCCATTAGATTTAACAAAAACCGACCATCAACAAGGCATATCATAGTCAAATTCACAAAATACTCAGGCAAAGAGAGAATGATGAAAGCAGCAAGGGGAAAAAAAGCCCTAACCTACAAGGGAAGACAGATCAGGTTTACAGCAGACCTATCCAAAGAAACTTGGCAGGCCAAAAAGGAGTGGTGGGATATATTCAGTGTGCTGAATCAGAAAAATATGCAACCAAGAATTCTTTATCCAGCAAGGCTGTCATTCAAAATAGAAGGAGAGATAGTTTCCCAGACAAAAAAAATTACAGGAATTTGTGACTACTAAACCAGCCCTGCAAGAATTTTAAGGGGGACTTTCTGAGGGGAGAAAAGATGAATATATATATACCAAAAGCAACAAAGATTAGAAAGGACCAGAGAACACCACCAGAAACTCCAACTCTACAAACAACATAATGGCAATAAATTCATATCTTTCAGTACTCACTCTAAATGTCAATGGATCAATGCTCCAATCAAAAGACATAGGGTAACAAAATGGATAAGAAAACAAGGTCCATCTATCTGCTGTTTACAAGAGACCCATTTTAGACTTCAAGACACCTTCAGATTGAAAATAATGGGATGGAGAACCATCTATCATGCTAATGGTCAACAAAAGAAAGCCAGAGTAGATATACTTATATCAGACAATCTAGACTTTAAAATAAAGACTGTATCAAGAGATGAAGAAGGGTATTATATCATAATCAAGGGGTGTATCCGCCAAGATGACCTAACAATTGTAAACATTTATGTGCCAAATGTGGAAGCACCCAAATATATACATCCATTAATCACAAACATAAAGAAACTCATCAATAGTAATAACATAATGGTAGGAGACTTCAACACCCCACTCACAGCAATGGACAGATCATCTAATCAAAAAACCAACAAGGAAACAATGGCTTTGAATGACACACTGGACCAGATGGACTCAACAGATATATTCAGAACATTTCATCCTAAAGCAACAGAATATACATTCTTCTGCAGTGCACATGGAACGTTGCCCAGAATAGACCATATACTGGTACACAAATCAGCCCTCAACAAGTACAAAAAGAATGAGATCATACTGTGCATATTTTCAGACCACAATGCTATGAAACTCGAAATCAACCACAAGAAAAAAATCAGAAAGGTAACAAATACTTGGAGACTAAAGAACATCCTACCAAAGAATGAATGGGCTAACCAAGCAGTTAAAGAGGAAATTTAAAAGTATATAGAAATCAATGAAAATGATAATACCACAACCCAGAACCTCTGGGACGCTGCAAAGGTAGTCATAAGAGGAAAGTACGTCACAATCCAGGCCTTCCTAAAGAAGGAAGAAAGATCTCAGATACACAACCTAACCTTATGCCTTAAGGAGCTGGAAAAAGAATAGCAAATAAAACCCCAAACCAACAGAAAACAGGAAAATAAAGATTAGAGCAGGAAAATTAATGCTATCAAAACCAAAAAACAGTAGAACAGATCAATGAAACCAGAAGCTGGTTCTTTGAAAGAATTAACAAAATTGATAAACCACTAGCCAGTTTGATCAAAAAGAAAAAGGAAAGGACTCAAATAAATAAAATCAAGAATGAAAGAGGAGAGATCACAACCAACACAGCAGAAATAAAAACAATAATAAGAGAATATTATGAGCAACTATATGCCAACAAAATGGGTAATCCGGAAGAAATGGACAAATTCCTAGAAACATATACACTACCAAAACTGAAACAGGAAGAAATAAAAAATTTGAACAGACCCATAACCAGTAAAGAAATCAAATTAGTAATCACAAATCTCCCAAAAAACAAGAGTCCAGGGCCATATGGCTTTCCAGGGGAATTCTACCAAACATTTAAGGAAGAGTTAACACCTATGCTCTTGAAGCTGTTCCAAAAAAATAGAAATGGAAGGAAAACTTCCAAACTCTTTTCTATGAAGCCAGCATGACCTTGATTTCAAAACCAGACAGAGACCCCACTAAAAAGGAGAACTATAGACCAATTTCCCTGATGAACATGGAGGCAAAAATCCTCAACAAGATAGTAGCCAACCAGATCCAACAATACATTAAAAAAAAGTATTCACCACGACCAAGTGGGATTTATACCTGGAATGCAAGGCTGGTTCAATATCTGCAAAACAATTAACATGATTCACCACATCAATACAAGAAAGGACAAGAACCATATGATCCTCTCAATAGATGCAGAGAAAGCATTTGACAAAATACAGCATCCTTTCTTGATAAAAACCCTCAAGAAAGTAGGGGTAGAAGGATCAAACCTCAAGATCATAAAAGCCATATACGAAAGACACAATGCTAATATCATCCTCAATGGGAAAAAACTGAGAGCTTTCCCCCTAAGGTCAGGAACAAGATAGGGACGTCCACTCTTGCCACTGTTATTCAACATAGTATGGAAGTCTTAGCCTCAGCAATCAGACAACACAAAGAAATAACAGGCATCCAAATTGGCCAGGAGATGTTGGCGAGGATGCGGAAAAAGAGGATGTCTTTTGCATTGTTGGTGGGAATGCAACCTGGTGCAGCCACTCTGGAAAACAGTATGGAGGTTCCTCAGAAAACTAAAAATAGAACTACCTTACAACCCAGCAATTGCACTACTAGGCATTTATCCACGGGATACAGGTGTGCTGTTTCGAAGGGACACATGCACCCCCATGTTTATAGCAGCACTTTCAACAATAGCCAAAGTATGGAAAGAGCCCAAATGTCCATTGATAGATGATTGGATAAAGAAGATGTGGTGTACACACACACACACACACACACACACACACACACACACAATGGAATATTACTTGGCAATCAAAAAGAATGAAATCTTGCCATTTGCAACTACGTGGATGGAACTGGAGGGTACTATGCTAAATGAAATTAGTCAGTCAGAGAAAGTCATATGAGGACTTTAAGAGACAAAACAGATGAACATAAGGGAAGGGAAACAAAAATAATATAAAAACAGGGAGGGGGACAAAACATAAGAGACTCATAAATATGGAGAACAAACTGAGGGTTGCTAGGGGGGTTGTGGGAGGGGGGATGGGCTAAATGGGTAAGGGGCACTAAGGAATCTACTCCTGAAATCATTGTTGCACTATATGCTAACTAATTTGGATGCAAATTTTAAAAAATAAAAAATAAAATAAAAAAAGAAAGGTGGATGATGAGAGGAAGCAACAGGCCTTAAAAGTTATACAAAGAACAAGGTAAATTAAAATAAGCTAGAAAGAGAAAATGGAATAGTTTTCTCACTTATATCTCTAGTTGCTTATTGCTAAAACAAATAAAAATACTCAAGTTTGAATATTTATCTTCTAACCAGCCATCTTCCTTTTTTTTTCTTTTTTTTAATGTTTTTTAAATTTATTTTTGAGACAGTGAGAGAGACAGAGCACAAGCATTAGAGGAACAGAGAAAGAGAGAGAAAGATAGACACAGAATCCGAAGCAGGCCCCAGACTCTGAGCTGTCACAGCACAGAGCCTGATGCAGGGCTCAGACCCACGAATTGCGAGGTCATTATGTGAGATCATGACCTGAGCTGAAGTCAGCGTAACCAACTGAGCTACCCAGGCACCCCTAACCAGCCATCTTTCTAAATCTCATCTTAAATTTAAGGTTTTTTTTTTTCAAACTAAAGTCTCTGAGTTTTCCAAGCATATAATCACATTATCAGCAGAAAAGGAGATATCTTGATACCATTTCCATTTCACATTTGTTATTTTATTTTTTATTGCATTTATTAGAACCTCAGACAAATGTTAAATAGCTATTCATAGAGAATTGATCCTGAAAATTTATGAAATAGCAGAGAAAAGCTAATGGAAAACAGGTGATTTTCAAAGCTACTAATTTGAGAATTCTAATCAAAGAGATGAAACCATTGGGATGCTAATTAAGATTAAAGAACAGAGAGCCAAAGTAGCCAAGATTAGGGATAAGAAAGGAACACAATAAAAAAAACCACAGAAAAGCATCAAATAGTTATAAAAATGTCATGGACAACTCAATGGTAAAAAAAAAAATGGTTTGAAAAATTGGAGAAAAGAAAAATTTTCTAGAAAAATATACGTTTTCCAAATGTACCTCCTCCAAAATGATTACAGATAGAGACACAAACCTGTAAAATACTAAAAATAAATGTAACAAGGAATGCACGGGACTTAGATAATTAGGACATGGGATGGTACAGGGGCCTTATTAGCTTGCCAGGCTGTCATAACAAAATTCCAGAGGTTGGGGGCTCAAACTAGAGAGACCCCACAGTTCTGGAGGCTAGAAGTCCAAGATCCAGGTGTTGGCAAGTTTGGTTTCTCCTGACACTTCTCTCCTTGAATTGCAGATGACCGTCTTCTCCCCATGTCCTCACATGTGCACCTCTCAGGTGTCTCTTTCTCTTCCCATAAGGTCACGAGTCATACTGGGCTGGGGCCCCATTCTTATGACCTTATGTAACTTTAGTTACTTGTTTAGGGGCCTGTGTCCAAATATATTCACATGGAGGTTAGGGCTTCCATACATGAATTTGGGGAAGACGGTTTAGTCCATAACAGGGGGGGATATGAGGAAATGTGTAAATATCATAGCCTTTTAAAAAAGTAATTTGATAATGTGTTAAATGTTTTAAAAAATACACTCTTCTGTGGGGTCTCTCCCAATCAGATGGGGACCTCCAAATGTGGGGCATTCCCACTCAGGAAGCTGGCAGCACAGACAGGGAAAGGGTTTACCCCAGACAGAACAAACTAGATAGAAGTTTATTAAATACACTGCAAGGGTGTGGCGGGCAGGACAGCAAAGGAGGGACTGCGACGAGGAGGTGGTAAGATGCCACAATTATAGGGCTGAGTGATGGAATGTGGGAGCGTATGGAGTTTTCCCTTTTTTGGTAACTGTGCTTGGGTCTAAGTAACCTGTTGGTCAGTTAGGCCCTATTGCTCTTTGGAGGTGGGTCACTTGATGAGCCTGTTTGCATTCAGCTCAGTGGTCACCATGGGCCCTTTTGCCTTGTTCTACATTCCATTGCTCAATACTGCTGTCTAAAAGAGGCCTCTACATCTACTCAGCAATTTGTTCTTAAGAAATATGTCAGGGGCACCTGCGTGGCTCGGTCCGTAAAGTGTCCGACTCTTGATTTTGTCTCAGGTCATGACCTCACGGTTTGTGAGTTCGAGCCCTGCATCAGCCTTCGCACGCATACATGCCCTCGCACCACCTCTCTCTCTTTCTCAAAGTAAATAAATAAACTTAAAAAAAAAATAAATAAGTGTGTTTTTTAGAGAAATATCTCATAGCTAGAAAACCGCCAGTAATAAAGGACACATGTCCGAGGGTGCAGCAAAAAGCCATACCCACACACACGTAAATGCCCATCAGTGGGAGAATGGTTACAAAATTACGGTGAGGTACACATCACCAGAGATGATTCAGCCATGAAAAAGAAGGAATTAGAGCTGTACTGGAGGGGTTTCTATAAAATGTTGGTGTGGGAGAAAAGCAAGACAAAAGCATGCATACGGTGATTACAAACAATAATAATACAACACTTATGTGTATCTCTGCTGGTGTATAATTGTAAGGGCTGTTAACATGGACTGCCTGGAAGGTGATGGGGAGAGGGACCGATGTGACATGGTGAGGAACGGAGAAGCTGCAGAGGTAGGAGGAGTAAAGGAGAAAACGTTTTAAAAAGCACCTGGAGGGCTCAGTTGGTTAAGTGTCTGACTTCAGCTCAGGTCATGATCTTGAGGTTCTTGAGCGCAGAGCCCGCTTCGGATCCTCTGTCCCCCTCTCCGTCTGCTCCTCCCCCTTTGCACTCTCTCTCCCTCTTTCTCTCTCTCTCAAAAATAAACATTTAAATAGATGATAGATAGATGATAGATAGATAGATGATAGATGGATAGATAGATACATAGATGATAGATAGATAGATAGATAGATAGATAGATAGATAGATAAAAAGATTGCATCAAGGGGTGCCTGGGTGGCTCAGTTGGTTGAGTGTCTGACTCTTAACTTTGGCTCAGGTCATGATCCTGGGGTTGTGGGATGGAGTCCCGTGTCAGGCTCTGTGCTGAGTGTGGAGCCTGCATACCAATCTCTGTTCCTCTCCCTCTGCTCCTCTACCCCACTTACACCCCCCCCCTCCCCTCTCAAATTAAAAAAAGAAAAATAACAGGTTGCATCAAGGAAAAATACAGTGTGTCTAATATCGCATTTTATCATTTATGTAAATTTAGATAGGCATGTATATTTTAGAGATATTTTTAAGGTGAAATTAAAAGAAATAAACTCAGCTCTGGCCTAGGAAGCTAGGATGGCTGGGTATTACAGAGTTAAGAGATAGTCATCAGATGAACAGGCCAATTTGTCTTTCCACTCGGTGGCCCTCTGTGGGCTGGTGGGCCTGAAAACCTCCAAAATGGGAGAAGAAAGTAGAGGATAGAGAATCATTGACAGAGTCATTAAGAATTTACTGTCCCGGGGCGCCTGGGTGGCTCAGTTGGTTAAGTGTCCCACTTTGGCTCAGGTCATGATCTCATGGTTTGTGGGTCCAAGCCCAGCATCAGGCTCTGTGCTGACAGCTCAGAGCCTGGAGCCTGCTTTGGATTCTGTGTCTCCCTCTCCCTCTGCCCCTCCCCTGCTCACTCTGTCTCTCAAAAATAAATAAAAAACATTTTAAAAAATTAAAAATTTTACTGTCCCAAAAGACTCATGTTTTTCTCTCCTGCTGTGGTCTGGTTATGGAAACAAATACCTCTAATTCCCTTTAAGTAGGATAGAAAATGAGCCACATAAGGCTATACATTACTGGATTAACAGAAAGGAGAAAGCTCAAAGCCAGCGACTTTCAGTAATAGAAACATCCATTGTCTGGAATGTTCTCTTTGTCCTGGGCAGGCTTTCAGCTAGTAAAGCAGGTTTTACAGAATGATGGACTTAATTGTGAAAGGCAATGATTTTGTCAAGGTCATCACTTGTTATTCCAGAAAAGAAAACACTTCAAGAGAACTAAAACCAAGAAAGCTTGAATCACTCTTTGCCGTGAATCTCCTCTGCCCGTCCTGTGGCCCCATTTTTCAGACTTCTGCAGCCAAAGCATGTCTCACAATGGAACTGGTGCTCAGGCAGTTCCTTCATAGTTGACCAGAGTAGTTAGTTAATGGTGTTTATTGAGTAACTCAAGGGAGTGTGGCCAACCAACCACCAGTTGGTAAAAAGCATTCCCACTGTCAACTAATGGCCCCCAAAAGATCACCAGACAAGCCTACATGTCAAGCAAAGCCACGTTTATGACAGCCTGAAATGAGGAAGTACGCCACATTGTAGAAACAGTAATGTCCGAGAAGGGGAACATATGGGGAAAATCTGTAGTGTAGAGTTTTAGGTCCTGGGCTGAGTGATTTTAAGGTAGGTCTTACAGGGGTGCCTGGGGGGGCTCATTCTGTTAAACATCTGACTTCAGCTCAGGTCATGATCTTACAGTTTGTGAGCTTGAGCTTTTGTGAATTCCAGCCCCACATCAGGCTCTCTGCTATCAGCACAGACCCCGCTTTGGATCCTCTGTCCCCCTCTTTCTGCCTCTCTCTCTCTCTCTCAAAAATAAATAAACATTTTACAGTAGGTCTTATAAGTGGAGACCTGGCTGGAACTGGGTGGAATTTCTGACATCACAGCCTTGGATTGGTGAGCATAGTAAACGAAGATTTTGAAGTTAGTTTTGAGGGGCCAGATAAGAATAAGTCAGCTATTTTAGTTGGGTGGCAATCTTATCTTCCAGAAACAAATGCTTCCCGGAGCAAATAACTAAGGTAGATTTGCGCAGTCTCAGAATTATTTCACACCAGGACAGAAAACTGTTAGTTTCGGATGTCACCACTTAATCATTCGCCAGCCTGAAATTTTCAGTAACTGGACACTTGCTGCAGCTGGAACTCATGACAGTAAACTCCAAGATACTGCCCCAAGTCTTTGCTTGTAATGGGTCGTATTGTGGTCACTACGTGTAGAGGCTGCTTTTAGGCAGCAGGCTTGAGCAATGGAGTGTAGAGCAAGGCAAGGGGCCCACAGTGACCACTGAGCTGAATGCAAACAGGCTCATTAAGTGACCCGCCTCCAAATAGCCATAGACTCTAACTGACCAATTACAAGCAGGCACAGTTCCTAAGCTTACCAAAAAAGGGGAAATTCCATATGTTCCCATAGTCCCTCACTCTGCCCTGTAACTGTGGCCCCTCACCAGTGCCTCGAAGCAGACAGTCTCTCCTTTTCTGTCCTGCCCACCACCCCCTTGCAGTGTATTCGATATACTTTTATCTATTTTCTGCCTTGCGTGAATTCTTTTACTCCCCAGGCCACCAGCCCCCACCTGATCAGGACGCCCCACATTTGGGGGCCCTCATCTGATCAGGAGAGACACCACATTTGGTGGCTTGTGTATGGGGAGACTTTGTGGCCCTCCCAACTATGACTTGAAATAAGAATGATATGGGGAATTTAGGGGCGCCTGGGTAGCTCAGTCAATTAAGCGTCTGACTTCAGCTCAGGTCATGACCTCACGGTTTGGGAGTTTGAGCCCCACGTTGGACTCTGTACCGGCAGCTCGGAGCCTGGAGCCTGCTTCGGATCCTGTGTCTCCCTCTCTCTCTGCCCCTCCCCTGCTCACACTCTGTCTCTCTCTCAAAAATAAATAAACATTCGGGGCGCCTGGGTGGCTCAGTCAGTTACGCGGCTGACTTCAGCTCAGGTCATGATCTCGCGGTCCGTGAGTTCGGGCCCCGCATCGGGCTCTGTGCTGACAGCTCGGAGCCTGGAGCCTGTTTCGGATTCTGTGTCTCCCCCTCTCTCTGACCCTCCCCTGTTCATGCTCTGTCTCTCTCTGTCTCAAAAATAAATAAACGTTAAAAAAAATTTTTTTTTAAATAAAAAAATAAATAAATAAACATTCAAAAAAATTAAAAAAAAAAAAGAATGATATAGGGAATTTAGAAAATTTTATACCTGTAGGAAAAAGACCTTTATTTATTTAAGATGCCAGTTGTAGCAAAGTTAAGAGCATTGGTTCTGGAGATAGACTGCTTTCATTTTTTTTTTAATATGAAATTTATTGTCAAATTGGTTTCCATACAACACCCAGTGCTCATCCCAACAGGTGCCCTCCTCAATGCCCATCACCCACTTTCCCCTCCTCACCCACCCCCCATCAACCCTCAGTTTATTCTCAGTATTTAAAAGATCTTTATTTATTTAAGATGCCAATTGTAGCAAAGTTAAGAGCATTGGTTCTGGAGATAGATTGTTTTCAAATCCTAGTTCTGTCATTTGCTAGCTGTGTGACTTTGAATGAGTCACTTAACAGCTCTGTGTCTTATTTTCCTTATCTGTAAAGTGGGAATAATATAAATCCCTGAAGTATTTAGGGGGTTAAGCGAGCTAATGTATGTATAACATTTAGAACATTGCCTGGCTTATATTAGCTATTCAACAAATGTAAATATTATTGCTTAATAACTTGAGGGTTAACATTATTTAAAACTAAAACCAAAGTCCATCACCTGCTGGCTCTTAGACCCCAGCTTTTCCATCAGTGCTTCCTTCCTTTTCTCCAGACTCTGTAGTCATTTGGCTACTTGCCACCCGCATCAATCTCAGTCACTTCTCTCTCTAGATCACCCATGCCACTCTCCTAAACCAGTATCATGAGACTGAAAGCTTTATAGCAAAGAAAGAAGTAGGATAGTTTCCACTGGAGGTGCAGGCACCAGGTGGGGAAGCTGAACATGCAGGGAAAACCTTCTGAAGATTAAAAGGTTCTTGCTATCCAGAGCTTTGAGTGACCCATGTAGCCTATCTTCTCCAAGTTCTTGTTTGGGACATAAGACAAGCTTCGTATATGCCCCTTGCCATAGTTTTTAACAAACTTTCTGTCCTCGTTAGACATTTATTTGCTGGGCTTGATTTCAGGTGGGCCAGAGACTCAAAAATGGGATCCTGTGTTTGGGTGACAAGCATGTGTTTCTAAGATTTCTAGTTCCATAAGATCAGCACGTGACTGTTAATATCCAAAAGGAAGGGTCCCTCAGAGGACACCTCCTTCCGTAAGAAGATGAAAGCCAGTCCCATGCCCAAGCTTCTTTATAAGTGTTTTGGGCTACAGAAATTTTATTTGACTGTAATTTACTGCCAATCACCAATTTTATACAATTGTATCCACTCATGTGCTCGCCATATGAGAATTACATATGTAATGGTGCTCCATCCAGATGCCAATCAGAGATTGTCTCCCCCTGTGGCTCTCTCTTAGGACAGGTGAAAGATTCCATGGAAGCCTCTAGCAGACTTCAAACCTTATTAGACAGAAATGGGTCAGATGCTCATTCCTAAACCTGTCAGTGGCGAGGGGGTAGAATGACCATGACTGACTCTGACTGACATAGAATAGGACTCATGCAGCCAGCCACAGTGGCCCCTGAAAGCACCTGCTGTGCCCCAGGCATTGTGTGAGGTGCTGAAATATTATTTCACTTAGTCCCATAGCAGCACTATGAGCTGGGTATTATTTTCCCCATTTTATAAACACAGAGACAGAGGCTTGGCAGTTGTAATCATCATCATCCTCACTGAGCATTTACTGTGCTCCAGGAGACATCCTTCGTGTTTTACAGGCATCAGTTTAGTTAATCTCCACCGTTACCTTTTCAGATAAGTTCTGTCGTTCGGTCACGTTGTAGATGAGGAAACAGGGACACAGAGTAACTTGTCAAGCTTCCACAGCTAGCTGGGGGCAGAGTCAATATTCAAACCTAGGAAGTTTGGCTCCAGTGTCAGGGCACGTTGTCACACACTGCTGAGGTCACACAGCTGGCGGGTGGAGGAGTCAGGAATCACAGACAAGTTGGTCTGGTTCCAGTGTCCAAAATGGCAGTCTATCCTGTATTCCACCCCCCGCCCCCTCGCCATTCATCAGTACAGTGCTGTAAGGTTATCAAAAACACAGTCTGCATGTTTGTTTAATTATCAGGTTAGCCCTGTGGAGTGCAGTATGGTACACAGAAGAAAGGGCTAAGCCTGGGAGCAGGTAAATAGAGTCGCAGAACAGAATGACAGAAGCTGTTCTTGAACCATGACCCCAAGAGCTGTCATGACATGACCACAACCAGCTTGCCCTATTCTGATTCCCCGTCTGTGGATAACATGAGCTACATCTTTAATCTTGTATAACCCTCAATACAGGTGCTGGGCATTCCCTTATTTACTATAGAAATTATAGGAAAATGAGTGAGTAGGTTTTTCTGCAGGCAAACCGTAAGCGTGGCAAAATTCTGGCCAGAGTCTGCATCATTTATTAGTACTGCATGCATACTGGTCAATAATCAATAGTGATTATGTACTTGCTATCACTAATCGATAGTGATTAAATCCTTGATGGCTCCAGGATGCTAATGTTTCCCCTGCACTTGGAACCTAGGAAAACAACAACACAGATTTTCATTTTGACATCATTTATAAATATTTTTAGTTACAAAGAAGAAAAAGTGGAATAGATGATATGACAAAGGAATGGATGGACCAAGGGAGGCACAGCTTCACGTGGAGGTGGGGGAGGGGCGGCTCACAAGTTCATCCGAGCCACATGGAGACGCAAGTGTCGCGTCACGGCAGCCATGTTGTAAGCTGTTCGTGGTTTTTCTTGTCTCGTTTGATGAAAAGTTTGTCATATTTCTACTTTCACAGAGTAAATAGAACCATCACGTCTGAGTGAACCCAGAACCATCATCATGTCTCATCATTTCTGAAGCCACTTTTGTACGTTTGCGGAGGTTTCCTCATGGTTCTCATGTTTAATCCTCTCCCCCTCCCCTGCTCTTGTGTTCCTTCAATATTTTTTTAATTGCTGAGTTAGTTCAATGATTTAACTGGATTGTCACCTACTCTGAACATGTTTTGGTGTTTCTACTGGTCTGATATTTAATTCTTAGGAAGTTAATTTTTGCTTTAGCGACTTACAAAACCAGAGTTAAAGTCAATTGAAGGAAAATCATCTAGGATGCTAATAATGCTTCAAGAAGCTGTTTAAGAACCAACAATAGACTCACCTTACACTTGGGGATAATGTATCCAGCTTTTCTTTCAATAGAAATTAGGAGGCACCAGCAACATAAAGGCCCAGCAGTCCAATTCCAAAAGTGTCACTAAGCATACATTAGGCAACGTATGTATTAATTATTGAATACACCCAAGGGTGACTAAATTACACAGTCACAGAATCTCAGGCACCGTGCTCAGCACATATCAGACATTTAATGAGGCTTTGATGAGTAAATGGCTGGCTACTTACAAAACCTAATAAGATCAGAGCCTCATGTATTTCAATCCCAGAACAATGTCACATTCAACGACACACAGTTCAGTGGTACAAAATCACGTAAAAGAAATTTTTCTTTGTTATCTGTCTTTACGTTATTTAGACGAGAAAACATTTGGTAATAACCCACTCTTAACACCTAAGTAGCCCTGATAATCCTCTACATCCTCTGTTCTTCTTCTCTCTTCTCCTCATTCATTAATCTCTTGGACACCCAAACCAGGTTTTAGAAAACAACCAATTCTTATTTCCAAATATTTTAGTACTACAGTCCCTCCAGGTAGTAACATCCAGGAAGGAGAAAGGTTACAGGTATGCTTCAAGAATTTCAACTGATTCTCAGTTCTTCCTTGTGCACAACTTAGCTTAGAATTCTTACTTCTTTTGGGTAGAGAGAATTGAATTTAAAAGTCAACAATCTAGGAACTTCACAATTACTGAGACCGCCTGCTACCTTCCAGAAATAAGCACCCATGAAGACTACAGATGCTACTATTTATTAACCATACTTGTTCTATAACTGAGGTTCTCAAATTAAATTTAAGCTTGAAAACAGACACTCCACAGCTTTGTCAATCACCCCTGCCCACATAGCACATTAGGTCAGGCCAAGTATAGCAGGGCAGAGTGGGGGGGACACGAATTCCAGTTGTTCCAAGAGGATATTTGGAGCACCAAACTTGTTGCTGTCAGTGAGGGTGTCAGTTTGAGGCATCCATGATGACTTCATGTGACTTCACCCCATGTTTTATCCTTTCCTTTTTTTAAAAAAAAAAAGTTTATTTATTTTGAGAGAGAGGAGTGGGGTGGGGGGGGGGGGGGAGAGAGAGAGTCCCAAGCAGGCTCCACACCGTCAGCACAGAGCCTGATGTGGGGCTTGATCTCACAAACGGTGAGATCATGACCTGAACCAAAGTCGGAAGCTTAACCAGTTGAGCCACTGAGGCGCCCCTGCATGTTAGACATTTTGGATTGTTAAAGTCTCTGTTGGCAGGTTTGGACGACACAGGGAACACCTTAGAGTCATCAGCCATGGTCCCAACCCCTTGTCTGATGGGCGGCTTCTGCCAACAGCCCCGGCAGCTCATCCAGTCCGTGGTGGAGACCCCAAGATCTTTGGTTTTGCACGATGGCAATTCTTGTTCCTTGGGACTTTTTCAGGTTCAGGAAATGGAAACCCACTTGAACTAATGTTCGCAAAACAGAGAAAGTCTTGTAAGGAGACAGGAGTACCTCGGAGAGCAGCCTAGCTGTGGAAGGTCAGGGGCCAGAAGGCCATGTGCTGCAAGGAGCCCAGGAGTGCCCTGTCCCCGTCTCTTTCTCCACTTCGCTAAGTATGTTTTGTTCTTTTTTTCCTGCAGCAGACTGGTTTTTTCCACTTCTCAGCCCCTGTGAACAGAAGATGCCCCTTGCCAAGAACTCCCAGGTCTACACAGGCTCTCCTCCCAAGTCTACACAGGCTCTCAGTCTAACCGAGGCTGGGCACTCGCTGTCTCCCACCCCTAGAGGCCCGCTTCTGCTCATAGCCCCCTCCCCTGTAATTCCCCATTTACCAAAGCGGTCACGAAACTCAAAAATCTTTCTACTGAGGTTGAAAAAAAAAAAAAAAAAAACAAGCGAAGGAACGGTTTTGCCTCTTGGTATCTGTGAGCTGTGGGGCCCACACCCAGGACCTCTCTTGCCTGGTTAAAGGAAGGGTGGCTGTAAGTCTTAAATTTCCTGAATCTCTGAGTAAATCAGCCTGGTATTAGAACCCAAAACAAAACCAGGAAGCCCAATATGTCGTCATTTTTATGTAATGTCCTTTTGGAAATTCTGACTAATGTATTAAAACATTAGATAGAAAGCATTAGATAGATATTGATACAAATATCAAATTACATACAAATTTCATATATAACAAAGAGAAAGAAAGAGTTTTTTAATATATTGAGAAGGAATTCCTAATTATCAATTCAAAACATATCTCTGTCCCTTACCTCTCTCCAATACCAAATACTAATTTAATTCCATGTACATTCAAGAGTTACACACTTCAAAATAAGCTATTGGAGGGGGAAAACCAGAAGAAAATAAAAGTGAAGATTTATCAAGTCTGTGTATGGAGGAGAACATTCTAAGTATAAATTTTCCAGAAAAAAAAAAAAGGAACTGCAAACTTTTTAAAAATTAAAAGTGACCAAGTTATCCCTGAAGTAAAATCATTCAGTAGAACCTAAATAACACAACAAACAGCAGATTGGGAAAAGAATTTGCAGCAATAAGGCAGGAGACAGTACCTTTAAGTGGGTAAATCTTCATTCCAATTGGTAGGAACAATGCTAAAAACTCTGTGGTTTAATAAACAAAGGTAGAAAGCTGACGATCCACACAGAAGAGGAAGGAAACAATCATTAGAAAAGGTATAGTCTCGCAAGTAAAATTAATGTAAATTTAAAATCCAAAATAAGGCCCCATTTTCACTTATTTTCACCTTAAATTTTTTTTTTTTTTAGCTTTTAAAGAGAGAGTGGGGAAGAGGGGCAGAGGGAGAGAAAGAGACAGAGAGAGACAGAGAGAGAGTGAATCTTAAGCAGGCTTCACGTTCAGCACAGAGCCTGATATGAGGTTCCATCCCATGACCCTGGGATCATGACCTGAGCTGAAATCAAGGGCCAGTTGCTCAACTGACTGAGCCACACAGGTGCCCCTGCACGTTTTTTTTTTTTTTATGTTTATTTATTTTTGAGAGAGACAGAGTGGGAGTGGGGAAGAGGCACATAGAAAGGAGGACAGAGGATCCTAAGCAGGCTCTGTGCTGAGAGTGGTGAGCCCAACCTGGGGCTCGAACTCACAAACCAAACTGTGAGACCATGACCTGAGTCGAAGTTGGATGTTCAACCAACTGAACCCCTAAGGGGCCCCTGCACTTTTTTTTTCAATGGCATTACTCAAATTTAATGAGTGGGTAGTTGTAGGACAATAAAAATATTATCGGTGTCTGCCCCCAGTTCCTTGTGAGTTCCTAAGTGATAGGAGCATGAGGAACCTCTTTTGTTCTATTGATGCGACTCTCGGTGTGCTCCTGGTTGGCTCCTGGATGGGGCTTGGTCTTCAGAAGGACCAAGCCATAATTAGAAGCGGGAATTAGCCGCACCCCTCCTGCCTTCGACTTCTCCAGGGAGGGAGTGGGGCTGGAAACAGAGTTAATAGTGGATCATGCCTAAGTGAGGAAGCCTGCACTGAATGCCAATAACACGGGTTTCAGGGAACTTCCAGGTTGATGAACACACCCACATAGGGAGGGTGATGAACCCCGACTCATGAAGACAGGAACCCCTGTGCTCAGGACCCTCCCAAATCTCATTCTAGGCATTTCTTCATCTGGCTGCTCATCTGCTTCCTCTCTCCTATCCGCTATGAAACTGGTTAACGTAAGTAAGTGCTTCCCTGAGTTCTGTGAGCTGCTCTAGCAAATTATGCAACCTGAGAAGGGTCTGTTGGGAACCTCTGATTTATAGTTGAATCAGACAGAATTTTGGGGTAACCTAGAGACCCACTATTTACAACTGGCATCTGAAGTGGGAGGCGCTGAGCCCTTAACCAGTGGGATCTGATACTATCTCCAGGTAGACAATGTCACAGTGAATTAAATGGTGGGTTGCAGAGTATTGCTTGGTGTGGGGGAAACCTGGTCACATTTGGTGGCCAGAATGGTCAAAAGTGAAGTGTGAGTGGTAAAAGAGACACAGCCGGGTGGAAAACTGAGTTTCTCTGACACAGTAGTAAAACCAACGCCATTTATACAGAGCTGGTAGAATGGTCAATTAATACAGATGTGTCAGAAAATAATTTAGGGAATTTTACCCCTTGACTCACAATTTCTACTTCCTTGAGTCTAAACAAAAGAAATAATCCAGAATAGGAACAAATATATTCATTGTAGTGATTTTTATAATAAAAAAGTATATTTTTAATGTTTTGTTTTGATAGAGGGAGAACATGAGCAGGGAAAGGGCAGAGAGAGAGGGAATCACAGAATCCGAAGCAGGCTTCAGATTATGAGCTGTTAGCACAGAGCCTGGCGTGGGGCTCAAACCCACGAACCTTGAGATCATGACCTGAGCCAGAGTTGGATGCTTAACCGGCAGAGCCACCCGGGCGCCCCTATAATGAAAAAAAAAATTAAAAAACAAACATAATGTTCAGTGCTGGTAGAAGGGCTTAGTAAATTATGGTCCATTCTCTCATGACCACAAATATTTATTGAGCACCTACCATAAGCCAAGCTTTGAGGAAAGAGCTGAAGATACAAAGATGGGCCAGACAAAATCCCTGCATTGCCTTACAGTGTAATGGGATGTATTATATGAGGTGGAGGGGAGAAAAAGCAGGGAGTAATTTGTTGAGGAATTACTATGTGTTTGGTATTTTACATAGATGATCACATTTAATCCTCTGAAGTCCTGAGCCACATAGTCCTTAAGTGATAAATTGGGAACAGACAGGAAGAAGCCAACAGAGAGGGGTCACACTGTGCCACTCTATGGAGCCCACCTGCATTTTGTCATGTTACTTTCTCTCTTCCATCCCTGGTGCTCACTTTGTGCTTTTCAGATCACTCCTGGGAACAATGGCGAGTGTCAAGTTTTGGCTGGAAGAAGGGGCTTTAGCTTCAGGCCTCTGTTCAAACTGAATCTCCATTCCCTTTGCAGGGTAGAAATTCTACCACCACCAGCTAAGAATTCCAAAGACTTTTCCCCTTAGCATCCAGATGAATTCCTCTCTCCCTGCCCCTGCCTTCCAACTTGCATCTCAAATTCACTATTCTGCTGACAAATGATGCTCTGTTTAACAGAATCCCGTCTTCTATAAGCTAGTTGAGGGAATAAATAGCAAAAGAAATTTTCGCATGCAAAAGCAAGCAAACAAATAAAAGCCTTTAATGGTTCTCTAATACCTAATAATAAATTTAGACTCTTAAAATGGGTTTTCTAGACCCTCCAATACGTGCTTTCTCATCACCCATTACTCCCCAAAACATCATCTCCATTCCAGCACATTCCATTTATAAGCCACTTTGCAGCCAATGGCTCAGTTTTAGAAATGAGGATATAAGCCATCACGATAATAAAAGTTAACAGTAAATGATAACATAAATGTAAATGAGGTGGGAAGAAGTTAACTGAGCATTAACCAAGACATAGGGTAATCTTTGGAGCATGTGTAGGTCCATACACATTGAAGGGAAAGAAAAATTCTTCCCTACCCTCAACGTCTTCCAGCTGGATTAAATTAAATTTACATGAGCCAGGTTAACAGAAAAAAAACCCAAAGTTTTATTACCTGTGTGTGGAGGCCCAATAATGAAATTGAGACCCAAAGAAATGACTAAGGCAGGCAGTTTCTGTGCTTTTTAGGCGAGGAGACAGTAAGTCCATGAGGGCTTGACAGGACAAGAAAAACTTAACTTTAGGAGCTTCAGTTAGTAAGGAATTCTAAAATGTTTTTTAAATTTTATTTTATTATTTTCGAGAGAGAGAGGCAGAGCACCAGTGCAGGAGGGGCAGAGAGAGAGGGAGACACAGAATCCAAAGCAGGCTTCAGGATCCGAGCTGTCAGCACAGAGCCCCACATGGGGCTCAAACCCATGAACTGCAAAATCATGCTCTGAGCCAAAGTTGGACACGTAACCAACTGAGCTACCCAGATGCCTATGAATTAGTAAGGAATTCTAAACAGCATTTGGGCTGGTGTTGTAAATTAGTAAAAAAAAAAAAAAAAAAAAAAAAAAAAAAAAAGTAGCAAAGATTGTTTATACAGCCCTCTCAGCCATGAATTTCCCATCTCTGGAGATAAGGATGTTTCTCAC
This sequence comes from Leopardus geoffroyi, assembly GCF_018350155.1. Taxonomy (NCBI): domain Eukaryota; kingdom Metazoa; phylum Chordata; class Mammalia; order Carnivora; family Felidae; genus Leopardus; species Leopardus geoffroyi. Next base: position 19,626,530 of record NC_059326.1, read on the forward strand.
CTCCTGGGACAGGCAGGGTACCTCTCACATGGGACATTCATTTCATGCTTTCTGGGGGACAGAGGAGGGTCAAAGTGTCCTGCTTGCACAGGCTGTCTTTTAAGGAACTTTTATTTAAAATATTCAATATGATAAAGTGGCACATTTTGGAGCAGCCTGCCTTTGGCCCCTAGGGTATGTAATGATGAGGAAGAACCTAACAGTATTTCTGGTACTCACAATTAAGCTCAGTTTCAATTTGGTGAAAGGCTAATGGAAGGACTTCACGACTCCCTGAATTCCCTGCCTGAGGACCTCTGGATAGACAGCCAGGGCTGACCATGGTCTACTGACCACCCTTCAAGGGGCAATCCAACAGGGACTATTAAAAAGGAATATAACTTGGGAAGAGGTCAAGTTAGAGTCTAGGGAGGATGTAGGAAATGTTCCAGAAGCCAAGAGGCCAATGCTTTGGCAAAGGGTTCCTGGTCTCCCTCTGGCTCCCTTCTTTCCCAGGGCACTCCCAGGACAGCTGCAAAGAATAAATTAGAAAGAGGGTCCGGGGCTGAGGATGAAAAAAAGGGTAGTAGAAGAGGCCCCAGCTTAGAAGAGATCTGTGCTAGGAAGCAGCAGCCCGGCTGATGAGAGGCAGACAGTTCAGTAGCTAGAATAGAGTTGCCAGGGGCTGAAGACCCAAGATGATGAAAGAACAGGTAAAAGGCTTTGGTTTTGGAATCTGGGTCTAAACAAATCTTTGTGTCTTGGTAGGAAGAGACAGCTGTCTACCACCAATCTCATACCCAGGGGCTTCATTAAAATGTATCCTGGGTAGTTTTCCACAGGCAAGCATGAACTGAAGCTTATCAGGGAATTGTATTTGGGCACTGGGGAGGGGTGTGGTCACCCTCCCCCCCCTCCCCATGTCAGCACCTTCTGCAAAGAGATTCTTTCCTTCCAGTTTTCTTTCCCCAGCCAGGTCCCTCGACCAGCCACAGATTTCCATCACCCTGAGCCAGGTTTAGCCTTGGGGACATCAGGGTCAAGAAATGACCTCTGGTCCAGGTTCAAGTTTAGCTGACATTCTACTGAGTTTGGAGTGAGGTGGGTAGAGGGTCAAGAGAATTGTTATCAGAATGTCTTTTGGTGGTGTGCTATGTGTGGTAAGTTCAATCATCGATAAGAGTACTTGAGATAATGAGGGGCCTAAGAAGCTTAGCTTAACTTTTTATGGGGCTAAAGAACACACAACTGTCCATTGGAAGAGCTTTCTGTCTTCGCAGCAGTTGGGGACAGGTGTCCAGAATGGTTACTGAACAGGGCATTTTAACTTAATTAAAAAAAGGTTGGGTTCTAGAGCAGAGACAACCTGGGTCCAAATCCCCATTCCGTCTCTTACTGGTGGTGTCACCTGGGGCTCCCTGTGCCTCAGTTTCCCCATTTGTAATGGAAGCTAATACTAGTGCCACCTCCATGGGTTGCTGTGAGGGTTCACTGAGTATAAAACGGTGCACAGCACTTCCAACAGTGCCTAATGCAGAGTGAGCTCTCGACCAACATCAGCGATTATTCTCTCCTCTCAAGTCTTTGCTGGGGTCTTTCTTCTGCATTGATCAGGGAAATGTGGATCTCGAACTAGTTAAACCAGCATCTCATTTTGTTGCTAAGCAACCAGCTCTGAGTTCTGCAAAAGTGCAGTGTGGCGTGCAGCGACACAGCCCCCCAAGCAATCGAGCCTCAGCCAGGCTGTTGCCAAGCACTGTTGTGTGTTACTTAGAAGCTCATTTGAAATTGTGGACCAGAAGGGAGGCACACACAGGCAGCACAGTCATAACCCATGAGCAAAACCAGCCTTTCCAGCTGGAGGGGCTCACGATGGGCAAAAAAACTAAGAAAGCAAGTAGTGATGTGTGCTTGCACCCACCTGCAGGAGTTAGGGAAGTCACCCATGCAATTCATTCTGCGCTGGAGTTAAAAAGATTATTATAGTGGTATCTTCCATAGACCAAGGGGGTATCTTTCCTTCACCCCGTTTGGATCTGGAGTTATCAGGTCTGAGTGCAAACTGGGTTATGTGGCTCCAAGTTGAGGAGGGGCAGGGCCCACAGGGCTCCCACACTCTTTCTCTCAGGGGCATTAAGGGTCACAGTCGCTGACTTCAGGGGAACTGTTCTCCCCTCATTCATTCATTCACTGACCTGTTATCATTAAGCATGATTGAGTGCACTAAATGCTCAAGATTTGCTAGGCACTGAGAATAGCCTAAAGCAAGACAGTTACTCTCTGCCTTGTTCTGGTACTTAGGCAAAAAGAACCAAAACCCACTCTGGCTAGTTTAGCAGACAAGGTATTATTGAAGGATAGTAAGATGCACTCAGAATTTACCCTAAAGCCACAGAATTGGGGTTGGTGACTGCGGAGCTGGGAGCATTGCCTAGAATCCAGTTCTGGATTGACAGTTTGGCTGAGTACAAAACTCGTAGCTGGAAATCATTTCTCTCAGACTGTTGAAGTCATCACTCCATTGTCTTCCATTGTGCCATTTGGAGAAATCTGCAGCTATTCTGATTTCTGGTCTTCTGTGCATTGCTCTCCCTCTCCCACTACCCTTCCTCTCTCCTTTTTGGCTTTTAGTGTATTCTTGTTGTCCTCAGTGTTCTGAAATTCCTTATCCTGGTTTAGAGCTATTTTCATTTACTGTTCTGGGCACTCGAAGGCCTCTTCAGTCTGTAAACTTGTGTTTTGGGACATAGTCTTGAACTGTTTCTTGGATAACTTCTTCCACATTCTTCTTTTCTTTTTGGGTCTCATTATTTGGAGGATGGCAGTTCTGGGTGAGGCATTCATTCATTCATTCATTCATTCATTCATTCTTTCATTCATTCATTTTTAACTTCCCCTGACCTATTTTCTTGTCTTTTTGCTCATTTTTCTCAGATAATTCTTCAGTTTTATCTTCCAACTCACTTCTTGAACTTTTTATTCCTGCTAGGTCATATTGCCAATAACTCTGTTGATTTTCTAAAAATTTCTAACCTCTTATTTATTCTTGTTTCAGCTACTCAGTATCTTCTCTTATTTCTCTAAGGACATTAATGATAATTTATCTCTCCCTGCATATTCTCTATTTCCTCCAAGTTACAGTTGTATGTTAATTTTAGCCTATGTCATATTAGAGGCTTTCTAAAGTACCTGGTGATCCTTGAACATCTATTCATATTTAAGGAGGGCAATACAGAGTTAGCTGGGAGCTCTGTGTGCAGAGGGAAGGCCCCAGGGCTACACTTTTAGGCCTACTCTCCTGGAATGGTCAAATTTCCCTGAGAAACCTCTTCCAGTCTTGTGCCTAAAAGGTACAAGCTTGGCTGACAGCATTTTGGAAGCTGAGTGGGGAGAAAAAGGGTGTGTGTGTGTGTGTATGCATGTGTGTGTGTGTGTGTGTGTGTGTGTTATTAATCTATTGCTGCATAACATTACTCCAAAACCTCATGACTTAAAAAAAAATTTATTATCTCACAATTTCTGTGGGTTAGAAATTCAAAGATAGTTTGAGTGGTTCTGGCTCAGGTCTCTCATGAAATTACAGTGAGATGTGGGTCTACAGTCTTCTGCCTGGGCCTGGAGGTTCTGCTTCCAAAGTGGCTCACTTACATTCCTAGCAAGAGATGCTAGCTGTCGGCAGAAGCCCATTTCCTCCCCATCTGTCCTCATGACATGGCAGCTGCCTTAGCCCAGAATGAGTGATTTAAGAGAAAGCAAAGTACAAGCCATAGTCTCAGAAGTCATGCTTTGTCATTGTTCACACATCCTACTGGTTACACAGATCTGTTCTATTCAGTGTGGGAGGGAACTACCTCAGGGCATGCATAGGGGAAGAATCACTAAGTGCCATCTTGGAGGTTGGCTACTACTAACTAGGGTGGGGCAGGATGGGGAATCTCAACACTTTTAATGTACATTTTTACTTTTTAGTCATTTTTAGCAAGTAATCACCATCTTTAGCTGTACTCAATGTCTCCAGTTCAAGGACCCTGAGTTTTGTCCTCTCCAAAGAAAAAATTTCCAAACCCCTGCAAAATGAAGGAGCAGCAATCTCCTGGCTTCACTGACTGGGGAAGAGGGTCTGGGAGTTTGCTTCTTAAAAAGACTTTCATCCAGTCTTCCTGTCATTAGCTCCCCCTTAACCCATTCTGAAGGAAGTATCTGGCCTGCAAATGCCTGAGTCTTTGAGGGAGGGAGGTGACTCTGCAGTATAAATTGGGTTGGTTCTTGGCTTTTCCCACTGCCAGTTTAAAATTCAGCTTTGCTTCTGCTAAGTCAGCTCTATTCATCCATCTACTTTTCTGCTTGCAAAATTTTGTTGTTATTGGCCTTTCTTTTGTTCTCTTTTTTCCTATGGATGTATATCTTTCTAATAATCTCTTTACCATTCTTGACTGGGACTTAGGGAGGGAGTAGAAGCTGGTGCATGCCTCCTTTTTTTGTAAACTTCAACTGGCTATATGCCTCCTCTTTTCATCCTTGCTTTTTCTGGGCTGGGCCTTTTGATTGGAAAATTCTCTTTTCTTTTTTTCTCACCTCTCATAAAGCTTCTGAAATGAATCTTAAAAATTTTTTTTTAATTTACATCCAAATTAGTAAGCATGTAGTGTAACAATGATTTCAGGAGTAATTCCTTAGTGCCCCTTACACATTTAGCCCATCCTCCCTCCCACAACCCCTCCAGTAACCCTCAGTTTGTTCTCCATATTTACGAGTCTCTTCTGTTTTGTCCCCCTCCCTGTTTTTATATTATTTTTGCTTCCCTTCCCTTGTGTTCATCTGTTTTGTGTCTTAAAGTCCTCAAATGAGTGAAGTCATATGATATTTGTCTTTACCTGACTAATTTCACTTAGCATACTACCCTCCAGCTCCATCCACATAGTTGCAAATGGCAAGATTTCGTTCTTTTTGATTGCCGAGTAATACTCCATTGTACATATATACCACATCTTCTTTATTCATTCATCCATCGATGGACACTTGGGGTCTTTCCATACTTTGGCTGTGCATGTGCATTGGCCGTACATTGGGGTGCATATGCCCCTTCAAAACAGCATACCTGTATCCCTTGGATAAATACCTAGTAGTGCAATTGCTGGGTCATAGGGTAGTTCTATTTTTAATTTTTTGAGGAACCTCCATACTGTTTTCCAGAATGGCTGCACCAGCTTGCATTCCCACCAACAATGCAAAAGAGGTCCTCTTTCTCCACATCCTTGCCAATATCTATTGTTACTTGAGTTGTTAATGTGAGCCATTCTGACAGGTGTAAGGTGGTATCTCATTGTGGTTTTGGTTTGTATTTCCATGATGATGAGTGACGTTGAACATTTTTTCGTGTGTCGATTGGCCATCTGGATGTCTTCTTTGGAGAAGTGTCTATTCATGCCTTTTGCCCATTTTTTTTCACTGGATTATTGTTTGGGTGTTGAGTTTGATAAGTTCTTTATAGATTTTGGATACTAACCCTTTATCTGATATGTCATTTGCAACTATCTTCTCCCATTCTGTCGGTTGCCTTTTAGTTTTGCTGATTGTTTCCTTCGCTGTGCAGAAGCTTTGTATTTTGATGAGGTCCCAATAGTTCATTTTTGCTTTTGTTTCCCTTGCCTCCAGAGACGTGTTGGTTAGAAGTTGCGGCAGGCAAGATCAAAGAGGTTTTTGCCTGCTTTCTCCTGGAGGATTTTGATGGCTTCCTGTCTTACATTAAGGCCTTTCATCCATTTTGAGTTTATTTTCATGTATGGTGTAAGAAAGTAGTCCAGGCTCATTTTTCTGCATGTTGCTATCCAGTTTTCCCAGCACCACTTGCTGAACAGACTGTCTTTATTCCACTGGATATTCTTTCCTGCTTTGTCAAAGATTAATTGGCCATACGTTTGTGGGTCCATTTCTGGGTTCTCTATTCTGTTCCATTGATCTGAGTGTCTGTTTTTGTGCCAGTACCATACTGTCTTGATGATTACAGCTTTGTAATACAGCTTGAAGTCCAGGATTGTGATGCCTCCATCGTTGGTTTTCTTTTTCAAGATTGCTTTTACTATTTGGGGTCTTTTCTGGTTCCATACAAATTTTAGGATTGTTTGTTCTAGCTCTGGGAAGAATGCTGGTGTTACTTTGATAGGGATTGCATTGAATATGTAGATTGCTTTGGTTAGTATTGACATTTTAACAATATTTGTTCTTTCTATCCAGGAGCATGGAATCTTTTTCCATTTTTTTTGTGTCTTCTTCAGTTTCTTTCATAAGCTTTCTATAATTTTCAGTGTATAGATTTTTCACTTCTTTGGTTAGATTTATTCCTAGGTATTTTATGGTTTTTGGTGCAACTATAAATGGGATCAATGCCTTGATTTCTCTTTCTGTTGCTTCATTGTTGGCGTGTAGGAATGCAACCGATTTCTGTGCATTGATTTTATATCCTGCAACTTTACTGAATTCATGAATCAGTTCTAGCAGTTTTTTGGTGGAATCCTTTGGGTTTTCCATCTAGAGTATCATGTCATCTGCAAAGAGTGAGAGTTTGACCTCCTCCTGGCCTATTTGGATGCCTTTTATTTCTTTGTGTTGTCTGCTTGCAGAGGCTAAGACTTCCAATACTATGTTGAATAACAGTGGTGAGAGTGGACATCCCTGTCTTGTTCCTGATCTTAGGGGGAAAGCTCTCAGTTTTTTCCCATTGAGGATGATATTAGCTGGCTCTTTCATATGTGGCTTTTATGATCTTGAGGTATGCTCCTTCTATCCCTACTTTGTTGAGGGTTTTTATCAAGAAAGGGTGCTGTATTTTGTCAAATGCTTTCTCTGCATCTATTGAGAGGATCATATGGTTCTTGTCCTTTCCTGTATTGATGTGATGAATCACGTTAATTGTTTTGCAGATATTGAACCAGCCCTGCGTCCCAGGTATAAATCCCGCTTGGTTGTGGTGAATAATTTTTTTAATGTATTGTTGGATCCGGTTGGCTACTATCTTGTTGAGGATTTTTGCCTCCATGTTCATCAGGGAAATTGGTGGTGTATAGTACTTCCTTAGTGGGGTCTCTGGTTTTGGAATCAAGGTCATGCTGGCTTCATAGAAAGAGTTTGGAAGTTTTCCTTCCATTTCTATTTTTTGGAACAGCTTCAAGAGCATAGGTGTTAACTCTTCCTTAAATGTTTGGTAGAATTCCTCTGGAAAGCCATCTGGCCCTGGACTCTTGTTTTTTGGGAGATTTTTGATTACTAATTCAATTTCTTTACTGGTTATGGGTCTGTTCAAATTTTCTATTTCTTCCTGTTTCAGTTTTGGTAGTGTATATGTTTCTAGGAATTTGTCCATTTCATCCAGATTGCCCATTTTATTGGCATATAATTCCTCATAATCTCTTACTATTGTTTTTATTTCTGCTGTGTTGGTTGTGATCTCTCCTCTTTCATTCTTGATTTTATTTATTTGAGTCCTTTCCTTTTTCTTTTTGATCAAACTGGCTAATGGTTTATCAATTTTGTTAATTCTTTCAAAGAACCAGCTTCTGGTTTCATTGATCTGTTCTACTGTTTTTTGGTTTTGATAGCATTAATTTCTGCTCTAATCTTTTTTTTTCAATATATGAAATTTATTGTCAAATTGGTTTCCATACAACACCCAGTGCTCATCCCAAAAGGTGCCCTCCTCAATACCCATCACCCACCCTCCCCTCCCTCCCACCCCCATCAACCCTCAGTTTGTTCTCAGTTTTTAAGAGTCTCTTATGCTTTGGCTCTCTCCCACTCTAACCTCTTTTTTTTTTTTTCCTTCCCCTCCCCCATGGGTTTCTGTTAAGTTTCTCAGGATCCACATAAGAGTGAAAACATATGGTATCTGTCTTTCTCTGTATGGCTTATTTCACTTAGCATCACACTCTCCAGTTCCATCCACGTTGCTACAAAGGGCCATATTTCGTTCTTTCTCATTGCCATGTAGTACTCCATTGTGTATATAAATCACAATTTCTTTATCCATTCATCAGTTGATGGACATTTAGGCTCTTTCCATAATTTGGCTATTGTTGAGAGTGCTGCTATAAACATTGGGGTACAAGTGCCCCTATGCATCAGTACTCCTGTATCCCTTGTCTGCTCTAATCTTTATTATTTCCTGTCTTCTGCTGGCTTGTGGTTTTATTTGCTATTCTTTTTCCAGCTCCTTAAGGCATAAGGTTAGGTTGTGTATCTTGAGATCTTTCTTCCTTCTTTAGGAAGGCCTAGATTGCTATATACTTTCCTCTTATGACCACCTTTCCTGCGTCTCAGAGGTTTTGGGTTCTGGTGTTATCATTTTCATTGGCTTCCATGTACTTTTTAATTTCCTCGTTAACTTCTTGGTTAGCCCATTCATTCTTTAGTAGGATGTTCTTCAGTCTCCAAGTATTTGTTACCTTTCCAAATTTTTTCTTGTGGTTGATTTCGAGTTTCATAGCATTGTGGTCTGAAAATATGCACAGTATGATCTCATTCTTTTTGTACTTGTTGAGGGCTGATTTGTGTTCCAGTATGTGGTCTATTCTGGAGAACATTCCATGTGCACTGGAGAAGAATGTATATTCCACTGCTTTAGGATGAAATGTTCTAAGTATATTTGTTAAGTCTATCTGGTCAAGTGTGTCATTCAAAGCCATTGTTTCCTTGTTGATTTTTTGATCAGATGATCTGTCCATTGCTGTGAGTGGGGTGTTGAAGTCCCCTACTCTTATGGTATTACTATTGACAAGTTTCTTTATGGTTGTGAGTAATTGATTTATATATTTGGGTGCTTCCACATTTGGTGCATAAATGTTTACAATTATTAGGTCTTCTTTGGTGCATAAATGTTTACAATTATCAGGTCTTCTTGGTGGATAGATGCCTTAATTAAGATATAATACCCTTCTTTATCTCTTGATACAGTCTTTATTTTAAAGTCTAGATTGTCTGATATAAGTATGGCTACTCCGGCTTTCTTTTGTTGACCATTATCATGAAAGATGGTTCTCCATCCCCTTATTTTCAATCTGAAGGTGTCTTGAGGTCTAAAGTGGGTCTCTTGTAAACAGCAGATAGATGGATCTTGTTTTCTTATCCATTCTGTTACCCTATGTCTTTTGATTGGAGCATTAAGTCCATTGATGTTTAGAATGAGTACTAAAAGATATGAGGTTTGCCTCATATGAGGTTTTGCCTCATTATGTTGTTTGTAGAGTTGGAGTTTCTGGTGATGTTCTCTGGTCCTTTCTTGTCTTTGTTGCTTTTGGTATTTATTTATTTATTTGTTTGTTTTCATCTTTTCTCCCCTCACAGAGTCCCCCTTAAAATTTCTTGCAGGGCTGGTTTAGTGGTCACAAACTCCTGTAAGTTTTGTTTGTCTGGGAAACTTTTTCTCTCTCCTTCTATCTTGAATGACAGCCTTGCTGGATAAAGAATTCTTGGCTGCATATTTTTCTGATTCAGCACATTGAATATATACTGCCACTCTTTTCTGCCTTGCCAAGTTTCTTTGGATAGGTCTGCTGTAAACCTGATCTGTCTTCCCTTGTAGGTTAAGGCCTTTTTTTTCCCTTGCTGCTTTCATCATTCTCTCCTTGCCTGAGTATTTTGTGAATTTGACTATGCTATGTCTTGTTGGTGGTCGGTTTTTGTCGAATCTAATGGGTGTCCTCTGGACTTCCTGGATTTTGACGTCTGTGTCTTTCCCTAGGTTAGATAAGTTTTCCACTATGATTTGCTCACATAACCTTTCTACCCCTATCTCTCTCTCTCTTCCTTTTATGGGACCCCTATGATTCTGATGTTGTTTCTTTTAATGAATCACTGCTTTCTCTAATTCTTAAATCATGCTCTTTTCTTTAATCTCCCCACTTTTTTTTCTGCTTCATTATTCTCTGTAAGTTTGTCCTCTATGTCACTGATTTTCTGTTCTGCCTCATCCATCCTTGCCACCATGGCATCCATCCGAAATTGCAGCTCAGTTAGAGAATTTTTTATTTCATCCTGACTAGCTTTTACTTCTTTTATCTCCGCAGAAAGGGATTCTAATCTATTTTTGACTCCAGCTAGTATTCTTATTATTGTGTTCTAAATTCTGGTTCAGACATCTTGCTTGTATCTGTATTGGTTAAGTTCCTGGCTGTCATTTCTTCCTGCTCTTTCTTTTGGGGTGAAGTCCTTCGTTTTGTCATTTTCAAGGGAGAAAAGGAATTAATGAGGTAGAAAGAAATTAAAATAAAAAAATTAAATTAAAAAAATAAAAATTAAAAACTTAAAAACAAACACACACAAAATCAAATAAATGATGCTAGATCCTAGGTGTGTTTTGGTCTGGGTGTTGAAAGGGGCTTGACAGGTTAGAGAAAAAGGGGGAAAGAAGAAAAAGAAAAAAAAGAAATTGTTTGAAATTTTGAAAAAGTGAACACATTGAATTAGACTAAAATGAAATGATGGAAGTAAAATAGAATTTGAAAAAAATTACACAAAAGTAAAAAATATAGTAGAAAAAAATTAAAGAAAAATATTTTTAATAAAAACTGAAAATAAAAATGAATTTTTTCTCTTTCTGTATTCAAGAAAAAGAAAAGAAACAAAAAAGAGAAAAAAGAAAGAAAGAAAGAAAATTGAATAGATGGACAGGTGAACAGACTGAAATACGTCTGAAATTACTTGTTTTCCCCTAGAAGTCAAACTATGAAGCGCTTCATAGTCCATAAGCTAAGCAGGCCGAGAGACTTGTGTTCCTGAGAGCGAGGTTGGCCCAGTTGGGCGGGGCTCAGTGTAAAGGCTCCTTTCTCCACTAGATGGCGCTGGGTAGCTTACTGGGGTGGATTGTTGTAGCGCTCATAGGTGCGTATACGGCTGCGCGGGAGCGGTGAACGAGGCGTCACCGGCAATGCAGTCTCTAGTATTGAAAGTCTGTTCTCCCCGATCAGCAATCGCGCGCCCATCCTTCGTCTTTGTCTTCCGTCCACTCCCCGCTTTTACACAGTCCGTGACCAAGCCCCAAGCAGCACCTCCCTTCTGAGTTTTGTCTCAGATGCGGCTGTTTTTCCCGAACCCCTTACTTCTGAGGGACTGTGGCTCTGACCCGCTCCGCCCCTCTGCGGGAGGGTCTCAGCGAGCAATGGCCGCGGGCCGGCTGCAACCAGGAACGTCTGTGGGTCCTATGCTGCTGCCAATGCCCAGAGACTGCGGCCGGGTGCCTGCCCGCTCCAGAAAAAGCTCGCGAGATAGTGTAGCAGCCACGTTTCAGGGATTATGGAAAATCACAACACACATCTGGCACCAGCCTTCACCCTTAACGACCTTGTTCCAGCACCAGCGAACGTGGTTGTTCTCCCGGGCCCATTGGGGCCTTGCCTTTGGGGGACCCACACAGCCTCTACCAGGTGTTCTCCCATCAGGGGAACCGCCTCTCCCTGTGTGGCCTGAAGAACCCCGGAATCCACTCCGCTCTTGGGGATTCGCCCTTCCCACCAGAGCACCGCCAGGTATGGAGCTGCGAGCTGCAGAGTTTCAGACTCTGCGCTCCCCTTGTTTACAGTCTTAATGAGATTTAAATGCTCTCCTTTCTCCTTTCTCATTTCTCCCTTTTTAGTTCAGTCCCTGAGGCTGTTTCCGCTTTTCCACTTTCTCTCCAGCTGCTTTTGCAGGGGGTGCTTTTCCCATATTCTCCCCCCAGTCTCCGTCCTCTCTCCATACACAAAAGCCGCTCTCTGGCCTCCCAGCTTCTCTCTCCCTGCTGTTCACCTCTCCGCGCCGCATACCTGCTGAATTCTGTGGTTCAGGTTGTGCAGATTGTTGTGTTAATCCTCAGATCAGTTTTCTAGGTGTGCAGGATGGTTTAGTGTTGGTCTGGCTGTATTTCATGGACACGAGACACATAAAAAACTTCCATGTTGTTCTGTCATCTTGGCTCCTCCTGAAATGAATCTTAAGAACCTATTTCAAAAGCCAAAAACTGAATAAAGATTCTTTCAGTGTACATTTTAATCTTTCCTAAGGAAATGGATAACACTGGTTAAATAGGAAGAAAGTCACATACAAAAAAAAAAGTATTATACATCCCAAAATATTATCTCACCAGAGGAACACCATCATCCTAGTAAAAGGGTTACCAGCAAAAGAACATCAGGTAAAAGAAGGTAACTAAAGCAAGTATGTTGAGTGTTCTCACATTGAACTTACCAAACTCCCTCACCAAATCTCATTGCTGAAACCCCACTATGAAATACAGGGCATACTCCTATGTAAAGAAGTAATTTGTATTGATTGATCATGAAAACTCACAACCTCTTAGCTAAGGATATCCTAATTGAGAAACTAGTTGTTCTCAATGGAGCAGAATTGCCTCCCTTGGAATGTTTGCAAATGGTGCGCTAATTTTTGGTTGTCATCAGATAAGATTGGGTAGCATTACAGGCCTTTGTGGGGCCAGAGATGCTAAATGTCATAAACGTTTTAGAAAATACTGAACAATGAAGAATTGTCCTATTCCAAATGTGAAGTCACTCTCATTAGGAAACACTGCATAGAAAGACACCTTTGCTGGAGCTTGAAATTATAGATACAATAACTAATCCATAAAGTACTAGAGCTTGAATAGTTAAGTAATTAACTTGTCTCTATCGAGATGTAACAAACTATTCAAAGGAAATTTTGGCTCAAGTACCGGGAAGTAATAGATAGCAAATTCCAGAAGAGGTGCAAAAACATATACAGAGGTCACCAAAAAAGTTTCCAAAAGCTATTTACGTAACTCTTAAACTCTCACCCACGTTGAAGGTGCTAAAGGGTCAGGACTAGGATGTTTCAGGAGAACTTTGGAAGATTTCTTTATAAAAAGCCTATAGTGTGAATCTCTTCCCCTTCCCCCAAAGCGAAAGAGGTAGGAGGGGCTATCTCCCCCCAAGTCAAGAGAGAGGAGGGCTTGAAGTATGGCACCTCACTTACAGGCTTAAAATATGGCACTTAGAGGTTGGGTGACATGTTGGTCTAGTGACCAAGTTATGCCCGAGAAATCCAAAGGGCAAGAGGCTGGCTAAAGCTGCCAGTGGCATCAGAGCTAAGGTGTGGGAAGTCACTGCCGTCCAGAGTTTGTCAAGGCCAGAGACGAATGAATGCATACCCATGGACCAGATGTGGGTTTTATAAAAGAAAGGAGCCAGTATCTTAGATTCTATGCAAGAGGACTTTCTGGAGAGGTTGGGGGATCCCACTGATTGGTAAGGGCCATAGTTAGTATAACAAGAAAAAAGCTGAATAGTTACATCCCATGCCTGTGGACGGGAGGTTAAGAGTGCTCTTTCTTTTGGTGTGTGTGGGGGGGTGGGTAGGTATGTGGGGGATGTGGGGGTGTGTGGGTATGATGGGGGGGAGGGTGCCCAAGGAAGTACAAAAGCCACATAAGAGAAATAAGCCACTTTAGACAACTTCAAAATCCAGAGAAGGTTGAAGCTAAACCTCCATCATAGGACCAGTGAAGGAAGAACTTTACTGTCCCTCTTCCCTTTCTTCTGTCCCTTCTTCAACCCTGGAAGGATTCAAACCCAAGGCAAGTAAGGTGGAGAAGGAAGAGTACAATATCTCGGAAAGCAAAGGAAGAAGATGGCTGCTTCCTCTCTTCTTCAACTGCAGGAGAGACACCTTGGGGAGTTCAAAGCTTTGATTACTTTATATGGGAACGGAACATCTTAATTACTAATTGGGATTGTGTTTTTTAACTTAAAGTGACCAGGACGAGCCATAGCATCTACTTGAGTTTTTCTTTAGGGACAAGGGTAGAGCTAGCCCTGTTGACAAATATAAACGGACAATGGAAAGCAAAACCAAAAATGCTTTATGATTACACCTCATGAATCATGCCTGTCTGAGGTAGGGTTACCAGGAATGTGTAATGGTGGGAAGGCTGATTCTGGCACATAAGACCATAGGAAATGACATTCTTCTTGAATCATGACACAGCTCCACCCCTGCAGCCTTGGGCACAGCTCCTTCGTCTACACAATGAGGGTTTTCAACCACCCGATTCAGTGGGGTGTCTTCTCTATCTAAACTCTTACATGACTCTAGGGACGGCCAGGTGAAGAGAGGTTGGGTGAGGAATTTGTTTCCTGGAGATGATTTAAGACCTAATTTTTGGAGGTCTTCATTAGAGACCCCGCTATTGTCAGGCTGTGTCTTAAGCATGTCCCATTAATGATCACTGTTCAATAATGAGAAGATGGAACTTCCCAGATATCACCAGCTATTAAAGAAAGCCAGTCCTTCCCTCCTTGTGGGCCCTCTGCTCCTAGATAAAAGTGAGATATGAAGCGGTCTCCAGAGGTCTAGTGGTGGGGTGCCACACAGTGACTGACAGTGAGCCTTTAGATGTCTATTATTCTGGATTGGCAGCGGGGGGGGGGGGGTGGGCAGAGCTCAAAACCTCTTTCTTTTCTTTTCCTTTTTTCCAAGTTTATTTATTTTGAAAGAGGGAGAGAGAGAGAGAGAGAGAGAATGCAAGTGGGGAAGGGGCAGAGAGAGAAGGAGAAAGAGAATCCAAGCAGGCAGTGCAGTGCAGAGCCCCTGCTGGGGCTTGCTCCCCTGAACTGTGAGATCATGACCTGTACCGAAAATAAGAGTCTGATCCTTAACTGACTGAGCCACCCAGGTGCCCCCAAACCCCTTTCTTCAAGCTTTGATCCTATGAGGCCTTTAGCAGGTGCCCACAAAACCCCATGCCTCCACCATGCTCAGGGGCAGCAAGAGAAGGGATCTTAACTGTATTTTGTGTTCTTCACATTCTGCACTGCTTAGTTGTAGATTTCACCATGATTCTAATAACATATGCCAGTTGGGATAATGAACAAGTTCTAGTGTTATTTATTCACACCAATCTACACAAAACCAAAAACTCCTACTTAAAAAAAAAAATCTCCACTTGGTCTCTCCCTTTGTGAGAGAAGAGTTCAAGGCAGGCCCCTCTTGGACCCCATTCAAGTATCTCAAGTCATTTGTCACAAGTCAGTCACAGGGCTAGCTAGCATCATTGCAGATGCTACTGGAACATTCCTTTGATGGAAGAACATTCACCCACACCAGGATGTGTCCTGAGAGGTCATTGTGATTATTTTTTTTTCTGATGTGGTCCAAAGGTCAAATACTATCTGTTTGATAATGTCTATTAAGGTATATCCATGTGGCCACACCTGTTGAAACGTTTTAAGAGAGATACACATAAGGCTAGGAATTCACTAAGTCTGACAGACTGGACCAAGAAATAAACCATCCAAAGCAGCTAGAAAGCCCAAGGAAGTGGAGAAATCTAGAATTTATTGAATGATGTATAATGTGCTAGGGATTTTTACATGTATTTTCTCTTTTGAACCTCACCACATATGCACAGATCAATGGGAAATTTGTCAGCAACTGTTGACAAAACCCATCTTATTCTGTGGGTGTTACCATTATCATTCCCATCTTACATATGCAGAAACTGAGACTCAGAGGGTTCAAAGACTTTTTAAAGCCACTGTAGTGGGTTGAATTGTGTCCCCCTAAAAGTCCTAACCCCAGGTACTTGTAAATGCAAATTTACTTAGAGATAAGATCTTTGTAATTAAGGATCTTGAGATGAGGTCATCCTGGGTTTAGGGAGAGCTTTCAATCCAGTGACTGGTGTCCCCATAAGAGAAGGTGGATTTGAGAAATAGAGACGCACAAAGAAGGCAATGTGGGGACACCTGGGTGACTCATTCGGTTAAGCATCCGACTTCGGCTCAGGTCATGATCTTGCAGTTCGAGAGTTCAAGCCCTGCGTTGGGCTCTGTGCTGACAGCTCAGAGCGTGGAGCCTGCTTCAGATTCTGTGTCTACCTCTCTCTGTCTGTCCCTCCCTCACTCACACTGTCTCTCTCTCAAAATTAAATAAACATTTAAAGGTAAAAAATAAAAAGAAGGCCATGTGAAGATGGGGGCAGAGATAGGAGTGATGCCTTTATGTGCCAGGGAATGCTAAAGACTGCCAGCAGCCACCAGAAGCCTATAGGATCATGGGATGGGTTCTCAGGGCCTCTGAGCCTTCAGGAACCTCCCCTGCCAGCACTTTGATTTCAGACTTCTGATCTCCAGAACAGTGAGATGATAAATTTCAGTTGCTTATGACTCCATGTTTTCGGTTGTTAGAGAAGCTCCAGGAAATTCATACGGCTGCCCTCTGCTGAGTGAAGAAGCTGGCACCAACATGGGCACAGGGGTAGGGGTAGGGGTAGGGACTGCCCGTCTGAGCCCTAAACTAGGTCAGGTCCCGCTACTTTTGTGACTATTAACAGTAATGAGGTATGCATGTCCCTTCGTTCTTCTGGGTCTGAGTTAAATGAGAAACTACATCACAAGTGCCGAAGATGAGAATTAGACCTGTCACGCCGTATGGTTTTTGAAGAACAGAAAATGCTATTCAGCCTTTAGGGCACCCACTAGCTTTTGCTGAGAAGAGTCTAGCAAATTCCAGGTTAACTGGAGCATTTTTTCTCAATGTGTCATTGGCCTGTGCTCCACAGTAAATTTTTACCAGCTGGACATTTTTTTTTTTTCCTTACTCAAAGTTTGTATCACTTTGCATTTTGTGTAGCTCTGCCCACCTCCCCGGAGGTGGGTCTAGACTATGGGGACAGTATCCAGGCTTATGCAGAGAGGACAGAGAAGTTAGCAAGGACTTCCTTGGGTCACCCCAGGTGCCACCTCTTTTTTTTTTTTTTTTTTTTAATTTTTTTTTCAACGTTTATTTATTTTTGGGACAGAGAGAGACAGAGCATGAACGGGGGAGGGGCAGAGAGAGAGGGAGACACAGAATCGGAAACAGGCTCCAGGCTCCGAGCCATCAGCCCAGAGCCCGACGCGGGGCTCGAACTCACGGACCGCGAGATCGAGGTGCCACCTCTTTGATGTGTGGTCTCTTCTCTTCATACGTGTCCAGCAAACAGAAGCTCGATGAGCTGGTCTGGGCCGCGTGCCCCTACGCAGGTGATCTATGCCTGGGCTGCAGAGGAAAGGCACAGGACGCTGAACTGTTCTTTCTCATCCTAACTTCTCAGGAGGAGCCTGGGCCTCAAACCAAGTTTCTAACACTTGCCGACAGGGACTTCTGCACTTAGAAAGTCCACTACTTCTGGGGCGCCTGGGTGGCTCAGTCGGTTAAGCGTCCGACTTCAGCTCAGATCATGATCTCCGGGTCCGTGAGTTCGAGCTCCACGTCGGGCTCTGTGCTGACAGCTCAGAGCCTGGAGCCTGCTTTGGATTCTGTGTCTCCCTCTCTCTCTGCCCCTCCCCTGCTCATGCTCTGTCTCAACAATAAATAAGACATTAAAAAAAGAAAGTCCCCTAATTCTGTAGCTGAAGAAACAGAGGTTCAACCTGAGCCTCAAGCTCTTAGCCATGAGCAGCAGAACTGGAAATAGAATCGGGGCCTTTGATTTCTATCCCAGCACATTTTTTTTTTTTTTTTTAACTACACACAAGTGTTTTTCTAGAATTTAGCTTGCATGAGAATCATCTAGAAAACATGTTTTAAAATACAAGTTTTAAGGCCTGGCTCCCAGAAATTGTGATCCACTCCGGGGTGGAGCCCAGGAATTGTCATTTTGGCAAGCAATCCTAGGTGAGTCTGATGTGTGTGGCCCACGGCCTAAAGGCGTAATGACGGCCCCCATGAACAGATCACCTTTCCCTGAGAAGCCCACTGCACTTCAAAAACGCTATCGTTCCCCTTCTGGCAGGTTTAGGGAAGAGCTTCTGGGTGGGTTCAGGCTTGGAGGGAAGGCGACAATTCCTCAGAGTGAGTTCAGTGGCAAGGTACTAGTTACGGCAATAGAACCTGTCTCCAGCACTCCTGGATCTTCCAGTGTCTGCAACATGATTCTGGAATAAAGATGATTTCGGCTCTCCCAGCTGGACGAGCGGGACCCCGAGATGGCCTAGATGATATGTTCCCTGCCAGAGGATCAAAGGAGAGGCGAGCTGCTTCGAGATGTCTGCCCGTGCCTTAGGTCATGGAACACCCAGGAGAACCCTCAGGAGCCCAGTGATACCATCGTGGTGCCATCTTAAAGAGGAAACCAGCTTTCACTGCTGTTCTGACTGTGAAGAAGTCTATCTGCATGTGGGATAACACTAGTAAAAATAACTCAGAGGTTAGAAGCCACTTTCATGGACATTATCTGCATCCTTTCTGTGAGTCTATGTGAGGGTCCAGTGATTCCCAGTTATTAGCCTACACAGCTTACTTAACCTTCTGTTTTCTTTTGTCTAAATCTTGGCTTTTATTTCGTATCTCTACAGATCTTCCTCTGTGTTTAACACACTCAAGTGGGGTGCACTGTTGGGGTGCTCTCAGAGAGGCAGTCCTGCCTACCCTCCTCCTTCCTGGTATTGGTCCAATTTTACAAATAATTACATTGTAATTATTTGATGATTGTCCTCCCCTCCGGGCTGCGAGCTTCATGTACACTCCCAGACATAGCCCAGAGCTGGCAAGGCACAGTGGTGGGTGAATGAATAAACAGATGACGAAATAACTGACGAATCAACCCTTTATGTAACAAAGGGCTATTGGCTGCACAACTTTTTGTTGGGTGACAAGCGAGAAGGGTTGAGTTCACCCAAGTGCTGAACAGGCTTGGAGAACTTGCCCTACATGGCAGATAAAGGGGTTCTGCCACATCTCAGACTACACTCTTCATCTCCCCTCAACCTGAATACACCCCATCCTGCTCTCCCTTGCCCTCCTCCCAGTGATGGGCACGGCCATCCCCTTTTTCACATCATCCTTGACACTGGCCTCTCCCACACTGATGAAATCCAGCCCATCCCCAGCTAGGTGACTCTGATCGACCTCCCCAAGCTCCTTCACAAGCTGCCAGCTCCTCTTCACCCACACCTCACTGACACCAGTGTCACTTCTACAGATGTGTGCCTCCAATGTTAAAGGCCATGCAAATCACCCAGGGACCTTGTTAAAATGCAAAGCCTGATGCAATAGGTTGGGGCCTGAGATTCTGCATTTCCAACAAAGTCCCCGGTGAGGCCAATGTTCCTGGTGCACAGACCACACTTTGAGTAGTCAGATGTCATTTCTAAAATTTAAATCTCAGTCATTCCTTCCTTAAAATTCTTCAGTGGCTCCCTATTGCCCACAAGACCTTATGCCATCAGTTTTCTGCCTTCTTGTCCAATCCACAGTTCTGCATATCTCCCATCTTTGCAGTTCCTCAAATGATGACACGTTCTCTTGTGCCTATGCTGTTCCTTCTGCTTGGAATGCCTTCCAACCTCTCAGGCTCCCTCCCCTAGCTAATTCCTACTGGACTGTTAGGATTCACCCCATCATCACCTCTGCCAGAAAACCTTTCTAGATTCCATCCACTCACTCCCCAATGCCAGAGTCAGCTACAAGGCATCAAAGGAGCACTCCTGAGATCTCTTACGGCTCTCATCACCTTGGGATGCACTGGCCTCTTTACCTGCTTGTCTCCCCACCTAGACCTAAGAAACAGAGCCCGGGACAGTGCAAGTTCACAGCTGTTTGCTGGAGGAAGGATAGACTCACAGAGGGACACCCTGTCCTCTCTGGGCTGCCCCTCAAGTCCTCTTCAATTGGCACCTGTCTCTTAAATTGTTTCTAGGGAATGTTGTTAAAAGAGGGGGGGTCTATTTACCACACCCCAGTTCCTGCCTCCACCAGATTTATGTCTCTTTGGCCTTAAGATTAACAATTCTCTTTACTTTTGTTTGCAGCAGAATACTGAGGATCCCTGAATCGGCAGCTCTTGCTGCACTGGGGTTCCCACCATTCTGCACACCATCCACTGGACAGGTCTTCTTGAGTCAGAAGGCTGGCCCTGACTCCTGAGAATCAGACGCCTTGCCAGACACCCCAAACTTTCCCAGAGTGATACAGAGCCACCGAGGCCTGGCTGTTCACCTAGGGGCCCCCATCCTCTCCTCTCCCTATCTCTTCACTGCTGCCCCAAACCCTGGTGAAATTCCAAAGTGCTGTCAGGCTCACCCAAGCCCAATGCCATTATTGGCTGATCTACTCTAAAGCTGCGTTCCATGATCTAGGGCTGTCATTAGAAAAGGAACAGGACCAAGAGGCAGATGGTGTGAGTTCTAATCCTGGTCCTTCCGTTTGCTACCTGCCTGGCCATATGTAGTCACTTTGCTTCTCTAGGTCTCTGTTTCCACGTCTGTACAATGGGTTTATGTACCTTCCTTGCCAACCCACAGAGTTGTGGTGCTGGCTACATGAGATGGTGAGTGTGAAAGTGCTTGTCAAGCAGAAAGGGATGTGCAAAGGCTAGGTAAGTAGATGCATTAATAAAGATGAGGGCCAGGCCTCAGAAAGGGGGAAGGCAGGTGTTTGCCTTTACATGTCTCAACTTCCACCTTCTGTTCGTTTCCATACCAATGCCCATAGAGACCATCTAATCCCAGAGGAAAAGCTGGGTGTGTAAGTTGCTGACCACATGAGTGTACATTCATTGAGTGTATTACCTCCTTGGGGCATTTTAATTTTGAATGAAGGAGAGAGATTCGAAGGAAGGAATTGATCCTGTAGTGAGGCCTGTGTGAATGGGAATACATGTGGCAGGGAGACTGTCCTATGTGGAACACTTTGACTTCACCGGCAGGGAAGGGCCTTGCTCTAGAGCCTTCGCCTTATGCCCCGCCCCTTTCTCAGGCTACAGAGAACTGGAATTGAGAAGTTTGCTGGGCATCAGGAACCACAAGTGACAGGACCATTAGGGAATTCAGCCTTGTGTTCTAAAAGGCCTGCAGGGACAATGAAGCACAATGAAGGCACTGTGGCCTTCTCTGTAAAGCTGTCAGCCTGCTCCAGGCCTCTAAGCCTGCTCAGAGTGGAAAAGAATGATTGTCCCCCAGCACACCAGAGGCATAGGTGACTCAGCTGCTCTCTGTCCCTATGTGTCTCTAGCTGGAGTTGTCTCAGCCTCTCTTCTCTCCCATTCTGACTTTTAAAGAGAGCTGTAGGGTCTCTATTCACAAACACTAACACATGATGGGCTCATGGTGAAGTGCCCAGAACCAAGTTCTATACAGATAGCAGTACAGCCTGGAAGGTGGAAATATGGCCTTGGATAATCACAAAAGTGGAAAAAAAAAATGAAGCAGGCCTTATTGAAGAAGTTGTTTTCCCAAACCTCTTCTCAGGACTTTATTAGGTCTTTTGAAGCAAGGAGACAAACAAGTGCCTATTTTCTCCAGCATGTTGGGTCACCTTGGACTTGAATCCCTATCCAACAGAGTCTGGACCCCATGTCCCTTCATGTCCTGTTCTCACGCTCTGCCTCGGAAGAGGGCCAGTGATTGGGGCCCTCCATTGATATTGTGGTGCCTGTCTTCAGGTATCTGCTCCTCAGCAATATGGCCACCACCTTCTACCCAGAATGCTTTCTCCTCTTCCCAGAGGGCATTCTCTTCCTCCCAGAGGGACTTTTTATCCTCCCACAGGGACTTTTCCTCCTCAAGAAGAGCTCTTTCCTCCACCCACAGGGCTTTCTCTTCCTCCCACAGGGCCTTGTCCTCCTGAAAAAGGTTCCGGTCTCTTTCCCATAAGGCATTGTCCTCTTTCCAAAAGGCCTTATCCTCCTTCCAAAAGGTACGGTACTTTTTCCAAAAGGTTTTTTCTTCTTCCCGGAAAGATTTTTCCATTTCCCAGAAGGCTTTTTCCTCTTTCCAGAAGGTCTTCTCTACTTCCCAGAAAGATCTCTCCTCTTCCCAAAAGCCCAAGATCTGACCCCGGAAAGCATGGATCTTGCCTCGGAAATTCCACATCTTTTCTCTGAAGTCTTCTATTTTCTCAAGAAAAATTTTCATCTCTTCCCGAAAAGCCTTATCTTCCTGCAACTTGCAGATTAGTTTCTTCTGGCGTATGTTGGGTGGGGATCCCACCATTGACCGAAAACAAGCAAGCCCCATCCATTTGCTCACTTTGAAGGGAAACATCTTCGTTAGCCAGAATGGTGGGGTGGCCATGATGGAGGACAGGACTGTTGGCCAAGTCCAGGTCAGCTGGTCAAACCCTGCAGGGACAGTACAGAAAACAAGTTCATGAGTATTACATGCCAGAGAATGAGCCCTTGGGTCTGTATTATTTGATTTAGGAAAATTTAACCATTTCTCTCTTTGACCCATCGCATGTGTTTGTGAGAGATGAGATTTGGTAGAGAAACATGCTGGCTGGTTATAGCTTTGGGCTGAAGAGGGAGTCGATACATTCAAAGTCAAAGCCGCTGAAGTCATAGAATCTCAGCCAACAAGGACAGGGATACTCAACTAGGATATCAGAACACACAAGTGTGACACGATCACTTCAAGGGGTGTGTCACAGTTTTCTTTTACTTTTAAACAATAAAGTAGTGCAGCCCCTCAATGCTTTACTTTTGTTAAACCAATGAGAATTCATTTGAAGTTTCGTCATTCTCACTTGGGGATCGCTCATAACCTTCTCATGGCCATGCTCGCAGCAGGGTGCCACAGGTGTGAGAGTTCTGTTAAGGCCACCTGAAAAGCAGAGGGTGAGACCCACTGGCCTAGGGGGTACTATTTTAGTAGAAGAGTCTATTTGGGGAACAGAGACTTAAACAGTAAGGTAAGAGACAATGCCAAATGTTAGCAAGGATACAAATAAGAGGAGCTCTCACAATATCAAGTAATATTGAACAACAGGGAAGATACTTTATGACTCAGTAGCTCCACTTCCAGATATGTACCCTGAGGAATCTTATGAATTGTGACCAGGAGACATGTACAAGAATGTCTGAGGAGACTTGTTCATAAACGCTCAACTGCAACAATCCAATGGCCATCACAATAGAATAGAATTTAAAAATGGTAGTATATTCATGCAATGGACAGCATAGCTATGTGCAACAATGTGGATGAATAGTATAAACATAATTTTTAAAGAAAGAAGCAGGACTGGGGCACCTGGGTGGCTCAGTTGGTTAAGTGTCTGACTTGGTTTCGGCTCAGGTCATGATTTCATGGGTCGTGGGATTGAGCCCCACATCAGGCTCTGCACTGACAGGGGAGGCTGCTTGAGATTTTTTCTCTCCCTCTCTCTCTCTATATGCCCCTCCCCTGCTCTCTCTCTCTTCAATAAACAAACATATAAAGCAAGAGAGAGAGAGAGAGAGAGAGAGAGACGCAGGATCAAAGAATTTCAAAGAATAAAGTTCCCAAACAGGAAAAACTAAACTCTGTTGTTTATATACTTAGGTGATAACACAAAAAATCATAGCAAAGAAGTGAGACCCATAAGTCAAGATAGTGGTTGCTTGAGAGGGGAGGATGGGATAGGGAGGTGGTGGTGGTGATTAGGTGAGGACATGAGGAGGGCTCCTGAGGAGCTAGCAGTATTCTATTTCTTTACTGGGGTAGTGGTTGTAGGTGTGTTCATTATAAAAATATGCTAAGCTGTAAGTATATATTTCAAGTACTCCGATAAATGTATTATATTTTACAATAAAATATAAGCTAGGGAGAAAGAAAGGAAAGAAAGAAAGAAAGAAGAAAAGGAAGTGAGGAAGGAAGGAAAGAAGAAAGAAAAGAAAAGAAAAGAAAAGAAAAGAAAAGAAAAGAGAAAAGAAAAGAAAAGAAATAAAGGGAGGAGAGACAGAGAGAGAGAACATTGCCATATGTCTGAGGTATCAGATATCAACACTCTCCAGACTACAGTAAGTACAAAGGTGGGTCAAGTGATGAGAAAAAGGGCTGGACACAGGAGAATGGTCAGAGGAAGGGAAGACAAAGGGTGCATGTACCTGGTGAGGGCATTAATTTCCATTTTGAGCTTTCCGGAAGGAGCTGCCAGGGTCTGGCCTCACTCCGTGGGCCTTGCTAAGCACCACATAATGGAGCAACATGACTTCCCTTTGGGAAGTCCCTCTGGGCTTTCTTCTTGTTTTTCCATTTTCAGACTCAGGATTAGGGAGTAGGGAAGAAGGAAGGACACATAGGTGGAGTGTGTGTGTGTGTGTGTGTGTGTGTGTGTGTGTGTGTGTGGTGAAGGGATAGATGGTGGCATCACCATGTCCACCAAGCCACACAAGCCAGAAACCTGGAGCTCATCCCTGACTCCTTCCTTTTCCTCACCAGACTTTGAATCAATCATCAACCCTCCCAGTTATGATTGTTAACATTTCTTGGAACCATGCCCTCAGATTCATGTCATTGACCACGGCTGCTTTGCAGTAGGACCCCTGTGACAGTCTCACCAGTCTCTCTGGTATTGACCTTACCCTCCCATCCACCCCTACTGTAGCCTCAGGGGTGTTTCTAAGTTTCTTTATTTGTATTTTGAGAGAGAGAGAGAGAAGGCGAATGCTCAAGAGGGGGAGGGGCAGAAAGAGAGGGAGAGAGAAAGAATCCCAAGCAGGCTCTGCACTGTCAGCACAGAGCCGGACACGGGGCTCAAATCCACGAATCGTGAGATCATGACCTGAGCCAAAATCAGGAGTTGGATGCTTAACTGACTTAGCCACCCAGGGGCCCTGCCCCAGGGATGTTTCTAAAACACGTATCACACCTGCTCACAAAACTCCGAAGACTCCACAGCCCAAATCCAAATGCCTAGTAAGGTCCTCTGTAACCTAACTCCTGCTTGTCACTCCCTTGACCTTCCTACCATCTCTAAAGCTAAGTTTCAGTAATAATGGGCCACATCCAGTTCTCTGGACAAGACCTGCAGTTTCAAGCTTCCAAGCCAAGGAACACGCTGTGTCCTCTACTGATTACCTTTCCTTCTCAGTGTGGCTTGAATTCCTCTCCACATCGCCCCCTCTGAAAGCTACTTGGACCTTCCAGACAAAGTTCATCACCGCCCCCTCACTCACTCCTGTTGTTTGCTTGTCATGCTCGGCTGATAATTAGGTGTGGACGTGCCTTGCTGCCGTCCCTGTAACCCAGCATCTAAGATGAAGCTGTGGGTATAGGAGGTAATTGATAGAAATGTTGGTTGACTTGAACTGAATTTCGTTGAATTTTGGAAATTTGATTTTCTAGGTTGTATTATGGTTGTCTTATTTATGTAACTGTTGGTATCTTGAGGTGGGGGAAAGTGCGTCCTTCTTCCTTCCTTTCTGCTATGAGAACGCAAAGCAGGCCCTCAACAAGTGTTTGTTGAACTGGATTTGGAAACTCTATAAGCAAAGCCTCAGGGTCAATTAGAGCCCAGGATAGCTGTCAACAACAATCAACTTTCTAATTACAATGTTAGTAACAACAACTACCTGCACATTTATTCAGCCCTTTTATGCTGGGCACTTTACTGGCATTACCTGTGTAATCCTTTCAACCATGCTGTGAGATAGGCACCTTGATTAACCTCATTATATAACTGAGAAAACTCAGGCTTGAAGTTAAAAACCCATTCAAGCAATTAAGTAGATGAGGCAAGATTCTTCTAGTAAGTGCTAGAAGTGCATTACGTGGTCAAGCAATACTACTTGGAAACACCATCGGGCTGATATTTTAACTAGGAAGGTGTGTGTGTGTGTGTGTGTGTGTGTGTGTGTGTAAGAGAGAGAGAGAGAGGGAGAGAGAGAGTGAGAGCATTGTATTAAGCCCCGGACCTATTGATAATTTAATGATAACATTTAGCAATGTGGTCACTAATTTTAAAGGAAACCTCCTTTCTCCTCATACAATCCTGCTAAAAAAAATACACCAACACTCACACTAAAAAGCAAATCAAAGAACACTGAATGTTATTAGTGAAGAAAATATATTTTTCACCAAACAACAAAAAAAGGCTTACAAAAATCTATTTTTATATGTGAGACTTGTCTGTTTCCAGTTTGCAAAAACAAACAAACAAACAAACAAGCAAAACCATTTCTGTGCAGGCTTCTGACTTTCTTCTGAAATGTTTCCTGGACATATTCCAACACCAAAAGTAACCACCTTCCAAATTACACTATATCTTTATTTCTTATTCCTTGGGCAATGTTTGCACTAACTAGAGAACTCACTGAAACAGTTTAATAAATTCTTTTTTCCTTTGCACCAGAGATCCCAACTGTTCTCTGATTCTGAATTTCCCTTGCCTAGTGTCTCCCAGGCTCTTATTTTCTGACTCTTTTCATGGCCTCACACTTTCTGCAGGTCTAACACCAGTTGTGGTTCTTGGCAGGCTTTCCGTTCAGCGCTGTGCTCCACAAAGAACCAGTGTCGACATTCATGAGGAGAGAGAACCACAAAGCTGAGTGGAGAAGCCAATTCTGGGGGACTGGCTCAGTCCATGGAGTCACTTGAGAATAGGAAAAACTACAAAGTATAGGTCAGTGAGCACTAAATGTTCACTCTCCCTGATTTTCCCCCAGTCTCACTGCCTACTTGGGCCGCGGCAGGAGAGATCTGCTTATGACACTTGTTGACAGAAATAAATGTATTATAAGTCAAGTATTCAGGGACTGTCCCTTGTCAGAAGATCTGGGCTCCTATTTGTGGAGAAACAGGGCCACAGGCTGAAACTTCTTCAGCCTCCAGCTTAGCGTCTTGACATCCACATCCATTGTTAATGCCCGCCTACGGGCTCCTGGGCAAAGCCAGGCCTTCCCCCATCTCCTCACAGCCCCATGGTGACTTTATTTCCTCAGCAATCCCTCACTCCTGGGCCTTCCTATCTCCCTCTGTGCTCCTTCTGGCCTCTCAACACACGAACACACTCAAGTCCCTCTCATCTTAACACGGCCACTCAACCAGCTGACCACAGAGTCCTCTAGCTCTCTCTGCTTACCGTGTGCTAGCCTTCTCCTTGAATACTCTTCTCAAAGAGCAGCCGACGATCACTATCCACCATTTCTGTATTGCATCTACAACCCATCCTACAGCAATCTGCCTTTTGCCTCCTTACTCCACTGAAACTCTATTTGTTAAGATCCCTAGAGACGTGCGCAGTGTTTAGTCCTTTGTCCTCACTGACCGACCTGTTAGCAGCATTTGACATTAGTCCTTTTTGAAGCTCCCTCCCCCTTGGCTTCTATAACACAGGGTCATCCTGCTCTCTTCCCACTTCCCGGACCACTCTTTCTCCACCTCTTTGTGGACTCCTTTTCCTGACGGAATGTGTTTCATCCACGGAAGGCAGTGCCTACCTCACAGAGCTCTTGTAGGGAGTAAATTGGGCATTTAGAGTGCCTAGCCCAGTACCTGGCACATAGCAAGTGCTCACTAAACAGAAAGTAAGAATAATTACAATTGTTACTATTTTGTGTCATTTTCAATCTTCTTAGGCCAGAATGCCAGGACGATCATGATCTGTCCCTACAAACCATTTTTGCTTTATCTCTCAGCCACCTTCCCTGATGCCTATGCTCTGGCCACGTGCAATCCCTCAAACATGCCAAGTTTTCCTCAGTTTCCTGCCATGTCGGTCTCTCTCCCTGGATATCCTTGCCTAACCCCACTTCACTTCACCTAGTTAACTCTTTGGAACTCAGTCACCTCCTCTAGCTCTCCTGACACTCCTGTCTCTACCAAATTCAGAGTCAGAATATGCCTCGCCTGTCCCACTAGGAACACCGTTTCACAGCTCTGGGTCCAGCATCCAGTGCAACAGCTGGTACATAATATATGTTAAGTAAATGACAGCTGAATGAAGGGTGGTATCCCAGATTATAATGTTAGAGAAAAATTCATCTGCAAGTTTTTCTCACGACCACTTAAATTATCCTTGAGAGATAAATCAAGCATAATATCAAATACGTACATGCGTATTTAGATATAAAGTGTAATATGATATGTGGATTCAATGTATCCAACTTATTCCCTACAAGAGCTACCTATGAGGTAGGCACTGCCTTCTGTGGATATAAAAACAAGAATCAAAGAAACACGCCTAGTTTTCAATATTATACTTCAGGACAGGAACTTACTTTTAAGGAAGATGTTGTATATAACTCTATGCTTAGAACAAATAACTATCCAATCTAAAGCCAACAGTTACTTACTGCTTAGCTGTTTCCCAACTGGGCAGTCCTCAGTAGCCCTCAGAGGCCAGGCAGTCATTGTCACATCACAGACCCCCTAACACTGTTGGCAGTGATCCCTCTGCCCCTCTTAGTCCTGACTCACAGGGTAGGGAGACCCACAATGGGTAAGGGACTTTAAGGAGTGGAAAGAGAAAGACTTTTCCGTCTTCCATCTTTGACTGCACCAATAGGGTGTCACTGTTGATGACTCACAAATGATTGTTACCTCACATTCTACCTGGATTGTATCCAGGGGCAGGCTTCTGGAAAATCACGTTGCAGTCAGGGGTTTTGTATGTGATGAATCATTTCTCTTGCTGCTCTCGAGATGCTGTCTTTGGCTTTTGACAGCTTGACTATGATGTGCCTATGCATGCATCCCTTTGAGTGTATACTAGAAATTTGTTGAGCTTCTTGGAAATGCAGATTTGGTATAGTTTTTCTTCAAAGTTGAGAAGTTTTTGGCCATTATCTCTTAAAATATTCTTTTTTCCACTTTCTTTATTCTTCTCGGACTCCTTTTACATGTACATTAGCTCAATGGTGTCCTAAAGGTGTCTGGGGCTCTGTTCATTTTTCTTCATTTTTCTTTCTATTGCTTAGACTGGATAATCTCGATCTGTTTTCAAGTGTACTGATTCTTCAGCCAGATCAAATTGCTCTCGATCCCCTCTATTTTTCATTTTTAACTGTAGAATTTCTATTTGGTTCTTATTTTTTAAATAATTTCTATTTATTGATATCCTCTATTTGGTAAGACCTAATTCTCAAGCTTTTCTTTAATCCTTCAGGTATGGTTTCTTTAATTCTTTGACCATATTTATTTTATTTAAAAAAAATTTTTTTAATGTTCATTTATTTTTGAGACAGAGAGAGACAGAGCATGAATGGGGGAGGGGCAGAGAGAGGGAGACACAGAATCTGAAGCAGGCTCCAGGCTCTGAGCTGTCAGCATAGAGCCTGACGCGGGGCTTGAACTCACAGACCGCGAGATCATCACCTGAGCCGAAGTCGGATGCTTAACTGACTGAGCCAACCAGGCGCCCCTCTTTGACAATATTTATAATAGCTGATGTAAAATCTTGGTCTAGGAAGACTATCATCTCCAGTTTCTCAGATAGTTTCTAACCAAAAAGAGAATAACTCAAAATAATAGTTTCTATTGATGCTTTTTCCCTCCATGTGTAAACCATTCTTTCCTGTTTCTTTGTGTGTGTCCTAAGTTTTTGTTGAAACTGGACATTTAAAATAATATAATTTTAAATAATATCATCTAAACAATATAATATCATACAAATAATACAATATAGCAACCCTAGAAATGTGATGTTCCCCCTCCTCAGGTTCATTGTTTCTTGTTGTCGTCATCGTTGTTGTTATCGCTATTTGCTTGTTTAGTGACTTTCCTGGACTAATTCTGAAAAGTCTCTTTTTTTTGTCTTGTGTGGCCACTAAAGTCTGCTTGCTTAGCTTAGTGGTCAGCTAATGATTGAACTAAGAGATTTCCTTGAACTGGCAAGTGTCTCTTCCTTTGCTGAGGGACTCTGTGTAGGTGTGTGTGTTGGGGCATGACTTAGGTGATTTGCAATTCTGCCTTAGCCCTCACTTCCTTGCTTGTGCAGGACCTCAAAGTCAGCCTGAGGTGAAAGATTATGACCCTCCTCAGGTCTTTCTTGGGTATGTACTCAGTCAAATACACGTGACCTTCTAGATTTCCAGAAATATGTTAGAACTTTTCAGAATCTTCATGTTGTTCTCTGTTTTTCCTTTTAAGTTTTTGCTCAGCTTCTTATTAGTTCCAACTGGGACACTGTCACAGGAAACTGAGATATTAAAAACTTGCCACTGTTTTCTTTTTTTTTTTTTTTTTTTGACAAATGCCCTGAGGATAGGGCCATTTGCACAAGATTAGCATTGAGTTAGGTCAAATAAAGACAAGTCCTGTGGCTGAATCTTTTCAGTGAACTGCCAGACAAGTCAAGTAGTGATAATTCTTTGGAGATGGGGAATTCTTTGGACTCCAAACTCAACCTGTCCTCTTACTTGTCCATTCCAGGTGTCCCAGTCATTGATTTTAATCATTACTCTTTTCTAATATATGTACTTAAGAATGTCAGTTTCCCTGTAAGTACACTTACTTGGATCTCACACGTTTTGACATGCCACATTTAAAAAAAATATTTTTCATGTTTATTTATTTTTGAAAGAGAGAGAGAGAGAGAGAGAGAGAGAGCATGATCAGGGGAGGGGCAGAGAAGGAGACACAGAATCCGATGCAGGCTCCAGCCTCCGAGCTGTCAGCACAGAGCCCGACATGAGGCTCGAACTCACAAACTGAGATCATGACCTGAGCCAAAGTTGGACACTCAACCGACTGAGCCACCTAGGCACCCCAATGTTTATTTATAGTTACACATATTTTTTTATCTTTTCTGTTGCTCTTCACTTCTTCCTGCATCTCTGTGTTTCTCTTTGAGATCATTTTCTTTTACATCTCCCCAAATCATACCCTAAACCTAAAGTTTCCTTTATTATGGGTTTTGTGATGACTTCTCTCAGTGCTTATTTATTAAAAATATTTTTATTTTGCCTTAATTTTTATACTATCTAACAGATTTTATTATAGAATGGTTTGCTTAACATGCTTCTACTGTGCTATAAACAAATGATTCTTTCCTTTCA
Source organism: Leopardus geoffroyi (assembly GCF_018350155.1). NCBI lineage: Eukaryota > Metazoa > Chordata > Mammalia > Carnivora > Felidae > Leopardus > Leopardus geoffroyi. The sequence continues at coordinate 19,657,248 of NC_059326.1, forward strand.
TTTTTTCATTCTTCACAGTATTGAGTATTTTATGGCAATAGGATTTCAAAACATTGTAAGAAATGAATTTTAATGTCTATAAACATAGTGTGTCCAATGTGCTGTTTAACTTATCCGTTCAATCTTTTTTTTTTTTAAGTAGAGGGAAGCTCTGTGTCTTTTTAAAAATTTTTAAATGTTTATTTATTTATTTTGAAAGAGAGGGAGAGAGCATGAGTGCAGAGGGGCAGAGACAGAGGGAGAGAGAGAATCTCAAGCAGGTTCCATGCTGTCAATGCAGAACCCAGTGCGGGCCTTGATCTCATGAACTGTGAGATCATGACCTGAGCCAAAATCAAGAGTCAGACACAACCAACTGAGCCACCCAGGCGCCCCTCAATCTTTACTTTTATTTACTAAATATTATTCAGGTCCAAAACATCCATGTGATTATTTCACACAATTTTCAGGGGTTTTTTTGTGTCCTGTTTATTCATCTTGATTTTTAATTCCATGAACATGTTAATAATAGTTCAAAGTGTATGTCTTATTGAAGATCCAGATCTTCCGTGGATGTCTTTCCATTGTCTGTTTTTCTTCCCTTGGTTTTCTACCAAAACTTGTTTTCTTACATGGCTGGTTACTTTCACTGATGTTATCTTTTTCCAGAGGTACTTATTTTTGCTTCTAGTAAGCAGAGAGGCTAGAGAAGCTGATTACTTGATTCCAACCAGGAGTTGATATGGTTCTAAAACTAGGCTTTAATCTCTATGAAATATACTTCTCCAATTGACTCTTACTCCAAAAAAAAAAAAAAAAAAAAAAAAGCTTACGATGTTTTCCAGAACATCTCCTCTCTGATACATCCTTAGCTCTAATTGTAGCCCTCCAAGCCCCTTTATGTTGCTGGAACATCCGTTCACACCCTCCAGCTTTTCATTCACTGCTTTCACTTTTGGAAGCAGCTTCAAATGTCACTCATCTCTACTGACTTCATTCCTTATTCAGATCTTGGCCTCAAACTTCTCCCTGACTCAGTGTTTCTGAGATGTCCAGCACTGCTACTTGTTCTCAGCAGGATATGTTGTCTGAAACAACCTGGTCAGCCACTGTCCAGTGGAAAACTCATAGGGGGCGCTATAACCAAAGGAGTGACATGATGTAACTCAAGATTGTTGACCTGGCCAGAAGGCCCAAAGTAGATGAAAATAATTTGATTGTATAATTGATATAGCTAGCATTTATTGATCATTAACTATGTGCCCAGTTGCTGTTCTAAGTGCTTTTACATGTATTTTCTCACAACAAACTAACAAATTAGATATTATTGCTACTCCATTTTACAAGAGAAGAAAGAAATGCATAGAGAAGTCAAGAAACTTGCCTAAGGTCATGCAGAAGTAGAGCCCACATTTGAACTTACGCAGTTTTGTTCGGAACACATACCTGTCTGATACAGAAGGTTGCTGTGGTAATGGAGGCAACAGATAGTCTGAGTCATGACTGGTATTGTAGCTGGGGAATCAGAGAGGAATAGATAGCTACAAGAAATATTTCAAAGAAAGACTCATTAGCTGATCAAAAGAGTTGCATGGGATTAAGATGGAGGAAGTAAGGGCAAGACTAAGGTATGGGGCCTAAGTGCCTGGAGCATGACCATGCGTTTACTAGAAATTTATTGAGATGCAGTTGATTTAGATGAGTTGCAGTATTCTTACATGAATGTATTCTTACATGAATACATTCTTACAGTATTCTCCAGGTTTCATGTAATTCACGATTCATAAAATGTTGGCTGTTCCAAATAAATCTTACAGCCTCTGGGGGGAATGGCAAATGAAATTATTATTGCTGAATGTGAATGGAGTACTGAAAATAACTTGAGCGTCAGCATCAATGTGCTCAGAGAATTGAAAAGGATAAACTTTTCCCTAGTACTGCCTGCTTTGCACCAAATCAATGGCTCCTGTTCACTCAAGACACAAAGTTTAGCTTACATTCTGTTCAATATTATTTTTAAAATTTGTATGACCATTATTGCCAATTTTCAGAAAAATGCATATTCATTGTAAAAAATATTAGGAAACAGAGCAAGGATAAAAAAGAAAATTAAAATCATCCATAACCCAGTACTCAGAGGTAACCACTATAAACATTTGGGGTACAGTTTTCCACTCTTTTTCCTATGCTTATGGCTAGATATATTCTATGAGACTGGTTTTGTGCTGTGCCTGGTGCTTCGTGGCTTGCATTTGTATGCAGTAATATATCATAAGCACTTCCCCGTTTCTTTAAATATTTCTGAGAACATGATTTTTAATAACTGCAAGAGTGCACATTCCCTTATTTTTGGAAATTGATTTATTCCATGAGGAATATAGATTATTTTCCTGGAAGAGTAGGTCAACCCGGAAAATTGCTCACAGAAGAAGACAATGGCAACGTAATCAATCATTGCTGCCCATGGCCTCAGTCTCTGTATTGAAAGAAGAGAATTCTTTCTAGCAGTACCAGTTATAGAAAGGGATCATTCATGGGAAGTTGGCCTTGTGAAGGCAGAGACTTTGTTTTGTTCCTGCTGTACTCACAGCACCCATTTTACAAAGAGCTTCTGAAATAAAGCAGAAAAACATAACCCAATAGATAAACGACCAAAGGATGTGAATACTTTGGTTGTAGACAAATAAAAATGACTCTATGAAAAAATTTCCAACCACACTTAAAGAGAAATGCAATTGAAAATAAATATTGCATTTCCTACCTATCAAACTGGCAGAAATCCAAAAGTTTAACAATACACTCTGTTAACACAACTATATAGAAATAGGGCCCCTTGTACAGTGCTGGTCAGAATGCAAAATGTTTCAACCCCTAAAGAGGGGAATTTGTCAGTGTCTAACAAAATTATAGATGCATTTACCTTTTGATTCAGCAATTCCACTTCTGGAAGAATATCCCACAGGTACACCTATTCAAGTACAAAACGATACTTATAAAGGTTATTCAGTTCATTGGAGTATTGTTTGTAACTTCAAAAAATTGGAAATAATCCACTTGTCCAGCAACACGGGACAACTTAAATAAATTATGGCATGTCACCGAGCAGAGTACTATGCAGCTGTTAAAAAAATACAGCAAAGGTTCTATAGGTTGATATGGAGAGTTCTCCAGGATATATAAAGTGAAAAAATCACCATCAACAAGGTGCAGAATACTGCTACATATTGTATAAAGGAGAAAATAAGAATATATACCTACGTATTTGCTTATATTTGCACAAAGGGATATTAGAAGAAAAACACCAAGCTAATAAAAATGGTTATTTCTGAGGGAAATGGTGTAGGGGAAGGGGTAGAAGCAAGACTTTTCTGTGAATACCTTCCATGAAGGCTTTGGTCTTTGAATAATGTAAATGGATAATGTATTCTAAAACAAAAAAAAAATCTTAAAATTGGAAACAAACACATGAACATAACCGTACATCAAATATTACCATGCCCACATGTACCTTGAGGGCACAGTGCTTTGACTTTACCTCTTAGTGGCTACAGCTACATGATGTTGGTAGAAAGGTACCATGTGAGATCTTACAATGTATACTGCATGCAGGTGGGTGTTAGGGGATGATTTGCACCCCCCAGAATGTCATATGTTGAAGTTCTAACCCCAATACCTCGAATGTGACCATATTTAGAGATGGGGTCCTTAAAGAGGTAATGAAGTTAAAATGAGGTCACTGGGGTGGACCTTAATCCAATGACCGGTGTCCTTATAGAAGAGGAAATAGGACACAAACATGCACTGATGAAAGACCATGGGCAGACATAGGAGAAGATGGCCATCTACAAACCAAGGAGAGAGGTCTCAGAAGAAACCAAACCTGCCAACACCTTCAACTTGAACTTCTAGCCCCCTGAACTGTGAGAAAAATAAATTTGTTGTTTAAGCCAACTAGTCTGTGGAACTCTGTTACAGTGGCCCTAGAAAACCAATACAGCAAGGGCTTTTTATTTGCTTACTGTTTCATTCCTGCACTTAGAACAGTGTCTGGCATATAATAAACATAGTCATTGAAGGAAAAAGGGAAGGAAGGAAGGAAGGAAGGAAGGAAGGAAGATCTATTCCTAGAGTTTGAAATAAAAGTAGGAGAAAATATCTGTACTTGGAGATTTCCTCCACCAGTGATTTCTATTCTTTTGTTCCTCCTCATCATATTATTTTTATCTCTGAAGAGGTTATCCTCTTGCCTTCCCCTCCCATCCTCTTCCTCCAGTGGATTACTCACCAGCCTATCTTCTGGAGACTTTCTGTGCACCACCTTTTCTTCTGTGCATTCCTTTGGATCTCTTTGTTCTTGGTGGTTGAGGCAGGTGGATTTCCCAAAGATGGCCTCAATGAGCTGTCTTATTCCATACACTTTTCTTATACTGTGACCTTTCAAAACACTCTCAAGAGGCAGAGTCTGTACCCTCCCCCTTGAACCTGGGTGGATCTTTGGATTGCTTCAACCAAGAGAGCACAGAGGAAGCGATGCTTTGTGACTGGTCAGCAGTAATGTGCTGGGGCCCATGCTACCGGCTCTCCAGTGAGGGTGGATGTCTTTCTCCAGCCCCGTGCCCAGTAAAGTCATGCCAGTACCCTGGAAACAGCCACAGTGGGATTATCTATGGTGCAGAAGCCAGAAAAGACTAGGATCACACACACACACACACACACACACACACACACACACACACGCACGCACACACAGGTGGTTGTTAAACATTTACCAGCAAACCACTATTTCTGAGGTTAGATCATAAAAAGTGATTCAGCTTCCCCTGGTTCTCCATCTCTCAGTACATGTGCTTTTAAATCCCAGCCGCCACGCTGTGTAGAAGCCCAGGGCACATGCAGAGGCCACATGTAGTGTTCTGGCTGACAGCCCCAGCTAGCATCACCCCCACTCGGCATGTGAGTGAGAAAGCCCTCCCATGACTTCAGCCTCAGCCTCCATCTGTCCGGGAGCCCAGTCAGCTCCCAGAACTGAGACATATAATAATAAATGAGCACTGTTTTACACCACTTAGCTCGGAGTGGGGAAACAGCAATAGGTAATCACAACAGTGATGCTCTTCTCTGCTCTTCCTCATGGCATTGTAAGTTAAGAGGAAGGAAAATTTAACATTTTAAAAATGTATCGGTTTTACGTGATAAATCTTCATGCTCAGAGTGAGATTTACTCACTCTCTCATTTATTCAACAGATATGTATTGAGTGCTAACTAAGTATCAAACCCTCTGCTCACTCAGTGGTAAGGGTAGAGGAAATCCCTGTACGCAAATACAGACAAAATGGAAACAACCAAATACAAACACGGTATGAAAGGCTGACCACGCAGAAGTGTGTCCAGGAGCCACTGGGATGGTGAAAAGGAGAAAGGGGCTAACTCTTGCTTGTTGAGAGGTGCACAGGAAGCACATAGTCAAGGAAGACATCAGAAAGAATGTCTCAGCTAAGTCCCGAAAGCTCAATGGTGTTCCATGTTATTAGTGGGAAGGTTTTCGCAGACACAGAGTAACCCATAAGAAGGAATGAAACATTAAGATCCTGAAACCCTTGTTTTGCTCGACTGGATGTGCCCCATCACTGACAGACAGTTGCTGGAGGCTTATGATCAGGCAGCTTCGTGTTGAGGCATGTTGAGAGATAGAAGCGTGGAAAATAGGTTGAGACCAAGTTATGAAGACCCATGACTCTATCCTGATAAAAGCTTGTAGCACAATAAGAATTAAAATATTGTTTTAAATCTATTAGAGGTCAACAAATGATGTCATGCTGGATGATAAAACTCTCAGAACTTACTATGTGCCTGTCACCTGGGTCGTTGCATTTTGATTTAGCTATGCCGATAGCTTCCAACTGGCATCTGTTCCGATTCGTTGGTGCTGCCGTTCTGATGGGTCAGGGCCCTTGACCAGTTTTTACCGTATTTTGAATGTATCACCCCTGAAAATATTATTAAAATCAAGGACAAGACAAAGTGGGTAAGCATTTGCCATTTTGTGAGTGATAGCCAATACATCAGACAATGAAATAAAACAGGAGGTATAAATACTAGAAAGGAAGGGGCAAAGCCATAGTTACTGGCAGATGATTTGACTTTCTATCTAAACAAAAAAGGAATCAACTTACAATTTTAGAATTGATAATAATCAGAAAAAATAAGCATATGATGCCGGATCTCTCCAAATTTATTTATGACTTTAATGCAGTCTTGAACAGAATTGACAGAGGATTTCTCCCCCTGGGAAACTCAACTAAATCACCTTTAAAAAAGTAATCTGGACAAGTAAATATGTGAGAAAGATAAGGAGTCTGACCCAGTGTCTTTGGTCTCAAAATTCTAGGTGACGAGAGAGACCCAGCTGCTGGGGTTGGGGTAGGAGCCAGGGGGAAGGCTGCTGTTTCTGACGGGAGGCCAGGGTCCCACAAAAGGCTAGCTGATGGTAGGGAGAGGAGGGGCAGAGGGAAGAGAAAACCCCTGGGAGGTGGGGTTGAGCATTTTCCCAATCGTGACACATACCCCTGGGGACGTTGAGACCATCCTGGACTCGGCAACCAGGAAAAGGTACATGATGACAAGTTATCACTCCTTCCCCTCAAGGCTCCAACTGGACCTGAGTAAAATGATTGAGGCTGGAAACCTTCCAGGGAGTGAAGAAGCAGTCTGCAGGGACGTCTTGTCCTCACACCCTCCCTAGAGCCCCTGGGAGCCCTGAATGTGGAGCTCAAGGACGCCCTAGCATTTTCCTGGAGCACCTTGGACAACTGCCCAGTCCCACAGGGCCCTTTGAACTTTAGGAGTTTGACTGTATTTTTTTTTTCCTTCTTCTTTGCCTCTTAGACCCCAAAGTTTATTTGTTCATTTATTTATTTATAAAATTGTGGCAAAATACACATAACATAAAATTTACCATCTTAACCATTTTAAGTGCAGAGTTCAGTAACGTCAAGTACAACAATGAGACAAACTGTTGTACGGCCATCCCCACCATCCATCTCCAGAACCTTTCTATCCTGCACAACAGAAATGTGCCCACGAAAAATAACTCCCATTTCCCTGTCCCCCTGCAGCTCCTGGCAACCAGCACCGCCTTTGGGCTCAGAGCTTGACCGCTCTGGGTACCTCATGTAAGTGCAATACTACAGTGTTTGTTCGTCCTCGGGTGACTGTCTTATTTACTGCACTTGGTGAAATGTCCTCAAGGTACATCCCAGTTGTAGTGTGGGTCAGGGGTTGACTGCCTTTTCATTCTCCTTCTGACTCTGAGCCAGTTCAGGACTCAGGCAACCCGCTTCTCTTTTTCTTAAATTATTTTCAGGAGCAGGGTGCCTGGGTGGCTCAGTGGATGAAGTGTCCGAATTCAGCTCAGGTCATGATCTCACAGTCTGTGAATTCGAGCCCCACGTTGGGCTCTGTGCTGACAGCTCAGAGCCTGGAGCCTGCTTCGGATTCTGTGTCTCCCTCTATCTCTCTGCCCCTCCTCTGCTTGCGCTCTGTCTCTCTCTCTCAAAAATAAACATTAAAAATTTTTTAAATTATTTTCAGGAAAATTAGAATGCTGAAAAAAGTTAAAGAGAAAATAAAAGTGTATATTGAAAATGTTTTCTGACTTAGGTGGGAGTTGAAGTGAGGGACCTAAAAGTTGCTTCCCCAGATAGGAAGCCGTTGGGGTTCACAGATGGAAAATTTAGAAAAAGTGACTCAGGGGTGCCTGAGTGGCTCAGTTGGTTAAGCGTCTGACTCCTTATTTTGGCTCTGGTTGTGATCTCATGGTCATGGGATCGAGCCCTGCATCAGGGGCTCAAAATAAAATTTAAAAAAAAAAAAGAAAAGAAAAGAAAAAGTGACTCAAATAGAAGAGTGACATCAGAATAGAAAGCTCTCCAAGGAAAGCATGAAGAGAACGAGAATGATTACCCAGAGCTGATTTGTTTGAGAATGACACACAATGAAAGACAACCTTCTGCACAATCTGGGGAGGAAAATGGGGGTGAACGTTCACATACAGGGGAGTCAGTGTCGACTGTTTCTCTGATTGCTCCTTATGTGGTATGCAACTTGGTCTTTGGCCAACTTTAATACCTCCCTTCATTTCTATGGCTTCTGTTGAGAATCAGGCATACCCTCATTAAGTCACAGACTCCTTTGTAATTAAACTCAGCGATACACTCATTAACTCATTACTCTTCTGACTTAAAATTTCTTACGGGATACATTGGATTTTATGAAATAACCCTTTTACTCATAGTGTCTGGCTTGGATGGAGTAAGAGCTACTGGTTCAACGAATGACTGAATTCACTTCTACCAGCAGGGCCTCATTATGTAGGTCACCTGAAGGCTTACTGGTGACAATATGCATAATAAAGTTTCCATTCCGAATTTAATTTTTAACTCAACTCTACTAATGTTCCCCCCATGGGGCCTTCATTCATATGGCAATAAGTGTAGTGGGCAAGAGGATTGACTCGGGATCACATCGCCTGAGTTTAAATTCATTACACACACTCAGGAGCTACGTGAACTTGGGTAGTTACTTAATCTCTCTATGCCTCACTCTACTCATCTGTGAAATGGGGACATTAATAGCACCTGCCTTGCTTTGGGCAGCATTTCTAACAGTGGTTTTGTACTCATTTCCCACAGTAGCTGCTTCCACTGTCTGTTGCTAATCTCTGAGTTGCCTACCACCGCCCCCCATCCCAAAACTTCTGTTTGACTTTTCAGCCCTTCCACTTTTGCAACTAATTCCTTGTTTTAAATTCCCTGTTTTCCTAAGTGATAAGACTATTCTTTTTATTCCTATCATTTAGCCTTCGAATCTCATAATCACTTTCCAAAGATTCATGCTTTTTTAAAAACATGTCTATTTCTGCATATAAATATATATTGTCTCTGGGGGCATCTGGGAGGCTCAGTTGGTTAAATGTCAGACTTGGGCTCAGGTCATGATCTCACAGTCTGTGAGTTCGAGCCCCACGTCAGGCTCTGTGCTGACAGCTCAGAGCCTGGAGCCTGCTTCAGATTCTGTGTCTCCCTCTCTCTGCCCCTCCCTGACTTGTGTTCTATCTCTGTCTCTCAAAAATAAATAAATGTTAAGAAAAAACTTTTTAAAATATATATTGTCTGGTTTGGGAACAAATATTCTGTGACCTTCTGCTGTGTCTACAGCTGCGCCTACAGTGTGTCTACGCTGACCCCCAGGAGGACGGCCCCATAACCTGAAATTTAGTCTGTTTTGACTCCTGAGCTGAAACATGTTCAAAAAGGCCTACTGTCCTTCTTCAGCCAGCTCCAGTCTCTTCTGGAGGGTCCTGGGGGTTGCAAGGCTCTGCTCCCCCTGCTCATAACCACCCCACTTCAACTTGCTCAGGGGGAGGGGTGGCCCAGCGTTGCAGAGAAGAACCAGGGCACCCATACACCACCCTTTGCTCCAGCAGGTCCCCGTGTGCTGTGAAGTGGTCAGCTTGGGTTCAGGGCCAGAGTCTGGCAGGGCCGGGACTAGACTGAAACTAGGGAGGCACTGGACACAAGGTTTGAAGAGATGTCATTTTCAGGGCCATGCAAGTGCAGACTTGGCCTTAAAAAGGAATGCCTCCTTGTATTTTGTGCAGAGTTCCCACCTTGGTCGCACCCTGTAGACGGGCCTTTTCCACGAAAACAACAACACAAAACGTAGCAAGCCAGGGCTGGAGGGTGCATTTAATGCCATCTGACATGAAATGGCATTTTCATAGAGTCTCAGACTCGTATAAAGTAACAGTTGAGGACTTCTGCTACCTGACGCTTGTAACAGGCGACGCAGCCTCCAGGAGTCGCGGCTTCAGACCGCGGACAATTAGGCGTTTATTATCCTGGACACACTGCCTGCCCCAGATTTCACTCTCCGATCTAGCCTCTGGAATGACACTGAATGTTTCCTCTCTTTTCTTCACGGCAATCCTCAAGCACCGACCGTGCCTCTCGTGTGCTCAGCCCCTCTTCCGGGACCTCCATCCCCTTCACTAAACGTCCCTGTTCGGTGGACCCTTCCTCACATGCCACGAGGCATGTAGGGACAGCGAGAAATGACAAGAGCCTCTCCAGACAGGTGTGCACCACCAACTGAAGCTACGGCATTGGAATGGAGTATTTCCAGCACGAATTATCACCAGCACTGAATTATAACCTCAGTCTGCATTGTAACGATCCTCCGGCCTTGCAAACCCTTCCTGGGATTGGTCTGCTGCCCCCTTCCGGCCGTGGGGAGCACTCCAGGTTGTTAAGGCTGCTGGTGGGGGTGTGCTTTTTACCCACCCGTGAGAGTGGAAAAGGCAGATAAGCCACCCCTCGCCAAGGCAAAGGCCAGGAGTTGCTGTTATGCAGCAGGCAAGAAATCTGAAATGGGAAGCAGAGAAAGAAGCGTACGACAGAGAAGGGGACCTGAAAGTGAAGAGAGGCCCCACAGATGCAGACCTGGACCCCTGGGACCCCAGCGTTGCTGAATTCTGCTCAGGTTCTGCATGGGGCTCTTTCCTCAGCTCTAAAGGTGAGTCAGGACAGCCCGTGCAGCCTTTCAAGTTGGAGGAATGCTCCTAGCATATGGTTTCTCAGAATCACTCAGAGGAAGATGGCAATGTGCTGATTTATGCTTCCTGGAAGGGAATGCCTGCCTTGTGGAGGTGCTTTTCTTAATTGTGTGAAGGGAACGAAAACCTTAATCTTCACTGAATCTAAGGAAAATGGTTTTTCTTGCTGAGAGAATTATCGCAAAGGAACAATGAACTACAGGGCGACAGCAAGTTGTGCTGGACTATTAGAAATAACTTGCTAACTACAAGGCAATGAGTGCACAGAATCTACTGGGTCTCTGAGCTGGTGGCTTTGACTTGATCATTACAAAAGTGTCGTAGAGCTGAAAGGAAGTACGTTTTCCATTTCATAGGAACCGAACAATGAAAGGCACATAGGGGGGTGGTGGGATCACTGGGGCACACAGTAGGTATGCAATGATCTCCACTGAATTCATGCATGATGCAATAGTTAGGAGAGGAAACGTAGCATAGACTACAGAGGGAGCTACAGGCAATGAAAGATTTGTGTTCCGAGCAGCTGAAACGTCTGTTGGAAATATTCAACTCTCTGGTTAATGTCTGCTTTGGAGGAACAGGGATGGAGATGGTTAATGTTTAACCGTTAAGGTTACTCAAAACCAGCAATGAGTTGGGGTCTCTGTCACATCCGATTTAGAAGCAACCAGTCTCGTTTACCAAGTAAACCATTAAAATTACACTCACCAAGTCAAAGACGTGCTCATGCTTCATGCTGGAGCTTCGGGGTGAAAATCAGTAATGCTCAGTACTGACCCGGTGCTCAATGTCAAGAAAACCTAGACACCTATCCATTCAGGCTCACTGTTAAATTAGGACACAAATCAGAGGCTTAAAGTAGCATTTGATACATCTGAACACTAAAACTTTAGGGGATGTTAGATCTAAAAGGGCTTCTCCAACTCAGAGCTACTGACATTTTAGACCAGATCATTCTTTGTTGTGGGGGCCACCTTGTTCCTTGCAGGATGTTTAGCAGTACCCCTGGTCTCCATCCACCAGCCACTAGCCACCACCCCCACCCTTAGTCATGACAATCAAAAACATCTGCAGATACTGCCAAGGGTCTCTTGGGGAGCAAAGCTGCCTCTGGGTGAGGACCACTGAAATACACCAACTGGACTGAAAACTGAAGAATGTCATTTGGCAATTATTATCAATTAATTTCCTTCTGCCCTTTGTTATCGGTCAACTTCCAGGAGAGAAAGCAACAGGAGCTATTATCACTATTTTTTTTTTTTAATTTTTCTTAATGTTTTACTTCTGAGAGAGAGTCAGACTGACAGAGCACGAGTGGTGGAGGGGCAGAGAGAGAGGGAGACACAGAATTGAAGCAGGCTCCCGGCTCTGAGCTGTCAGCACCAAGCCTGACATGGGGCTTGAACCCATGAACCATGGGATCATGACCTGAGCCAAAGTCAGATGCTCAACCGACTGAGCCACCTAGGCGCTATTCTTATTGATGCAGAAGCACATGTGAGACAAGCAATCCTCTCACCGTCTTACATAAGGATGAACTACTAGGTCATTGTTAATTCACACTGGAGAGATAGTACTGCCCAGCTCCCTACCCCAATCTCTTCCTGTTTCAGATTTCTACCAAAAAAGAAAAGCTACCAAGCAAGAAGCATTTTCATTTTCTTATTACTTAGAAACTTTTGAAATTAACTAAAATTGTCATTATCACGAAGATTAACATGGTTCTACTCTATTGGGCATCTCCTATATTTGAGGGATTGTGCTCTTAGAAGAGCTTCTGTTTAGAAGGGCTAGGGAGCATGTCACTGAGTTTTGTGAGTTTTGCCATGTTCCCACCTTTAAAAAAATTTTTAATGTTTATTTATTTATTTTTGAGAGAGAGAGAGAGAGAGAGAGAGAGAGAGAGAGAGAGTATGAGCTGAGGAGGAACAGAGAGGGAGGGAGAGAGGAAATCCCAAGCTCCACGCTGTCAGCACAGAGCCCCATGTGGGGCTTGACCTCACCAACCATAAGATCATGACCCAAAATCAAGAATCGGATGTTTAACTGACTGAGTCACCCAGGTGTCCCTGACATGTTCCCACCTTAGCAGTAAATAGATCTTTGATTTAAACCTGTAAATTCACACAGTGAGTTCTGTGAATAAAAAAGCAGATTTGCTACTATATTTTCCAATTACAGCTTTTTTGGTCGGCTTGGTACCTCAAAGGTATTTGTTTTTGCTTTGATTTGAAATAAATCCACATCAAATATCACAAAAACTAATTCACAAAAGGAGAAGACGACCAAAAACCAAACAAGTCATGAAACAATGTGCAATATCCCTGGTAAACAAAAATTAAATTAAAATTGTAATTAAATTCCATTTTTGCCTATTAAAATAATAAAAATGCTTTAGTCTTTCTAACTCCGAATGCTGGCTAGGACATGGTGAAACTGGCACTTTGATGTATTGCTAGTGACATCGTAAATGGATACAACTCTTTGGGAAATTAATTATATCTTAAAAGCCATAAAATTTTTCACCCTTCTAAATTCGGTAATCCCACATCTAATCATTTATTCTAAGGAAGTATCTAATGTATGGAAAAAGCAATCTTCAAGGACATATATGTCTCCCAGGATTAGTCAAAATAATCAGAAATTGTAAGTAAATATCCAATAACCAGGTTACGGTTAGGCATAGGATGATATACATCCTGCTCTGTGGAATGTGGTAGAACTATTAAAATGATGGTTATAAAGACCACATAATTACAGAAAGAATTCTCATGTCAAAACGTGGAGTGTTAATTTAATGTACCCATGAATGCGGCCATTTAAAATGTGTGTCTTTGTGCATGCATGTGTACACGTACAGGTACATATCCACACACTTGGAAGAAAAGCTCTTGAAATACTAACAGTTGACGGGCTACGTGTTCTGCAGTTGTTTATAGTGACAAATGGTTTTCTTTTCCCTCTAATTGAATTTTCTGTTAGTTTACTTCTGTAATGTTAAAGACAGTATTCCAAAAGAGAAACAGAGTAGATGCGCCTGGGTGCTTCAGTCGGTTGAGCGTCCAGCTTTGGCTCAGGTCGTGATCTCGCTGTTTGTGAGTTCGAGTCCCGCGTCGGTCTCTGTGCTGTTAGCTCAGAGCCTGGAGCCTGCTTCGGATTCTGTGTCTCCTCTCCCTGCCCCTCCCCCGCTTGTGCTCTTTCTCTCTAAAAAATAAATAAACTTAAAAAGAAAAAAGAGAGAGAGAGAAACAGTATCTCCTCACTACCATCACATCATCACATCCTATCTTCCTTTTTTGTTTCTCTCTGCTCTAGTGACTTGTTTCTGCTTGTCTATAACCCCTCAGGCTACTTTTTATCTCCGGAATTGGGGGGAAACAATTTAACTGATTTCCTTTCAAAAAAAATACTTCTTCAATGTTTTAAATTATAAACATAAAACCGGCTCAGGGGTAGAAAGGTGAGGCAGGATTTGGGTATAAAGTACAAACGAAAATACTTTGCATTCATGTCTCCAGCCCTTTCTTCAGACCCTACGCCATGGCCCGAGTTCTGGTTCATCTCTCCAGACGCAGTGGTTCTTAACGCGGGGTGTGTCTGCTTCTGAGCTTTTCCTGTGCATTTGTGGAGACGGTTTTCACACCCATGAAATCGTATTATACGCATCACCCTGCCCACTCAGGTTGTGACAGATTGTGCCAAAAACCCCTCCAAAGAAGTGGTACCAACAACGTACCCTTCGCTCTGTTTTTCTGTCTCCTCACTAAAATCTTAAACTGTTCGATCTTTGCCAAGCTGATAAGGGAAAGATGATAGCTCACAGTTGTTTTAATTAACATGTCATTCCTTATCAGTGCAGTTGAACACAATTTATGAAGGCTGTTGGCCAGCATTTGGGACTCTGCATGGGAATTCTGTCATCGCTTTGTGGCTGAACGCCAGAGCTCAGCTGCAAGGTCACAGCCACCTGTCTCTTCGGGGACATTCTTGAAGGCGTGACGGAATTAGTAGCACATCATTCTCTTTTAGTTCTCATCCATCTCACCGGCTTATGAAAATAAAGGGCTTGAGGAAACAAGAATTGCCCCCCTTACAAAATGATCTCAAAACCTGTACCTTGTGTCGGTGTGTTCTTTTGGATCCCGCTTTACGGGGTCTAATCTTGTTACCAATAAGGATATCTTTGGTTTTTAAATGGACGTTTCTACCACTCTTTGCAGTTAGAGACTACAAAGATCAGCCACTCTGGGATATTTGAATCTAAAAAGTTCTCTGTGCCCCCCTACCCTGTTTCTTGTAGCGGACACTGTTCAAGTTTCACGGGGAAACTAATGTGCCTGTCTCCTACCCCATTTAGTGGTCCCAAGGTACAAACGTTTGTACTGTTCTGATGTGACACAGACAAGCTCAGATGGTTTCCACAAAGCTGTTGTGGATTTAAAAACTGGAATATCTTGGGGGCACCTGGGTGGCTCAGTTGGTTAGGCGTCCGACTTCGGCTCGGGTCATGATCTCATGGTTTGTGAGTTCCAGCCTGTGCGGTCAGCACAGAGTCTGCTTCGGATCCTCTGTCTTCCTCTCTGTCTGTCCCTCCCCCTGACCTCAAAAGTAAGTAAACGTTAAAAAAATTTTTTTTAAACATGGGATATCTTGGGTTGTAGGTATGATAGGAACAATTCAACTCCACACACAAGTCTGAACACTATGTATGATGGAGGAGGAAAATGTTATGGCCCCTGGCTAGATGTGAAGTCCACACCAACCCCTGAGAAGAAAATTCCACCAGCCTCTAACTGTTATTTACGTACCGATCCACGGTGCCCAGGGCCTGTTAGTGAAGTCCACAAGTTCTCGAACCCCAAAGGCCGAGAGGGCAGGGAGACAGGACATCTGGAGCTGAGACAGGAAGAGAGCCACGTAGGGACCAGGAACACAGTCTCTGATGCTGCCAGAGGTAGAGGGAGTGGGGTTTCTCTCCCCTCAGTCCGGCCAGCACATACAGATGACAGGACTTGCCCAGAGCGAGGGCTTTGTGTCATACATGAGACACAAATGTTCTTTACCTCAGAAGGGGGAGAGAAGGAGCTGTCCCTCCCTATGAGGAGCCCTGCTGAGCCAGAGCCCCCTCCTGCCCTTTTCAACACCTGGGCTTGTCCTCAGGTACAGGATGGTTGTTGTCTAGACGGGGTTTTAAGTGGCCTCGCTTGCGTGGCACCCCCGTGGTAATCGACCTCCATAAGTGTGGACACCAACAATACATCTGTCATTCATTCAGCAACCAGCTGTTTATGACTGAGGGCCTGCTTTCTGTTTAACCAAAGGACATGCACCTGGAAAATCCCATCAGGCCAGAGGAGTGGCCTCATTTCACGCCTCTCCGCGGGAAGCCGAGTAAACGATGTGGAGGGAGGCTGTTGCTTATTCACGGCTGCAGTTTTCCAGATTCTCTGTGTGTGGGGATGCCGAGGGGACGGATTCTGCAAGGATAGTGTGGAAAAAGTGGAGCCTCGTGAAGAGACACTTGAACAGCTGTTTGTGGAGTTGTTCACCAAGCTCTTTTATCATCTCACTGTAATGGGGACTTCCAAAGTCGGCTCTGGTCGAGGGAGACCAGGCATCTTGAGTTTGGCAGATCTTTAGACACCTGAACCTGGCTCTGTGACCTTGGGCTCGGTTCTTCTGACCCCCAGTTTCCTCATCTGTAAAATGGGGATAGTACTCCTTCCCTGGCGAGATAAGATTGTGCATCCACAGGACCGATGGAAAAAGTGTACCAACCTCGCAGCCCTTGACTCATGCTGGGGAGCCTTTCTTTCTAGGTGCCCGCGCCTTTCCTCCTGCTCTGTGGTGAGGAGGGGGAGAGACCGTGGGCTTGGAGGTCACCGAGACCAGGCTTCGGACAGTCACGGAGGTCTCATTTCAGATGCCAGCTCTCCCGCTCACCGGCTGAGTGACTTTGAACGTACAAACGGTGTGAATCTCGGTTCTTCCTGTAACATGGGGCGTGCCTGCCTCCTGGGGGGCCGGCGGATGAAATGAGGTAGCAAGTGGGGGACCGGGGCAGCGCATCAGTGCTCTGCCTCTGGTTTGAGACCCCCCCCCCCCGTCCCCTGTGACGTTGACTCCTACTTGCCACAAAGGGGATTGTGCAGATACCAGGCCAGGTTTTGAGTGTGACACGTCCCCGAAGCAAAGTGATGGGGAATAGAAGCCCCGTATCTCATCGTAATCCCCGGAGCTGGAAGCGCTGGCTCAATCACCCAGCCCGAGAGTTAGCAGAGGATCAGCGGGGGAGAGACGCTGCCAGAGAAAGCGCTGCCTGCCCGGGTGGCCTCCTGCCAGCAGGCTCCTGCCGAGAGATGGCAGTGGAGTAAATCACAGTGAACAACAGCTTCAGGCGGCCCTGCTTCTTAGCCATCATTTCCACCTCTGTCCCCGCGCTGCAAATACCCACCTGTCACTGCCAGCTTCCCCTGCGTGAAGGTCTTTCCTCCCAGGAGGGCTGCGCGGAATACTGCCAAGATGCCCTGCTCCCCCGGTCTGTGAACCGCGGCGCGACTAGCACTGATGAGGTTTGATTTTGTTTTATTTACTTGTTTCCTGAACATTAATTTTCTCTTTGTGTGAGTAGAGCTGACACACAATGTTCCATTAGTTGCAGGTGTACTGCATCGTGATTCAACAAGTCGATACGTTGCACCGGGGGCTCTCGCTACAGGTGTAGCGACCATCTGTCACCATCTGACACTGTTACAATAACACTGGCTGTGTTCCCTGAGCAGTGCCTTTGATCCCCGTGACTTACTCATTCCGTGACTGGAAGCCTGTGTCTCCCGCTCCCCTGCACCCACCTTGCCTGTCCCAGAGCATGCCTGCAAATGGAGCTGTGCCCGTTCAGTACAGGTTCCTGGAGACACTTTTTGTTAGCACCCTGTCTTTTGTATCCCGCCTGGGTCAGCCAGCCCTCCCAGAGACCAAAGTCTGCCGAGCAACAAAAACTTCTCCCAAGTAGAAAATTGTACAACTGCCCATAACCAGGCTTCAGGCGAAAGGAACAGAAATCTGCCCCCGCCCCACAACCGTTCCCCTTAATGTCTTTACAGGGTGACATCATTCTCCTGGGCAGGGGAACTTGCTGTCTTACTTGATTGGTTGGAGTTTTATTGGGTATTATAAAATTAATGGCTATACTGAGGTGCCTGGCTGGCTCAGTCAGTAGAGCATGTGACTCTTGACCTCAGGGCTGTAGGTTCGGGCTCCCATGTTGAGTGCAGCGATTACTGAAAAATAAAATCTTTGGGGCGCCTGGGGGGCTCATCTGGTTAAGTATCCGACTTTGGCTCAGGTCACTGCGTCACGGTTCGTGAGTTTGAGCCCTGCGTCAGGCTTGGTCCTGGCAGTGCAGAACCTGCGTGGGATTCTTTCTCTTCCCCTCTCTGCCCCTCCCCTGCTCTCTCTCGTACTCTCTTTCTCTCGATAAACAAACAAATAAATAAATGAAAATAAAATCTTAAAAAAACACAAACATACATAAACACATTTTTTAACATTTTTTAATATTTATTTATTTTTGAGAGAGAGAGAGACAGAGTGCGAGTGGGGGAGGGGCCAGAGAGGAAGGGAGACAGAATCCGAAGCAGGCTCCAGGCTCTGACCTGTCAGCATACAGCCCCATGTGGGGCTTGGACTCACAAACTGTGAGATCATGACCTGAGCTGAAGTCAGACGCTTAACTGACTGAGCCACCCAGGTGCCCCAACACATTTTTAAAAAATAAGTGAAATTAACACATACTTCTTCCAAGGAAAGGGAGATCTTTCTCATCGGGTCAACCAACTTGCTCAGACCATGGCAAGCCCCCGGTGAGGCTGGGATGGGATATAGGCTTCTTGGGTCTCAGTCCCAAGAACTATGGTCAAGTCTGTGGTTACCCTTTGTCCTTGGGCCCTCAGGGAGTAGTGTTACAATGCAGAGCAGTGATGTGTGTGTGAAGCGGGAAGGACTCCAGCTCCGTCGGTATACCTGGGTCCTGGGTAGATGCTGCCAGTTGTCAGCTCTGGCTTTACGGTCAGTCTTAGCTTCTCTGGGTCCCCGAGACACCTTCTATAAACTAGAGTTAATGCTACTTCCCAGACAGGATCGTTGTGGGGATTAAATATGAGAATTTTTCTCTAAAGAGCTAACACAACACCAGACATATAACGGCTCCTCGGAGAGTGATAGCTATTACCATCTCACCCTCCTGACCCTGTATCTTCCCAGGTGGGCATCAGTGGGCAAGCCTCTTACCCTCTCTGAGCTTGATTCCCTCATTCCTGAAATGAGAGGCGCTTTCCCTACCCGCCAGATAACGGCTAACAAGGCCACACCTGCCATGAGACCAGCATGGAAGCGGGCACCCCAAATCCCAGGCTGACTGAGGCCACCGTGCAGGCACAGACAGTGCGCATGGCTGTGGCTAATCGGTGCTGAGTAAACCCTGCCGTAGCCTTTCTAAAAAATCACGTTTGATCCCCAGATCTCTGTCAGCAGAGAGAGAACAATGCCAGGAGGTCTGGAGAAGGAGTGTCATCGATGCATTTAGAAAATCGCCAGCAACGGTGAGTCACAGCCCTGAGAAATGTCCTAGTTTTGAAGGATTTGGGGCTCTGGGATCCCATGACTTGTTGGTCATGTGATAGAGCCTGTGAGCAAGTGACCCGTGTGGCTGGTCTGTGCTTGGCTCAGTGTCCTGCCCTCTGCTAGTACCTTCTAGTTCTACTCCTTATATATTCAACTTTACTTTTCTATAGTATGCAGAATGTGTTTTCAATATAATATGTGTTCAAAAAAATGTTTGCGTGAATGGGGTCACTGATAACAACCAATGTATAATGGCATTGGAGCTGGGAGACATGGCAGGGAGGTGTGGAACAATTGCCTTTGCATTTGGGGTAGCTTTTCCTTGTGCCCACCGTACCCTCTCTCCTTACCAAATTGGACTCCCCACCCCCCCACCCCCTGCTGGAGCCCCCTGTGTCCCAAGGGGCTGGACCATGTTACAGAAGGCCCAGGCTGTATCATGACATTCGGAATATCCTGAATGCAAGTCCCAAGCTTTGAGTTTCCTTGGGATGAAAGCATTCACCTCATGGTGAGATATGTTGTTTAAGCCTTTCCACAAGGTTCCCTTTATTCACAGTCTGTAAAATCTTAGAGCAATTCTATCTGGAGGCAGCAGTCAGTAGGCAGAGCAGACTAAGGTGGAGGGGACAACGACGGGTGCTTGGCTACAGCGCTATTGACATGTGGACAGCCAGGTACTATCTCCAGCTCTCCACACCCCTTTCCTCGCGGGCTGTCTGGTTCACTGCTGCATCCCCACACCTCCAGCAGGGCCTGGCACATAGTAGGAACACAGCAGCTGTCCACAGGATGACTAGACGGGTGAATGAATGAACCACCTTCTCCTCTAGCTGATGTATCGGGTCCCATCTCATCCTCCTCAAGCACAACCTGACATTTTACTCCCCGGGATGGCTCTGGGGGCCACTGCCCCTTTCCCCGCTGGAGCACACCCACCATGGTGCTGGAGCCTCTGCCCAGAGGCTCTGATGCTCTGGCAGGAATGAAAACACAGGCAGGTTCGCTGGCCTCCCGAAGAGGCAACACCTTTGGCCATAGAACAATAGTTCTACGTTCTCCCGAAGTTCACTCCCACCCCACCTCTCCACACACATCCCTACCCATTCTTGCAGTGAGAGCCCTGACAGCGAGGCCAAGTTGTCAAGAGAGGAGGTGTCACTCTCAGGGTTTCCCAGAAAAGGGTGTTTCCACGTTGTACCGCAAGTCCCCTGGTCTGGGCCATCAGCTCTTCAAGTGCCCTTGAAGGGCGCTAGAAAGCCTTTGGTTGGCCCTCCTCCACCTGTGGTCTCCTCGATCCCTGAGCTTTCACTTTTTGTTCTGTGAACAACGCTGTCTTCATCCCGGACCATGGCAGGACTTCCTGTGTGCTCCCCCATCCCCTGCCTGGTCCCCTCTGCACACACTCCACACAGAGCCAGGGAGGTCTCTCCCTGCTTGGTGACTCCCCATTCCCGCAGGACTTCAGATCACCCAAAAGACGCTTTGTAAGCTGAGCCCTCCTCACCTTTTGTGTCATCTCTTGCTTTCTGACTTGTTACCCTGGAAAATGCAGCCAGACAAAAAACGTCTCAGCTTCCCTGGAAACTAGGCTCCCTTGTTCCCTGGGACTCCCAAAAGTGCAACTCTCCACCCAGATCTCTCCTATATCCCACCTGCCCTCTTAGGTAAAGATTGGATCGGACAAGGGGCGCCTGGGTGGCTCAGTCAGTTAAGCAACTGACTTCAGCTCAGGTCATGATCTCATGGTTCGTGAGTTCAAGCCCCACATTGGGCTATAGAGCCTGCTTGGGATTCTCTCTGCCCCTTCCTCATTTGCTCTCGCTCTCTCTCTCTCTCTCTGAAAATAAATAAACATAAAACAAAAAGATTGGATTGGGCAAGAATCTCCATTGGAAGAGGAAATTTTGGTGACCTGTAGGATGTTCGCAATGTTTTAGCTTCCTTCCATAGACTCTTTATTGGGTAGAAGGGAGAGAAAAATAGTAATTATGCAGCGGGAAAATTGGGAAACACTTTGAGGTTCAAGATTAACGTCACCAATGCAGCAATCTGGCCAAGAATGGACAACCTCAATCTAAACACAAAGGGACATCTGACAAAACCAAAGTGAGGAATGTTCTATTTAAAAATTTTTTTTAATGTTTATTTATTTTTGAGAGAGAGAGAGAGCACGAGCAGGGGAGGAGCAGAGAGAGAGGGAGACACAGAATCCGAAGCAGGCTCCAGGCTCTGAGCTGTCAGCCAGAGCCCGATGCAGGACTCAAACCCACAAACCATGAGCTCATGACCTGAACTGAAGTCAGATGCTTAACCAACTGAGCCATGCAGGCGCCCCTACCTCCCATCTCATATATTCTTTTCCATCAAGTTCACTCTGCTCCCGTACATTTGCTTCCCTGTGCCCTGACACTGGCCTGGAGGATGAATTTAATAACTGGGAAGCAATGAAATCTTGATGAATGCATGTGCGGTATGTGTGCGGCCGGCCTCTAGCCATCACAGGATAACTCAATTAACTGCAATGAGTGTAGTGAACCCAGGTCATTTGCACTTGTCAGGGCATCCTGGGAAGTGCTTTTAGCTCCACACAGAGATAGCAGCTGAAAAGGGGCCAACAAAGCACAGACTCAGGAGGGACACCGGGAGAGATGGCTGCCAGCCTGCAACTGGACCCAAAGAACTGACCCTGGGTGTATGCATCCCCTCAGCGAGGTGGAGGGAGGCTCACAATACTCAGTGTGCTGAATGTCGAGTGGCAATTTTATTCGACAGTTCTGGCTATGAGAAATAGCACGTTATGTTGTGTTGTGTTATTTTTAATGTACTTTTTAAAACTTAAAAACTTCTCTCCTTCTGGATGAAATTAATCTGACTTCAATTTCCTACTTGCCACACTAGCAAGAAAATCAATCTTGAGCATTTCAGTCACACAGGAATTCAGTTTGTAGGAGTTGAGGGGGATCCCTCTTTTGGGGGGTTGGAGCAGAGAATGCTTCCCCTCTCTGGACAAGGCCATTATTAGCCTATTCAGCTCCCTTGTGCAACTTTTAAAAGGGGCTCTCCCGGTAGAGGTAGCTTTAAGGACACACAGCTTAGGAGGAGAAAATGCTTGTCTTGGAAGAAAGGGCATCGTCACTTCCAGACAAGGGGGGTTTCCACTTTCCCGCACCCAGACCCCTTGTTTCCTGCACAAACCAGGAACCCCCTGTTTCCCCCTGTTCCCAGCAGCACGCTGTCTTTGCATGGAGCCAACACTGGCATCAGGCTTGGGCCATTGGGATCTTTACAAGGCTGGGGGTCTGGTGCCTCCTTCTAGGTGCTCCCTGTAATTCTCTCTGGAAGCTTCCAGGAAGAGGGCCATCAACCACAGGTTCCATCAAAAACTCCATTTCTCATGGGCTTAGGAAGGCTGCCTTCCCCCTTTCCCCCCAATGCTCTCCCCATCGGGGGTCCATCCTTTTCCTTTGGGACAGCCCCATGGAACTGCTGTCCCACACACTGGAAACACCAAGTTGCCACCCTTGCCGGAGAAAGAGATTCTGACATCTGTCGGCCCAGTGCTTCTTACTAATTCACCCCGTTACATGAACACCTGGAAGGCTTGAACCTTGGGGAAGTCAAGAATGTCGGCAACGGGGGTGGTTTCAGAACGTCCTGGGGCTCTGGGCTCACAGCTTCCGACACGGTCACCTGGCACGATAAAGGCAGTGAATTCTGAACCAAACACATGTTCTTTCCCCAAAGCTCCCCGTCTTTCTGTCCTCACATCTCTGTCAATGCCACCACCATCCTTGTCGCCCAAGCACAGCACTGGAGTCATTTTCTGTTCCTTTCTTTCCTTCATGCCCACACCTCACTGGTACTCAAGGGCCTGTCACATCTGCACCTTTGGTTGCTCACCAGGCTAGACCACAGCTCAGCCTCTCCCCTGCTGTCTCTGCCCCATCGCCATAGCCCCATCCTTTTTCCAGTGGTTTCACTTTGATGGTGTCACCCCAGCTCCAAATCCTACAACTCCCTTTATCTTCCTAATAAAATCCAAATACCCCCTATTCTCAACATCTCCTTCCAACCTCATCTCTCATTCGTCTTGCTACGAACCACCTGCATTCAGCTACACTCGCCGAGCTGCCACTCCCCAAAACCACCGTGAGCCTCTTGTACTTGAATCTTTTGTTTCCTCCAGGGTCTTCCCTTTGACTTGAAAAGCCATCTGTCCACAGCTCAGCCTTTCAAAACCCCACCCAGCCATTCACGCCAGGGCCATATAGCCTTCTCCTGGAAGTGTTCCTCGATTTCCTGGGGACTCTCTTCCTCTGGGCTGCTTGCTGCTCCGTGCACCACTCATGGCCTCTGTCACACACACATTTGTTTCACTCCTCGGGTACGCCTCTCATCTCCCTTGTGAGGCTGTGAGATCTGTGCTGGTGTGGCTCATCGTGGCCATTTTGAATATTGGTAATGAAGTCCATCCCCGTTCAAAGCAGGCAGTGGAAGCAAATGCCACCTCCTGCAAGCAGCTAGGGGCCATTACCTCTGGGGGTGGGTGGGTAGCTGCAAAACAGGCCAGGTGAGAGGACGCAGCAGGTGCTTACACAGCAGGGGAAGAGGGACAGATGGGAAAGACGAGGCAGAGACAGGATGCTGACTGTACCAGAAGTGGCACAGGGGACGGGGTTTGGTGCCTTTACGGATCTAGGGAAGTTGGGAGGGCAGTTGGGAGAAAAGAGGTCATCCTCCTGCACCCTTTGTCACTTGCCTGCTGGGCATTGGGTAGTCAGTGGGACCCCTGAAAGGTGGCGTTGCAGAGAAAAACTACCTGGTTTTAGTCTCAATTCCTGTGTTGAACTATTCCGCTTGAAGCAAGAGAGCGGGGGATACACTTGCTACTCACGGGAAACAGGCTCTGGAGATCCTTGAGAACAACGAAGCTGAGCGTGCCCACTTTTCCCATCAAGATTACCCCTTTTAAAAATGCTTTGAGGTGGGGCGCCTGGGTGGCGCAGTCGGTTAAGCGTCCGACTTCAGCCAGGTCACGATCTCGCGGTCCGTGAGTTCGAGCCCCGCGTCGGGCTCTGGGCTGATGGCTCAGAGCCTGGAGCCTGCTTCCGATTCTGTGTCTCCCTCTCTCTCTGCCCCTCCCCCGTTCATGCTCTGTCTCTCTCTGTTCCAAAAATAAATAAAAGTTGAAAAAAAAAATTAAAAAAAAAATGCTTTGAATGCTTCTGGCTGCCTAC
This sequence comes from Leopardus geoffroyi, assembly GCF_018350155.1. Classification (NCBI taxonomy): domain Eukaryota; kingdom Metazoa; phylum Chordata; class Mammalia; order Carnivora; family Felidae; genus Leopardus; species Leopardus geoffroyi. The sequence continues at coordinate 19,681,702 of NC_059326.1, forward strand.
TTTGACCCACAGCCGGGCACTCCCTCGTCTCTAACCAGCGATGGTGGGAGCAGCGGGGTTAAACCCACTTCAAGGTGTGAGCAAGAACGCTGAGCTGGCTAACTGGGACACTGCCCTCCTCTTCATAGTCCTCACTAAGTCAGGAGGCAGTTTATTTGTGCTCTTGGCATAAAGAATGGTTTGGCTCCAACCTTCTGATTCTGACGTCCTCCCACATTGCTGTAACTCTGGATGACTTTCTCCTTTGGGACTCTCAGTTGATTGAGCTCTGTCACTGAGCTCTTTGCAACGGACTTGATAGAGACTCATTTGATCAGAACCCAGGATGCAGCGGGCTGAGCCACATTGCAACCAGTGCTTAGTAAGCTCAAACGCATCGCAGTATTTATCAGTGGCAGTCACTGCTGTCACACTGCCATCCTGGCCCAAGCAAGGTCACCAGGGAGCTCAGCCTCTGTTTCAGCTCAGCCCTGATGACCCACGACTGTGGAACCAGCCCCCCCAGGGGGAGATCAGGGGAGAGGTGCGGGTTTCTGATCCCTGACTGTGGCATGGCTGGTCCAAGTGGTAAAGAAGCCCCCGTGCTGTTCACTGCTAATTACTCATCCCGGTGAAACCCCGCAGCCCCGCACCTCACACTGCCCTGAGCAACCGGGCTGTAAGGAAGGCCTGGCAGAAATATCGCCAGCCTAGCTCACATGAAAGATGGCATGTGGACGGCCTACTTCACCATCTCCGGGGGCCGCTGGTTTCAAACACAGATTCCCAGGTCCTGCCGGTGGGGATTGTGATTTTGTAGCCGGAGTTCTCAGAGAACCTGAGAATGATGTCTCTGGGGCTGAGTGGGTTTGAGCTTCAGACCCAGACAGTGGTGCTGCAGACAGGGCTGGGGCACGGCCTGACTCCAGGGAGCTCTAGGTTTAAGACTGTCCTTGCTCAGCTCATCAGAGTCCGTGGGAACCATAGGGCCTCCCTCACAGCTGTTTTTCCAGTTCCCCATTTGATCTCTAGGCGGGGTCTGAAATCAAAGGGAAGTCACACATCCTTAATAATGATAATAGTGATGATAATGATAATGGCTAACACCCATGTTTATCATGCAGCAGACCTTGTGTTTCGTGCCTTACATGGGTTATGACACAATCATTTTAGCAGATCTGTTAGCAAAGTCCTACAATTATTATCGTGTTTTAAATGAGATCATTGAACCCTCAGGGTTAAGGGGCCCTGCAGTTCACACAACCTGCTGTGGGCCTGGAGTGAGATGTGGTCCCCAGTGGTCTGGCTCCAGCTGGAGGCTCACCATGCTCTCCCCTGGGCTGTCGTTAGGGATGCTCTGGCCCGAGCCTTCTCTCCCTGACTCGCTTGGAGGTAGGAAGCTTGTGCAGCAGGGGCCTCCTCTGGGGCTGCCCCACGTCTCTGTGTCACTGAACACAACACCTGGATTACACACATGGCCGGGTGATGCCATCTGTCACAAGCCTGCAGCACAGTGAAGGGTTTTCTGGGATGTCAATCACTTTATCATCCTGCTAACAAGCTCAAGGCCAGAAATAGAGATGGGATGCTTCACCTTCTTGCTTTCCTACCACTTCCCAGCAAGTAGTTTATTCCTTGACCTCCACCTTATACGAGGCATTAAAACAGATGTGGCTAGATTTCCTGAAACTCTCTCTTTAACTGGGCACACTGTCAGCAACGCTGTGTCCCCTGTAGTCAACAGAGCCAGCTACATAATTTGCAAGGCCCGGTTGCAAAATGAAAATGCCGAGCACCTTGTTCAAAAGGCAGGGAAAAAACTCTGTTTAGGGTACTGTGCATAAAGCTTTATCCTTTCTTCAGCAACCTCTTTTGATTTGTCATTGTATTTTTGATTTCCCATTTAATGTTGTTTTAAGTAAACAAAAATAAAATACACTTCATTAACAATTTTAAATGATTAGCATAAATGTTACCATTCACCTTAATATTGTTTAATGACAGCTATAAATGCAAAGGGCATCTGACTCACATGTAGAATCACCAAAATCACACATTCGTGTTACCTAGGTCTTAAGTACTTTGTTTTTGCCAGAAAACAGCAGAAAACACTACGCGAAACTACCGTCATTATTTTCATTTCGCTTCTTGATCATGGGTGCTTTTTACCAAAACTCTCTGTGATGAGTGAGGTAGAACTGAATGGCAAAGGAACTAGGAATGGCCCTGACTGTCCCTTTCCTTGTGTGTCATCATGTTGGCGGGAAACGGCTGGCCACCGAGGGAGGCCACCTGGGGAAGAAAGGAAGTGACAGGATTCCTTGGCCATTTGTGTTTCTTAGAACACCACGGCCTCTGACTGCCTTTGAGGCAAGTTCTGGTTCGAATGGGAAATGTGGCCCTCAGGGTGGTCGGTGCCCCTGCTTCCTTGTAATATGCTTACCTTGTATTCATTTGGAGTCTTGCTGACACCTCGTGGGCCCAGCAAAATTCAAGAACGCGGCAGCAAGAGTGGCAGACGCGCGTGGCCCGTTATCTTCTCACACGCAGGGTCGACTGTCCCATTAGACTACGCTTGCAAAATACAAGTTCAAAGATAAATTCATTAAGAAATTCAAGACCGCAGCAGGAGAGCATTAAGCCAAATGCAATTGCCCCCCAAGCACAGGGCGCCGTGTCACTGCACGGGCGGCACATCCGTGAAAAGCCAGCTCTGGTGGGCAGTGTTACACTCATTCAGGGAGGGGCAGTTTGAAGGGAGGCGTGAATATCCGGGCAGATCACTCCGCATGCCTGTCATCCTCCACATTTCCTGGAGGTGAAGGTCAAGATTGATTGGCAGGAAGGGGACGGGCAGGACCCTGCTCTTCCGGGGCGTGTAGTAGTGGAGCTTCCGGTTTGGTGGGGTGAGCCTCAGCAATTTTCTCCTCCTGGGACGACTGGGATTCACGAATCAGCCTGTGGTCTTTGACAATCCGAAACTGGAATGGGCCTTGTAGATGAAACTAATTACAGAGGGTTCAGTGTAAATAAGAGAAAATCCAACTCAAACTGGCTTAAATAATACGGAGGATCTATTGGTCCGTATCAAGGGAAAGTCCAGAAATAGGTTAGCTTCATGGGTGTGTGATTCAGTGGGTGACAAATGCCTTTGAAGACCTAGTTTCTTCTTGCCTCTCCTTTTTGCCTTCCACGTGTCATTCTCAGGCTGCCTCCCCTTCATGGTGGCAAGATGGCGGCCAACAGCCCTTAGAGCACGGCGCTTGCACACCAGTGGCGAGGGAGGGAGAGAAATCGTATTTTTCGAAGTTCTGTCTGAAGAGTGAGAAGGCTTTTTTTTCTTTCTTTTTTTTTTTTTCTCCCCTTGGGTATGCTGGGCTCAAAATGAATCATGAGCTTATCCACCAGATAATAACATACCCAATGAGAACTACTCTGCTGATTAATTTAGGGCTAAACTTCATGCCCTTCTCCAAAGTCCATGGTGGAGTCAGCTTGTGCCAGAGCACATGAACTGCATAGGAGAATGGGGATGTGGACAGGTGCGGAGACCAAAAGAAAAATTGGGGTGATTGCCTAGAGAGGAAGGAGAGAATGCTAAGAAGGCTACCATGATATCCACTCAGAGATTCTGTCTCTTCTCTCGGGGCTGGCATTGGAACCTAGCGGGATGTGTAATGCTGTCTGAACTTTAAAAGCAGGGACTGGGGTGTAGGCCTACCCAAAAGGCATTCAAATTCATAATTAACAAAAAAAATGTCTAAACAAAACCTGTATGTGCAAGCCATTTAACAGATGGGGAAACCAAGAAGTAACAAGGGGAAAGAATTGCCTGATCATAATAGTGGCCGTATACTGAGCTGGGGTGTGCGTCTGCTAATGCATTTTACAGAAGAGGAATGTGAGACCCCAGAAGGCCATCTAATTTTCCCGAAGCCACACGACGAATGAGTGACGCAGCCAGGACCAGACCCAGGCTGTGTCTCCGTCCCTTCCCAATGCCAGGAGGGGGAAACGGTGGTACAAACAGGAAGTAAAGCCCCAAGCAGTTAAGAGCTCTCTTCCACTGTGTGTCAGTGAGAAGTTTTAGGAGACCATCTCGTATCATATTCTGTGGGACATGGGGCCAAATGAATGGAACGGGAAAAAGACTTCGTGAAGCAAATTCTGCAAGTGATAAATCAGGTTGTCAGCGAATCTGAGGCAGGGAAGGGAAGAACCATCTGCAGCAGGTCTGGGCTCCCAGGAAGCACAGGGCTGATCCTGCCTGGCTCAGTGCATGCCGGTGGCTTCTGGCTTCCTGGCACTGGCAGAGCAGCAGTTTATAAACTCCTTTCCTAGAAGCTGTCAGACTTTAGAGAGGTGGTGCAGGAAATGTGGGTCTTAGAGTCGGCAGCACGAGCATCAGAGACATTCAGCTCTCTCGGAGAGGCAAGTCCTGGCTTGCACCTCCCCCCTTCTCGTTGAGTGACCTCCTGCCATCTGCCGACTTGCCAGAAGGTTGGGCCTCGCAGATGCATAAGGAAATCGCAGCGCGAAGGCAAGGAAAGGGTCTGTGTGTTTCCAACCCAGCGCCCGCTCCTTCTCCTTGCCCCCTGCTTTGCTTTTGTGCTCTTTGCCGTCCTGATGCTGCCGCTCTCCGCGGCCTTCTGGGTAAGCTGTCTGCTGAGCGCCACTGATCAGCCACGTGCGACCGTGGGACAATGACCTTCATCTTTAAACGTAAAATGCGGGATAGAAAGAGCCGGCCAGACGGGTGATTCAAATAGCATAGTAGCTGTAGTAGAATTATTTGGTGAACATTTTGTTTTTTAAAAATGTTTATTAATTTTGAGGGAAAGAGCATGTGCACAGATTGGGGAGGGGCAGAGAGAGACGGAGACGGAGACAGAGACAGAGACTCCCAAGCAGGCTCTGCACTGGTAGCACTCAACCTCACAAAACCGTGGGATCGTGACCAGAGTGGAAACCAAGAGTCCAACGCTTAACCGACCAAGTCATCCAGGCGCCCCTATTTGGTGAATGAACGTTTTTTAAAAAAAGAGTCCTGGGCCCCACCCTGGGAGATATTGATGCAATGTGTCCAGGGTGGGGATCCATACCTGCTTTTAAAAAGTCTGTCACCAGGTGATTCTGGTGCCTGTGGACCAGGTTGGGGGCCACTGGGTGAGAGGGTTTCCCAGGGCCGCTCTCCACCTCCTGTGTTCCCATGTGGAAGCCTGTCATGAGCAGTATGAAAATGCTATGGTACCATGTAGGTGCTCTGTACATTTCTCTTGCTGAACATACGGATAAATACTTCCATAAGTCACATGTATTAAATGACCTCAATTATGTCAAAGCATGAAGTGTTGAGGGAGTGGGGAGCTCCTTACGTAGCTAAAAATGATTGTCATGTGTCAGTGGAATTAAACTCATGTTCCGGAATGTTGCTAATGGAGGCCCTGAGCTCTGTACACAGAACCTAGCCAGTCCTATTTCAATAGAGACCTAGAAAGCCTGGTGTTCTAGTTTCCAAGTTCACAGCATATTGGAGTAGAAATGAAAAGGGCATAGGTGTTGTTGAGTAAAACCCCAGTACCCTAATTGCTTAATGGGAATGAGGTTTCCCTTTGGGGTGATGACAGTATTTTGGAACTAGATAGAGGTGGCAGTTATACAACTTTGTGAATACATTCAATGCCACTGAATACTTCACCTGAAAATGGTTAATTTTAGGGGCGCCTGGGTGGATCAGTCAGTTAAGCATCCAACTTGGTTTTGGCTCAAGTCATGATCTCTCGGTTCGTGAGATCGAGCCCCAAGTAGGGCTCTGTGCTGACAGTGCAGAGCCTGCTTGGAATTCTCTCTCTTCTCTCTGCCCCTCCCTCACTCTCATGCACATTCTCTCTTTCTCAAAATAAAATATAATTTATAAATAAATAAATAAATGCAATGGTTCATTTTATGTGCAGTTCACTCAGCAAAAAAAAAGGAGCAATACTAAAAAACAAAAACTAATACAAAATAGTACTCTTAAAATTTTTTTTAATGTTTATTCATTTTTGAGAGAGAGAGAGCAAGCAGGGGAGGGGAAGAGAGAGAGAGGGAGTCACAGAATCGGAAGCAGGCTCCAGGCTCTGAGCTGTCAGCACAGAGACTGATGCGGGGCTCAAACTCATGAACCTCAAGATCGTGACCTAAGCCGAAGTCAGTTGCTTAACTGACTGAGCCACTCAGGCACCCCAAAATAGTACTCTTAAATTTGTGACAAGTGAAAGTTGACAGCTTGTTGGGAAATAAAAGAAATAAAACTCTAAAGTTTGTACAGAACTAAAATAGCCGAGAAGTTAGGTGCCTGGGTGGCTCAGTCTTCAGCTCCAGTCATGATCTCATGATTTGTGAGCCCGAGCCCTGCATCAGGAGAGCTCGAACCCCATTTTGGGTGAGCTCTGCTTCTGTCTCTGTCCTCTTTCTCTCTCTCTGCCCTCCGTGGAGTTCTCTACCTCTTCTCTGTTTCTCTCCACCCCTCAGGGGATTGTCTCTCTCTCCCTCTCTCTCTGCCTCTCACTCACTTGTGCCCTTTCTCTCAAAAATAAAAAATAAAATAGCTGAGAAGTCTGGGGCCATTTGGTGGAAGAGTAGATGATTCAACCAATTCAATAGGCCCTAAAGCTGTCATTATTACAGTGTAGTTCAAAATAAACATTTATTATATGGCTCTGCTCTATCAAGAAGACTTTCTAAGATGTTAGGTATCCCCTGCTTAGGAATCCAGGAGTATCCTTAAAAAAAAAAAAACAAGTCCTGTGAAAAATCTATCAACTAAAAGATATTTATTGAGTTAAAAAAAAAAAAAAAAAAAGCTTTTGGAGCCTGTGGTTTAGTTATCTGGAAAATGAGCTTAACTGGAATAGTTCATTCACTAACAAGGCTGTTTAAATGAAGCAAGAACCTATAAGGCCAGTTCCCATAGACATTATGCTACATTCGCTGCCGGAAGAAAGTATTGGGGAATCACTGCTCCGTGGTTATGAGTTTCTGTTTAGGGTGTTGAAAAAGTTTTGGAACTAGGGAGTGGTGATGGATGCACAAGATTGCGAACGTAATTAGTGCCACTGAATTGTAATGTTTAAGAATGGTTACAATGGTAGGGGTGCCTGGGTGGCTCAGTCAGTTAAGCACTGACTTCAGCTCAGGTCATGATCTCATGGTCCGTGAGTTCAAGCCCCGTGTCTGGCTCTGTGCTGACAGCTTGGGAGTCTGGAGCCTGCTTTGGATTCTGTGTCTCCCCCTCTTTCTGTCCCTCCCCAGCTCGCCCTCTGTCTCTCTTTCTCAAAAATAAATAAACATTAAAAGAATTTTTTAAATGGTTACAATGGCAAAATACTTTATATTATCACAATAAAACATGTAAAAAATAATCATTAAAACCCCATGATATGGGCCCCTCCAAAAAGCCTAAAGAGAATCATTGTGATACTGCTCGTCAGACAGAAAGAACATCTAGAGGTAAAGTAGGTAGGTACTAAGCAATACGTGAAGAACACAAGGGGAAAGACGCTTTTATTAAATTTATTAGGATCCTTTTAAGCCATCTGTGCACTGCGTGACCCTCCTGTGAGCAGCAGCTGTTTTTATTCATTAGGAATGAACAGATATAGAAGTCATTACTCAATGTTCATCTCGCAGCTGGGTTTGAATTGAAAGGCAGTTCATATCCAACAACTTTGGCCCCAAGCATTTAAAGGTCCTTGTGTGAAAAGGTTGTATCGAGACTCGGAAAGTATTTCATCTGGTAGTGGATTCAGCTGAACATCAGCGCTATCTAGGAAGGCAGGCCTCCATAGGTTGACAATTGCAGCAAAGTGCGTATTTGATTTTGCTCTGGGGTCCTGAATTTGTGGGTCTCTGTACACCCAGGAATTTTTGTTAATTTCAGTGGAATACGGTATCACCGTGGGGAAATGGCTTATTTCCTCTAAGTACCCATGCCTCTAATGCATTCATGGGAAATAAAAAATCAAACCGAAGCTAAAACTTTAAATGTCATTTTAACAGAAGACTTTGATTTTACAGGGAGCATCCCGTTTCTTGGGCTCTATTGACAAACGTACTGGTCAGGGTAACTTTACTATGTTGTGGTAACAAATTAACCCCGGAATCTCAACACTATGAAGCGGCTCAACACTATGAAGGTTTATTTCTTGCTCATGAATGTTCCGTTGTAAGTCAGGAGCCTCTCCAGGGTTCCAGAAGACTCCCCCAGGGTAATGTGATGACTTAACACTCCAAATGACTTCATTCTTGCTCACTGACTATCTCAACCCATGGATTCCAGGTGGTCAAAGCAGGGGAACAAAACAAAGGGTCACGTGCCAGTTTTTAAATGCTTTGGCCCCAAACTGTCCCACAGCCCATTGGTTAGAAGTAGTCACACAGCATTGGCTACCCACCAGGGGGCTGGAAAGTGTGAGGGACATTCACTGAGCAATGTCTGTGCACAGCCAAGATGTGTGCTAGGACAGATCCAAAGCCTGGTCATTTGAGCCAGATTGGTCACTGAGGGCAATGGGCATTTCTTTTATATATATATATATATATATATATATATATATATATATATACATACACACACACACATATATGTATGTATATATATGTATATATATGTATATACATACATATATGTATGTATATATATGTATGTACATACATATATATGTATATATATGTATATACATACATATATATGTATATATATGTATATACATACATATATATACATATATATGTATGTACACATATATTAGTTTTTTTTCAAAAATTTTAAAAATGTTTATTTATTTTTTAGAGAGAGAGAGACAGAGCGTGAGCAGGGGAGGGGCAGAGAGAGAGGGAGACACAGAATCTGAAGTGGGCTCCAGGCTGTGAGCTGTCAGCACAGAGCCCGATGTGGGGCTCGAACCCACAAACTGCGAGATCATGACCTGAGCCGAAGTCGGACGCTTAACCGATTGAGCCACTCAGGCACCCCCTTTCGTATATTTTAAATAATATACCATACCACCACTAGTTAATAATAGGCCTAGAAGACAGAGGCTGGAGAAAAGTAGAGAAGGCATTGCTATGGGAATTAAAATTGCCACTAAGAAAGGGTACAGTCGGTTAATACCCAGACAAAGTGATATCTGGTCCCTGCTCTACCTGACGTCTGGGGGACAGCCACTTAGTCCCCTGAGCATCCTGAAGATCAGGTGGCCAGTGAGACTGGGCATGCTCCACAAGCAGGGGATTGGGTTACAGTTTCCATGAGGAGCATTTGGGCCTCTGCAGAAGTCTACTGCATCTTCCCAGCTGGCTTTATGCTTTTGAATGCACTTCTCTTCATCCTTTTTCATTCTCTCCCCTCTGTAGGGATGAAGTTTTTGGAGGACTGCCCCATACAGACCCTCATCCCTCTCTATTTGCTAGCGGGTGGGATCATTGGAGCCTTAAAGGTGAAGTCTATTTATCCACTGTTTAGTTTTTGCAGAAATTTAACTTACAGGCACGTGACACACAGCCTTTAATTGTCTGCTACTCACGGAGGAGCCAGAACAACTCCCCTCCCTAAGCACAGGGTTATGGAAGCAGTGGGGCAAGGTGGATCCTGAAGTCTGCTTGCAGAGACATGGGTTTTTCCTGATGAGGAGCATTCGCCCAGAGCTGGGCATCTTTGCAGTAGCCTGCCTCTTGCTGCCCTGAGAGCAATGTGCTAATTTGTGGCTTTGGTCTGACAACAGTTGAAGCAGAGGAGTGGCTGACTGCCAATTAATTCTACCTTTGAATTGAGCCTGCGTTATCTTGGCCTCTCTCTGCTTCTTTTTAGAAAGGTTCCTGTGGAGGGCAGTGGAGTTTGCATCTGGTTGAAATGTATTTGGTTTTAGCAGCTCTTATTTCTGTGTTTCTCCTAGCGCTCAACCGACCGGCAGAGAGACCACTAGCTGCAGTCATCAATCAGACGTTAAACTCTGATGTTTCAGGGGAGGAGGGGCTTCTCTGTGACTCTCAAGTTCGTGTCAGTGTAGGGAGCCGATCTGCTCCTGGGTTGTACTGACATCTGTTTTAACAGGAAAAGTGACAGAAGAAAAAAAACATCAAGGATTCTGGAGAGTCTACAGGTGTCAAAATCCCTGGCCCACAGAAATGTCCCACCTGTCCAAAGCACCTCAGATATAAGGTATCTTAGGTCCACATCCGTTCATCAGTGACCCTTCCCAACCGTCCAAGCCGCCCTCAAAGCTTTCTGTATCAAAAGCTAGAAAACACAAGCATCCGTTTTTCCAAAATGGTTGCATAGAGATGAAGCACAGAAGAAAACCATCAGGAGTGCCATATATAAAATTTCATTTGGACGCACTGTCTGATTTCTTTGCCAGCGTCTTTGTGGTGCTTGGGGCCTTCCGAAGATGCTGGCCAGTGGCATCAGTGAGGATATTGGTTAGGACATCAAAGGAGTGTCTTGCTGTTCTATGTAATCAGCAGTCACCAGCTCAAGTTATGGGAAGCAGGTCTGAACCTTTTGTGTCTGAGGTTATGTCACCATTAAATGCCCTCAACTCCTAACAGCAGGGCAGGGGCAGTGTTCTGGAATGTGCAATAACACGCGTTCCCCCCCCCCCCCCCCGGTGACAACATACCCACGGGATCAGCTGGGACTCTGGCTCCAAGTAAACCCAGAGGCTCTCTGCTCAGTGGGGCTTCTTATCCCCTGTGGCCCCATGGTATGAGGGGAAAAGCCCTAATGGACCGAGCGCCATAGAGATGTTCAAAACAAGGGCAACGTTTTCAGCAGTAATTACCTCTGCTCAGCCCTCCCTCACTTGGCTACCTCATCATCAGGCCGTGAAGTGAAACTTTCCTGTGGAGATGTTACCGTCCATGGGGTCTGTTCCTCTTAACAACGGCAAACTTTTCCTTTATGAAATCCGGCCCAGAACCCAAAGGTAATTTATTTTAATGAACAAACTAGGGCCCTGATAAACAGCACTGATTTTTTTTTTTCCCTGGCAATCTAGAACTGTTTGCAGCCAAATTAAATTTTTGTGCTCATCGTAGCGAGGTAATACACAGTGAGTCCGTAACGGTTAGAGAGCAACAGCAAACAGATTTAGAGAATCCCTAGATGGAGAAGTTTGCCGGTGATACCAACGCTCTGTCTTTAACCCTCTCGGAACACTGCGCCACAGTGCCCAGCATCCTTTCTAAAATGCAGCAATAGCACCACGGTATTGCATCTTGTTGACGAGAAAGCAGAGCATCAGTGAGTGGACATTTCCCAGGATCACCAAAAAGAACTGAGTCATGACCCACTGGAAGATCATGAAGTGAATTTAGTAAGGTTGTGACCATTAAACAAAATGGAATAGAGGGACCCCTGGGTGGCTCAGTCGGTTCAGCGTCTGACTCTTGCCTTCGGCTTAGGTCACGGTCTCACGGTTCGTGGGACCGAGCCCCACGTCGGACTCTGCGCTGACAGCGCAAAGCCTGCTTGGGATTCTCTCTCTCCCTCTCTGTGCCCCTCCCCCACCTGTGCTCGCACGCTCTCCCTCTGTAAATAAACATTAAAAAAATAGAATAGAAAATACTAGAGTGCCCAGTAAGCATGGTGTGATAAACACATACCCATGTGTTTGGGCATATGGGCCATATAATTTAATCCAAATCGGGACACTTTTGAGAGTACACAGGGGCTTTAATAATCATGCCAGGAAAACCCCGTAAACCAGGACTCTGAGCCAACAAGGACACACGGTCCCCCAATTACTAGGTTGTGATGTAAAATGTATTTGTTACTGAGGACCGTGTTAAAAAGTTTCAAGAACACTGATTTAGTGGCCATTAACCTACCTAATGCCCCACCTCATCCCCAATAGCCCACTGCTCAGTGATCATTTCTACCACCCAGTGAGTGCTTACTATGTGCCAGGTGAGGTGCTAAGGGCTTTGCCTCATTTTGAACCTAGTCCTCACGAAACCCCTTTGAGGCAGGTACTTGTATCAGAAAGGAGTTTTGAATACGAGGGACAAAAAACTGGGAGGAAAGGCCCCCATGGCATCCAGAACCTACCAGGCCTGTGACGTGGCCTGGAGGCAGCAGGAAAGTCTGCTGGGGTCCACCCTTTACGAGGCAGGGGGCCTGTTGTGCAGCCCTCTAGCATCAGGACCAGGTATTCGTGTTATAAAGTCGTGTGGTGGAAGGGTGCGGGGACAGTCGAAGGAAAGTCTGTACGCCTGGCTGCCAGGCATAACTGCATAGCACAGTGACTTGCCAGACACAGTGAGCCGGGGGTGAGAAGACAGGAGGACCACAGGGCAGGGCAAAGGCACCCCTGAGGCACGAGCCACGTGTTGTGACTGCGCAAAGTCGTGAGCAAGAGGGCAGGTGAACCAAACACAGCTGGACCCTGTCTCTTCTTTCTCATGGGGAAAGAATCACTAGAGGTACAACCAGCATGGTAGCTATTGATTGGTTACAGCAGATGAGGAGCAGGGAGGCTCCCGGGTTTCTAGCTTGGACAGTGTTACCCAAATGAGAGGCATATGGAAGGTAACGAGTTATGTCTTCAACATACTGAGCCGAGGGCCTGAGGGCACTCGGGGGAGCCTCACACGTGTCTGAGGTCTGGAGGAAAGTTCCGGAAGGGAGCCGCAGACTAGGGCGCCATCAGCCTATAGGTGGGTGAGGTCAGGGCCTGGGCCATATTTGTGAGGATCACCAAAGAGGGAAGCTACTGAAAGAGGCCGAGAGCCAGAATGGCTTGGTGGAAAGGAAGCCAGCTTTGGCTGAAGACAGACCTGGTGCCTGGATCTTCCACTTTTTGTACACATGACCTTGGCCGAAATTCTTAAACGTCCTGGTCCTTCAGCTCCTTTGTTTCTAAAGTGAGGAAAGTAATGTATGCTTCCATAGGGTTGTTTTAAATAAGACAACCTGCCTAAAAATAAAAGCACTTAGTATCTGTCTTAGCTCAGGCTGCTGTTGACAAGATGCCACAGACCAAGTTGCTTCCATAACAGACATTCAGTAGGGGGAGGGAGGAGGACACTTTCAGATGATGACCATATGCAGGTTTGCAGTCATGGGAGAACGGGGAGCAGGTCACTGGAGCCAGGAAGGCCAGGGATGACCTCAAGGATGATGAAACAAACCAGAGCAGCAGCGACACTCTGGGTGTGGACATATATTCCAGTCAACTAATCCCTTGTCCAAAGCAGCTCACACATCAAAATAGAAAATGCCACCAAGGATGCTGACTAAGGATTGATACCTTCATTCTTGCCAGTTCTAATTCTTCAAAATTAAATTTCACTCCTTGGCGGCATTTCCAACTCTAGTGTGTGGGCACTTTGTGTATTAAATCTCCCTCTCTCACTGTTTCTCTCCTAGCTTCTATTCCCTCTCCTCCACTTGCTTTGCTGCCTTGCCCTCTGACCCCCCCATCCCCCTCCCCCCCCCCCCCCCCCCCCCGCCACCTGCCAACCACAACCCAGGTGTCTCTCCTGCTGCATGACTCTACCAGGATGAGGCGGCTTGTGGCCAAGGCCGTGGTGATTGACGACCAACCAGGACGATGATGCATATCCCTGGAGGCAGACCGTGTGCAAGTATTATATCCACCTCAGCCTCAGCCTCTTCCTTTTCCTCTGGTTCCTTTCGGGGAATTACGGGGCCCTCTCCGTCTACCTGCCTGATTTTATTCCCCCTTTCCAGCAGCCTCAAGATTACTGTGACAAAACCCTGTACCCCTGTGCCGTAGGGAGTCCTCGTGCTCAGCCACACCATGCTGGTCCTGCTCATCCTGTGCAGTGGGCGTGTCTATGTGTGGTCCAGGTGGAGATTCGTTGTCGATGGAGACTGAGAATCACCCCCTCTGGCACACACAGGCACACATTCGCGCATGCGCAACTGCACACACTCACATGCACACACGCGCACGTATATGCAAACACGCACCCACGCACACTCTGCACGCTCATGCGCAATTGCAAGAGGAGGGCACACTGTAAAGCAATAAGACGTCCCTCCAGGCAGTGAAGAAACCACCAAAATGCACTGCGTGTTTATTCTAGGCAGACTAAAGGAGCGCTTGCCTCCCTGGGCCTGGGGGAAGCCCTGTGGTTCTTTCCAGAGTGGGACTTTTGTACTCATGAGTTCGCAGAGGCATCTTTTTATGTGAGGGGATGAGGCGAGGGAGGCAAAGACTGGGAGGCTCTTTCCAGCTACAGGCAGTTCCAATGACCGTCACAAGAGCAAGTTTTGCTGCTGTTACTGTTGCTACTGCTGTGTTGTCATCCAGCCGCGGGCAACCTGAAGTTGTAGAAAGGGGTATCTTTCCAACAAGACATATCTTAGCTTCACTTGGGTGGCTTTGTTATAAACAGGAGAAAGGTGCTCTGTTTAATGACTCCGGGTGTCTTTTGGGAAAGAGCTCTCTTTCCCAGCCCCAAATCAGACGGGTTTGATTGGACCGGTAAGGGCATCCCAAGGGCAGCTATAAAGGCTGCCAAAGTCAAGGAAGTCAGTGCCCCTGGGGCTCCGGTCTGGCCCGTGAGCCTGGCGTCAAGGAGGGTAGCATGCCCTCCCTGTGTGCCTTGGGGTAGTCCTACTGCAAATTCTTTGCGTGGCCTGAGTCCGCTTCTTTCCCTGGCCATCTGTGTACATCTCTGTAATGTGCTCCTGGCACAAACCAGTTTCGTGTAGGTTTTGGCCAGGTTGCACGTGGTGTCGTTAATGCAGGTGTTTTGGGGTGTTTTTTTTTGTTTTGTTTTTTGTTTTTTGGTTTTTTTTTTTTTTTTGGTCTCTGAGTTTAAATACTCTACAGTAGCAAATCTACTTGATGTCAGGTTAGGGCTGGGCAGGCTTTTGCAAATCCATTTATCTGGAAGTTCAGGATGACACTGAAGAGCAAACACTAACATCCCTCCCTCTGCTGTCGTTAGGGGTGAAGTTCCTGAGAGCTGGGGTACCAGGCCATGCGGTGCCGTCAGGGGGGGAGCACCGATGCTTTAGAATCTTGGGTGAAGACTCTGTCGTGTGTGTTTCTAGGGGCAGTGCCCGCCCAGGGGGACAGTGGCCCCTTCGTAGTTGTGCTTCTGTCGCAGCACGTGCACAGCCTCTGTGTGTTACCTGGTGCCTAGCTACTGCTTGCTTTTGAGGCAGGGGGTGGGGGGGGTGCTTTGTAAGAAGACCAACCCCAAAGTGGCCATCCGTGTGGCCTCCTCTCCCTGCTTCCAGAGAAAAGGACCTAGGAGTTCACGGTGAGTTTGGGCATCTGTCACCTGCTGTTGCATTTGGTCCAGGTTCCTCCCAGGTCGGAAGAAGGTGCTGGAAGCGCCCTCTGCTGGGCCAAGGGCAGAAAGCCCTTAACTTTGCCCCTACCCCTCTGGGACTTTGCTGTTTTCATCTTCGCCCGAGCCTTGCAAGATTAGAGGGTGTACGACTCGAAGTTCCTGCCATCATCTGGGATGCCCGAAGTCACTCTCATTGTGCCCTACATCACCTTCTCCATGCCGGGGGCTCCGACACTAGAGCAGGCAAGGTGTTCCATGGGCACCCCCTTCCACCCTGCCTGCCTTAGGTGATGACTCACCAGTCACTCCCAGTCGCTTAGCTACTGTTTGGACACAAATGAACAAAGCCAGCAGAGCCCATTTGTAAGCTCAATCCAGGCCACACGTCAACCATCACTTCACTTAGCATCTCTGACACAAACTCCTGAGCAGGGCTTGAAAAGAGTGTCCAAAAAAGTAAACCAAGCCTACACAGTTAGGCGAAGCCAGACTCTGTACTCGCGGAGAATGGCCTGGCAGCCCTCTGCAGAGGCAGACTCCCCAAGTGCACCGGGACCACACCGCCGGCTCAGGCACGCCAGAGCCTAGGATGGCAAACAGATTTGTTCTCTCCCGCTAGCTCCCATCACGGCTGTGCGTTGTGTTGGGAATGACCCTGAGGATCTGAGACTCAACAAGGAGGTGTGAGGGGACCCATACAGTCCCACTGGGGGTGACCCTGGGGTTCTGGGGACCTGGCAAATGGAGGTTCTCCCACTCACATCTCAGCACGGTCCTCACCTCGTAGTGATGCATTGTGCCCTTGTGAGTGACTCACAGGAGGAGTCTGGCCATAGACAGGCCACGACAAGGGCTCCTTGTCACTGACTCCTCTTCATCTGCGGGCACTGAGGACCTAAGCCCATGCACCCACAGTCCTGCCACACACATGCTTCTGAGATGTTGTTGCTGGGGCCTGGGCAAAGGTGGAAAGAGCTTGCAAAAAAAACCAATCTTTTTAAAAATCATAAACTTGCTGTTAGACTGCAGATATTGGCTAGTGCGTTGGGTACCCCTGTAGCCAGGTCCCAGATGCTGGCGATTCCCAGTTTCTGATAGGCATGACTATCCCCGGAGTGTCACAGAAATAGCTGTGTTGGTATACATGATGACTTACCAAATATGCTTGAGAAAGTGGCAACTTATTCCCGTTCCCAGAAATAGCTTGGTAGAAGAATTTATTTCCTCCTTTCATTCCATTCCCTATATTTATATCTTGTTTCACAATGAATTTGGAGGGTCTTTAAATGCTGTATTTGAGGGGCGCCTGAGTGACTCAGTCGGTTATACATCTGACTTCAGCTCAGGTTACGATCTCACAATTTGTGAGTTCGAGCCCCACGTCGGGCTCTGTGCTGACAGCTCAGAGCCTGGAGCCTGTTTCGGATTCTGTGTCTCCCTCTTTCTCTCGCCCCTCCCCCACTTGCACTCTATCTCACCTCTCTCAAAAATAAATAAACATGAAAAAAATTTTTAAATGGTGTTATTTGAGACAATAGAATTAAAGAAAAAATATATAGTCAAAAATCAAGGGGCGCCTGGATGGCTCAGCCGGTTAAGCTTCCAACTTCAGCTTGGGTCATAATTTCACAGTTCATGAGTTTGAGCCCTGCATCAGGCTCTCTGCTGTCAACACAGAGCCCACTTCAGATTCTCTGTCCCCTTCTCTCTCTGCCCCTCCCCCCAGCCCCCGCTTTCTCTCTCTCTCTCTCTCTCTCTCTCTCTCTCTCTCTCAAAAATAAACATTAAAAAAATAGAACTACAGGAAAAACTAAGATGGTTAGAAAGCAGTTTTCAACATCTTTTTCCCCCTACACCAACACACTAGAGTCTCACCCTAGAGGGAGTGGTGAAGAAATGTGACAGCTTTCCTATGTGCCCTACCCCCCTTTGCAAAGGGAGAGTATTGGTCGTAGGCCCTTGATAATTACTAAAACCTGGACTACATTTTTGGCTTTGAGTTTCCTTGCCACCAAAGAGGAAAGGAAAATCAGCTACAAACTACCCATTTTCTGTGGAGTCAAAAAATACGCCCCCTCAGGAGAAACATGGGTTAAGTCTGAAAGACCATATTACATGCGTCCATTCGTAGCAGGAACACGGCGTGATTCAGTGCAGACATCTTCAGCATACTATACAAAGACAGTAGCAGCCTTTGAATGATAATTTATTAGGGCCTCCTTCAACGGATCGTGAAGTGGTTATGATGAGGCACCTTTCAGAAAGGTTCTGGGCCAAGGCAAATTGTCCATGACTACGGTTCTCTCAAGGTCTGGCTTAACCCAGAGAGAACTTTCAGAGGGTCTAGGAAGTGATCAGCTGCATGTCCTTCATGTGATTCCCGTTTAGGATCATTTCCCTCATCTGGGGTTTTGGTGGAAGACGAGCGTGCGAAGTTCAGAGTTATTACCCAGAGCCTCGGGGTGCACCCCGCACTGATGCTAAGCGGACTGCAAACACCGGCACAATGAAAGCACCTCGCCAAGAGTGACCCAGAAGTCAGCCATCCCTTCTTCGCAGGAATGGTTTTCTGGGGAAATTAACATGATAACATCTGAACTTGAGAGCGCTAAAAAAAAAAAAATGGGACCATTTCACGGGAGCCAACCACACCCGTGGCTCACAGACCTCAGTGAACCATCAGAACCACCCAAGGGTTTGTTTAAAATGCAGAAGCATGGCGCCCAGAAATTCTGATTCTGTGCGTCAGGGGACCACACCTGTGCACTCAGGCCACGCAGGAGTCACAGACTGACCCAGAACTGTTCCATCGTAGTTGCGAGCATGAGGGCACTCTGATGCTTCTCTGTCTTAGCACGAGAAGAGGCAAAGCGGTCAAAAACTTGCACTTTTGTATAAATCAATCTTGTGCTTCATTTCCTTGTGGGCATTTTTCATTGTTGATGACATAAACTTGGAACAATTGTTCCTCAGTGCCTTCCCTGAATACCCTGGGGGAGATCATCCTCCAGGCCTTGGGATGCTTCTCTCGTTCTTTCCTCCAGTGTGATTACCATGGGTACAGACCATACACAGGAGCCAACGACCATCAGGGGCCTGTTCAAGGCAAATTTTGCTCCACAAAACTCATAATCCTCAGGTGGACAAGTGAGTTCATGGTGGATTCTAGAACAATGAACTCATAAAAATCCTTATTGATTCTGGTGGCAATTTCCCTTTTCATGAGTATGGAACTAAGAAGAAAGCAAATCTCTCGTTTACAGAGGTCGAATTTCAATAGTTCACTTTTTAGGTCAGCCTGGTACGATAGCTGCCAACTTATCTTGGCATCTTAGGAGACAGCCTCTTGGTATCGCCCACAGAAGTGAATAGCAGGTGGGTGTTTCTCAAATGCATCTTCTGTTGTTTTCTCTAGAACACTCTCTTTGTTAGATCAGTTAGCTTTTAAACTTTCTTACTGCATTGTATGGAGGTAAAGTTTCAAAGGCAAAGAAAAGACAACTCACACTTTACGCTGGTCCCACCCCAGGTGAGGTAGTAAGGGTTTTGCAAATATGGCAAGTTCTAATAAAGGCACCGGAATCTCGTGACTGAGAATGTCTCTCTGTTATGACTGCCTCCTATTCACCCCATTGGTGAGAGAGGGGTCCCTTGCCCTAAATGCTGGGAGATGGCTGAGCACACAACAGTTGGTTGCTGGACAGATGAGAATGATGGTGCTTCACTGGTCACATACATTCACAGCCCGGCAGGGAGGATGCAGCATGCTGTGCAGAGCCGCATGGAGGCTGCACGGAGAAACAGACTGAGCAACCAGGGATCTCAGGGGTCATGCTCTGTAGAAATAAGGTGGGGTGGGGGGTAAGCTCTGGTTCTGGCAGGAGAATGCAATGGGCTTGTTTGAATAACATCTGGAGCTGGCAGGGAGGTGAAACTCGTTACGCTGAGGAGCGGGTGGGGTGCAGCCAGTCGTCCGGGGGAACGAGCAGGTGGGAGCCTTTCCTGCCTCGTGGGGGGCATATCTGGTAAGAGCAGGGGAACTCATGGTTAGGCCTCTGGGAGGCTAAATATGTCAAGGAAGCTGATGAAATTTGGGGCCTTCCAATCACTCTCCAAGATCAATCTCTGCCTTTATTTGCCTATCTTCCCCAGATTACTTAGTCCTGGATTCAAATCTAGATTTGAATTTTCTCAACAACCAAAGCAGAAGGCAGATCAATCAATCATGAGATATACATTGTCCGTGAAGAAAAAAAAAGGGGGAGGGGGGAGGGTGGCGCCTTGGTGGCTCAGTTGGTCAAACATCTGACTCCAGCTTGGGTCATGATCTCGCAGTTCATGAGTTCGAGCCCCGCGTCGGGCTCTGTGCTGACAGCTCAGAGCCTAGAGCCTGCTTTGGAGTCTATGTCTCCTTTTCTCTCTGCCCCTCCCCTGCTCACACTCTGTCTCTCTCTCTCAAAAATAAATAAATATTAAAAAAAAAAAAAAAGCTGCTCCCCACCATCAACACCCAGGTTAGAACACTCACTTCCTGGACAGCCCTGGCCCTGGTCAGCAGCTCCGAGCCCTTCCAATCGTCTGATGATTTTCCCCACAATTGCAAAAATCTTGCAGTCTCACTGGATTCTTCCAAACCATTTTTTTTTTTTTACTCTTTATTTCTTCATTTGAATATTTCAGCTTTAAAATGTCCTGTAGCCTGTACTTTTTCATAGCTGCCCCCCCCCAAAAAAAAGGCCTTCACAAATTCATTTACAGCTTATAAGTTTGTTTATAAAGAAGCCAGTGTCTGTTCAGTTCCCAGTTCACTGGCGGAAGCAGGTGTGGCCCAGATCCCGCTGGGACTCCCTGTGCCAGCCCCACGGGGGCACCCCAGTTGCAGCAGGTGCTGTGGCTGATGGCTCACATCTGCAGCCTTTCCCGGAAACCCACTCTGGGTTAATACAGCCAGCTTGCCAGGATGCACCCAGACTTACCCCCGTCCCCACCCCCCCAACACATGCAGTTACTCATAGCTAAGGACTGAGTCGGGGAAGAGAGAGTAAAAGCCCAGCTCCCTTGGTTCAGGGCAGGTCAAGCTCTGTAGTGTCATTCACAGTCCAGAGCTTTCCGAGGATTCAGGCCAGGCTTCATCGGAAGCCACATCCTTTCCCATCTTCTTCCTCTTTCCTTACTTGCAATTTCGTTTTCCCAAGACCACTCCCTCAACACGTCCCTTTCCATGAAGCTCCACCCCCAGGCTCTGCCTCCAGAGAACCTGACCTAGGACAGAGCTGTTTGTCCACAGCTGGAGGCAGGAGAAAAATCAATAGTATAAAGCCCTTTTATTTTCCTAAAATGTGATACATGCTTATGGCTAAAAATTCAAGTAGTGTCAGAGGGTATAAAGTAAAATGTGAAGGATTTCACACCTTACCCCAACACCCAGGCCCGATCCTCCAAAAGGTAGCCGGTGCTAAGTTTTTAGTATCCTTTCAGAACATGTCTATGTATATTCAAGCATAAATTATATCAAATTATTCATATTATTCTGCAGCGTGCTTTTTTCCACTTGCTACATCATGAACTTCTTTCCCTTATCAATGCAAAGAGATCTGCCTTCAAAAATGACCAATAATCATAAGACTCACTTAAATAGGCACATTCTCTGTTACTGATATGGTCTGTCATTTCTGTGAATCAAAATGGAAAAACCAGTAATGTGATATTTTATTTTGCCAAATGAGCAACTGAGAGCTCAGTTGGGGAAAGCAGTTGTCATTTTCCCCCTTGTGTACCGGGTGAAATGAGCCCAACTGAACCAAAACTCCCAAAGAAATTAGTTGCTGAGCCTTTTGGATAAAGGCCATGTGACTCACCTGAGGGAAACTCAATGGTCCCCAACAATGGATTAAAACTGCTGAGGGGAGGGGCACCTGGGTGGTTCAGTCGGTTAACGGCCAACTCCAGCTCAGGTCATGATTTCTCAGTTTGTGAGTTCGAGCCCCGCATGGGGCTCTGTGCTGACAGCTCAGAGCCTGGAGCCTGCTTCTGATTCTGTGTCTCCCTCTCCCTCTGCCCCTCCCCTGCTTGTGCTCTCTCTTTCTCAAAAATAAATAAAAACATTAAAAAATATATTAAAATGGATGAGGGACACCTGGGTGGCTCAGTCAGTTAAGCGTCTGACTTAGGCTCAGGTCATGATCTCACAGTTCATGGGTTCGAGCCCCGTGTCAGGCTCTGTGCTGGTGCTTCGGATTGTGTCTCCCTCTCTCTCTGTCGCTTTCCTGTTCATGCTCTGTTTCAATCTCACTCTCTCAAATATAAATAAACATTAAATTTTTTTAAAAAAACTGGTGACAGAAAAGAAGTTGAGCTGGTTCTAAATTATGCACATCCACAGGACCTCATCTGTCAGCAGCAAACCATCCCTTCAATATTGCATGTGTGTAAGCGTGTGTGTGTGTGTGTGTGTGTGTGTGTGTGTGTGTGTGTAATTAACTATCCTAAGCCATGAATGCAAGATGGAGGCAGCACCCAGATATCACCGAAGCTATAAAAAGGATTTTAAGACACAGAACAAAAAGTAACAACGCAACACAAGGAGATTGTATCTCACACCCATTCAGACGGCCACCCCAAAACCATAACAACAGAAACCAGAAAATAACAAGCGTGGGTGAGGATGTGGAGAAATCGGAACCCTCGTGCCTCGGTGGTGGGAATGCAAAATGGTGCCGTCGTTACGGAACTCTGTATGAAGTTTCCTCAAAGAAAATAAAAAATGGAATTGCCACGTGATCCAACAGTTCCACTTCTGGCTGTACACCCAGAAGAACCGAAAGCCAGGTCTTAAAAAGACCAATGTACCGTATACACCAGTGTGCAGCAGCATTCTTCACGATAGTTAAGAGATGCAGGCAAGCCACGTGTCCCTCAGCAGATGAGTGGATAAGCAAAGTGTGGTGAATTTCTTATGGAATACGATTCAGCCTTAAGAAGGAAGAAAATTCGGGGCACCTGGGGTGGCTCAGTCAGTTAAGCGTCTGACTCTTGATCTTGGCTCAGGTCATGATCTCATGGTTATGAGACTCAGACCCTCGTCAGGCTCCACACTCAGTATGGAGCCTGCCTGGGATTTTCTCTCTCTCTCTCTCTCTCTCTCTCTCTCTCTCTCTCTCTGCCCCTCCTGGGCTCTCTCTCTCTCTCAAAATAAATAAACATTTTTTTTAAGTTAAAAAAATTTTAAAAACGGAGGAAGAAAATTCTCATACATGCTACACCATAGATCAGGCTTGAAGACATCATGCTAAGTGCGATAAATCAGTCATAAGAGGACACATACTGTATGATTTATACTAATAGGAGGAACCTAGAATAGTCAAAGTCACAGAGAACAGAAAGGAGAGTGATGGGTGCCAGGGGCTGGGGGTGGGGAGGAGAGTTCATGTTTAATGGGGATAGAGTTTCAGTTTTAGAAGATGAAAAAGTTCTGGCAATGGATGGTAGTAGATGGCAGAATGTGGACGTGCTTAATACCACTGAACTGTGCCCTTAAAAGTCATTAGGATGGTAAATTTTAAGTCCATTTTCCCACACACACACACAAAAAGTGAACTAGTGTATTCAGTCCTTCCAAGCCTCCCTAGGACGACCGAATGGCCCAGAACTCACTGACGAGGGCAGGGTCATTCCAGGTGTTTATAAGGGCACACGTGCTCACAGGCTCAAAACCCAACCTCACTCTTAGCTGATTGCAGGTCTCAGTGCCTCACCCCCAGAATGCCCCACCTTCAGTCGCCCAGCCTCTCTGACTTGGTGGGGAGTCTGCGGTGGGGTTGGAGTGTGAAATGGAGAGCGGGGAACTAGAAGCCACCCATTCGAACACAGGAGCCAATCAACCGACCACAAAAAGGTCAGGAGATAGTAGCAGAAGTTTCCAGCCCCCCAAAAGTGACTAAAAGAAGAAACTGAGGAGAAGCCACTAGGAGAGGTGTCCCATCCTTACAGAAAAAGGGTTAAGTGTGTGGAGTCTGGACCCAGACTGTCCGGTTGGAATCCTGGTTGTGCTATGTTCTAGATTCTGGTGTGATCTTGGACACGCTACTGAAATTCTCTATGCTTCAGTCTCATTAATACAATTAAGGGAGGGTCAGAGATCGAGGGAGAGAGAGAATCCTAAACAGGCTCCCGAACTGTCAGCACAGAGCCTCCTTCAGTCTCATATGAAATGAACTTAGAACAGAGCTTGGCACATAGCAAGTAGAGTATGAATATTTGTTCAATAAGAGGAAAGGTTTTTTTTTTTTTTTTTTTTAAGTTTATTTATTTTGAGAGAGAAAGCAGGGGAGGGCCAAAGAGAAAGAATCCCAAGCAGGCTCCACGCTATCAGTACAGAGCCTGACGCAGGGCTCAATCTCATGACTCTGAGATCCTGACCTGAGCCAAAATCAAAAGTCAGACGCTTAACCCACTGAGCCACCCAGGCAGCCACAAGAAGAAATGTTTTTATTTCATCCTCACTACTGTGCCGTAAGGACTGGACACTTACACTGCTGCGTAGAGGGGAAACTGAGGCTCAGGGAGGTCAAGTGTCTCCTCTGAAGAGGTGTCAGGGCTCAATGTGAGTCTTCTGACTTTTGATCCCTGTTCCTGGCACTCTATGTCTGTGGCCTCTCCCTGCCCTACTGGTGGCCCTTCTCCTGAGCCAGTGGGAGGAACCAGGTAGTACAGGCCAGTAGGTGAGGGCCAGCTACAACAACCTCTCTGACATCCTCCAGGCTCTTATTCCACTCCCACCCCTGAGCCCCAGACTGCCTTTGCACTGGGAATGGAACCTGTTTGTCATACAACTAAAGCCCTAGAAACAGACTGCATGAGAGTTTCAGATCAACACAAGTCCACTGGTGGGAAATCATTTCCTTCATCAGCTTCATTACATGGAGACTGCCCTGCCCTTGGCCCTTCTTGCCACCACGTCTAGTCCCTGGTAGGTGGACAAGGAAAACAAGTGGACCTTGGCATGTCCTTTATTTGACTGGGTGATTCATGCCCGTAATACAAAATTCACACTCTCCAAGGGTATTCAGTGTAAACTGAGTCTCTCTCCTACCCCTGCTCCCCAGTGCTGAAGCTCTTATAGAGATCCCCACTGTGATCAGTTTCCTGTGAAAGGAAGGAAACCCTTAAATCAAATGGATTTGCTTTTTTGGAAGTTGGTTCAGATGGACAGCAGACAGCCCTGGAGTGGACCAGTCTGTAAAAGCCAGTGGGCATCAAGGGACTGGGGAGGCAACCAGCAAGGTACTTCTAAACGGGGTCCAGCCTCCTGCTGGGTGACTGTGTGAGCTGCTGCAGGGCAGGGTCATCGTCTGCCATGTACATCTTGCCTGGGCTGCTTCTCTCCTCCATTAGTGTGAACCCCAGAAAACAGTTGCCTTGGGTTTCTTGTAATCAGACTTCTGTGATTAGGGCTTGGAGCCCCTAACCCCTTTCTGTCATTGCAGAAGAGACCAGTCCTTTAATCCATGCACAAACAGGTTCAGGACCCATGCATGACCTACCTACACTGCAGAGTAACGGGGATCAGCATCAGAGATCTTCTTTCCCACCCCCTGCCTCACCCTCCCTGCCTTTCCATTCCTTTCCCTTTGCCTTCATTTCTCTTCCCCACCGGCAAGTGCACATTAAACACATACAAAGAGCAGTGCCTGGGCTTCCTATGGATTTATGATTTATGGTTATTCATCTTATTATCTAAGTGAGATTGCCAGGTAAAATATTAAGGCACCACTGCCATTATAACCTTGTCTTCCATGATCTCATTGGCAGCTGGTGTTGCCATGACAACTGGGCTGGAGAAACTGGTACTGAGCTTCGGTGGAAGATGATGTGAGCACCGGGGTGTGTGTGTGTGTGTGTGTGTGTGTGTGTGTGTGTGTGTGTGTGCGCGCGCGCGCGCGCGCGCGCGTCTGTGCGTGCAGACTTCCCATCACGTATATCTGTTGTGTGGGAAGCCATGGATTTCTTAGGCCACACCTTCTGCTTCTCCTTCCAATTTGGTCAAAATTAGCTTCGGGACTCTAAATCAACTGGAGGAGGATTTCTTTGTTTGGCTTATTGGGTGGCAAATTGAAAGCAAAGACACATAAGAAATATTTTAGGGTCTTTCTACCCACATGAAATAAAGCAGCTATCCCCACTTCATGTCACTCTTAAAAGCACGTTGGGCCTACCTTATTTAAATTTTTTATGTATTTCTCTTATTAAAGAAAGTGAGAGCTAGAAGGGGTCTCACGTGTCATCTGATTCCCCCTTTCATTTGGATGAGAAAACGGAGGCCCAGAGAGGTTAAGTGACTTGCCACCATATAGTATGGATCCAGGATGGATGCTATGACTTCAGCTAAGTGACTTACCCCTTTAAGTCTCAGTCTGCTCATCTGCAAAATGGGGATAATATCAAGAGCAACTTTACTAGGTCATTGTAAGGATTAAGTGAGATAATCCACAATGCTTGGCACATATTAAGCCCCCAATAAATTTTATCATTGTTACCCAGGTAACCTTGGGAGTCAGAAATAGGACTAAAATCCAGCTCAGCTAACTCCTACTTAAACGGGAGGCTTTTCCCATTAATCCTTCCCTGTCCTTTGTCTTTTTGTGTACATATTCCCTGTCATCCAGGGGAGAGTGGAAGGCCCTTCTAAAATGGGGCTTATCTTTTCTTAAAAACCTCCTAAGAAGTGAGTGTAATGCACACACTAGCTACCCCGTGGATAGGTGTTGGTTTAAGGATAAACATTATATGCTTCGTGCACTCATGGACCATCGACTGAATGTACACGGCATGGCTATAATGTAAAGGGAGAAAGGAACGCAAAGAAAAGTTGAGGGAAGTGAACATTTTTTGATCCCTTCGGATGAAACCAGGCATTTCGCTAGTCTCTTTACAAAAGTGTCTGATCATCACCGCCATCTCACGAGGTGAGCATATTCATTCCCATTCTACAAATCAGAGAACCAAGACTGAGCGGTCACGCAGCACGCCCAGGACCACACGCCAGGGTAACAGCTGGGTTTTCACCCATCCTTTTACTTCAAGGTGCTGCTGAGGCCCTCGATAGACTTTGTGGTTCAAAACAACTTCTCACCCCCTCTGTGAGCCAAAAGCCTATTTCCTGAGGTGGTAGAGGGATTCAGGGCAGACAGACACCTTTTCTATCACTGCCACAAAGCAGAGTATACAAAGCACAGTTGCGTAACTCTGGGACTCTAAAATATTCTCCCAGCCAAACCAGACCGGTATTGAAAGTCACACCAGGCTGGGTGGTTTTCCAGAATGCCACTTGCTTAAACTCCCTTTCATCACTCTGTCAGGAATAAGAGCAATGCAGTGGAACTTCACAGTCCTGTTCAGACGAACAAACTGTTCTGGAAAAACTTATTTCCAAAGTTATTCTGAAGTAAAACCACATCCGCTTGCTGGGGGTGGAGGGCAGTGATCCTATACCTTACATCCTAGGTTAATGAGGCCATTAAACCAGCGGGTCTGTACATCTTATGTAAGAGTGGCTCAGTCTCTGGGCGAATTGGGTAACCCAGTACAGAATTTAACTGAGTGACCCACCCCTCAATTAGGGATGGAGGTCAGATATAGACTGGGATGTCTGACTCCTACACAACAGGGCCCAGGAGGAGGCTGGATGACTTCACTGGGATCTAGATTGGCACAGCAACCATGCTTTAATTTACACTGTATGTTTTCTGGGGTTTTGGGGGGTCCGGGGGAAGGCTGATGGAGATTTGGAGGAGATCAAATCTTCATGGCATTGCATGAAGTTGCTGAACTGGTGGCAAAAGTTCAGACTTCGAAGGGACTGACCTCTCCGGTGGGAGACACAGCCCTGCCTCTTGCCAGCTGTCACTGTGTTCATGTTACCAACCTGACTCCTTGCACCTGCTGGGGAAGGGGGTTCTATCTTGGCTAAATTACTCGGGGCATTACATGAAACAAGATACGTAGGAACTTGGAAAATGTTGTGATAAAACTCATCGGATGGAGAAATCTTGTTAATATCATTACGCCTTATCTTTTTATTCCACATGATTTTCTGGGTAAGCAAATTCTACCAGCCATCTTTGCATCCCAGGCATACCCAGCAGACACGTTTTCCCCAGATGACGCCCCAAGTGACGCCCGGTTTCAACCCCGAGTTGACCGTGTGACCCTGAGTGCCGCCCGCAGCAGGGCCCTCCTCCCCCCCCTCCCCCGCCCTCTGAGGCTGGGGCTGAGTGGGCGCTCCGCACAAAGCCATACAGAGAGGCAGGGCGGACCAGAAGACCCCGTCGCGTTCCCCGTGGAGAAGAGCCCGCGGCTTTTACATAACTGGAATGACGTAACCGCCGGCGGCTCCGGAGGGCGGGGACACCGGGAGCGCGGGCCCTACCACGTCCGTCCACCGCAGCGCCGCGAGGCTTGCCACAGGGCTGCGCGAATACACCAAGTAAGACGGCCCGGGCGGCCGGGTGGGCGGGGCCGCTGGCAGTCACTTGGCCCGCCTCGGCGCGGGCGAGCGGGGACGCGCCCGCGACTCCGCGATCCCACTGGGCCGACTGAGTGACAGGGGCCCCCCGCAGGCATGCCGCCCGGTGGGCGGGGTCCAGCCCCGAGGGGCGGGGCTCTGCCGCGCCGGGGCCCGGATCCACTGACGTCAGGCGGCCCGCGCTCTCCGGACTCCCCTGGGCGTCACCTTGGCGCCCTGCAGGGCGTGCTCGGGTAGCCGCGCGGGGCTGCTTTCGGCCTCGGGCGGGGCGCGCCCTAAATCGCTGGTGAGGACTCCGGCTTAGAACTTTCCTGAGTCGTGTGTTTTTGCTCACCGATAAAACGCAGCTTGTGGACTGTGACCTCTCGCTCCTGCTGGAACTTTCCGAACGCCGGTTTCGGGGCGGGTGTCCGCCGTGCACCCAGTGTGAGTTTTGTGAACGGCGTTCGACGGTTTCACTGGCCTGGTGGTCACCCTCGCTGTACCCTAGCCGGCTCTCCACCTTGTGGTTTTAAGAGGCGGCCCGTTCCGGGGGACAGAGAGGTGGTTTTTATCTTAGAATCAATTAGAGAAACGCGGTGGTTCTCAATCCTGGCCGAATAATAGGTCAAGAATCTAAAATACCAGCGTCAGGCCCTGCCCCTAGTGATTCCAGTTCGGTTGGCCTGCACTGGGGCCTAGACTGACATTTTATAAATATCCTCCAGGTGATTCTCACGCCGCCCAGTTATCTAAGGGACCTCCTCTTCTCCCTGCCCTAGGGTTTTTATGAGTTCCTAAGGCAGGCCGGCAAATTTCCGTGTTCCAAGGGGAGGCAGCATGCTGCTGCTGACTTCTCTTCTCCCCCACACCCCATCCTTTCGGGAAAAGTGCATGTTTTTCTCAGGAGCCAGGGCTGCAGAGAGTGGTGGGAAGCGGAGCTGTCATCCCAGCTCCACTGGATTTTGGCAAATACAGTGGCAGCCTCTCTCTTAACAATAGTGGCAGTGGCCACTATTCGCTGGGTCTTTCCATGTTACACAGCAGCCTGGAGAGCTTGGGTTAGCTTCTCGCCCTGGGAAAGCAGGCTTCTGAAAGTCTCTCCCCAAACTCTTACATGGGGTGGGGGTGGAGGGGGGAGGGAAAGACAATTCCTAATATTTTCATCCCCATATGAGGGTCTGTAGTTTGGGTTCGTAATGCTTTTTCTTGGCACACCATGATTTTTACGAAGTTCCTGTATATTGCTCACCTATGCAACAGCATCAAGTCACTGTTCCCTAAACTTGCCTGAACCTGACAATTACCTGGGACAATTAAAAAGAAAACAAACAAACCCTGACCCCTAAGCCCCTGACCCCTAAGCCCCTGACAGGTATAGATGAGGGCTACAATTTGCATATGCAAATTCCCTATTGGGTAAATTGGGGGAAACTGATGCCTGGGAGCTTGCCCCCTGGTGATTCCTATCTTCGGAGGTTCCAGAAACACAAGCACAGTGGTTGTTCAGCTTGAATCAGAATCATGTGGAGGGCATGTGACCCTAGATGGCTGGGCCCCATTTTGAACCATGGACTCAGTAGACAACGCATTTCTAACAGGTTCTCAGGTGATGCTGATGCCACCTGTCTGGGGAGCACCCTTTGAGCCTCACTGGTTCAGTAGAAGGTGCCCCAGGTTGGGGTGTTGAAAGAATGGAAACCCTCCTTTGGCTTTATCACCTACCATTTTGTGACCTTAGGCAAGTCATTTATTTCTCTCCACACTGAAAAATAGGGACTGATATCAAGAGTTTGTGAACATAAAATACTTCCCCAAAAGAGGGCAGGGGGATACAAAAAAAAAAAAAAAAAAAAAAAAAAAAAACAACCCCAGCCAAATCTCATTGTTCACAACAGATTGGCTGAGGACAGGATCCCGCGATGAAGTCAAAGAGCCAAGGCAAAGGACAGAAGGAGAGTGTGACAGGCCCAGCAGGCCAGCCTGGCCCCGCCCTCTTGGAAGGGCTAACAGCCTGGAGTTTGAGGAAGAGATTTAATCCACAGGAGCTGTCGTCAGCAAGCCTTAGTGTTTAATAGGATCAACATAATCTTCCGGAGGCTAAGGTCTCCTCTAGGTGTCACAGAGGAAAGCCTCAGCTTCCTGCCCCTGGAGGAGGATCTTTGGGGCGGTTCCTGGTTTCCCCGTATGTTCTCTGTGGCCTGCACTTCTGGCTCTCCTGTGGTTTGGGAAAGTCTCACTCGCTCCCCACCAGTACTTTTTCTCCTGGCTAGGACCCTATAGCCTAGAAGAAGGCCCTTAGCCCCTTCTTGAGGAATCATTTGCTTCTGCAAGAAAATCCTTTCATAGTGACCCTACTCCCCCAACGCCCCGCCTGCCCGCCAACATTTATCAGAGAAAACAAATCTTACAGCTTTATCTTTGGTTATAGTTTAAAATGCTCTCAAAGTCCCTAATGATTTGGAGGGCTGGGATGGGGGTGGGGGCAAATGAGGAACTCAGTTTTGAACATGGAGGGTATTGATGTCATTGTAAATAATAGTAACATAGCAACTGCTGTGTATTGAACTCTTAATTTATTCCAAGTGTGGTAAAAAAATGCCTTACATACCTTATCTCATCCAGGCTGCCCAATAGTTAGCTTTTATTATCCCCTTTCTGCAGAAGAGGAGACAGGAGCCCAGAAAGGTTAAGTCAACACATGAGATCGCACAGCTATTAAGAAGGAGAGCTGTGATTGAAACCCAGGTTGTTTGATCCAAAGCCCTTATTATTGATAATTCTTTTTAGCTTCAAGTCAGCCTCGCAGGAAGCTTTGGAAGAGTCAGAAGTCTTGCTCACCCCACTGTGCCGCTAGCAGCAGAAGCAGTGGGAAGGGTGTTCTCTGAGCTGCCCTGGACATTCAAGTGAGTTACAGATGGTGGGAACGGGGAACATTCTTCCTGGTCTTTTGACTGTGAGACAAGGGGCCATGACTGCCCCTGTGGCAAGGACTTCCAAACCTAACCCAGGCTGATAAACATTCTTTGGCCTCCTCTCCAGTGTCCTGGCTGTAGTTGGCAATTGTGCTATACCAGGGAGACCAGCTGTTGGCAGTCTGTGTGTAAACACTGTGTGTGGGAGGGCACTGGGCTTTGCGTAGAATCTTCAGGGGAAAGAGTCCCGTTCTCTGCTGCAGAGCAGGAGAAATCACTGGGCTCTTTGGGTGAGAGTTGCAAGCTCTGAGACCCCAGCCTGCCGTGTGGGGGGAGGGCTCTGCCCTCAGGGCCTCCTCCTGCTAATCCCCCTCCAGGCAAACCCTAGGAAAGCAAAGGTAGAAGAGGTATCTCAAAAGGCAGAGAGAAACAGTTAAGGAACTCAGGGTTACTTTTATGCGGTGTGATCCCTTCGTGCAAATGAGGAAAAGCACCTCCTTGGCGCGCTTTGCTGCCATCTGCAAAGAAGTTGCTCTAACGCAGATACAAATCTCCCATCACTGTGATCTGGACGGTGCCCCCTAGAGTTACGCAGCCCACGCCCTGTAGCCCTGAAGGAGCCTTTGCTTTCCCCGAGGCGGTACGAGCTCAGATAACGACCTTCCTCTAGCTTCATTCTGTACTTGCAAATCTCCCCCCTCCCACCCGTCCTTCTGTAGCTAAGTAGGGACACCTGTCCTGCCACACAACAGGCATGATGCTAATGGTCTCCTACGCTCCTCCTCTTTTCCCCTCAAAATTGGAAAAAGGGAAAATAATCCATCTATCAGAGGATTTTTTTTTTTTTTTGGAGGGGGGCACTTCTGGTCTCAGAGGCAGTCAGAGAAAGCTGATTTGGATGCCAGATTGTTAGGGTCTCCAAATATTTTTGAAAGTTCAGGAAGCCAGTGATGAGGAAATGTAAAGTCTGAGAGGGCAGCATTGTTCCTGAGACCAGGGAAGGAAACAGGGAGGCGAGGAAGGAAGGAGCTATGTGATGTGCTAGAGAGAGCGATCATGCCCACCTCACAACTAGGCTTTCTCCCTGCAGGGGTTTCTTTTCCTGGCTCCTTATAGTCCTTCTTTCTCTGGGCTTGCTGTTTCCAGGAGTGGCTGTGAACCAGCGGCTAAGGACTTTGTGCCTGAGGGCTTCGAGGTCCAAATTCCTGGAACAGCCTTCTGGGTCACTTGAGGGAACAGTGGCATTGGAAGAGCGACTGCTATTGAAATAGCCAAGCGAGGTGAGCAGCCTGCTGTGTGTCCACTCGAGGTCAGCCTGTGGCCGCTCCACACTGGGGAGAGAGCCCGATGTCAGAGGCACGTCAGGAAGGGCCCAGCCAGCATGGCCAGGAGTTGACCGTGATCCCGCGGTAATCAGCTGCTGATTCTGAGATGGGCATTGAGCTTCCAGCTAGAGGTGGATAGAGCACGTGACCGGAGGAGCCTGTCCTCAACTCTTAATTAATTCACAGGAGAGCTCGGGTCACGGCCACACATCATTAAGAGCAGTGAGGGGCTCCCAACCCTGGGCATCTGAATCACCAGTAGAACTGGGACCCATGTCATGTGTTGTCATTGAGCCTCTGTGGGGGGATGTAGGGAGGAGAGTGGGAGTCCACTGCAGTTTGGCTGTGGACCCTACTTAAGAATCAGTGCCCCCAGAATAACTGGAGAGTCCTCCTTCCTGGGGTCCAGCCTCCAGGTTTAGAGCAGCTAGAGATGACCTCTTATTTCTCTTCCCTAACCTTGATTTAGTGAAAAGACTCTCTGGGTTCCCTGTCAATTTTTCCATCAGCTGAAGTCTTCCTCTGGGTAAACACCAGAATTTCCTGCAGAAATTCAACTGCCCTGGGTCATGCAATGGCACTGTGGTGGCTAGAAAAGGCCACCGTGTCTATCCGGAGACTCTTCTCCAGAAAAACGGATGCTCCAGCAGAAGTTGGAGAATAGGTTGGGGATTTATCACTTTTCAAGATGCTCAAAGATGGTTTTTTTTTCCCTCTAAAATCAAGTTAGGCATTTTCCAGGGCAATATTATACCATTTGGGCTGTATTTCATTATCTACCCAGTCGGGGTGAGGAATAAGTGATCTCAGCAACTGGGAGATCCCTCGGAAGCGTTTGGGGAGAAGGAGAGAAGCTGGTTACGTGGTTAGCTGATAGCCTCCCGTGAAACAGACTCCATTTAATAAAGCGGGCTATTTTAAGTGAAGAAACCAGGCTCTGTAATGATCATTTTTTAACTGCCACAGCCGAGGAATTCCCCCTTTACACTTTGATTGATGACGGTATCGTCTTTGCTGGAATAGTCTAAGTGCCATTTATGGATTCACCCACTCAGTAAATATTAATCGAGTCCCTGCTACATGTTAGGCCAGTGCTTCTGAACTCGGGTTGAGCATTAGGCTCATTTGGGAGCTTTTAAAACATACCTAGGCCTAGACCCATCATCTGGAGCTTTAAGAACTCCCCAGGTGAGTCTAAAGTGCAGCCAGGTTGAGACCTGTGTGTCAGGTGCTATGGGAGATGCTAGGGACGCATCTGTGCCCAAGACCCACACTTCTTATCCTTGATGTGTTCCGACCCCTACAAAAATCAGGACCTTCTCCTGAGTGCCCCATCAGTCAGCCCATATAGGCAGGAGGTCGGGTTCCAGGATCACCTTCACTATTACACCTGCTGCCCTAACTGTGGGGACCATCCACCTAGATTTTCCAGAATAGTCTCAGTTTCAGGTATTCTTCCGCGAGCCTGTATGTCTTAATTCATTTGGAAAAGCTGGTCGCCACGGCCATAGCTGTCACTAGAACTCACAGATGGTTTCATTGAATTCCACCAGGTGGCACAGTTCACCCGGTGTGTCGAGATAGAGACCAGGAAGGAGGTGCCAAAGGTGAGATCATCAGGGAGAGCGGTAACCAGGTGAGCTGCTCTTTGCCCCTCCCGCTGGGGGTTTCTTGCAAGCCGACCCCGTCAGCTGCTGCAGGGGCCGAACTGCTGCCCGCGCTCCCTGGCCTTGGCAGTGGCCTGTGTTAGTGCTTCTGCGTTGGAGGCAGCCCCCAACCCCCCTGGGAGCTGGAGCCGCGCTTGCTTTTCCACGGCTGGGTTTGACCCCTCGCCCTGGGCTGCCCGTGAGACAGCAGGTGGGGGCCAGTCCCTGCTGCAGAGATGTTATACTGACTGTGACTCTCTTGGGATTTCCACCAGGGAAGGAGTCCGGGTCAGTGAGACACATCGAGGGGGACTCGGGCACCACAAGCCAAGCTGTGAACTGACCCAGTGGCTTTCCAATAAACAGGCAACAGTTAGCTCTTGATGAGAGCCACGTCCTCACGAGAGCTTTCAGAGCTGGCCCACATCTTGTGCTCTCCCCTTCCTAAAACAGTCGGAGCCAGGACTGGCTGCGTAATTTGCGAGGCACAGTGCAAAATGAGAATGTGGGCCCCCATGTAAAAAGTATTAAACACTTCAAGACGGTGAGGGCAGACCCCCCTGAAAGTGTGGGGCCCTTCCGAGGGTGGGGCTTGCGTACCTACACGGGTTGGACCCCGTGAAGCTGGCTCCCGGATGGAAAACCCGGGGAAAACTCACTGTAAAGAGAGCTTGGGCAGTGTTCTTCCTTTCCCTCAACCTCAGTTTTCTCCTCTGAGAAATGGGGGTGATATCATTCTGTGTTTGAACATATGTCTGAGAGTGAATGCTATGTCAGGCTGCATGCTAGGAGCTGGAGACAGAAAGGAGAAGACGGAAGGGGCCCCTTGCATTCACTGAAGAATGTCCCTCTGTCCTCCCTTCCATTCTGCCGAAGTCTCCTCCTCTTTCCGGGGAACCCTCTGCTCCAGCGGGTGGGCCCGTGGGAAGGGACTGCGCGGGGACGCAGCACCCCCTGCCCCCTCAAGCTTGGACCTTGGCCAGAAGGAAAAAATGCCCCAATCTAGAACGGAGTATTTTGCATCTGCCCCTGAAGGCTGTTGTTATTATTTCTTAAATAACGTTTTCAAAGCAAGCCCCGTTCTTTCTCTTCTCACCACGCGTCTGTGGTCTCTGGCCGTCAGATGCCGCACAGAGGCTCAGCGCTGGCGGCGAGCGTGAGGGTCTCTAAATCTTCTCTAATGCGTGAGTGCCGCCGCGATCTGGGGCTGCAGTTCTTGAGATTGAAAGCTGGCTGTCTGCCTGCTGATAACTTTCAGTTGTGCTGCTGCGGGACGCAACAAGAATACTAATAGGCCACAGGCGGGCCAGGGATTGCCTGGATTCCAGCCTGCTGTGGTTTGGGCTACATTTTTGACAAAGTGGATTGATACGGAAAAAGGTGACAGTATGGTTTTGTTTGTAATAGTGAGCCATCCTTATATCCACCTCCACCACCGTTGGGAGCGTAGAGCTGGAAAGAGGGAGCAAACGTGTTTCCGGGGCTGGGGAGAGAGGCAGCCCTTTATTTACTGCCCCCGGCCCTCCCCATGTACGTACCCAAGGTGGGGTCGGAGCTCACACAGTGGAGATTCCTTTTCTTGTGTTTGTAAGTGGCCTCCGGTGCAGAGAGCTCTGAGGGGCCGGGGCTGACAGGGCCTGTCTGCTCATCCCCGTGGCGTGGTGTCCTGTCCCTGACTCAGTGTACCTCCCCCCCCAGGCTCTGCCAGGGATCAGCCGCTCCTCCCCCTTTATGAAAGAGAGCTCCATAGCTTCATCTGGTCTAGCGCATGCAGCCCCCACACAAACGTGGGGCGTGGGAAGGCGCTGGGCTCGGATCGGAGTCTGGTTGTGCGCTCGCTAGCCCTGTGAGCTTGGGCAGTGTTCTTCGCTTCCCTGAACTCCAGTGTCCCCAACTGAAAAGTAGGAGTGATATTACTCTATATTTGATCATATGCTTGAGTGTGAACCCTATGTCGGGCAGTGTGCTGGGAGCTGGGGAGAGGACAGAGTCTGACGCAGCCCCTCACGGTCTTGGAAGGGATGATGTGGTTGACAAGCAGTTGCAGGAAGCGTGGGAGTCCACCCCGGGCCTGCCGGCTCAGCTCCACAGCACAGAGGGGGCAGGTGGGGAGTAGATGCGCGGACCCCCCAAGTACGTGTTTCTCCTGCCTTCACATCAGCCAGCTGCTGGCCGGGTTTGGCCATTGAGGAAGATCGGTGGGTGGGAAGAAGGGAGAAGCAGGACATTCGACTTCCCTGGCAACGGCCGGACCGCTCTGAGGTTCTTCCTTTTGGTGGCGAGCCTGGCTCAGGCCACACCACCTCCTGTGTTCCTCCAGCCTAGGCTGGTAGCTTCCTGCTCTTCGTCATCCCTTGGCTGTTGGCTGGTCCCAGCTGAGCTCTCGCCTTCCTCCTCTGGGGACCAGTCCCTTCATTCAACTCCCTCTGTTGAAAGAGGTTTCTGGGGACGCCTGGGTGGCTCAGTCAGTTGAGCCTCTGACTTCAGCTCGGCTCATGATCTCATGGTTCATGAGTTCGAGCCCACATCAGGCTCTCTGCTGTCAGTGCAGAGGCCGCTTTGGATCCTCAGTCCCCCCGCCCCTCTCTCTCTTCCCCTCTCTCACTAGTGCTCTCTCACTAGTGCTCTCTCTCTCTCTCTCTCAAAAATAAATAAAACATTAAAAAGAGAGAAACTTTTCTGTTAGACGGATGTGACGTTGTGTGTGCCATGACATGGGCAGTGCAGGGTGTCATCGAGCATGTAGCTCTCAGTCAGCAGGAGACTATTGCGTTACCCGTAGTTTTCTACTAATGCTGTTACCACTCCCACCCTTACGCTCTCTGCTTCAAGGTACCCACTTCTCTTTAATCGGGGCGTAGGCCCGTGGAGCAGTGAGAGTATGGAGGGAGTGGTCCCGGCTGCATGTTGGGTGCAGGGGTCCCTTGAGCAGGAAGGCTTGAGCGTGTGCACCGCAGGCCAGCCGGGTCAGGTGACTGTGGGCACCAGGAAGGTGCGAGGTCGTGTTCACATCAGTGGCCTGTACACACTGGCTTGGTCCCGTCAGACGCGTGGACGGCAAAGAAGTCAACATCCTGCCGTGGTGCTCTTGCTGGAGGGAACGAATGCTTACTGACACGAAGTCCCTGCCCGCCAGCCCGCTGTTTCTGGCACAATGTCTCCAATGGGCCTGGAGGAGGAAATCAGAGTGGACCTTCCTTCCTCAGCCTCTTGTTGCACTTCATTACCATCTTGCTGTCTGTCTTTGATCTGGCATGATCTCCTTGGGCAACATTTTTTAAAAATCTTAGAATAGTCTAATATTTTAGAATAATTTTACATGCACAGGAAAGTTGTACATCTAGTACAGAGTTCCCACTTACCCCGCATCCAATTTCCCCTTCGTTAACATTTATTACATTTGTTACAACCGGTGGACCAATATGGGTACTTTATTATTAACCGAAGCCCATATGCTATTCAGTTTTCCCTCGTTCTTGCCTACTGCCCCGTTTCTGTTCTCAGATCCTATCCAGGACCACATTGCATTTCGTCATCGTGCCTCCTTAGTCTCCTCTTGGCTGTGATGGTTTCTCAGACTCTCCTAGTTTGTGATGAGCCTGAAGGTTTTGAGAAGTACAGGTCAGGGATTTTGTATACTGTCCCTCAATCAGGATTTGTCTGATGTTTTTCTCATGATTAGATTGCAGTTACAGGTTTTTGAGGAGAAAGATTACAGAGGTGCTGTGTCGGGGCAACATTTTAACTCCTGCCACATTCATGATGTGGCCAGAAGGTGCTGTAAATGTGCCTTATGTCTTGTGGGGATCGACCCCAACAATATGTGGACACTAAGAGGTAAAACGGGGGTTTCTTCTCTCCAGATCTCCCAGGTCAATGTGGAATTTCAACCTTTTGAGAATTATTGGTTTAGCTTCCTGCCTACCCGACGTGAATATTAACTGGCACCTCATTCCTATGCGGTGATTTCTACTGAGGGCACATTCGTGCACTGTTTCCCATTTGCTCATCAGACTCACACTCTCACGTGGGTAGAGGGGTTCCTGTGATGTCGTCTCATGACTCCTAGGCCATGGAACATGGTGACTCATCAGCAGAAAGGATCCAGTTGGCTTTTGTTCAACCTCAACAACCACCCTTGTATCCCGAGGTTTAAAGAGTTAGCACAGCAGTCCCAGTGGCTCCTAGGGCCAGCCTTGACACATGTAGATCAGCAGATTGGTGGTTTTTGCGCACTTGTGTCTGTTCCTAGCTCCTTCTGCTGGTCAAGCAGACTCCTGGCCTTCCCTTCTGGGTGCTTTCTGGCCTTCTATTTTCTCCCAGAGGGAGACAGATGATTTCCTTCCATCTTTTCATGATGCTTCATTTCAGTGGGCCCCATGGCTGATTTATCTAGGACAGTGATTCTGTCTTCCATGCTGTTACCTCCGTCCGATGCTGGGATGCCCCAGGTGCCTCCAGGAAGCTCAAGGAGGTTGTGGAATGTTCAAAGTGGAATTGATTTTCATTCACTTGAATTTTGTTGTTTTTTGAACCTGGATTTTGTATGAGTATTACTTGGCACTGTTGGGTAGGAGGGAGTTTTAGGGCGGTTGTGGGGAGGACCTCAAAAGAAAGGACTGGGTGTCTATAGACTTAGTTTGTAGTCATTGGAGTGGGGGTGCTCACAGCCCATCCAGGAAGGAGTCAGCAGGCAGCCTGTGTCCACTGTGGCTGAGCAAGTGCCTTCACAGCCTTTTTTATTTTTATTTTTTATTTATTAAAAAAAAATTTTTTTTTTCAACGTTTATTTATTTTTGGGACAGAGAGAGACAGAGCATGAATGGGGGAGGGGCAGAGACAGAGGGAGACACAGAATCGGAAACAGGCTCCAGGCTCTGAGCCATCAGCCCAGAGCCTGACGCGGGGCTCGAACTCACAGACTGCGAGATCGTGACCTGGCTGAAGTCGGACGCTTAACCGACTGCGCCACCCAGGCGCCCCAATTTTTTATGTTTATTTTTTATTAGAGAGAGAGAGCAGGGGCCGGGCAAAGGGAGAGAGAGAGAGAGAGAGAGAGAGAGAGAGAGAGAGAATATGAATCCCAAGAAGACTCCATGCTCTTCAGGAGCACGGTGCAGGGCTTGATCCCACGACCCTGGGATCATGACCTGAGCCAAAATCGAGTCGGACACTCA
This sequence comes from Leopardus geoffroyi, assembly GCF_018350155.1. Taxonomy (NCBI): domain Eukaryota; kingdom Metazoa; phylum Chordata; class Mammalia; order Carnivora; family Felidae; genus Leopardus; species Leopardus geoffroyi. Next base: position 19,720,561 of record NC_059326.1, read on the forward strand.
TCCACCTGAGCCACCCAGACACCCCCACAGCCTTTTTCAAAGAGCATAGTCCTGTACAGACCATGCTTTTCCTAGCCTTTGAAAGTAGAGGAATATTCAGCTGTATCAGACTTGAGCTGAATATGATAGTTAAGCTGACTATAGACCTTCTGAGGCATGAAAATGTAGGATTGTTTCCATCTTCTCATTTTCCGAGACTGTCTCAGAGAGTGAGAAAACGATATGTTTTCAGATCGGTAGAAAGAAATTCTGACTATGGTCCTGGGTTCTATGGCTTAATTAATGGGGAAATTGAGGCAAGGCACCGAACCCTGCTTTATGAAAGGAATTGTGGCTGCTGCTCAGTATCTCACCTGTCAGTTCAGTTGTCGGGTCTCTGAAGCAGCAGGAGTCTCTGCCTTGGGCTGGTGATAAGTCACAGATGCCTTCTGAGGCTCGGACAGCATGTCCTTGCATTCACTGGATACTCAGAATATAAGCTTGATTCCTGTGCTGGGCACAGAGAAGGGGCTGAGCAGCCCACATACATGAATCATTTATGTGTGTGGCTGCGTGTACCCCCACGAGGGAAGGGGGTGATTCAACATGTCTCCTCCATCGAGAAGTCCTGAGTTTACTGGGGGAGGGAGCTGTGTCCAGCAATGGCTATAGCACAACGTGGAAATTGATAAACATCATAAGCAAGGACCAAGTAACAAAGGAAGTTGTCGTCTTATAGTTACGATGTACCTTGGATATTGTCGTAAGAGCAAAACATTGACAAAAAACTCCTAAATGATTGGCAGGGGGAAACTAAAACACATCCATGCCAAAGTATGTTATGTAGCCATTAAAAGAAATAAGACAGATTTATATGTAACAAAAAAATCTCCAAACCTTAAGTGAGAAAGAAGGATGCAGAGCAAGGCATGGTCTGATCCTATTTGTATGGAAGGGGGCATATATTTATAATACGTGTATCGTGCTTAATATATATAATATATTTATTTTTATTTTTAAAAAATTTTTAATGTTTATTTTTTGAGAGAGAGAGACAGAGTGCAAGTGGGGGGAGGGAAGGGGCAGAGAGAGAGGGAGACAGAATCTGAAGCAGGCTCCAGGTTCTCATCTGTCAGCACAGAGCCTAAGGCCGGGCTTGAACTCACAAGCCACAAGATCATGGCCTGAGCCTAAGCTGGACATTTAACTGACTGAGCCACCCAGGTGCCCCTAATATACATAGTCTATATTATGCTTTAAACATATGTATATCACTACTAGACATGCTTAAAATATTTCTGGATGATTAATAAGAAACCGTGAGCCACGGTTTACTTTCGAGGAGTGAGACTGTTACTTTCCATTTTGTATTATTCCAAACTATTTTATTTTAAAACCATGTACATGTATTTTGAATTAAAAAATGCTAGTTTCTATCTTTTTTTAAAAAAAAAGCTTTACAACTTTTTGTTTGTTTGTGTTCTGGTTTAGAACATCCTTCTGCACATCGTGGCCTTGTCTAATTCCAAGAAAATATGGGAATTTATTGAAAATTTCAAGCAGGAAAAGAAACTCAACATTCTGGTAAGTTTTATAAACATAAGTAGAGGATAAATTTCGTGTGTGTACATTTTTGGTCTACGTGGGTATGGAGTGATGTGTGTGTTTGTGGGTCTTTGTGACGACGTCTTAGTGAGAATCCTTTATGGTGAGGCTTATTCATGCAATCAGTTTACTCACTGGCTTCAAGCGGAGTGGGAGGATGGGGATATTCCATTTTTCATAAAATGACGATGAGTATATCTGCATTCCTGAGCTCTGTAGATTTGGGGATGGGTGTATTAAAATTAGAGGTTCTTGGAAAAATAAAAACAAAAAGTTTAGTCCAAAAGAATGCCTGCTACAGGGACGCCTGACTGGCTCAGTTGGTTAAGTGTCTGACTTTGCCTCAGGTTATGATCTCACAGCTCATGAGTATGAGCCCCGTGTCGGGCTCTGTGCTGACAGCTCAGAGCCTGGAGCCTGCTTCGGATCCTATGTTTCCCTCTCTCTCTCCTTCCCTGCTCATGCTCGCTCTCTCTCCCTCTAAAGTAAATAAACAATAAAAAAAAATTTAAGAATGCCTGCTACCAACAAGCAAACCTTTTAGTAGCACAGTGTGGGATTCCACAGAGAGCCAGGAGGACTCAGGTGGGATGGTATGTGTCTGTTCCTCCCAGATGCTCTGCGTTGAGCTGAGCTGCTTTTCTATCCAAACAGTTTCTAACGTGCTCCAAAACGCCCGTTTGGGCCAAGCTCTGGTCTTGTGCTGTCCAATATGGCTATAGAGCATTGGAAATGCAGGTAGTCCAAATTGAAATATGCTGTAAGTGTAAAAATGAGCCCATTTCAAAGACTTGGTCTGAAAAAAAAAAAAAAGCAAACCATCTCATTAATATTTTTATATTGGTTACATATTGAAATAATACTACTTTGGAGATATTGAGTAAATAAAATATATTATTAACATTTACCTGTTTCTTCTTAACTTTTTAATGTGGCTGCTTTTGAGAAAACTTCAGTTCTATATTTCTGTTGGACAGCTCTGGTCTAGATGCAATCCCAGAGCACCTCACTGAGGATTCGGTTGCCCAGCCAACCCCTTGTAATTGGAGATCTCTGCACAGTTCTGTGGCTGAGCTTTCTGCACTAGTGGCATTTTCCTGGAAGGGGTTTGACATGAAGGGACAGTTGAGCAGGACTGTGGTCGTCACTTGGATGTGGGACTATTGGTGGCCATGGAGGTGTGGAGTTTGGAAACAGGTCTTCTGGCCCTGCTTGCCTGTATTTTGAGATGGGAATGTAATTTCTAGATCAATAGTGCAGGTTGCATGGTCAATAAGAGAGAGCTCACTGAAGATGGACTTGAAAAAAACGCTTTGCCCCCTGTGCTCTGGGAGAGTATGAGCAGTTTTCTTAGCAAAATAAGCAGAGACCTAGATAACACCATAGAAGGATCAGAAAAATATCGGCCAACTTTTTGTGTTCTTGGTCCTAAGCACGATTGTATTTTCCTCTTTCGCTGCATTAAATTTTCTTCATAAGACACTCTTTAAAAAATGCTTTTCTCGTGTTTTTTTATAATATGTGTTAGTGCCAGAAATACTTAGCATTGTTAAAGCATTTTTTTCTAGGAAGCTCAAGGCTCATTATAGATGTTATTTTGGCAAGGAGCGCTGGTTCATCCCCCGTGGAATGTGCAAAGGGAACTTCTAGCCCGGGCTGAGGAAGGTGCAACCATGAGACGAGAGGACAGATCAGAAAGGGCATTCAGTTAGAATGCAGGACGTCTGGATCCTGGTCCCTGATCTGTTATAACAGGCTCACTCATTTGATGCCAGCCCAGTGGTTCTCAGAGTAGGGTTCCTGGACTGGCAGGATTAGCATCACTAGAGGAACTTGGTAGAAATGCATTTTCTGGGGCCTCACTCCCAGATCGACTGAAACCAAAACTCAGGGGTGGACCCAAGCAGTCTGTGTTTTAACAGGCTCTCCAGATGATCCTGGTGTACATTATCATTTCAGAACCAATGTACCAGCTTTTTAACTTCTTTGGATTTTCTCCTTCTTGAACCAAGGAGTCTGCAGTAAATTATCTTGGTGTCTTTCAGCTTGGAGATGCCATGAATATAAGCTTCTCTCCTGTATCCACTTCCTCACTATAATTTAAGCTTTTAATGAGGCATTTAAAAAATTTGTTTTTAATATTTATTTATTTTTGAGAGAGAGAGCAGCGCACATGAGAGGGGGAGAAGCAGAGAGAGAGAGTAAGGCACAGAATCCAAAGCAGGCTCCAGGCTCTGAGCTGTCAGCACAGAGCCTGATGATGTAGGGCTCAAACCCCCAAACTACGAGATCGTGACCTGAGCTGAAGTTGATTGCTTAACTGTCTGCGCCACCCAGGCAACCCAGGTTTTTAATGAGGCATTTTAATTAAATCTTGTCCTAAGTCACAAAGATGGCTGGCAGGGCTTCTCTGGTTGTTGGGGTCGTTGAGGATATCCATTAAATAGCAACCCTCTTCCCACTCAAGAACTGAACATGTTGAGGAGACAGTGGAATAATGACTGAAAGCCAGCATATATATCACTGCTGTTTCCAAACAAGGCTAGTTGTAGGGCGTGGTGCGGTGTGAGAGCCAAATGGGTTTCCTACTATCGCACCCAGGAAGGAGACCCACTTCCCTTGTCACGGCTGGCTGGCCTAGGACAGACTCTCCCTTCTCCTGCCCAGGAAGAGGAGAAAGTGGGGAGCAGAGCTGAGCATGCCCAGTTTGTTGCTCCCAAGTGTACTAAATTGATTATTGATAATGGCTCTGCCTATCCTGGACAGAGGGAAGAGGGGGCTGAGGGAGGGCAGAATCACCATCCTCTCTCCATGAGGAAGGAAATGGTGGCAGTCGGGAAGGACCTTTCTCCCCAGTGGTGAGGCTGCTTTTTTTTTTTTTTTTTTAACCAATACCTAGAAGCTTGTCATAAAATGATGTGGAGTTTAGTACAAAATATTCTCTTTGATTTTGTTCCAAATGTAGTATCTTTGCCCGAAGTACCAAACCCAAATGTGGGCTCATGTGGGTTTTGCCTTATAACTTTATAGGGTGGCAAAGATGCCCGGAGAGCCACAGCTGGCCTCTGGGGGGCTGCTCAGCAGGACCAGCTTTATGATTTGTGGGGCCCAGTGACACACAAAAATATGGCACCCATACTCAAAAATTAGGAATTGCAGTACACCGTCAACAGAGCATCAACCAAACGGGGAGGCCCTTCGAAGGTCAGGGGCCTGTGAGACCACACGGAAGAAGTCAGCGCTGCTGCTTACCCACCCTCCGTCCAACAGAATTCTGCTGGGCACTGACTGTGTGTCGGGTATTGGGGAGTATTGTCCATACATAGTCATTTAACCCTGGTGACCATCCTGTGACAGAGGTATTCTTACCTCTACATCCCAGATGAAGAAACAGGCCGAGAGAGGTTGAATCGCTTGCCGGAGGTCAAGTGGGGGAGCCAGAATTTGAACCCAGGCCTGTCTGCCTCCGCAGCCCATGAACAGGATGCAGTTCTGCCCCCAGCAGCCTTTTCCCCCTGTATTATGGTGAAGTAGGTGCTAAGGGAGCACAGGGAGGGAGATGAGCAGCCCTGCCAGGGGGATGACGGGCGGGCTGGGGCATTGCTTGGCGGGCAGCTGGGAATCTGCATTCACAGAGCGTGCAGCCGGTTGGCACAGTCTAAGGGGACTGCCTTTTTGATTGTACAGCTGGTTCTGTTGTACTTTTGTATGGATCTGGTCTGCTTCTGAGGACCTTGATATCTCTTCATTTTCATTTCCTCTTTGTGTTGAAACATCTTATTGATCTTCCCAGCCTCTCTGAGACGCATAATAATTCTCGGGCTTTGATATGTATTCATCGTCTCCACAGTGGAAGACAGGGTACAGTATAAGAAGCAGCATGTTAAGGACAGAGGGGGCAGCTTCATGTGTCTGTGCTCACAGATGAGGAGATACAGAGAGGTTAAAATACTGTCATTCTGAACAGGTCCAGAGCCAAAGGAACAACCCAGACCTCTGTCTGAGTCCTAGGAAATTGCTGGCTGCCTCGCTAATATGAAACATGTTTTCCTGGCCCAATTATGTAATGTGGGATGGGTTGTTTTCTCTGATTCTGTTGGGCCTCTAGAAACGTTTCCAATCCCCAGCCAAACACCGGTAGGTTCCTGACACTCTGAGGACAGGACAGCACCAGTCTTTGCAGAATTTATCACCAGATCCTGAGGATTTGGAAGCTGGAGGGCTGTCAGAGCCCATGCCTGCAGGTGGCCGTTTGTGGAGACATCACAGTGTATGAATTTGATTAAGTACGGAAAGAACTCTCCTTAACCTTCTGGGGGGGTAGGTGGGGCGTGGGGAGATCTTCATAGTTTGCCCTTTGGTGGGACAAAATGAGCTACTCTGGGTAGATCTGTGGGCGGATGGACCTGGGAGGCAAAGTGGTCTCGTGAGACAGGTTCTGTTTGGTTGTTCTTCTCGCCCCTGTGTTTTGGGTGTTCTCACATCCTATGCTCTTTGCCTGTTAGCATGCAGTGGCATTAAGCGTCCATTGGAGTGAAGACAGATGGGAGGGGAGGGGAGGCCGTGCTAAGTGCTCTGCTGGCAGCCCGCCACAGCCTGAGCGTTAGCGCATTAAACCCACCACATCTTAGCCTCGCTCACGCCGCGGGACACAGGACGAGGACACTGACTCTACCTCCTCCAGGACAGCTGCGTCATCAACTAACTGACTGTAATAAACAGGCAGTGGTGCCTTAGCTCTCTGGCAGAAGGTGGGGGAGTTCAGCGTAGGTCATTCTGGAAGGACATACGTTGCTGTACAGTTAAGTGTTCTGTCACTTGACATTCGGTGATCTGGAGCTCTCTGCTCACTGGCATATCCCCACACGCAGTGGATACTGCTGTTTAAGGCAGGGACTCAAAGTCCAGAAACACCTCAATAATAATAATAACAATAATAATAATAATAATAATAATAATAATAATAATGCCACACATTCTTGGGTCACCTCACTCAATCCTCGTAACACCTGTATGGATTTTCGAGACGAGGAAACAGAGAGTCAGAAGTACTCTGAAACCACAGTCTGTGACTTACCTTACTAAACAAAGGACAACTAAATTATAGTTGGTGCATTTTTAGTATAGGGTTGTACCTGTCAGTTATTGCTACATAACAAACAATTCCAAAATCTCAGAGACCTACAAAACAAGCATGTACTTTTTGCTGACTCTTCTGCAGGTCTACTGGGCTAATCTCAGCTGGGTTTAGCAGCGTGTCTCAAAGCAGCAGGTGAGATCTGGAGTATGTCCCAAATGTCTCACATCTTCCTTTCACAGAGCGTGAAAGGAAGAGTATGTCCCAAATGTCTCACATCATCCTAGGCTGACCAGGATTTGTTCCCATGGTGATAGCAGAGGTCCAAGTATGCAAGCACTTTCAAGCCCCTGCCGGATTCACATCTGCTAGTATCCAGTTGGCTGATGCAAGTCGCTTCATAGAGCCCCAAACCAGAAGTCAGGGAGCATACTCCTCCATGGAGGTGGGGAAGAGAAGGTGAATTATTGTTGACAATATTCTTCCACAAGGCCTGTTTTATTACATTCTAATTCTTTGGAAATAGGTGATCTGAGTTTGATGTGGTAACTATTTATTAACCAAAATACTTAATGAACAAAATACTTTATTTGTTCAGTAAACATTCAGAGATCATCTGCTATATAGCAGACACTGTGGTCAGTGATGAGGACTCAGAAATTGAAGGGGCTCCTGGTCTAGTGGGGGAATTAGACACGTAAACAATTTCAGTAGCCATACAGTAAGTTCTCTTTTCATCCATGAAGCGAACTAGGGTGCAAAGCAAAGAGGAAAGCAAAGAACAGCACTGCCAGGGGACAATGTTTCCTTAGACACCACATGTGTTTGGTACCAGGCATTTTTACTTGTCAATAATCTTCACCCATGCACCATTTTGCTTCAAAGACCTCCTTCCAGCTCACAGATCTTCAAGCCTCCCAGAGAGGCACAGAATCTGGGAGATAATAAGTACTCTAGACATGTCAGCTAGCATTGTTTTAATATCCAAACCCTTTAACCTGGAATTAAAGTCCTCTGTTGTCATACCCCACCTACCTGCCCAAAAATATTTCCTATTTTTTTCCCACATGGATCCTCTACCAGTCAGCCCATTAATTTTGGAAAATGCCACTAACAGTTTTATGTCTCCAAGCCTTCATCCCTGCTGTCCCTCTGCCTGGAATGTCCTCCTCCTGGTTAACTTTTGCTTCTCTGTGACTCAACTGGGCACAACCCCAGCACAGAGCTTAGTCAGGTGCTCCACCTCTTGGCTTCCATAGTGCCTTCTGGGAACCTGTTGCATGACAGGAATCGCCTGTTGACAGGTTGGTTCTTGCGCAGAGCAGAAATCCTTGAGGGCAGACACTGCCTGGCCATTAGGAGGCGCTCGGTCTGTGTCGGCTGAACCACAGTCCAGGTCCTCCAGCCCTTTGTGCACAATGTACAAACCTGTCCACGCCTCATGTTCCCATTCTGTAAAATGCGGATAGTGATGCTTTTGCAGGCTAGAGGTGAGGATTAAAGAGAGAATTGTAAATTACTTGCCCAAGAGAAATTACTCACGTGCACACAAAAACAGGCACATGAATGTTTAAGCAGCTTTATTTTTATTCATAATCACCCCAAACTGGAAACAACCCAGATGTCCTTCAGCTGGTGCATAGATAAAGGGGGGGGGGGAATTCCACACAATGGAATGCTATTCAACAATAAAAAGGAACAAAATACTGATGTATGCAACAATGTGGATGAATCTTGAATGAACTGGCAAAAGTCAAGCCAGACTCAAAAGGATACATACTTGTATGATTTATGTGACATTCTGGAAAAGGCGAGCCATAGGGACAGAGAACACATCAATGGCTACAGGGTGGTTGGGGTGGGTGGGGGACGACTATGAGGGAATATTTGGCTGAAGGAACTGTTCTGAATCTAACGCAGTTACCCAACCCTATGCATTTACAAAAATTCAGAACTGTGCACACGCGTGCACGCACACACACACACACACACACAGACGCAGAGTTTTACCGTATGTAAAAAAAATTTAAACGTACAATTGGCCCTTGGGCAACGCAGGTTCAAACTGTACTGGTCCACTTATGTGTGGATGTTTTTCAATAACTCCAATATAGGACTGTAAATATACTTTTTCTTCCTTATGATTTTCTTAATAATATTTTATTTTTTATAGCTTAATTTATTACAAGAATACAATGTATAATACATATACAAAATATGCATTAATTGACTGTTCCAAATTATCAGTAAGGCTTCCAGTCAACATCAGGACAACAGTAGTTCAGTTTGGGGGGAGTCAAATTATACCTGGATTTTTGACTGCATGGTGGGGGTCAGTGCCCCTGATACTGCATTGTTCAAGGGTCAACTGTGTGTGTGTGTGTGTGTGTGTGTGTGTGTGTGTGTGTGTGTATTTGTATATATGAAAGAAAAAAGAAAGAAAAGCATTGTAACTCTCAGCACATGTCTGGCAGGTAGTGAGTCCATTTCTTAGAAGCAGATGATTTATTACGGTTGTTTCTTGGTGCCTTTTTTTAGTAATCAATGAGCTCCTCGAAGGGGGACTTTATTTTCTTCAGCTTTGAGCCCAGGTCACCCAGCACACCCAGAACACACAGTAGCAGGTGTTCAGAAGCATCATTGGTGAGGAATAAATGCAGAAACACCTCCCATGCTGTGCTGTGCGGAGACCGGGAGGTCCCTTCCTGGTCTACCTGCTCCAAGGACATTGGGGTACACAACAGCTGGTAAAGGAGAAAATGGCCACCTTTCAGTCCAGGAGAACATCTTGACCCCAAATTTTGTGTTTCCTGAGAGCCCATGTGGTTCTGGGAAAAACGGGATGGGGACAATAGTCACAAACAATGAGCAGCCAGCCCCAGTGCCTCCCTGGGGTTCCTGTTGTTCCTTCATCATCATCACTGTCCTAGAATTGTCTCTGCACTGCCTTTCCCCTAAGAAGCCAATGAAAGGGGAGGGGACAGGAGGATGGAGAAGGAGAGGGCCACCATCTGGCTACAATGGAGTCTGGACCCCAAAGTGCCCAGACTCTTCTGATCTCTCTAAAAAATCAAATTAATGGATGCAAGAGTAACATCCAGGCCCCAGCAAGGCCAGTGTGGGCCTCAGCATCATTCCACATTCTGGACCATCCCTAGTTACCTCCTTTATTCTCCCCATCTCCCCTCCCTCTAAACATCTGTCTCCTTTCTTTCATTCCTTTAGGCCATATTCCTTTAGGGGTCCAGCTCACAGCTAAGCGAACCGAGGGATCTGTGCTCATCTTAGTAGGTGCTGTCTTCAGACTTTGTGTGTAGAGGGAAGGGGAGGGGAGGAGGCATTTATTCAAGATCACCTTTTTTTTTTCTAATCTTAAAACAGATGAGTATTCATTTAGAAAATAGGGAAATAAAAATATGCAAGAGTAACAGAAAACTCTCCTGTAATTCCATCATTAAGCTATAGCCACTGTTAACATTTTTGGTCTGTTTCTCTAAGCCTTTTTCTATGCTTGTCCCCTGCTCTCCCCTTGGAACCACGTGATGTGTATCATTCTGAGTCCTAGGTTTTTCCACTTAACCACTGTATTTTAAGTGTTTTCTCATGTCATTTAATATCCTTTAAAATGTCACTTCTATTCAGAATATATTCTATTGTATGAATGTTTCATGATTTATTTAATTAACCCCCTCGTATGGGATATTTAGCTTGCTTCTAATTTCTCACTATTGAAAATGACTCGGTGATAAATGCTTTTGTACATACGTTTTTGCTTGTCTTTGGTTACTGCCGTAGAATGGATCCCTGGTGGCGAAATTACAGAGACTTAGTGTGTGAGCATTTTTAAGACTTGGATCTGTAGTAACCACATTACCCTCCAGAAAAAAATGTACCAATTTATATTCCCCCCAGCACTGGAAGTGCTTGTGTTTTTTACTTTCTGTTGTTCTCAAGTGAGTGAGCTTTGTAAAACTGATGGATGAGACATGGCATCTTATTTTTCTTTGCATTTCTTTGGTTACTAGTGATATTGGAGTTGGTGGTGGTAGTTTATTGGCCATTTGTATTTCTGTTCATGTCCTTTGCCCATTCTTCTATTGAGATTGTTATCTCTTAAACTTTCTTTATAAGCCTTCTTTGGCATATTTATTGCAAGTGCTCCCCTTCCCCCTCCCCTGTTGGGCAAATTGCTTTTTAATTTTTTTTTTTTTTTTATGTTTTGGTTTGCCACACAGAAGTTCAAATTTTTATGAGGTCAGGCTGTATATTTACCATTAAGACTGATTTATTCACTTTTATGATTAAAAAATCCCTTGTTAGTCTAAATAATCTAGTTACATGGTTCTCTCCCCACCCCCACCCCCACCCCCATTTTCCTCTAACATTTTCTTAGCTTTTTAATGCACCTGGAAGTCTTTTTGGAATAAGGTAGGTAAGGAGCCTTTTAAAAAATTTATTTCTCTCTTTCATGTTCTCTCCCTTATATTCTTAATTTTTTTTTTAATGTTTATTTGTTTTTGAGAGAGAGAGGCAGACTGCAAGCAGGGGAGGGGCAGAGAGAGAGGGGAGACACAGAATCCGAAGCAGGCTCCAGGCTCTGAGCTGTCAGTACACAGCCTGACGCGGGGCTCGAACCCACAAACTGTGAGATCATGACCTGAGCCGAAATCGGTCACTTAACCGAATGAGCCACCCAGGCGCCCCACTCTCCTTTGTATTCTTAATAAACAATGTCACACAACACTGCTTATTTACTACATGTGCTTTCCTTCCTTTTGAGTCGTGATCCCATCTTTATCATATACCAAATTCTCGTTAAGTTGCTTCTGTCTGTTCCACGGATCTGACTACTAATTATTATGTTCTATGTTCTGTTATGTTCTAATTATTCGCAGTATATTTTACTATCATCTAGAGCAAGCCCCAGCTCATTAGTTTTATTTCTACAGCATTTCAACCCACAAGATTGATCGGTGGGGTTGAGGAGCCCCCCTCCGCCGCCCACACCCAGAAGGATTCTGGAGCCCTGGCGAGGTTCTTGGTCTTCGGCTGCCCTAGGGAGTCTCAGGAAAGAGAATGCATGAGCCCAGAAGTCAGAGGTCATTTGCCCATTGGCTTTTGGTTTTCTGCCAGGTATCCGAGGCCGCTTTGGATGAGGCCCAAAAGCCACTTGGTGCTTGGATCTCCCCACCTGCCATCGGGGTAGGGGCGTCTGGGCTGCTGTGGCACTCAGGGCGGGGCCAAGCCTTCCCTGGGCTCCGCAAGGACTGCTCCCCTGGTCTCTCTGTCCCAGTCTAGGAAGTCAGCGTTGTGCTTTCAACGCCTCCTGGCCTGTGGGTCGGGAGCCTCATCTGATTACCTAGCTGGGATTCAGCCGTTGTTTTTAAAGGAGTTCTACCCGGCCCTCATTTAGGGGAATTTTACAAACAAAATCCCAAAGAAGCACCTTCATTCTTTTAATGAGCGGAGGCCCCAGTGCCCACACCCAGGTTGTCCCCGCTGTAAAGCAGGTGCTCTCATTGTGTCCCCAGGGTGGTAGGCAAGAGCCTCCCTCGATGTGACTGCAGGGAGCAAATTCAGTCATCTTGCACCAGAAACACTGGTTTTGCCTGCGCACCTTGGGGCTTGGACCTTGGATGGCCTGGGGAGGATGAGGAAGTGACAGCCTTTTCACTTCTGTGTGAGCAACGTGGAACCTTTGGACAGGTGACCGGGACTCCTCCCTCAGGTGGATCCTTCCCATTAGCATTCATAAATGTCCATTTCCGTGTCTAAAAATGGCAAGCACAATAACTTTGCTAGACTCCACGTTATGGCGACTAGCTGTCTGGATTTCCACGGGACTAAGTGCGTTCCCAGCATGGAGGCTTTCAGTGCCAAAGCTGGGGGAGTGCTGGGCAAGCTGGGATGAGTCCCTGCTCCACACCCTGCTCCTCCTCTCCTTCCCTGCTGGCCTCTCTCTTCCCTTCCTCCCCTCCCATTCACCCGAAACCACTCCATCCTGGCTTTCTCCCCAACCGTTGGTGACCCTTGCCAAGGTCACCTGTGACCCTTGTGTTGCCAAACCCAGAGGATGTGCCTCCGTTCTCAGCCTGCCTGACTCCCAGCAGCACTTGCTGTGGCTGTCTGGGCTCACGGGGAGCACTGTCCACATGGGCCCTGTGACGCCACTCCTGTGTCTGCGGACCCTCCCGTCCCTGCTCAGTCCTCCCCAAACTCCCGAGCTGGCTGCAGTTTCTCTGCGTGACCTTGAAATGCTGCAGTCCCTCCCAGCCCAATCCTGGCCTCCTCTTTTCTCCCCCTGCACTCTCTGTGAGAATCTCACCCCTGGCCGTGGCCCCGCGTGTTGTCATGTGCCCTGGTCCCCCAGTGGTCTGCATGCAGTCCAGGTCTCTCTTCGGAGCTCCCAGCTCGTGTCTCAAATGCCTCATACTCAGCATGTCCAAAATCCAGGTGTTAGTCTTCTTCACTGATCTCTTCCTCCTCTCGTTGAGCCAACCTCAGTGGATGGCATGACCATCCACCCTCTTGTTCATCCTTGACACCTCCCCTTCCTCCCCTCCTGTATGTAGTTGACTTGAATGAGTCTCCATCACATGCCTCCAATCTGTCTGCCTCTCTTTATCTCCAGGCTACCACTGCCCAAGCACCTCGGTCACTGAGACACAAGCAATAATACTAGGGCTCTCAGTGCCCTCTCATGCCCTCCCCCACCCTTGGTGGCTTCCTCCACAAAGCTGGCAGAATGACCCTTAAAAATGCAAATACGTTTCCTTCTGCCTCAGATCAGCCCTTGGTGTCATTAGAGCTCGGTGTCGTTGGCGTTGGCCTCCAAGGCTCCAGCCTTACCAGGCCTCACTCTCCACCTCGCTCACACAGCTTCAGCCCCCCTTGGTTGAGCCCTGCAACCTCAGGGCCTCTTTGCCCAGGCCGTGCTTCACAGCGGAGCACCCTCCTCCCCGCCCTCACCCCTTCCCAATACCCTTACAGCTTGTTCCCACATCTCCTGTAAATCTTAGATGCCACCTCATTGCTAACGTGGGCCCCCACACCACTCCCACACCGCCTCATGTGCTCGTGACGGCCTGCACACACTCTTCCATCACGGCACTGACCCGAACAGTGAGTGTGAGTTAATTACGAAATAGCCTGCTTACGCTTGGTGAACGCGAAGGCCGGGGGCCCTCACAGTATCCCTCGTACTTAGCGCTGGGGCTGCCATTGAGCAGGCCCTTGATAAATAGTCACTGAATGAACGGAACTGGATGGAGAGGATGAGTTGAGGTTGGGGGCAAAGGGAAAAGTCTGACTCCCCCTCACTGTGGTCTGACCCCAAACCAAGAATACCTCATACGAGGCTGACAGCATGAATGCCTCCTTGTGCCTCGTTTTCTGCAAGAACCTGTCCGGCTGGCTTCCCCGGGTTGTATGACCTTTGAAACAGTCTTTATGCAACGTGTAAGGTCAGTGTGTGAGGCTCCCAGGAGCACGACGGGACATTTTATTACCGCACAAGTGGAGAAGTACCAGATGGGATCCACCAGGGCAGGAGTCCGCTCCTTTAAAATCTGCTCCAGTAACCTCCCAGAACCAGAGCAAAGTTCTTTGTCCAGTGGGTAGTCCAGCTGGTGGCAGATATCCCTTGGCTCATGACCAGCGTGGCTCTATTCAAGCTGGCTTTGCAGGTTTCCGAATAGAAACACCTGTCAGTTTTCCTGTGCTAAAATGTAAAATTTACAATACGGTTTTCTCATCAAGCAATAACTAACTTTAGTGCTATTCAAATATATCAAACTCAGGATATTTTATGATTTTAGGAGCAGCACGATTTCTTTGAGGTATAATTGATGTACAAGATCATATTAGTTTCAAGTGTAATGAATTTAATATTTGGATGGGAATGTGGTTTTATAGTAAGGCTTTAAGGGAGCGGTACATCTCTCCTTCAGCATCACCCAGACGTGACACAGCTTTACATCCCTTCCTAATTAGCTTATAGAGAGAGCTTTGCTTCAAGTCATGTACCCATGTAATAAAGGTCCTTGTTGCCATATTTAGAAGACTATGTCCAACATAAATTCCACTCCCAAATCTCTTTCTTATAATGAACCTCCATCAACATAATGAGTTCCTTGGAAGGAAGGCATTGTGTAAATTAAAAATACTAATGAGTCATAATGATAATGAATTATTTTCCTTATTACTGGGAGCAGGACTAACCTTGGGCACATTTTCCAGTATCTGAAGGTGCCTTCCCTACACCCAGGATTGCCTCCCTTAAAATATCTCCTTCCTTCTTCCCCTTTTTTTCCTTTCTTTCCTTCCTTCCTTCCTTCCTTCCTTCCTTCCTTCCTTCCTTCCTTCCTTCTTCCCTTCCCTTCCCTTCCCTTCCCTTCCTTTCCCTTCCCTTCCCTCCTTCCATTTTTTGCATCAAAACTCTGAATCCCCCAAATGTCCCTGATCCTATCTGGTCAGTCTTGGAGGAAAGGAAGTTACCAAACTGGTCTACACTCAAATGAGTGACCAAAAGCACCCATTAGCCATTTTCAACAGTGCCCTAGCAGTACCTGGATACTGTTATTTTGAAAGGTAGCTGATTAGCACAGAGGAACTGGCAGACTTCCTGGCTGAGACAAGCTGTGTCTTAAGGGTTGTCAGGTTACAAGTAACCCACTCAAGCTGAATAGTCAAAAAGAATTTGTTGGTGGGCTACAGGACAGTCCTCACAGAACTCTGGCAGAGGCACAGCTGGGCTTTGGGGGCGTCAGGGACCGGACAGGACTGCTATGAGGAACTAGGGTGAACTTCTCCCTTCTCTGGGACCGTTGTCCACAGACTCATCACAACTGCTTCACTCTCTCCCCTTCTGCAGACTCGCTCTGCTTTTCCATGCACACTGGCCAAATATGGCACCATTGAGTCAACCTGCACTCAGTTCCAGGGTTCTGTTTCCACATTCTTGGGTGAGGGAGGCTCGAGGCCAGATGGGACAAACACAGTGCCTGGCCCAGGGTAACAACTTCATTATGTGTTTGTTGATTTAGACAGGATGCGGGCCCGCCCCTCAGGGAGGGGGATGGGGTACCTCTCCACAAGAAGTCTACTACATCAGACCAATGAGTTTTTTGTTTTTGTTTTTTGGGTTTTTTGTTTGTTTGTTTGTTGCTTAATTCAGTTGGAAGCCCAGGATGTTGAAGAGCTTTGGGAGAGGAGAATGACATTGGCTCACGTTGGGGGTGGGGATTAGCAACAGGCCTGTGATGGGATCTGGACAAGTGGAGCAAAGAGCTCCCGGGGCCAAGTTCATCCTCAGGGAATAATACTTGCAAACAGTGGGATACCTTCCCACTCCCTTGGCACCTGTGTTGCCTGGGACTCAGCCGGGGTTTAATGAGTCAAGAAAAGGGGGATTTGCCAATTTGTTTTCCACTTCGCATGCACTTGCTGGGAACTTGGATAAGTCACCGGACCTCTTTGGGAGTCTCCTGATTCCAATTCTTTTTTTTTTTAATTTTTTTTTTTTCAATGTTTATTTATTTTTGGGACAGAGAGAGACAGAGCATGAACGGGGGAGGGGCAGAGAGGGAGGGAGACACAGAATCGGAAACAGGCTCCAGGCTCTGAGCCATCAGCCCAGAGCCCGACGCGGGGCTCGAACTCACGGACCGTGAGATCGTGACCTGGCTGAAGTCGGACGCTTAACCGACTGCGCCACCCAGGCGCCCCTCCAATTCTTTTAATAAAAAATTATATACATGCACACATACAAACACATAAACACACATACATTACTTACATACTTTTATGTTATTCTTTTAGCAGATTATTATCGTGTTTCCCTTTGCTGTCCTG
The DNA here is from genome assembly GCF_018350155.1 of Leopardus geoffroyi. Taxonomy (NCBI): domain Eukaryota; kingdom Metazoa; phylum Chordata; class Mammalia; order Carnivora; family Felidae; genus Leopardus; species Leopardus geoffroyi. The sequence goes on from NC_059326.1 coordinate 19,737,074, forward strand.
AAGTTACTCGGGAAGGGCCTCCAAAACCTGGCTGGGAGGCTCAAGGATTATAAATCGCTTGTGGCCAGAAAGAGAGATGGTTCACCGCCTTCTCAGGGAGGAGAAATGCGTGCTGTGTGTGAAGAGCTACATATGTTCTTTGTAGTGATGAAGCTGGTGATCTGGGAGGCAGAAAGCACACAGAAGCAAATGATGTATCAGATCTGCTCCTTTGGGAGTGGGTGGGCGTGGGAGAAGGTCAAGGAAAGACCCGTTTTGTGCACTTGGGTTGAGGGATAGCTTCAAAAGATAGAAAAACCCTTGGAGGGCCTGTGGCTAAAAACTGTGGATCTCCAGGAGTTTTTCTTTTTAAGTTTATTTATTTATTTATTTATTTATTTATTTATTTATTTATTTATATTTTTAAAGATTTTTTTTCAAGTTATTTTTTTTAATATTTATTTATTTTTGAGGCAGAGACAGAGCATGAGCAGGGGAAGGGCAGAGAGAGAGAGGGAGACACAGAATCCAAAGCAGGCTCCAGGCTCTGAGCTGTCAGCACAGAGCCCGACGCGGGGCTCGAACTCACAAACTGTGAGATCATGACCTGAGCCGAAGTTGGACGTTCAACCTGCTGAGCCACCCAGGTGCCCCTATTTATTTTGAGAGAGAAAGGGAGTGTGAGCTGAGGAGGGGCAGAGAGAGAGAGAGAGAGAGAGAGAGAGAGAGAGAGAGACTCCCAAGCAGGCTCCATGCTGTCAGCATAGAGCCTGATGTGGGTTTGACCTCATGAACTGTAGGATCACGACCTGAGCTGAAATCAAGAGTTTGACACTAATGAAATAAGCTAGTCAGGAAAAGACAGAAATCGTGTTTTCACTCATATGTGGAATTTGAGAAACTTAACAGAAGACCATGGGGGAAGGGAAGGAAAAATAAGTTACAGAGAGGGAGGCAAACCATAAGAGACTCTTAAATACAGAGAACAAACTGAGGGTTGATGGCGGTGGCGGGGGGTGGGGGAGGCAGAGAGGGGAAAATGGGTGATGGGCATTGGGCACTTGTTGGGATGAGCACTGGGTGTTGTATGGAAGTGATGAATCACGGGAATCCACTCCCGAAGCCAAGACTACACTGTATACACTGTATGTTAGCTAACGTGACAATAAATTTAAAGAAAAAAAAAAAAAGAGCTGGACGCTTAGCCAACTGAGTTACCCAGGCGTCCCTCTCCAGGAGATTTTAAAAAGCACCTACCACTTGGCTGTGCCCTAGAGGAGAGTATCTGGTAAGATGAATGGCCCAGCCAATCTTCCTGCAGCAGACTCTGTTAACGTTTAAATTGGCAACTCTTTCTGCCCACTGGACCTGTCCTCCCCATGCTTTAATAAAACTAGCTTTTTGCACCAAAAAAAAAAAAGAAAGAAAGAAAGAAAGAAAAGAAACAAAGAAAAAAAAGGTTCAGGTGCATTCTCATAGGGGATGAAACAGCCAACAAAACACACATCTATCTCCCAGGTAGGGAGAGGAGGTGCAGACAGGCTCACCCTGGCTCTCATCCGTCCAAGTCCAAGGCGAGGAGAGACGAGGTGTGCCCGGACAGGCAGGGTGAGCAAGCCCGGCCCTCAGCCTGGCTGGGTGCGGGCAGCGGGGCCTCTCAGAGGAGGGGGCTGCAGGCCTGCCGTGTGGAACCTCTTTCTAGCATTCATTTCCTTTGCTCAGGAATCATTTATGACAATCCGTCCGTGGCAGGCCGATGGGGCAGATAGCTTTTGGCAGAAGGCCTTTCTCCTTCTCGCAAATGAAATCACACAGAGGGCCACTGGCAGTGAATACAAAGGAAGTGTCTGAGGCCACTGGATGGAGGGGAACAGCTGTTGGAGCCCGAGTCCTCAGGAGACTTCAGAATCCACAGACTCACAAGGCAGGACCCTCCAAAAATAAACTGGGATGTGGACAATGAAGAATGCTGTCTGGGATGGAAGTCAAAACCCGGAATTACCAATGCTAATGCAGAAACGAAGTAACAAGCAAACATGCACTGAGAGCCCTCCGGTCCACACACGCATTTTATTTCTGCACAGAACCCTCTGACTCTAGGAAGTGGGTGGCCAGCGGTCTCCCCTCTACAAGAAACCAAGGCCGAAATTGCCACGGTGGCTTGCCCACGGTCCCATCACTGGTGGGGGCCCAAATCCAGGCTCCCGGCGCCCACCCCAGTGCCCCGTCTGTGGTGCGAGGCTGCGCCTGCGGGCTTGGGTGCTGAGCAGGGCACTGCCAGGGGGGTGCGTCCAGCACTGGGTGGAACTGGTCAAGCAGAAACCCCCAGGAGTGGCCCAGAAAAGAGCCCAGGGCCCTGGCACTGGGAACCCTTACTTGTTCTCACCTCACGTTGAAAAACAATACACATGGGCACGAGGACAGGCAAACAATAATTCCACCATTCAAAGATAAGCATTTTAAACATTTTAATGCACCAAAGTATCATCCTTGCAGCTATTTCCCGTTTTGATACCTTTCCTCACAGAAATGGGACTCCGCTGTTCCTGCCCTGTTGTGACTTCGCATTCTGTGTATTGTGAATATTGTTCTGTGTCAGGCACACTTCAACGGCATTTTTCTCATGTTGTTAAAAATGTGTGTGTATGTATGTTTTATGATTACAGAAATAATCATAGAATTATATGCTTGTTGTAAACCATTCTAATTCAAATAGTGCAGAAATGGGTAGCAAAGGAAGCCAACGTTTTACTTCATCCCACCCTTGGGACATAAGCAGTATTACTAAATTTTGTATTTCCTATTCGTCCTTTTCGACGCACAGACCAGACGTGACAGACTTACGTGCACATACAAACTCTCTGCACACGGTGGGCTCGTAGACTGTTGTACACTTTGCGTCTCCCCTTCCTGTAACGTGGGCACCTCCTCCTCCCCGGACGTGGGGCTCTCAGGCATCTTGGCTCCAGTCTGGGGGCAGAGGAAGGTCTCACGGGACCCGAGGAGGAAGCAGTAGCAGCCGGGAGCCAGTTACGGCATTTGGGTTGAAAACCCTCTGAGGGGAGGGAGACGGCAGCCCAGGCGGCCACTTGCCATTCGTCAGGCACCCGCCCACCCCTCCTCAGGGCCGCTGGCAGGAGGGGCCCTGTGGCACCAGGTGGCTCCCTGCCACCCTCACCGAGCGCTCTGTGCCTCCCCAGGTGTGTGTGTTCTCACGAGTGCCCTGATCCCTGCCTTGGAGGAAGAACACGACTCCAGAGCGGTGAGTTGACCTCTCAGGATGTTTTGTGGGTTTGGCATTGTTCCTGACAGGAAGCCAGTGGGCCTACATTTGGTCCACACCCACGGGGAGAGCCAGATTGTCCGGTGGGCCCACGGGCCTTCTCTTTGGTCACCTGAAATCAAGCAGTGTTGTGCCAGCCTGGACGGCAGTGAGGTGTGTCTGGAGAGGTGCTGACTCAAGGCTGGGAGGGACCCAGGTCAAGAGGAGGGTCAGTCTGGTGCTTCTTCCTGAGGACACACGTGCTTAAGGAGCTCCTGGCATGTGGACTAGGATTCCCGAATGTTCTTCCGGGCAGTAGAGGCTTCCTGGGAACCTGCTCTGAAGAGCACCTTCGCGTCCCCTACTCCTGCCTCCTGCCACGGCCGGGTGGCTGCCTGTCGCCCACACACAGCCTACGAACTCCCTGCGAAAAGGGAGGCAGAACTATGCAACTAGAAACGTTAAAGACCCCAGTCCTCCCCGGAGGCTTTTCCCCACGATCATCTGGGAGTGGGCAGAGCGTCAGGAAAGGAAGGCCTCTGAAGAGCAGGGCAGCTGTGGGAGGCATTCAGGTCAAGGGTGAGGGGGTGCATTTCCTGGAGAGCATGCTGCTCCGATGAGAGACGACAGGTTCGTGGAGCCGGTTCTCTCCTAATAGGTTAAAATGACCCGCTCAGAGAAATCAGGGAGAAGGCAGTATACGCAGGCTGCCTTCTCTCTGCGGTAGTGGGCAGAATAATGACCACCTCCCACCCCCCGAGGTCCGTGTCCTAATGCCTGGGACCTGTCACTATGTCACCTTTACATGGGGGAAGGGGACCTTGCACAAGTGACTAAATGAAGGACATTGGGATAGGGGGAGTGTCCTGGGTTATCCAGGTTGGGCCCAGCATAAGCACGAGGGTCAACAGAAGGAAAGCAGGAGAGTACGAGTTGGAGAAGGAGACGGTCTCCTTCCGGGAGAATAAGAGGTCACTGGGGCAGGGCAGCCATGAGCAAGGAATGCAGGCAGCCCCTGGAAGCCGGGGAAGGCGAGGCACTGGTCTCCCCTAACACTTGCAGAGCGAACACGGCTCTGTGACGCCTCGATTTCAGACCTCCGGCCTCCAGAACTGTAAGAGAGCGCATCTGTGTGGCCTTAAGCCGCTAAGTTTGTGGCCGTTTGTTACCACCACCACTGAGAAAATTAATATGCTGCTTGGCAGAGAAGAGGAATGGGAAGGTATTGTCCATTTTTGCTTATAAACTTCTCTTGTACATATTGCAGACGACAGTCTCCTCGGGAGGAATGCTGGTTCAGACACTGAATCCCAACGACCTAAGTGAGAAAGGACGGCACTTAATGGAACTATGGTCTGTGCACAAAACAAAGTAAGTGACGTGGTTTCCTTAAGACTGCATTTTATGGAGTATTGCTCGGTGAGCAAAAAGAATGAAATCTTGCCATTTGCAACAACGTGGATGGAACTAGAGGGTATTATGCTAAGCGAAATGAGTCAGAGAGAGACAAATATGACTTTACTCATATGTGGAATTGAAGAAACAAAACAAATGAACATAAGGGAGGGGAAGCAAAATATGAAAACAGGGAGGGGGACAGACCATAAGAGACTCTTAAATACAGAGAACAAACTGAGGGTTGCTGGAGGGGTGGTGGGTGGGGGGGATGGGCTAAATGAGTAAGGGGCATTAAGGAGGACACTTGTTGGGATGAGCACTGGGTGTCATATGTAGGGGATGAGGCACTGGATTCTACTCCTGAAATCATTCTTGCACTAGATGCTAACTTGGATGAAAATTTTTAAAAAAGGCTGCATTTTATTAATGTGCCACACGGGCCCTTTTCCACAACAGGTTTATTCTAGAATGTACATTAATTCGGATCCTAGTAGTTGACGGCAGGCCCTACAAAGTTCCTGGCACAGCGGGAGTCCTCTTCGTGAGGGGCCAGGCGTGGCCGTGCTCAGACCAGGGAGGACCTTCATCGTGCTCCTGGGAGAAGCCACAGAGGCTGCCAGCTCTCTTCTCAGTGTTTCTCAGGCCCACAGAAGAATTGCCGAGGGCTGGCGACCATCCGAACAGGAAGGAGCCTGGCAGAGGCATCCCTGCCCCGCATGGCTCAGAGAGTAAGGTTGGTGAACGTTCACTCCTCCCTCCTGTGGGCAGCCACAGATGTCACAGCAGTGACTGGGTTCCCTGTGCTCGCTTTGGAGGGCGTGCACGTTCAGTTCTGGAGCAATGAAAGGCAAGGGTCCAGATCTCTTACCTGATCTTAACAGAAACTACAGTCATACCACCGTATCTCAGCGTGTGACAGCTATTTCGAACAGCCCCATCTGTAACTTCCACGTTGACATTCTTGCCCTTAAACTCAACTGGGGGGGGGGCTCCCTCATTGTCTGTGAAGCTGCCGGCACCCGTCAGCTCCCCTGTCATTGGTGCTGTCTGTCTCTGAAGCTGTCTCTGAAGCTGCTCAGTGCTCCCCCACTCCACCTCTGTCCTCCGCGTGCCCCGAGTATGTCCTGCTTTTGCTCGCTGATCTGCAGACTGTTGCTGGTGGATTACTTCTCAGGACTCGAAATCCTGATGTTTCAAAGAGCCATACTTCTTCCCAGTTTTCCCAGGGGGCATGGGAATAAACCAGTCTCTCGTTACAAAAGAGGCCCGGATGGAGTTCTTTGCGAGGCATAAGCAAGCTGCCCTGGGATTGGGCAACAGCGGAGATACAGCTGAGGCTCCCGTGCAGGGTGTGCTCTCCAGGCATGTCCAGCGTGTGGCCCACGCTCTAAGATGGGAGTTAACTCACATATTAGTGGGCAGCCCGCTCAGTGCCAGCCTGTGCTGGGGGCCTGAGGTCCCACAGCCAGCAGGGCAGATCCTGCCCTCACCCAGTCTAGGTACAGCGAAGGCTAGAGTGGCATGACCCCCTTGGGAAAGGGGCAGATCTGGGCGCTAATTTCACAGGGAGGGGCTCGGGAGGCCCGGGCAGTGTGCAGCATGACTTCCTTCATTGTCATGGTCACTCTCTTATGCTCCTTCCACCTCCTGAGGGGGGGCCAGGGTGCAGCCCTGGGTTCCAGGGAGGCGTCCATAAAGAGATGATCAGGAGGACCGGGAAGTGACATCTGTGCACACTGCTGTCCCACACGAGGCTTGTGGGACGAGCACCTGCAGCCAGCTCCCTTGCCTCACACCTGAGGGCGCCTTCTCTCTCCAGTCTCCCTGGTCCAGAGGCGGCGGAGGGTTCTAACTGAGCGGGGGACCCGAGGGCACCTGGCTCCATTGCTCATCGTGCCAGGAAGGTCGCAGCCTTTAACTTCCGTGCAGAGCAGCCACAGGATTGACTCTCCCCAGGAACGACCTAAAACCAGAGTAAAGAGGACTAGGGAGTTGCTTTAAGAGGGGCACATTGGGACTAGAAAGTGAGAAGCCTTGTCCTCAGAGGCAATGCTTTGGTCTCCAGTTTGCCTTGGGCGTGGCTGAGGGGGGCAGTGCTGGAGTCGGGGGGACCCCTGGGGGGCCCCTCCTCCATGAGCTGTCCTGACTCCGGCAGCCTGGTGACAGAGGGGGCTGGTAAACGCTGGCTTTCCCGTGTCAGAGAGGCATGAACCGGGGCCGAGGGAAGTTGACGGGAGACCGATGGGGACCTGGGGACAGGCCCAGGCCACCGCACCCCCACCCAGGTTTCTAGACATGGCGAGTGTGCAAAGGTAAGTAATAATCACTAAGGAGACAACTGGAATTATCTGGAAGCATGTTGGAACAGAAGGCAAGCACAGCTCTCTTCGGGATCTGCCCTTCCCAACTTGATGAGGCGCTCTCGGGAAAGACCTCCTAAAACAAGGGAACTAAACCCAGCAGCAGACGCCCCCACACACCCGAGGTGCCAAGGGCCGCTCCCAGTGCCACCTGGGTACGATGCATGTGTCCTCACGGCCCCCAGGGGATGGGCACCGCTGTCACCCCGTTTACAGGGGGGAACCAAGCACAGAGGCTGCCGGCCCAGCCGGGCCCGGCCACGGCATCTGGGAAGCACGCTCTCGAACACCGCTGCCCCCTCTCCGAGAGCCGGTTTGTTAGAAGCCTAATTTGGATACACATCCTTGGAGTCGGTCCTAAGAAATAATTAAAGATCTGGGAAACGAGGCTGCTCGTCACAGCACTAGTGAGAGAGGGAGGTGATAAATTATGGAACACCTGTACAAGGAATCTGTTCAAACCTGAAAACCCTGCTGTAGATAAATGTCTGTGGGAGACGAAAACTGTCTGCACCGTATCATTAAATGAAGAGATCCGGTTCCAAAACCGTGCATGCCTTGTGATCCGATTCTTCCTATACCCGCGCGGCCGTAGAAGGAGACGTGTGTTGGTGCTGGGGAGCGTGCTGCAGAACCCTGGCTCGGAGACCTGGCCCAGATTAGCCCTCTGATGCACAGACCTGAGGAGGCTCTGAATATCCTGTGACGAATGCCCAGGGGATGTTCTCAGGGAAGCACACGCCCCAGGAGCGACTCAGGCCAGGAGTGCTGGGAGAGCGGCTTCTCGGTTCTTCTCCCTTCCTGAGGGAGACGTGCTTGGCTCTGCCTGACCGAGGTGAGCGCCATCAGGCCGCGGAGGGCCCCCTGCCCCTTGGTGCTCTGGGCGCATCATCCGGACACCTCCACCCTCAGCCTGTGTGCTTACAAAATCTCCGCCAGCAAGCCCACCGCCCGGATCTGTGCGCCTGGCCCACAGGTCACAGAGCGACGACCAGGCCTCTTGGGTTCAGGCAGCCCGGCTGTGGCCCTGGAGACCCGAGGGAGGGCTGGACAGGGGGACTGAGCACGTGGACGCCTGTCCTCCATGAGCACTGCAACAGAAGGCGCCAGATTCCTTCTTGCTCATCGGTATTTCCTCATTTTACCATAATAAGTAAGTACTGCTTCTGTAAAAAAGAAGAAAAAAGCTTATTTTTAATTTAAAAAATGAGAGCCCTACATGACACGATCCTTTCTAGCTCTGACATCCTCTGATCTCATTACAGCTCTTGAAGGTTTACGCTGGTTTCTTTTCTTTCCTTGGCTTCCCAGGAGAACGCTTTTGTTTCCCAGTGTGCTCACTGTAGAGACACAGTGTTCCCGGAGGCCTGTGGGCAAATGGGCCGCCGCCTGCAGCCGGCCGCGGGGGCCCCGGGGAGGTGACGCTGGGTGAGGAACCTGTGTGTAGCCAAGGGCCAGGGTGGGGAGGGAGGACGCGGCCAAGCAGCTTGGCAGAGCCAGTAAAGTTCCTTCGCTCTTACCGTGTTCCTCCCTGAAAAGAAGAAAACACTTCAGCAATTCAAGAAGCCACCAGCCAGGATACTCTGAGAGGCCAGACTCATTCGAGCAAGATAGCCGACCCGGGAGGCGGGAGTCTGAGCGTTCGAGTGGCCTCGGCCTCAGCGTGGCCCTCACGCCATTGGAAGGAGACCCGGGTCTAGCATGCAGAGGGAAGAGGGGCTGTGCAGGGGATTTCGCTCCCAGGGGATGGGCTGGGACGGGTGCCCACGTCCCAGGGCCCGGAGGGCACAGGACCCGACACGCTCGCAGGCTCTGGCGGGCAGCACTTTCCACCCAGGCCGAGGGGCGACCCCTCAGGGCCTAACAAGAAGGTCTGGAAGCCGAGCAGCTTGGCTGAGTGCTGTTTTGAAGGGGAAAGAGAGCAGTTCCCGATCACAGTCCTTTGTGTTACTAGCGGTACTGGTATTAAAAGGAGGCCAGCCATCCACAGTCTCTTCACTTGAGAATGCCGTCCTAATCTCCTCGTGTCTCTGTCCCTTCCTTCTCGAGGCCGTGCACCGGGCTCCAGGACGGCGTGCTGTGTCCGCCCTGCCCCTGCGACCCTGCACACCTCAGCACAGGGTCTGGGAAGGCGGCCCACGCCTTCTCTCTCTAACCACAGGCTGGGGCCTCTCCACGTGGAGCCTCCCCTCCATGAAACTCAGGGTAGGGTGGGACTGTCCTCTTTCCCCATGAGTGTCCCCAGGCTTCACCGGTGAGACGGGTCCCTGGCCTGTCGGGGTGAGTTTTGTAAAGTGCCCCACCAGATTTTACACCACCCGTTTTTTTCCCCGTCTTTCTGAACTCGGGGGGTCCCTGGAAGATGGAAGTCCTCAGGTTGTGATCAGGGTCATCAAAGTCCTAGGCAAGGCCACGCCCTCCCTGGGTAAAGGTGATCCCAACCGGGGAGGTGGAAGGTCACCTGGGAAGCTGACCGAACCCCGGGGAACGGGATCCGTCCATAGCAGCAACGCGAAGCACGTTGGCCGTGACTCGGCTTTTCTATTTCTGGAGGCGGTTATCTGTTGGGGTTTTGTTCTCTAGCTGGGCAGAGTCCCAAGGGACAAGCTCCGGGAGAGGAGGAGCTGGGAGGAGGTGGCCAGGAAACACTTGACCTCCGGGGGGAAGCCGCGTCTTCTCTCTGGCTCTCTCTCCATCACGGATAACCACTCTTGAGCCGTTGTGAGGCTCTCGGTGACCCTGTGGCCGTGAGGATGGCTGTACTTCTCCCCTGGCTACCGCCTGCCCGGTTCCCGAACACCTCACACTCCTGCCGTGGGCAGGCCCCACCCAGCCGCATCCCTGCCCCAAGGCCCTCCCTCAGCCCCCAATGTCTGTGTCAGGCAAACTCCCCTTGACTCCTTGTTCTCTCCTACTGGGTCTCCCTGCTGTATGTAGCACGTCAGGACACTCCTCCGTGTGGACCCCTGAGGGCTGGGGCGGCACTTGTGGGCCCCCGGCAGGGGTCGCTGACGTGACCCATCTGGGGCCCTTGCAGCCACAGGCAGAGGCCAGTCACGAGGCTGCCGTTCTCACAGCTTGGTTTCTCCCTCACTTTTAGCTCCGGAATCGGTTCCCACATACTTGCCCTCTTGCCAGACCATCCTCCTCATCGACTGAAGAGGGGAAACTAATAGAAATCCTGAAGAGCTGGCTCAGATCTAAGGAAGCCAGACCAGAGTCAACTCAGGGCCAGCGAAGGCAGGCACCAAGGGCCGGTGGGCGGACTCCACTTCTACTTCCCCTTGGCGACGAGGAACTTAGGGAGACTGGGAACTTTAATTTTAAAATAAATATGACCGGGGCCAGGAACAAGCCAACCTTCATCTTCAGCAGCAGGTTTTCCACCCCCGTGCAAATTTCTCCTTGATTTGAAATTTTGGTTTTCTTAAAAATTCTGTGTTTAAGATCACCCCGCATTGTTGGTTTGAGGGAAGCAGGGCGGGAAGAGGGAGACGTGCTAATGGGCCGTGCACCTCCGTACCCCAGGAGAGGGCTCCACCCTGCCCCCATCGTGTGCAGCCCCTTTGTGGCCCTAGGCTCAAAGCATGATTATGGGATAGCACACATTGACATGAACAAATTACACGAGGCCAGTTTACATTTGCTTAAGATTAGGAGTGGCTTCAGTAATGCACGTGGCAGAGCGCCCGGGTGGTTTAGTTGGTTAAGTGTCCGACTTTGGATCAGGTCACGATCTTATGGTTTGTGGGTTCAAGCCCCACGTCGGGCTCTGTGCTGACAGCTCGGAGCCTGGAGCTTGCTTTGGACTCTGTGCCCCCTCTCTGCCCCTCCCCTGCTTGCACGCTCTCTCTCTCTCTCAAAAATATTAAAAAAAATATTACGTACCTGGCATTCTAGTGCTAGTTTGAAAAACTTCTGTGTTACCCCATTTTACCTCCTAATGACTGCAAAGTTGTAACAACATCAATAAACACATATAGAAATATCTACATATGTTCTTGGTGTTCAAGGCAAAATAACCCTCACTCATCATTCATAGAGGAGGAAAACCCAAGTGGACGGTTCCTCAGAGGTGCTCAGATCCAGGCTATCAGCCAAGGCACCCCAGGAAGGGGTTTTCTGGGTGCGCCTGCCCGGAAGGTCAGCGAGTATCGGCTCCATTTGCATCCGTCCTTTTCCGAAGAAAACGGGGTGGGCGGAGTGGACGGTACTTCTGGAGTGCAGGGTGTGGGTGGGTTGTCACAAAGGGGCCAGGAGGGAGAGGGGCCGCCAGTCACAGGGCCTTGGTGTGAAGGGCAGTCCAGCGACCCCACCCACTGTTCAGTGCCACGTAAGCCATTGTTTTCTTCCCACCTCTCTTCCGATCCATAAAATTGGCTTCCTGAGTTTTTAGCCCTGAAGTCCTTTCTCCTCAGTTGGAAAGTTTCAGTACAGTTAAAGCAGACTTACGTGAAAGATCAAAGAAAAAGGACTACGCGGCCTCAGCTGTGCAGAGCCTGGGGTAAACGGTGGCTCACCTTGGTTTCCAGACTGTGGCTCTCCCTAGCTCTAGACAGCCAGGTGCAGGAGTGGCCCAGAGACTTCCCTTCCCTCCCACGGTTAGCACCAAAGCGGGGCTGTTGGGATGCATGTGGCCGCGCGTTTCAGCTTGACGACAACAATGAGGGAACACAGATGCGGGCAGGTTTCCACAGAGATTTATTTTAAACCGTGGAGGCAACTTTGCATTGAGAGTCTCTTACATTGGTAATGGCTACAGGCATGTTTCAGTCAGAGGGAACACAGTGGGAAAGTGAGCAGAGTTGAAAAACATTCACAACATCCAGCAGCATTTGAACAGAGAACGGGATACAGACATTTTGACATGGTAAGCAATTCTTGCTCCGTCTCACCGGATCTGTCAGGAAGTCAAGGTCAAGCCTGTCCGGTCTGGTTGGTGGACTCTACCGGCAGACAGCATGGCCATGCCGGAGGGTTCTGCTGGCACCACACGTGAGAGATCGGTTCCAGCCTCGGGCTCATTACCTTCTCAGCCTGACCCCTTGGGGAATCTCATTTCAGAAAGAAAGAAAAAGACACCCGAAAAGTGACGCGCCTGCTGCGGCCAGGTGCGGAGGTGGCCACAGACTGACGGCGTGCAGGATGGCAGAGTCCATTTCCCTGGTTATGAAGAGTGGGAGGCAGGCACGAACGTGGAGCTAGCACCTTCCCTGTTGTCCAGTTAGTAACAGTTTTTGTCCTTGTCGTATAAAGATTTTCTTTTGCAAAATGACAGTACGTGAAAAAAAGTCAGTAAAAAAGCAAGGCAAATGGCGTCAAACACAAATATATCAAGAGTACCATGGTTACCAGTGACACAAGTGTTTGGTCTACACTTCATACGGGTGGATGCTACTGACCTAAGGCTGCCATCTACCTGGATGGGAAAAAGAAAAGTGTAGACAAATGAAATACTTTTTTCAAACCATTTTCCCTTTTTGTAGTATAGTTCGCCCTCTTCTGATTCCCAGAGAACTGAGGGAGAAAGGTATCAAGGTCAGATTCTAAATCTAATGTCAAAACTAACTTGCGGTTCCCTGACACCGTCTCTCCCAAGAAAGGCAGATATGCTTCTTAAGTCACAAAGGTGGACAGTTTGAGGTATCTATTTTTAATGAGATGGTACCATGATCAAGTTCCACCTTCTTTATCTTCTTCAGACCTCTAGATGGAAACACGCAGTAAGCAGTTTATGTGATGTGACAGAAGACAAAGACATTCCTATGTCAGCCACTAGTCAAACAGTAAACAACATGAATGGAATCACAGGATCTCAGGACTGGAAGGGGTCTTAAGGATGATCATCAAATTCGATCCCTACTCCAGGCTTCAGCCTCCCCCCCTCCCACTTTGCCGACAAGGGGCTGTCTACTGTCTGTGCAAACATTTCCTGGCACGGGGAACACAGGGAGGAATCCCACTCCAGTACTGGGCAGATCTAATTTCTGAAGACTGCTTTTGGGTGTTAGGCCTAAATAGGTTTCTCAGTGGAAGGGATAACGTTCACGGGCAAAATTACAAACTAAAAACCCCAAGGGTTGGTATGTATGTAATTCTTGGTTGTAAACTTGAGCAGAAGTTGAAAAATGAACACGGGTACCCTGAATTAAGTTACGGACACACGATACCTGGCTAGCGCAAGACAAAGGCGAACGGATGCAATGGCAAGAACTAGAAAGTGCCGCGCCCCACGGCAGAATGTTGGGGTGCCCTGGCTGGGCAGGGTCGGGTCTCTGAGGTGGGGGCCGCCTGAGCCCTTTTCACAGTCTCTGAATTGAGGAAAATGTTCCCTTCCACTTGGCGAGTGCCACTAGGTGGAGGATTTATCGCATTTGCCAACCTGTACTGAGATGACCCATTACTTGCGAGAACGATTTAAGGCCAACAGGGAAATTGAGGGCAGCCGCCTGCTTACGCACCGACGGGCTTGGCCACAGTTGTCTAGAACAGTCTCCTCCTGCCCCAGGCAAGCTCTTTCCTTTCTCAAAGGGAGCAGCCGAGACTGGCCCACCTGCGCAATAAGGGAACTAGCAGGCAAGTTCTCCCAGGCCGAGTCCGTGCATGCAGCGGTCTCCAGCTCCACCTCACGGCCTCCAGGAGGGGGCTGTGCCTCCAGAAACTTCAAAAATTAATTACCAAGGGCCATTTTAACATAACAATCCCAGATATTTCTAAAGGAAAAACAAACAAACCAACTTTGATACTAGCCTCAGCTGCAGGAAAACTTGACTCTCAAACTCTGAGTGAACCCCTCCTGGCGAACTGTGTGCGGCCTTCCTCCCTGCACGGGCCCGCCCATAATGACAAGAGCTCGGGCCCCAGGACTGCCGCTTGAGCGCGCGATTATTCTCCGGCAGCTCCAAACCACTTGTGGCCTTTGCGTACCAGGCTGATGCCAGATCGTAGGCATGTTTCTGTTTCTGCAGCCTACAGGTCACTTCCCGACTCCACTAACCCCACCTCCACCTTTAACCGGCTCAGAAACCCTTTCTGCTGGGGGAGGGGCACCCTGCGCAGAACTCCCCCGGGGGACCTCAAGCATGCTCCTTTCACTGAATGAACTACATGGGACTGAAATGACCCATCTGCTCCCCTGTGTGGCCTCTGCCCAGGCCAGGAAGTGGACCCCGGCACCCCAGGGCCTAGTTCAAAGCCCTCGTATGTGGTGCACACTCAACAGACGGCTCAAGTGGGCTACGATCTCTAGGAGCACCCAGAGAACTCTGTGATTCCCAGTCAACTTGCTAGATACCCACTTTCAGTTAAAATTTACTATTATTTTATTTATTTTTATTTAAAAAAAATTTTTAAATGTTTATTTTTGAGAGAGACACAGAGCGCAAGCAGGGAAGGGGCAGAGAGAGAGACACAGACTCCGAAGCAGGCTCCAGGCTCTGAGCTGTCAGCACAGAGCCTGACTTGGGGCTCGAACCCATGAGCCATGAGATCATGACCTGAGCCGAAGTCGGATGCATAACCGACTGAGCCACGCAGGCGCCCCAAAATTTACCATTATTTTAAAGGAGAGAAAAAGAAGACTGTTTGGGCAAAGTGCTTTCTTTTACTTTAAAATATATATCTTAGTGAAGGGGATAGCTTACATACAATTAAACAGTGAAAAGGCAAAAGCAAAGGAATCTCATTTAATGAATATTTGTGGCCAGTAACTTTGGTACACAGTTTAGAGCTATCCCTTTACTTAAAAGTCAAAATCCAGGCTTTAAAAATTGATTTTTAAGCAAAAGTAAATTATGCTTTTTAAAAATGAATCTGGGGCACCTGGGTGGCTCGGTCAGTTGGGCTCAGGTCATGATGTCGTGGTTCATGAGTTCGAGGCCCATGTCCGGCTGTGTGCTGACTGACAGCTCAGAGCCTGAAGCCTGCTTCGGATTCTGTGTGTCTGTCTCTCTGTCCCTCTCCCACTTGCACTCTGTCTCTTTCTCTCAAAGATAAATAAACATTGAAAAAAAAGAATCCCAAACCATGAAAAGGTGATCACGTTCCCTAAGAAAGACTGACTCAAGGCTAGCCTTCAGACAAAAGGGAAGATGAATTTTCAACACCCTGGGATTTCCACTTGGATTTGGCTGCTGGGGTGGTCCATGGAGAAGAGCGCCAGAATGAGTTTATTCTGATCAAGACCAGCAACAGTTGCCTCATTGAGTAGTACCCATCCACTCGTAACCAAGGCTGGAGCCAAAAGAAGTGTCAGGTTCACCTATAAGAGCATCAAATCTGGTTCCCAAGAGCTGCCTGGAAGTCACTCCTCCTAGTCATGCCATTACTAGTTAAGGTCCAAAAGCAACTGTTCCTCAAAAACTCTTCTTTTAGGTTCTCTTGTTTACACCTCAGCTGTATCCAACTGCCTGGTGTGACTACATGTTTTCTGCTTGGAACATTCTAGATCTCTGAAGATCCCTTCCAGTTTTGTGATTTTATGATTCCTTGAATAATTCAAACAACCAAATGAGAAACACGTCGTTGACTGACCGCATATAAAAAGACATGCAATTCCAAGTGCTTAATTTAAAACGACTTTCGCTACTGTGGACACAAACCCAGGCAGCTAGAGGTTCCAGTAACATTTCTTTGGAGAAACTGAGAGCAGGTGATTCGTTTTATCCTACGAAACAAAGAATAAGTCTGTGCATGACACGTGTGCAGTTTTGCCAGTTTCAGGTAAGGCATCACTTGCCGGAACTGGTCAAGTAACAGAGCAAAAACATATGTAAAGTGCAATTCCAATAGGGCAAAACAAGAACTATGACAGTTAACCTGGACAGGAGCAGAGCCAAGTGCTGGTGCCAGCCTTCACTCCTAATGGGTGAAGCCTTCAGCCACAAAATGCTTGGAAGACACGCACCACCCGCGTCTCTCTCTCCATGAGTTACAAAAATGGCGGAGGCACTCAATGTAAAACTCAAAGAATTCACAGTATCACGAACACGCACAGTTGGTTTGCTAAGCGCTTCTCACCAAATTCAAGCACCCACACAGACGAGGAAAAAGGAAGAGGCGGAGCAGCGGATGCCACGATACATCTGTGGTTTCCGATCGCGACTCTCATCGGTGGGGTGTCGAGTGGTTTCGACCTCCGAGTGGCTCTGAGGGCTGGGGTCCCGCCGTGCTGGGAGGGAGATGGCTGCAGTGAAGTGCAGGGTCACGGACCAGGGGGGCCGCGGTATACACTCGTGACCCCTTAGGGGCAGGCAGCTTCCCCGGTGGGGTGTGAGCTCGTCTAGACCTAACTCACATCCACGTCAGGCTTGAGGGGCACTGGTCTACCGCTTCCCTAACACCTCTCCCTCTCCGTTATACAGGCCACGCTCCAAAACCCAGGAAGGGAAAACAGATTAATTTCTATTACTCATTTCCAACACATGGTTCTCTATCATGTGCAACTTAGTAAGCGGCTCCAAGTTCTCGTAGTAGACTATAATATAGATATTTGAATATTTGAATTCCCTTTTTGAAGCTCTCTCACAATCATGCAGAAAAGACTCGGATTAGTTATAACAGGCAACTAACTGATGGTAAGCAAGGGTCATGTGGAAGGGGGCAGTGACGTGACCGGTGGTAACCGCTTCCGTGGGCGTGTGTGCACGCGCATGCACACGTGCAACCTTAGCGTTTGGGCACGTGAGCTCATCCGGTCTGAGGTCTCGGGTGATGGCCGCCATTACTCTGGCTGCACGGGGCGTGCGCACTGGTCCTACGTCCCAGCGCTGCAGCAGCGGACCCTCTCTAGGAAGCCCCCTCCCCGGGTCGTACACGGGCCAGTGTCAGGGGTCTTCAGAGAATGGGAGTACGGCAGCCACGTAAGGCTGGTAGTACTTTTCCTGGTTGGAAAGAAAAGCAATGAAAAGTCCCCGAGGGGCAAAACAATGGCTTCCCCCGAAGCGAAAGAAAAATCAGGAGCAGTTCAAATACTACCACCAAAAAACTGTCAAAATCAGGAATGCACAAGCTAATATGGATAGTGAAGGGCAAGTCATTGGCCTGTTTATCGGCAAGGCTTGATTTGACCTGGTGATCTCAAGACTTAGTGATCCCCGGCCGCTCCTGCCAGGGGAGGGTGACGAGGCGGTACATGTAAAGCGCGCACAACGGGGCAGGCTCATCGTGCATGCCTGCTGCTAACGCAGTCTGGCTTTACAGGTGAAAATAAGATTCCTAAAAGGGACTTCAATGGCCTGAGGTGAGTCACTACACATAAGAGTATTTCACTTCATCAAGTCTGTCTGGATTCCCTTCAACTGAGAGCTCTTCAGGTTCATTTTCTAAGCTCCCCACCCACTTTTTAAAAAATTTTTAACATTCCCAACCGGAACACAGTATGAGCTGTACGACTCGGTACCTTTTACGTCTCAGATCACACAGGTTTAGTACGAAAGTGTGCACAGTGTTCTGAAATACATTAAGATCAAAATCTTTAAATATCTAGTTTTTAAAGGGGAAGAGAATACAGATGGTGAGTAGAGCAGGATACGATCTCGCAGTAACGAACACATTCAAATTCAGAGGTGCAGCGCGGAGAAACACATCTTACAGATGCTTCCCCCCCCCCCCCCAGAAGGTCATGGGTTTTTGTTTCGTTGTGTTGTGTTTGTTTTGAATATTGTGAGTGAGGAAGAGCTATGTGAATAAAGCCAAAACAGAAAAGGCTCAGACAGCTCCAAATGAATTAGAAATGACCCAGGCACTGCGAGTTGAAGCTCTGAGTTACAATCACCCACCTCTGTGGGGACAGTGGTTGGGAGCAGCTTTCTCACAGCCTTTTTGTAACGTGGGAAAGACGGAGACACGGAGGCAAAAGCACAAGGTCATGTCTACTCAGAGCATGAGCGAGTGAGACGTGTCAAAGGGATAACTCTTCACGTGATTCAAGAAGTCGGTTGGAAAACCCACATGAATGGTTTCCCAGCTCTCTCTGTTGAAGAGGATTTCTGTGAAAGCGGAAACGCTGAGAAGAAAGAGCGTAAATATAAACACACTGGCAAAGAGCCGATGAAGCGGAGAGTAGGTAACAGAAGAAAAAGACGCTGACCACGGAATATGTGCCGGAAGTGAAGAAAACATAGAAACGACTTTATAATGACCAAAAATACCCTGAACAGATGCCTCCGTCATTTCTCCAACACGCAAAGCAACAACTAAAACGAAGTGTTGAAAAATGTAAAAATTAAACACCCCACACAAAGTTTTCAGTATGCTCAAAACAATGTAGCACAGCCAGACTGTATAAACCATTTGCTAAAAAAATATCTTCTTTTATATCGTATGAATGCGTTGAAAGTCTCCCTCGCCAGCGTTCACTCACGAGCTCACCCCTGTACGCGTTGCTACCCCGTCAGCTCAGCCCCGCTCTGCAGTTTCTCTCGAACTCTCACACGTCCGCTTGCAGCTCCAGTAATGATGTGGATTAGAACAACCGTTTCTTGAGTAAATACTATCTTTGTGATGCCTGCAGTGTCATCAAGACACGACTGGGGTCATATCCCACAACTGTGAAAAGGAAAAGAAAACATCTGATGAATTAAAAATTCAATTGTGCTAAGGATAAACAGTCCCCATCGAATGCAAGTGAACGTTTTGACAAGCAACTAGGAGCTATGCTAACTGCTTTCTAAATCTATTAAGTAGTATTTTGCCATGAAAATGTTTCACGTAAACTTTAAAACCGTGGCTGTGGGGAATTTCAATCCAGCCAGTGGAGAATAAGGCAGATCAGATTTCACTTAAGGGGCAAGGGAACAGACGTGTGTTAGGCACCCAATGGGTGCCAGGGATGTGCTGTGTCCTTTCTGTATCTTCCCTCATTCAGTCTTCTCAAGGTCCTCTAAGATGTCTCATTTTCAAAAATGAAGGAACCAAGGCTCCCAGACTTGACTTCTAACTTGCTCCAAGTCACAGAGGCCTAGTGGCTTCGAAGGGGGTTATTGTAGCCACCGCATCCTGTGGCCGCCTCCAAGAAGGGCCCAGAGTGGGCCGGTGCGCCGGGCGAGCCTGTGCCTGTTTGTCAGGGGTGGCGCAGCTGTGGCCCCTCCTGTCCTGGGCTTCTGCTGTAGTACCAAATCCATGCGGTCCAGCACAGTCCTCACAGAGGCCCTGGAGGAATGCTTCTGGATTAATTGATCTCACGGGGGAACGATCTCATTTATTTCTTGTTGGCTTACCTGAGTCCTTCCTTTCCTTCAATGCTCGGCTCAAACCCCACCACCTTCCTGAAGCCATCTCCAGCAGCCCCATCCCCCTCCACTGAATTCTTCAGGTAATTCTTGCCTGTATCACTCTTTTGGCTGCTGAACACATGACCTATTAGTAACTGTCAAAAAGACAGAGTACGTCCCCAGTAGACTACCCGCTGCCTGCAGCCAAGAGCCATGTCCGATTTTGGTGTGTGAAGCCCGTGTCCTGGTGTGGGGCCTGGCACATAATGGGTTCTCAAAAACACTCACCGCTGACAGTAACCTTGTGAGCAGACCTCACACAGTCTTGGGGCTCCGGTATATTTACACAGGGCCAAAGATGGAAAGCTTCTAAAATGAGATGGCATCCTACCTTAATAACCTTGTCAGTTCCAGAAGTCAGTAACCATCCTCTGGTTGCATCGAAATGCACATGCACAATGTTATGTTTACTGTCATGGAAGGTAGCCGTGGGTGCACGTCTGGAAGAAGCAAAGTAAGTTTCCGAGAGTGAAAAGTAGTGACACATGAATGAAAGAGACCTAAGGTGTCATTAAGCTCTAATTTGCGGCCAAATGGCTAAGACTGCTTCACATTATTTATTATTATTATTTTTTAATGTTTATTTATTTTTGAGAGAGAGAGAGCCAGATTATAAGCAGGGGGAGGGGCAGAGAGAGAGGGAGACACAAAATCCAAAGCAGGCTCTAGGCTCTGAGCTGAGCTGTCAGCACAGAGCCCAATGCAGTGCTCGAACTCATGGACCACGAGATCATGACCTAGCTGAAGTTGGACGCTCAACCAAATAAGCCACACAGGTGCCCCTATTTTTTAATTTTTTTAAAAATTTTATTTTTAAGTAAAGTCTGTACCCAACATGGGGCCCCAACTCACAACCCCTAGGTCAAGAGTTGCATGCTCTACCGACTGAGCCAGCCAGGCGCCCCAAGACTTACTCACTTTAAAATTACTCTTTATATCTACTGTTAGTCCCTGGGAACCTGTTAATGATTTTTTTTCTTAAGGTGCAACGATTCTTCTCTTCTCCAGAATGGGAAAGAGATGATGACATTTCCCAAAGTCTTACGGATTACTTGTTGCTCTGATAGAGCCTTTGAAAATCTCTATTGATGCTTTTGACAAATCTTAAAACAAACGCCTCAATGCTTTTGCTAAGTCTCAGAAGAACTTGCTGGTACCTGTGCCTATTAAAAACAAAAAGCACACCTGTTACAAAGCCTAAGATACTACTACCATTCTAACTGAAGGGCTGCCTAATCTATTTCCTTGTGTTCCTGGTGTTAACTTGCAGGCTTCTTAGTTCTTCTATGGTGTTCTAACTCTTTAACCAGTAAAACAACCTATCAACAAACATCATTATTTGTTTTGTATTTTTTCATCTGTGCATTTTTTTTTTTTTTTTTTTTTTTTTGGTAAGAATGCTTGTCAACTGCCTAGGTTGTCTAGAAGCAAAGCATTAGAGGCAGGACAAACGGTGCCATGGGGATGAGGGGGAAGGAGGGACATAGGGAAGGAGACGGCTGTCTTCTCCTCGTGTTTCAAGGAGGTCCACTCTGCACTGGGTTCTCTGAAGACGGCTGTTACCTGTAGCTAAATCTGCAGCACAGATCTTGAGTATTCTAAAACGGTCACTTTCAAATATTTAGAATTCAAGATTTAGGTTCAGTGTGCTGTTGCCTAGGCTATCTGGGTCTGTGTCTTTAGCTATAAAATGAAGAATTAATTTAGAATATCTCTAAAGTTTCTTGCAGCTCTCTAATGAAAAGAACTCTCTTATGAATTCCATCACATATGATGAGTGGAAAATAATCAATGAATATAAATGCTTATTGATGCAAGGGCATCTTAATTTATATTTGATATGGATAAATAAGAAGGAAAAAACACATAAATTAGGGTTATCTGTAAGAGAATGCTTTGGTTTATTAATTGCCAAGAATTTCCTTTAAATGCTGACTTCCTCTGGTGCATTTTAAATGTGTTTCTATCTACGTGCCGCTTACAAGACACCTATCTTATACTTAAAACGATTCTACTGTAGACAAGGTACGGGAGTAGGTGGGGGAGAATCGGGCAGGTAAGTTCCTCAGGAGAGCGTGCCGTCATCCATTATATAAGGGGAACGTGTTGCAAAGAATTCTGTTTACTCCTGGGGCACTTTGGAAGTAGCGGCATTCAAGGGGTAACACAGATGTGCCCCTCCACGTACACACCCCAACACTGACGTGCAGTAACCTAAGGTCCTAGGATATTGGGCAAGACCAACAAGCAAGACTGAGTAGCCGCACGGCCGGCAGTCCTGGCCTCTTAGGTAAAGTGGCTTAGCGATTCTGGAGAAGACGCCAACTTCTGGAGCCTGTGGGCTGATTCAGCTCCTGTAAAGATACCAGCTTGGGCTAGAAAGTGAAGCTTGGGCTCCTACACTCCTGAGCAACCCTTAAGGAAATAAACAGATAGAAGGGTTTGCTGGACGAACATCTGTTTGCAGTGCACATGTCCTTGGGGGTGGAGAAAAGCACAGAAGACATGAATTCTTCACGTGTACTCCCTTTTCCTGTCTCGTAAGAGAACACGTATCTCTTGGAAGGAAGGAGGGCTTTACCCACTTGCCATGGTCTATATTCTATAAATTTTTTTAAGTTTATTTATTTATTTAGAGAGGAGGAGGGGGTAAGCATGAGAGAGAGGGGGAGAGAGAGAATCCCAAGCAGTGAGGCTCAATCCAATGAACCGTTAGGTCATGACCTGAGCCAAAACAAGGACACTTAACCACTGAGCCACCCAGGCGCCCCGCCATGGTCTCTATTCTAAACCAGCAGGAACGAGGACGCCGTTGGTCACGGCTGAGGTGCCGAGGGCAGCTTCCCAGATCACATTCTCTCCTTCACCCTGACAGCCCTGCGCATCGCTGGAACTCACTCTTCATCGGTGATGGCCTCGTGGCAGCTGTCACAGACCCTCACTTCAAACTCGAAGCCCATCAGGGGGATGGAGGAGCGCTTGGAGCTGCACTTGCCGCAGACGGCCTTCCCACACTTGCGGCAGTGGTGCTGGTGGGAGAGAGAGCGCACGCTTGCTGTGGCTCCCACGCCTCTGCCTTACCAGGCTCAGGCGTGGTCGACAGCATTCAGGGGAGGATGTTAAACAAGAGCGCCCCAGGAAACTGAAGGAACACACCAGGCGTGTTCTCTTCGGGGCTCTTTATTCAAAGGAAAGCTGCTGGAAAGACATCTGCTCGTGCCACCGCACCCGCCCCTTCCCCCACCCCTACCACAGCCCCCTTTCACCCATTCTCGGTCCTTCCCAGCCATCATTAGTATGAACTCCACAGATTATGCTGCTGGATGAAGGAGAACATGAGTGAAGCCCAATTCATGCTCAGGCCATGCTCAGGCTGGGTGACTAACACTGATTTCCTTGGGGAGGACCAAATCCAACCTCGAATCAGACTGAAAATGCTCTATTATTATGAGTAGATCTAAATGATGAAAACTAAGATGGCAGGAGAGAAAGTGAAATTATTAAGAAATAAACACCACTTACATAATTTCATGGTTTGGTACCACTATGAGCTAAGCATGACCCCTCTAATTTTAAGATGTGTTTCGGTAGACGCCACTAGAATTCTAAAATCACATCCCTTAACTACTTGGAACAAGGCACTACAGAAACTGAACCCAGAAGGAATGAGCTGCAGTCGATAAGGGAATAAATTAATGTACAGTCACAAAGTGGCTGCAGGGTTATAACTGACCCCCCCCCCCGCCCCCCGCACCGTCCCCGCCAACTTCTGCCCGGGGTGCTGGTTCTTCTAAGATCACAGGTGAAGTTATTTCCGCTCTATTACATTCTGATGAGGGATCTGTATCACCCACCTGTCTTAGGCCAATTTTCTTACTGTCCCACATTTGCTTGAAGTTCCAGAAGAAAGGCTGATCACACTTTTGGCAGGAGTCGCTGTCCAGCCATTCAGGGGTCTTGTGAAATAAAGCACGCAACAGGACACAGTGAGGAGCAGTGAAGACAATGAACGATTAACACCGATGAAAGTTACAGAATCAAGATGTGTTTACAAGAAACAGAGGTATGATTGCTCAGTTAGTCATTGAAAAAATATTCACTGAAGGCCTATTGTGCGTTGAGCCCTGGGGGACGTAGTGGTGAATTAAAAGAATCTCTGTCATCATGGAGGACTACACAAGAAAATATTATGAATGTCAATTACTTAAATAAGTGAAAGTGCTAAGGCCTGAGAAGGCGACGCAGAGTACCATGAGAGCGGAACAGCACAGGCTGGGGCTCAGGCGCATTCAGGGATGGCTGGGGCCACACCACACAGAGTTCTGAGAGCCATGGTGACTTTATCACATATTCTCAGATCATATATCTGCTCTGGCTGTATATAATTATGTGTAACTGCACATGACACATACACACAGCTACCTGTGTGGGAAGGATACAATGTGGCCTCAGTGGGTACTCAGGGAAGCCGCATATCCACCTTCCGCTCACGGCAGGGCCCAGCAAGGGTGCAGGCTTTGCTCTTTGCCTCATGGACCACATACTATTCCGCCTCTGTTTGCTATTTCCCAACCCCATCACGAGTACTCGAAACTGTTTCAAAGGAGTTTAAAAGACGTATTAAGCTTAAAGTTATTCCTTAGCAAATCTTTACGGATTATGCAAATGGTGACTCTACATCTGTTTCTAGAGTTCCATGTTCAACTCTGTACATTTCATCATTTGGCAGAGAGACTGATCTCTTTCCACCTATCACTGAACCCAAGGAACCTGGACAAATATATCCAACTCCAGGATTTCTCAAAAATGAATTCCAGGAAACTCCCAATGTGACTCGCAGGCCACTTACTATATAAAAGAAGCCTGAGATCAAACAAGTTTCAGAAATGTGGCAAACAACAGCCCGCCCCCTCTCTCTACGAGATTCAACAGACAGCAGCATAGCCAAGGCTTGGAAAGGCTTTTGTCTGTTGATGTAATCCTTTTCCAAACAAGACCTGTTACGGAACAGATTTGGGGGGTTAGCCTATTCTCCCACCTCCAAGCAGAAATGAACCTAAAGCTATACACACTGTCTCAAAAAAGAAAAGTAAAAAGATGACATTTTAGGAGTTCCAATTCTTGGTTTATTTATTTTAGCAAAACCAAAGAGTTATTAGGAAGTAAGCCTTGATTTGCTTTGTAATTTGCATGCTCTAATCAGTTTAAAGACAGATTCGACAAAGTAATACAAAGTTTTCAGGCAAAAACATTTTATCCCTGAAAGACTTATCTATGTTGTGATTTTTCAAAACACTTATGATGCAGGAAAATTCACAAAAGAGTCACATACACACACTACTGCATCTTTTGTAAGGAAGCATACAGGTTTAGGACATGTATCAAATGCGTCACAGTGGGTGTCTATGAGGGGGAAATGGGAGTAAGGATCAGGAAAAGGGAACAAAATCAGCATGTGTGGTATGATTCCATTTTTTATCCACCACCCCCCCACCCCCGCAATGCTTGTACATGTGTTTTTGCAGAGCAAACTATAAGGAAGGACTTTTGCCAACATGTTACGGGTGATATTTCTGGGGTGGGTGACATGTTTTCTATTTGTTAATGAGCACTCTGTGATTTTTCTACAAAGAACATGTATTGTATATACGTCTAAAAAATGATAACGATTCTTGACAAAACGGGTTTCACGAACAAGAGAAACACAGGTTTAGCCTATGAGATGTCAACTCGATGTGTGCTCAGCCACTCAGTCTCCCTCTGCTCCCCAACGCCAATCACCTCTGACTGCTTCTACTGCTCACAAGCATAGGGTGGCTTCTCTTGTTCACCTGGTCTTTACTTGTGGTGTTTTCTGTTCTGGTCGGAGCACATCCGGGCCCCATCAATCTTTCAATTCAGCGCCATGTCCTTGCACAAACTCTCTGCTGAGAAAGCCAACAATGGTAACGCCCCTTCATAAATACCCGGCACTAATGTTCTATCTTACAGCAACTACGATCGAATCCTTCATACCATTTAATAACAGAAAAGACCCACATGTCTTTTCTTCCAGAAAGTCAGCCAGCACAGGGACTGCTTCCTTACAAGTCTCCAGCCTCCTGAGTTAAGCACCCTGCATAACATTTGCCAGGACCCAGAAGCTCCACAGATACATCTCAGGTCTTTACATTTCTACAAGATGACCCTTGCAAAAAATGGCTGGAACTATCACTCAAAGAAGAAGATTCAAAACAGTCAGCAAGTACCAAGTGCCCCTTTGATATCCGCACGTCAAAGGGTGTAACTTAAGCAAGATGACTCAAAGGACAGCCCATCAACCCCCTGGTTTCATCTCTGGAAACCACATCATTATCCTCTTTGGGGCCTCTGTCCCTCAAGGGTGGAGGCTGCATGCACTGAGGGAAAAGAGCCCGGTGGCTCCCCCTCTCCTGGTCTGGTCAGTTAGGCCTGGGAAGAAGTCAGGACAGACTAGGTGTGACCGTCCCTCACCCAAAGCAGGCTACAGCACAGAATCCCCAGTCACATGGACGGCCTGGCTGGCGTGGTCCCCGCACACTGCACCGATTTCCTTGCTGTTACACTGAAGGGGCCAAGCGGTGCTTTCAAAAGCCATATTCTGCAATTCCCCACTTCCAAAGCGTAATGATCATTTTAATTAGTTACTAATAGAACTCCCATGGATTTATGGTTTGGGCAAGTTAGGCTTTAATCTTCTTAAGCATTTAATTACTGGCATTTGAAAGGCATTACATTGTGGATAATAGCAACTACTCTCTTGAAATGAGATTGGGGTGAGGGCGTGGAAAGAAGTTGGGAAATTGCTTTTGTCTTTTTAAAGTGTTGCTTTTCTAAGTCTTGCACCCTGCAAAGAAATAAATTAGAAGAATATACACTGTCAGAGGGAAAGTTCACCCCACGTAATTCTAGGGAAATGAGAAAATGGTTAACTTCAAAGTCCTTGTCAAAGGGGATATTCAGTAAACAGATCAGTTGTTAAGATGCTCAAAGATGAAAAAAGAAAACTCGTAAAGAAAGAATCCTATGATAAAACTTAAATGTATGCTTAAAAATGACAAAGTATATATTTATATCTGGAGAATGGTTAAAAGCACAAAAATAGTTATTTCTGATATTTCTACTAATATCAAACTAAAAAGACTCTGACTTCATCAAGTACCATTTCTCACACGTTAGCCACCGTTCTCTAACATAAAGCACATGAGTTTTCTATGCTTCTAGGGCACTTTAGGGAGTAATCGCCTGAAAATAGATGGTTCCCTTTTCCCACCTGAACTTTGGTTATGAATGGAGCAACAGATTCAAAGTCTGAACAGCTTAGTCTCGGTCGAAATTCTTATGAAATCTCTATTGCATGAATGTTACATGCCAATTTGTGAGGGGTACAAAAAATGGAATTTCCTTTTGTACGGAAAATTTTTTTTTAAGGTTTATTTGGTTTTGAGAGACAGAGAGAGACAGAACCTCTCTCTGTGGAGAGAAGGGGCAGAGAGAGAGGGAGACACAGAGTCCGAAGCAGGCTCCAGGCTCTGAGCTGTCAGCACAGAGCCCGACACGGGGCGTGAACCCACAAACCGTGAGATCACGACCTGAGCCAAAGTCGGACACTCAACTGACTGAGCCACCTAGGCGCCCCCGAAAATTTTTTATTCTCTGACATAACATGTCTAATTTCACAGTTTAATCATAAAATAAAGCAGAAATGAGCAGAAGGGGAGGCTGAGGCATTCCTCGGCAGACCCAGAACCGCACAGTCCAGCCCAGCGGCCATGGAGTGGTCCTGTGACCTGCTGTGACACGTACCTCCTGCCTCTCCACGTCCATGTTCCAGACCACAATCCCGCCATCACCACCGCAGGAGATGAGCTGCCGTGTGTGCTGCGCATAGGAAAGGGCCTGGACTTTGTCACTGCAAAAGAAAGCAAAAGTCAGTGACAGTTCTGGAGAGCAAATGAAAGCCCTAAAGGCAGGAAGCCCAGCAAAGTCAATCAGTGCGCATGCTCACCCTTGAGCCCCAAGCACAGGTCTTAGAAATCAGATGGAATCAAAATGTTTAAGATGCTGAGGCCCAGGAAGACAGAGTTTTTGTCAGTTACCAACACTTAAGGGAAAAAGCTGATTGTTGAACTCAGTGTGAGATAGTACTAGCCCTTTCCTTAATTGATTTATTGTATATAAAATCTGTGGCACATGTTTGTGCTGTATTTGTTCTAAAGTCATGATTTTAGCTTTTAAAAAAAATTTTACTTTAGAGAGCGCGTGAGGCGGGGAGAAGGACAGAGGGAGAGAGGGAGAGAGAGAGAGAGAGAGAGAGAGAGAGAGAGAGAGACTCTTCAGTAGGCTCCACGCTCAGTGTGGAGCTGGACACAGGGCTCAATCCCACCACCCTGGGATCACAACCTGAGCTGACATCAAGAGTTGGATGTTCAACCGACTGAGCTACCCAGGTGCCCCTGATTTTACCTTTCATAAGAAAAGTATCCTTTTTTTAATGTTGATTTTTGAAGGAGAGAGACATAGAGTGCAAGTGTGGGAGGGGCAGAGAGAGAGGGAGACACAGAATCTGAAGCAGGCCCCAGGCTCCCAGCAGAGAGCCCAGTGTAGGGCTTGAACTCATGAACTGTGAGATCATGACCCAAGCCAGAGTTGGATGCATAATCGACTAAGTCACCCAGGCACCCCCCCAAAAGTATCCTTTAAGAGTACTGGAGGTCATTCATCGGAATGCCCACTGCATTCCTGCCAGATCGAGGTAAACCATGTTGCCTGAGGTGTGAGGCACACCATGGTGGCTTAAGCCAAAGGGTGCCATTTCTTGGCTTCCAGAGTGAAACCAAAGCAGCAATAGACTTGAGTTTTGCTGACTCTCTATTTTCTCTAGTTTTCATTTCCTCTCTACTCATTTTGTGTTTTATTTTTCTTTCTAGTTCATACATGGCTGATGAATTATTCCTTCTTGGGGAGAGCCAAGACCAGTTCCGTGGTCTGACAATTTGAGCATCACTAACAAAAAGTTATATACATTATTCTCCATTGGGTGAGGGAATAGGAAACTGGCTCCTTGGTTGTTTCTGATTATGTTTCTATGTTGAGCTCAAATCAATTAAGGATTCTGTGCCCACTGGGAAGGAGAACAACTCCTTGAAATCTGGACTGGGGTTTTTTTTTTTTTTGTGTGTGCTTTCGTGTTTCCTTTTGCCCTGCAGCTGAAGTTGTGGAACAGATGCTGTTAAAGCCCCGTGTGTCTGCGTCTACACTTCAGTAAGGCCTGTCCCTCTCGTATATGGAGTGCTATTGTATTTCCAGAGGGTGTCAATAACTTAGATTACAGTATTATTTCTTTTTTCTTGTTTTAATTTCTTTTTTTTAGATTATAGTACTTCTTAAATTATAAGAACTTGTTCTATTTGGCTTATAAAGAGAAACAAATGTTTATAGAAATTCATTCTTCCTAAACTTAACAGAAAAAAAGGAAATTGGGCCTCTAAAACTTTAAGTTTACTAGACTTAAAAATTATTTTACACAAAATACTAACTCAATAACATTTTAAGAACCTAAGTTCAG
Organism: Leopardus geoffroyi; assembly: GCF_018350155.1. Classification (NCBI taxonomy): domain Eukaryota; kingdom Metazoa; phylum Chordata; class Mammalia; order Carnivora; family Felidae; genus Leopardus; species Leopardus geoffroyi. Next base: position 19,765,931 of record NC_059326.1, read on the forward strand.
AGAATTGAGGCTAATTCTTTGGCAAGTGAGACTAGTATGGTTACATTTTAAAACACAGCTAGTCTTTTTCTAATTTATCAGTGTTAAGTATAACACAAGTGTACAACTTATTTTAATGGGGTTGATTTCTTATAAGTGTATATAGGATAACTGGTCAAACAAGCGAATATGATGCCTACATAATGCTTAAGACTATCAAAAATATAAATTCGTGTTGAACGCAAGTGAATTAATTGCTTTGATAAAGTTTCTCTATAACTAGCAATTATGTGTTATGGCACATCAACTTACAGATAATCCCTAAGATCTTTAGGTAACTTAAAATGGATTACTATTAGGTTGAACTAATTGATAAATAATCATTGGATACCCACTTAGATAATTTCCAAGTAAGTCAGAATGCTGAAACTTTGATTACAAAGCATAATATTAAGCTTATATACACTTCCTTTTTATTTTGTACATCCTAGACAGGCTGCAACTTAGGTGAGTCACCAATGAACACGTCCACGTGTGCCACCTTAAGGAGACATAAAGGTGGCATATGTTGCAAGAGAAATTTCTGTGGTGTGTGCTCCTGAGCTTTGCTGGTCTGCTCGGATGCTTGTATGTGACAGCTTTCAATTACCCACATCCTCCCTCCTCCCAATTTTCTCTGGGAGATATACACTAGTTACTTTGGTTAATTATTATAATTAAAATGGATGGTTGAGACTATGCCAGGGGCAGTAATGGAGACAAGATATGATGATGTGTGGGCTTTTGTTTTTCAAAGAGAAAACAGAACAGTTTTGTCTTAAAGCAATGGTTCTCGAACTTTTTTGTCTCAGGACCCCTTTGCACTCTTAAAACTTATTTGAGGACACCAAAGAGCTTTGGTTTAAATAAATGATAACTATCAATATTTATTGTATTTGAAGTCAGAATTGAGAATTAAAAAAAATATCGATTCATTTGGAATTAGCAACGAATCCATTCCATCTTAATATAAGTAAAATATATTTGATGAAAATTAACTGTACTTCCCAAAGTGACAAATTTTGATGACAAAAATGGCACTGTTGAACATTTCTGCAACTCTTTCTAAATAGTATGTGGCTTTACAGGAGCGAGCCAGATAACCATCTCTTTCTGCATTTATTCTGATGCCACTCGTCATGCAGCCTCTGGAAAACTCCATTGTACATTTTTGAGAGAATATGGATGAATAAGGCAGTTCTAAAGTAAAGTACAAATTTGTTCCAGAATATGAGAAAGAAAAATGAAGGATAAAACTTGGAACGTGAATTTTATTTGCTTTGGTTTATAATACTCGAGTCTGAAAAAAGAGCAATAAAATGCATTAAAATCTTGGCGTAGTTCCCTCAGTTTTGATGGCCTGCTTCCTTGCCTTACTGATTAATGCCTTTGACTACAATGCAAAAGGATATTTTTTACCTTCTATAGAATCTGCCTAGCTAGCAAAGATTTTGTGTGTCACCACAATTATTTTCAGAGCTTTATGTTGACTTGGTTAAAGTCCCAGAAACATCTCTGACAACTCTTTTGATTTTGCCTTCCCAGACTGTACCCTGTCTTTTGAAAAAATAAAATAAAAAATTTGGGATACTTTTTATACCTACAGCTATCTTTGAGATTTCCTGGAGGGATCCTTGAGAATTGTAAAGATGTGTTCCTTTGCCTCATAAAAAGAGAGATGCTATAAATAACTGTATTCGTTTGCTGTGTTGCTATTTTAAGAGTTTCATGGGACGAGTTGTCAGATCACAAGAGATGCTCAGTCTTCCCTAGGTCAAGTCAGTATAGATAAGATGTTATTAATATATAAGTATTTCTAAGGTTGCATATTTTATGGGAGGACCCTGGAGATTAATCAGAGCTCTCATTGTCTATAATATGTTTTCCCCTCTGGGGAAATAATGATCAAAACTCTTGGGAAACACTTATGTAGGCTATCTCAATAGAGAATTTTATTCTCCTCCCTTATGATATTATCTGTCACAGTAAAAAAAAAAAAAAAAAAAAAAAAAAAAAACCTAACCATTAAAGTCTCTATAATCTATAGATAACTTTTGTTTCACTCTGATGCTTGCCTGAGGGCTCTGTTATAAGCTACAGTCCAGAAAGGAGAATCTCGAGAGTTTCACAGAAAAGGACGACATGTACCAGGTATTTTAAAATATTGCTATTTCAAAGAACAGAGTCTCGGGCAAAGGTTACAGAGCTGACACGGCTTAGACAATTTGTAAGCTGTGCTAGTGGACCAAGTCTGGATTTCCTTGGATTTCTGGACTCTTTTTAGTCTGGCTGCAGATGGCTTCATGAATGCAGACTACTAAAGCAAGAACCAGCAGAACAAGAATTAATTACACAGGACTGAATGAACTGAAGAGGGACATTTTACTGTGGTTATATGTCTGGAATATTGTTAAATGTTCTTTGGATCTATGAGGCTGCCTTTTCTCTTACTTTTTACCCTACGTCTAACCTACAATCTTGTAAGCTCTGCTTTTATAAGCTGAAGAAACATTTAAACATGACATCCAGTTTTCAATGATTCCCCCGGAATTAAAACAGTAATACTGGATCCCCTTAAATTTACTGGCAATATATTTATTTTGTAGGTTCAGTTAGCCTCCATCCAAAGGATATGACTTGGCAACCAGGTCTTTACCTGGAGTGTCATATTAGAGAACGATGCTCATCGAATCAGATATGACTAGCCACTTGAACTTATGGCGCCAATGCCTACAAAGTCTTCCCAGGAAAACTGGCCTAGTACTGGCTTTGCAGGGTCCTGGCCTTACAGATAGTAACGAAACTACCAGGCCAGGGACCTGGCAAACGTTGGCAACCTCGAGGAAGTCAACCAAAGCTGTAAATACCACAGGTGAAATATGGTGCAGAATCTTTTGGGCTAGCTTTCCTAATCTTGGCACAGCCAATAACAGAGGCTTTGAAAAGCCCAATCCAAGATTCCTTATAAAAACTTGCAGGCAGAAGTTAATTCTGCAGGCTTGATAGTTATTGTTTAATACTCTTTGGCTCTATTATTTGCAAAGCAAACCAAGAAGACCTATATGGCTAATTGACACTCTCACCGTACAATGTAAATAATTAGGCCAAACCTTATGAGACCAACCTTTTGTGATCAAGAATAATCTTTGAGATTATTATGATTATAGGAGGGGTGGGGGAAGAACTACCAGGCAGACTGTGAAGGAATGAAATGGGCAAAAAGAAATTACTGGTATCTTCAAATGGAATATCAGGTAATACCTAGCATACCTTTGGGGTTGTCTGATTCTGTAGGGGTCTGCATCTTTCAGTACCATTAACTTTGCTATTTCATAACTCTATACGTTACACGAACCTGGTATTATTGCAAATGAACCTTTCCAGTGATGATATAACTAATCCCCCTGCCCTCCCCCTCCCACAGAAGAAGCCAATTGTGAATCCACCTACAAATTCATTTCAGTTCTCCACTGTCTGTGCATATGTCTGTTCTTTGGGTTTTCCTTCGAACTGGTGGAACATCTTACTAGTCCCTTTAGTAATTAATGACTAATATAAAATTTTCACCGGGTATTTGTTAACAAAAGAGTCAGTTGTTTTCTATCTCTCTTGGCTGCTACTTCACACATTTTAAAGTATGGAGCGCCACCATTCTGACATTCAAGGGCAAGAAGGAAAATCTATCTACTTGAACAGACTCGTAACCCGGTGATTTGAACTACATTTCATTTGTTAAGGCATCTTGATACACATCAGTGATCTTGTAAAACCAAAATAAGCTACAGAAGGAACTGCTTTGCCACTCATAGCTGGCAGCAACATTCAGCAACCAATACATAATTTATGGGACTCCAATACTGTTAATATTCCAACACAGATGAGTGGAACACAGTGATGAATGCTGGATTCCAAGCTTTGTAATAAAGCTGCTCAGGGACTTCTTGATTTAAGGATTCACAATCTCACCACCTTGCAGTTAAAAACGAGGTAAGGGAACATCCCCAGGTTCACAGATTGAGGGTTATAAAGAACAAAAGATACCTTCTTCTTACATTCATGTTTCATCTGACATCAGTGTAGCATTTATACTGGAAAGCATTTCAAAACTGGTTATCATTCCACGGGTGAGAGCTCCAAGTACTGCATTGCAAATGCATTTACCGGTGCACAAAAGCCTCACTTTTCACAACTACCAGGATCTGCCAGCTACAAAGACTACACTTACTGGCAATGGCCTCATTTCCCTTCTCACCAGCCCTAGAGGGAACACAGGCCTTAGTAGGCCTAGCTACAAAATTTGGCGGGGGGGGGGGGGGGGGGGGGGGGGGGGAGGGAGCGTCATGCACAATGAAAATGCAGGGCCCCTTGCTAAAAATGTACTAACAATGACAAGATAGTGACAGCAGGACATTAACCCAAGCATGGGGCCCATCCAAGCATGGGGCCCTGTGTGACTGCACAGGTAGCATGCCCCTGAGGCCGGTGCTGTGTCTGATGCTTGTTAAGGAAAAAGGGTAGAGAAGCCTTTATTCTTTTTATTGAAACAGATTTTCAGACATAAGGTAACATCTGCTCAAATGTCAACTTAGGTCCTCTTCTACATCCTAAGAGTAGTATAGCAGCTTTCATTTCTTTGATGAAAAGTCCTAGATTACTTGGTGAAAATCTAATCAGTCATGCACCTGCTCCCAGAGAACTCGCTCGCTTATATTCAGAGCCCCCATATTCATAAGTCTCCCAAACCTCCAAGGACCAGAAAAGGCTCGTGAGTAATCCACACATGTGAGGTCCCCCGGATAACAGATACTTGGGGCCATCTCACACCAAAGGGACCCTGGATGGATCTGCCTCCCTGGGAATCCTTGGATCACAGCCAGCCTGAACCTGAACATAGGATCCTACTGGGAGTGCTGGTTCGAGATTGGCAACGTTTGGCTGTTTACCGGCTAAGACGGAAGATCAGAGCAGCCGCTGCCCTTCTATCCGCCTGCAAGTTCCTGAAAACACTGTACTGAGTTCATGCAGTTCTGTTTTGGGTAACCTCCTGATCCTCAGAACAATGAGAACACATTCATCTCCTAAGATCCAAATCAACAGTGACTCCCTCCACTGAGGCTTCCCATTTTTCAGTACAACTGGCAAACTGTCCCACCTCGTCCCCATTCTCATGCCTCTATAGCACCATTTAGGCAGTGTCTGTTGCCATAGTGCCCTTCACATCCGAAGTGTCTGCTATAAAGTCTGGTATATAGACAGAGATCAGTAAACTTCTGTTGAGTGTAATATAAATTGAGGGAGTAGGTACATGTGGCTACACTTCCACTTAAAATGCTATGTTCAGAGAGAAATACAAATCCTATCCAAAAGCTTGATTTACAAATTACTATAATTTTTATTAACAAGAATATTCTTAACACCTGTCACTTACTGTCCCTTACTCTTGTGCTGATTATTTTACATGCATTATATCATTTATGGTTTTTGACAACCTTTGAGGGTTTTCCTTTCCAATATTATCCTTACTTTAGAGATGAGGAAACTGAGGATCGGAGAGATAGAGAGCCCTGCTTAGAGCCAGAAGGGCTGGCTCAAATACAGCCTGGCCTGATCCAGAGGCCAGCAATTAATGACCACACCACGGAGCACCACCCCTTGGATAAGATTCCACTCTCCGTGAAAACCCTAATTTCGAATTCTTTGATCTATTATGTATTAGCTAAGTGTGAAATAGAAAAAAAATCTCTTCCCCTGTATCCTAATAATTCTCCAGTGATACAATGAGAAATGCTCCTAAATCTGAGATTCGCAAAGAGAGAAACCTTGTTCTCTTGACCCTTGCTGTCCTTCCCCAAACCCAGGAAAAGATGAATGTGAGAATTCTACTTCCTTTCCTAACTTGACAGGCAATTTACCTGATAAAGAGGGAAAGGTACAAATTCTCCCGATGGATATTTATCGACGAATAGCCCCTTTCTTTTAAAAAAAAAATTTTTTTTAATGTTCATTTATTTTTGACAGACAGACACAGAGTGTGAGCGGGGTAGAGGCAGAGAGAGACACACAGAATCTGAAGCAGACTCCAGGCTCTGAGCTGTCAGCACAGAGCCTGATGCGGAGCTTGAACTCATGAACCGTGACATCATGATCTGAGCCGGAGGGTTAACTGACTGAAGCACCCAGATGCCCCACTGACTAGTCCCTTTCTTTACCAAAAGGCTTTGAAGATGCTTGTAACAAAAGTCTTATACATGCTAAGAGTCGGAAGAGAAAAACCAAGAGCTGGGACTATGGAAAAAGGAAGCAAATACACAGGCCATGTGTGCCAACAGCTGGGGCTGTGACCATGTCCCCCGTAACCGAAGATCCCAGTCTTGGTGGAGGGTTCCATCCCAAAAACTTCATCTGTGCTTTAAATCGAGTTACCGTTAAACTAAATTGCCACAAAGTCTTAAAAGCCTGAGAAAAATACTGCTAGAAAGGAAAATTATGGTCATAAAGTTGGTCATGAAATGACAGGTATTATCTAAGAATAAAAAAGGATCTAAAAAGCCCAAGTATCGTTATTAGGTTTGACACGGTGGGCATGGGACAATAAATGTCCAGGCTTATGCTTCTATAATATCCATCCAACTGGTAATGGATACTTCAGAAACATAACTGGTCCCTGAAACTGGAACCTTTTCTTTGCCTTTCCTTCCACAGAGCTAGCACACAATCATGGTCCACTTGCTACAGGGAATAAAAATACCAAAATGTTTCAAATGCAGAGAATATTGTATAGAAGTATACTTTCTTAGCTTTTTTCCCTTGGACTTGGAAACATTTCAGTTACTCCAGTGCTAAAGCTCTCTCTGCTTTGATGGGTTTTTCACACACCAGATCAAATTAGTTGCACAAATGTCTTACTTCTGCTGAAGGATGGAATGAAGCCACAGGACCCAGGACAGAAGACCCGTAAAGCTGCCCCTTCACATCGGGGTCGGATATTCCCACAAAAGGGGAAGGTGGTCTTTCCACTCCTCTGGGGCTCTCTGGTCCGGTCGGCTCTGCCCAGTTCCCAAGCTCACCAATTCGGTGCCTGATTTGGAACTCTGACCACCCAGAGTCTCCCTGAGGGGAAGGTGGGAACATAAGGAATTGTAGGACAGCTAGGGGCAGCCTCGGGCCCCACGAAGAAACTCTTTGGCCTCTAGGGTGGAAAAGAGACCAAAAAAAACATCATGGAGCACAGAAGGGGCCATCTGTTAGTCAATGCTCATTTCTCTGCCCCAGTACCTAGTATAGTGCAGGATGCAAAGAAGGCTCTAAGTAGCTTTCTTGGACTGAAAGAAGGTTTGAGAGACCCAAGCTACCAGCTGGAGGCTTTGAGGGTGGTAGCTCGATATTCTCATCTAAAAAATGACATCGGGCTTCCCTCTTACATATCCAGCGTTCTTGGAAGATTACACTGAGGTCCCTGTGTGTTTCAGAAGCTCTCTGGCAAAATACTAAGCTCCATTCAAAGACAAGAATCACTGAACACCAATCCAGTGGCCAATTTTCAGGACAAAGCAATGGTGGCCACGTGGCGCTATGCTCCCCTTCCTGCTTGCTGCCCTGGCCCCTTTCCTTCCGCCACCTTCTGTGAGTCCCAACCTCCCACTTCGAGCAGCTCTGGTGTCTTCCCCGTCCTCACCTCGGGCACTCAAACCCACTCTAACAGGGTTACCACCAACTGATGCTGAGGAAGTTCATCTCTCCCAGCTGTGTGACACCAGGCGGCCCCTCCCAGGCTGAGGCCCGGTGATGGTGACCACAGAGTTCACGGCATTCCTTTCTCAGCTTGAGATAAATAAAGCCCAAGGCAAAGGCCTACGGCCATTATTCCTGTTTAAAGCTAGTGCTGACCAGTGGATCCTGGTCTCACCAGCCTGCTGGCCCACTAGGTTCTAAGGGTACAGAGTAACAGGATGGACTCCCAAGTATGGTCTGTTCCATTTTCTAAAAGGTCAGGTCTGCATTCCTTAGAAACTAGAATACCTATTAGCCCAGGTTCCATTTTTCTGGGACTGAGACACTGTATCTCAACTTCATAGCTTTTCCTTTCTTACCAAACTCTAGGCGCAAGTTTTCCAGAACAGTTTGCACGAGGGCACTCGGCACCCAGTGACGCTGGTGTTGAGCACTGTCATACTTTACCGCCCTGAGGATGGGTCATGCAAGATTGCCTGCAGTCTTTATTAACCACGGTGCAAAAATGAAACTAGTTATGAGTTCATCTGAGTGAGACCAACAAATATTACTGCTCTTCATTCAAAACTGGCATTTTATTTCTCTGAGACAGCCTGAGGTGGCATTATTACCTGACAGAGTGGATAATAACTGAGCATTACTAAACAGGACTGTGTTTGCCTTCTCCTTTTCTTCACTTACACGGATGATGTCAACTCCTTTCATATGATACTGATGTATGTCCCCTTGCCATGGAGATAAGCACAAGGGAACGATTCCTCTTAATGAGCTGATGATGAGGTCAGAGTGGCCCCACAAGCCACACATGGCCCCAGACAATGGGTCTGTTCTCAAATGTGGGAAAGGAGGCCTAATAAGTAGCTCTCTAAGACTAAATTCTAACACTGAAATAATGACTTGTGCAGGGGCCTTCCAAAATTCAATCAGCAATAATCCTAACTGCAAAATTTAACTACTTAGGGGAACATTTTAAAACAAGTGCTTCCGGGCAGATTTACAAAAAGAGCTAATGTTGGTTAACACCAGTCAGTTCCTGGGAGCCCCACTAACATTTGTTTACGGACGTCTAGAGTCGCTGCTAACATCACTGTGGAAACTTTCCAAGTTAAAAACAATTCAGACGAGCTTAGAGCTTTGAAGCAAATCTGCGGTTCTTTTCCGCACAAGGCCAGTATATGCCCCCGGGGCCTGTGGGCAGCCATTAGAGTGTGGTCTGAGGGCCACCAGGAGAGCTGCCTGGGAGGCTGCGAACAACAGAGGTGCCTCAGCTCCACACTGGTGACCGGAATCTCCAAAGACAGGGGCCAGGAATCTACATCAAAAAAAATTCCTTAGTGACTCTCAGCACACGGCAAAGAGTCTGCTCCAAGGAAACGCAAAGCTGCCTTTGCTTTTCCTCTCGGCCCGTGGAATCGTCCCTCGAGGAAGAAGAGGGCCTGATAGGAATCAAAGCGAGTCTTCAATAAATATGTGGTGAAGTACAAAATCTATTGTGTAAGAATATTATCTCTCCCCTCTTCCTCAAGCTGCCGGGAGTCCTGGCACCACATCTGAACTCAATTACAGAAATTCTGTAGGCCTCCATGGCTTCTATTTTTAAGCTTTTTTTTTTTTCCTCTCTCTCTCTCTCTGTCTAATTTTTACTCTTAGGTCTCCCTGGTTCTCACTTTTACCTTTTATTTGTTTGCTGCCATTATTTTACTTCACGGTTTTTGTAGGCACTGTCAAGTCCTCTATGGAATTAAACAAGGTGACATGTAAATAAATAAACATACTTAGGTACGGATACAATTCAAAGTGGCCATTAGTTGAGTGCCTGCCGGGTTCCTTCCCATGCAAAGATCCTGCCACAGAGACTGGAGCACACGCCTTTGTTCTAGGCTTTCAGAAGGGAATCTTTTCTCAGAGTTTTAGTAAAAGCACCAGCAGCCTTACTTGTGTCCTTGGAGCTCGATGGCTGTTCCTTTCCTCCCGCCGATGTCCCACATGATAACGGAGTGATCAGAGCTGCCGGAGAACAACACTCGCTGGACGGGGTCCCAACAGAGAGCAGTCACCCCACCTGACAGAACAGACACAGCGGGACATTCGTCACCAGGCAACAACAGCATTCACCAATAAATGTGAATGCAAAGGCGTTAGGATCTAGTGTAGTTCTTCTGCTTAGAGAACACACAAGTAAGTCCCCGAAGAGAAAAAAAACGGACTCCCAGAGTAAAAGCCCTACCCTTTCAGCATTTTTCCCCAAAACTTAATATACCATAAAATCAATTATATAAAAACCAAAGGAAATGAAAAAGGCAATTAATTGACAGACAAGAGACGTAATTCGAAGAATGGAAAATATCACACTACTTGGAAGTATTAACCATATTTCCTTGACTTCTGTCTACCTCCCACCCTGACAATAACAGATGAGAAGTAAATGGAGTTTTCAATAGCTTAGTTGGATTCTTTACTCTTTTTAAAAAAAATTTTTTTAATATGTATTTTCAAGAGAGAGAGTGAGACAGAACGTGAGCAGGGGAGGGGCAGAGAGAGAGAGGGAGACACAGAATCGGAAGCAGGCTCCAGGCTCTGAGCTGTCGGCACAGAGCCTGACGCGGGACTCAAACCACAAACCGTGAGAACCTGACCCGAGCCAAAGTCGGACGCCCAACCGACTGAGACACCCCGGAGCCCCAGATTCTTCATTCTTCAGCACAGATATAATTAGACTACAACATCGGAATTTAAAATTTATTTCCTCTCTTTGGGAATTTAAATTTACAGATTTGGGGCACATCATGTACATCCCTAAGGGTCAATTTCCTCGACTGTAAATGGGGATAATGGGGCTACATCCGAACATCTGCATGCAACTACTGATAATATCAACCTGGCCATTACCTACTTCATAGGTTGTGGTGATAATGAGGTTGGATCCGTTACATAGGACCCCTCTGTAAACTGTAGCGTGAGGTACACACACGCTGATTATTAGCATTACTCTACCAGTGCAGCAATGAAATATTATGACAGATCTTTCTCTGGCAGTCCCCTTATAAATCAAACTCCTGCATGATGAAAACAATATTAACTGTTTCCACATAATATGGGCACAAAGCCTACAAACACTTAAGAATGTGAGAAATACTCATTTTTTTACATTATTGAAAAATATTATATTCTGAAAAGAACAGAAAATACCATCTTGTTTCTTCAAATCTGCCTTTTTCTTATTTAGATTATCAATTTGTTCTAACAAAGTGCTGCACTTTAAAAGCTTTTAGGAAAGTTTCTTTCACATAACATTCTCAGAAGGTTGTTGTTTTTTTTTTCTCCCCAAGATCAAAAGGGAAAAAAATTCCCACTATTCTGGCTTACGCTTAATAGCTTCTCCCTATACCTGTGTAACATTCTGCTGGTACCTATTCCTGCCCACGAAGGAGTAAACACCCCAACCCACCAGTGTACCTGCAGGGGGGCCCCCCCTGACACTCCCATCTCCTCCCCCACCGCCACATAACAGCTCGGAGCACGGGGCCAGCAGCAGACAGGCTCTGGGGTTGTCTCTTGAATGAATGAAGGAGCAGATGAATGAAAACACATAAATCTTTTTTTCATTCACCATCCTTGACTTGGAACTCCTCTACCAGACTTACTGACCCTTCAAAGTTAAATATTGCTTCTCCTTTTATATAACTCCTCTTGGTTTCCTGCTGTTGAACTCCATGCTTACAGCAGTCCCTCCTTGTCCGTGGTTTCACTTCCTGGGGTTTCAGGTACCCGTGGACAACTGTGGTCCGGAAGTAGATGATCGTTCTTCTGCGGGACCCTCAGATGGTGAGCGGTAGCCTAACGCTATGCCATCCATCTCACGTGATCTCACTGCAAAGGCATCTGATCATCTCACCTCGTCACAGGAAGAAGGGGGAAGCACAGTACAAGAAGATGTTTTCAGAGGCAGGCCACGTTCGCATAACTTTCATTACAGTATATGTAAACACGGTATATCTAGGGTTCAGTAGTATCTGTAGTTTCAGGCATCCACTGCGGGGTCCTGGAACTTGTCCCCCACAGATTTGGAGGGCGCCGCACTGTACTTTTTAAATTTAACCATGCTTCAGTAATTTCAGGATATTCCATCCTGCAAAACATGTTATTTATTCCCACACGGTACCCAATGGCTTACTTTGTTAAATACCTGTGGCAGAGTTAGCTAATCATCCACCTAGATCCATACTTCCTCTTCCATATATGGAGTGCTCCCTGGAAAGCCGCTGTCCTGCAGGGACCGCATTTACGGGGCCCTCTTGCATCTAGGGGGCATGTGCCCAGTTCTCAGCAACTGAATCCAGAAAGTAATCTGCGTTCCTTCCAGACCAGAGCAGTCCCTTTTTCACTTTCTTTTTGTATTTCCTCCTTGAGGACTCCAAGACCCCAGGGCATGGAGAAACTACATTCTAGAAGGAGCCAGAGTCCCTGAATCACCACATGGAATAGAGCTGTAAATCCACAACCAGACTGGACCAGAATGAACAAAAACAGAATGAACAAAAACAACCACACTGAGTTGTCACAAGAGTGACAAACTTCTGCTACACGAAGCCACTGGAATGTTAGAAATTATTTGTTAGAGCCTTTTTTTTTTTTTTTTTTTAAGTAGGTTTCAAGCCCAGCATGGAGCCCAATGTGGGGCTTGAACTAATAACCCTGAGATCAAGACCTGAGCTAAGATCAAGAGTCAGACACTCAACCAACTGAGCTACCCAGGTGCCTAGCATTAGGTATTATAATGCCATATACTTACTGGGATATGTAATAAGGCTGGCCCAAGAGGAAGGTGAGAGTCACCAAAAGCTTCATAAATCAGGCAAATAAAAAGAAGTTACTACCTTAGGCTGTTAATCTTGATGCCTTATGTTTCACCAGAATTGGAGAAGACCTCAGGTGGGGAACTATTCCATCAGCCTCCAAAGCAATCCACTATAAACTCTAAATTGTTTTTTTCCAAAGATACCTAAAGTCTAAGCACTTCTGCCACCTCTAATACTACCATCCTTGCATAAGAGCCACTATCAAAATTCTTTCCTAGAAAATTAAAAAGCATGACACATATTTTGTTGGAAAGCCTTCGGGGAAAAAAGACACTCTCATATATCACTGATGAGAACGCAAACCAGTACAATGGGGAAGGCCATATCCAACAAGCCATACCTGTGCTTAGCTTTTACTCTCACTTTCAGGAGTTTATCGTGAAGATATTGTCCCCATCCCCACCAAGTAATACATAGATACATATGCACAAGGAGAATGCTCATATAAGAGAGTGGGTGAATTAACTATGGTACATCCACACAATATTACGCAGCTATGAGAAAGAATGAACAGAATCATTTAGGTGGATAGAAAGTGATTTCCAGGATACACTGTAAAGTGTAAAAGGCAACGTGCCAAAGAACAGCTATATTGCACTACCTTTCATCTAAGAAAAAAGGGGAAATAAATGAATGAGATGTGTTAACTTCAGCAGGTGCTTGGGCACAGCCATGGAGAAGGGGTGAAGCAGACTGGCACTTTCCTAAGTGTACTTTTTGTTTGGTTCTGGGTTTTGGAATCATATTGTTTCACATACTCAAAAATAAGTAAATAAAATTAACAAGGAGTGTGTTGGCAGGGCAGGGTGTGGACCCCAAATAGAATATAAACAGGAACAAGTGAACCTAACTGTATTACAAATGAATGATACAATAACCACACTAAAGGTGGGAGGGGGCGAGCTGACAAAAGTAACTTTGGAAAATAGTAATTTGACTACAGTCGAAGGCAAAATATAAGATTTCTACACAAATACAGTACTTTAGTAGGTTTGTACATGAGTTATAGGTTAGCAATTCTGAACCTATTCTGTATTTTAGGATTGAACAAGTAAATACATCGAGGATAATGAGAGTTGACTTTCTCACTCATAATAGGAGTTACAGTTGGGGGGAGGTTAGAATAAACTCTTTGGTGTTAGAATGGAATTGGAAGTATCCGTATGACATCACATAAAAGTTACAGAAATCCTTACAGATGTGTGAGTGCACACATATTTTCTAGCTCTGTCTATTGAGGGCCCAGAAGCAATGATCCCTCCACCCTGCCATTAACAGTGAGCACGCATGGCACCCTGAGTTTGGCTTCTAGAAGTATCCCCTCATACTATCTATTCTTCAATGAAAGAAACGAGGCTGTATGAATGTTAATTCTAGGGCTGAGGCAGGTAGTATACAACATGAGTCAGAAATATCAAGACGTGGTTATCAAAAAGCAAAGGGATAGGTCAAAAGGTCAGAAACACCACCGTGAAGAAGCCAGTGTTCCACTGGTCAAATCTGGGACAATGTGAGCAAGAAAATAAATCAATGGTGGTAATGAATCCTCACACACAGAAATAATTAGGAACTCGTGAGCCCATACTGGTGTAAACAATTTAAAAAATAAATAAATAAATGGGGGAGAAATGAAAGCTTTTCCTTACCATAAAATTCCAACCAAAAAGTGTCGAAGAGAAAAGGACTAGAAAAAGCACAATCTAGCAAGCACCACAGTCATGACTGTTTCTGGTAAGAGTCATCAGTGGATAGTAAAATTACTGGGCAGAAATATGATGAGAAATAGTATTTACACGGCTTCAAAATATTTCCTCCTAAAATACTTATGAATTACAAAGGGTGACTATGGTGGGGAAACTTGGCACGCACTACCTTAACCAAATAATCAAAGTTAACATCACCAGAAAGAGGACAAATCAACATCATGCGCCTCTTGATACGATCCACTGTGAAGGACATAATATCACTTCCATGGTATTCACATAAAAAATGCATAACCCGAATTTAACCAGGAGGAAACATCAAATGGAGGGACATTCTAAAAGGGAGGGACATTCTGGCTAGAACGCCAAGAATGACCTCAAAAATGCCAAGGTCATGACAGAAAAAGGAAGACTCAGAACTGTTCCGTGTTCAAGGAAACCAAAGAGACATTATAAGGAAATGCAGCATGTGGTCCTGATCAGACTGTGAACCAGGAAAAGGCAATTAGTGGGATAACTGGAGAGATGTGAGTAAGGTCTGTAGATTAGGGAACAGGACTCTGTCAACGTTAACTTCCTGATTTTGGTATCTGTGCTGTAGTTTTCAAAGATGTTAACATCCGTGGAATCTGGGTGAAGGATGTACAGAACTCTCTGCACTGTTCTGCAGCTTCTTTAAAGTCTGAAATTATTTCCAAATGAAAAGTTAAAATAAAAAAGCCCCAAACTGTAAGACTGTGTGAACGGCCTCCTACACAGGATCCTTGCTTCTACTCCTGTTTCTGTAGTCTGCTCTCCACACAGCAACTGAGGCGACCACCAAAGAACACAAAGCAGAGTATGACACCCCTTGCTCTAATCCCTCCAATGGTTCCCCATCCCGTTCAGAGTAAAATGCAAAGTTCCTCTCCATGGCCTTTCAAGACCCTGTGCGATCTAGCTCCTGCCCCTACTGTGAAGCTTCCCCGTCCCCACCCCGCCCCCGGCTCTGCTCTAATCACGCTGGATGCCCCTTCATCATGCTAGGTTCATTCCCACTTCTAGCTCTTTGCACTTTGTTGCCTCTGCCTGGGATTCTCTTCCTCCAGATTATCACCGGTGCATGCCCTCACTTCACGAAGATCCCTGTTCAGATGCCACCTCTTTACAGAGACCTTCCTTGGCCACTCTTACCACTCTCCTCTTTATGGTTTTATTTTTTTCTTCAGAACACATAGTTATTGTCTACTGCCCCCACAGAATATAAGCTCTTGGAGGGCCAGGGTTTGGCTTGTTCACCACAGTGTCTCTAGGATTTAGAATTCTGTTCAGCTTACGGAAGACACTCAATAAACACAGACAAGTGAGCAAATGATTGAAGTAAGTACATGAATGTTCTTTGCCTTGTTCCTAGCACCTGGAACAGGCATGTGGCATCTCTTTTCCTAGTTGACCAATGTTGTCTGTGTGACAGCGTTTATTCTACTCCTCACATCTTTTTAGGTCAGTGAATGCTCATCTCAAGGAGACGCTCTGGAGATGGTCTTACTTAACTGGTTAAGCCACTGGGGACAGAAAAGGGAAAGATGGCTAATGTATTTTTTCCTCTCCTTAGTTTGTGTTTGTGTCCCCCCCCACCCCCGCCCCAGATTCCTATGTTGTAACCTAATCCTCGATATCCTGAGGTGATTAAGTCATAAGGGTGTAGCCCCCATGACTGAGGTTGGTGCCCTTATGAAAGTGATCCCAGAGAGCTCCTCAGTCGCTTCTGTCACGTGAGCTTATAGTGAGAAAGCAGCCATCTATAAACCAGGAAGTGGTCTCACTGGACATTCAATCAGCCAGCGCCTTGATCTTGGACTTCCCAGTTCCCAGAACAAATATCTGTTGTTTCTAACCCACCCAGCCTATGATAGCCTGTTAGGGCAGCCTGAATAGACTAAGACAACATATTAAGTGGGTAGGTTCTTTAAAGCATCATATGAGATTTAAATAATGGTTGCACTAGTAAAAAGAATAGTTAGAAAGGCTTATTTGACATAATTAAAGACTTAATTGGGTGCGCTGTTCATCCTGTCAGAATAAACATGGAAAATCTTAAAAAAGGCTTACCATGTGCCAAGTGATGGATCCCTCTCAACTCCCTACCCGTACACACCCACATCTATAAGCACAGCACCGTGAGAAGCAGGCCTTCTTTGTTGGTGACTATGGGATGAGGATGGTTTATGGTGAAGCAATAGGAAGTTTAGATGTGGTTATTATAAGTGCACAGGCTCTGGAACCAGATCCTAGGCTCAACTCCTACTAGGTAAGTGACTTTGGGCAAATTATTTAATGTCTTTGTGCCTCAGAAACCTCATCTGTACAACAGGGATGACAATAATTTTGTTGAGATTAAATGAGTTAATATACACATCAACATATAGAATAGTGCCTAGCACATGGGGAGCGCTCAGTAAGTGTTAGCTATGATTATAGTGCAGGAGACCCCATCTATACCATCTGTGACAGTGTCCTCTGTTTAGTCAGCCTTGAGGCAGTCATCAGCCTGTTCCCAAACTATCCCAGCCATCAGGAGATCAATTCAAGTTTTAAAAACAAGACCAATCTCTAGTTTTTTCCACATTACATCAGGCTGTAAGGGGCCAGAGCCGGGAAGGGGAGTTCCTGGTAACACAGAGTCAGGAAGAGAAAAATCAATGCCAGGTTCAAGAAAGTCAAAGTCAGGGTATATTTATCACCCCCTAGGGCTCAGAGTATTACACCACTCTTCAGTAAGAGTGGAAAAGATGGAAGAAAAATCTTCAAGATGGGAAGTAGGATGGGACTGGGAGAAAAACAAATAAATTTTGAGGTCCCTCCCAGCTCTACGTACATGGCCTAACAATGGGGTCTCGTGGATGTTGGCTTATAAATTGCAAACCACAATTTCAAACCAGTGCACTCACAGCACTCATTGCAAACCAATGCAACCAGCATCTACTGAGCATCTTCTACACGGCAGATACCACGCTAGGCTCTGAGGATATAACGAAATCAAGAAGTCTCAGGTCCTACTGGACCAACACAAACACAGCAGAAGATGATGGGATTCATTCTGAGAAGAAGGGCATGCATGCTCTGTTTGGTGAAACCATTCTCTCATGGGACCTGTGGCTACTCCTCGGCCTGGAGGGCCCATCAGACCTTTCATCACCCTAAGTAAACTCTCTCTTCAAGGTGCAGCTCAGGTGACTTCTGCAGGAAGCCTTCCTCAACGCTCTCCATCTATGCGAGGTCCCCACCTCTGGGCGTGGTTTCTAGCCCTATACTCACCCACTGCATTGAACCTTGTCAGATTATAAATCTGTCCCCGCGGTAAATTTTAGGCTCTGTATCTTCGTATTCAAGCATAGTGCGCAATGCCTGGTACACAGTAGGTGCTTAATAAATGGGTAAGCACCTGGCCGGTTGAATCGGATGGCAGAGAGGAGTGAGAGACAATGAACAAAACCAGTAAGCCATCACTACAGAGGTGCCCTGCAGGGCTTTGGGGTAGGGGTCGGTGGGGAGGCAGCACGCTAAGTCACAGGGGGGCACAGAAGGGTGGAGAGGAGAGCTGCTGACCTACTGGCCTCTTCCTTCCCAGCAGTCTTCCCAGCAGACAGCTTCCTGACGAACAGTCCTTCCTCCAGATGCGTCCGGCAGCACAGAAAGGCAACGGCTGTTAGAGAGCCTGCCTTCCAGAACAGTGCAGACACGCACCTGTGCGCAGTCCACACCCAGGGCACCTTCCTCACCTTCCATATCTAGGTCGGAGTGCGAGGGCCAGGGGCCACAGCAATTGTGGGTTTCCCGGGTTTATGATATTTGAAATGACAGACATCATTTCGTCTGACTTTGCTTCAGACTCCATCTTTCTGCCCCCTCATTTCATGGGGCATCTTTCTGCCCCCTCATTTTCAGTTTCTCCCTGCCTGTGACCTTCACAATATATGGCTGACAGAGCAATTTCTATCATAAATGAATTTATTCTCAAAAATAAAGGTTTTTGTCATTATAAAATTTATCTATACTATTACATTTTCTCATAAACATAGGTTTTAATGGTTGCATAATACCCCACACAGGGATGTGCCTTATTTCACTTACCATTACATTTTTCTCAACTTTTAACTATTCTAAATTTTGCCAAGCTGAAAATTTTTATTTGTAAAACTTTGTTCATGTTTCTACTGAGTTAGAAGAGATTCCCAAACATGAAAGTGGATCAAAGAGTATGAGCATTTTTAGAAATTTAATACGTGTTACCAAAATGCACAGCCCAACTAATTTCTAAGAGACTTTTACAACAGATCTTGCAAAAGCTACAGACTACACGGAGTGCTGCAAAGTCAGGGCTGGAAACTGCCAGATCTGTCTTTACGAGTGCGATATGGCACCTCGCCCGGAACGTTCCAGCCTACCCTGCAGGGTGAGGAAGGGGAACAGCCTCCCTGTAACTACACAAGAGCCACCTGAGTCTCCAACCGCAAGGCCTCTTGAATAAAATATCTGACCTTTCACTTACTACATTCTGCAGTTACTCGGGCTGAAGCGAGGGATGTTTCTGTAAAGCTGAATGTGCTCTACCTCTTAGACTATGCTTTTCTCCTGACATCCACAAACGGACATCCAGCTGTCCCCTTGCCACCACTCCTGGGGCGTCCCTGTCATCAGAATACTCCACCACCCTTCAGCCAGAGTGCAAAAAATGGAAGGAAGATGTTCAGCTCCAAGCACGGTGCTCTCTCCTCAAACTGCTCTAAATTCTAGCACTTCTGTTTCAGCAAATGGCATCACTATCCACCCAAATGCTCCAGATGGAAACCTGGGAGCCACTCCCACCCCAAATGCCAAGTGCTGCGGGCTCCCAATCTCCTAAAACAATCTTGAATCCCTCCTCTTCTCCCCACACCCTGCACCACCTCCCAGTCCAAACAGGTGGGACTCCAACCCTAGCCTTCCTTCCAAATGGTTTTGGCACATCCATTCTCACCCCCACCCAACCACCGCCACTGCTGCCACAGGGATTTCCTAAAATGGAAACCATGCTACCACCCAGCTTACTTCATCACTGGTTTCCCACTGCCTGAGAACGTTGTCTGAAGTTGTTAATATCGCCTGCACGTTCAACCTGTACTCTGCGCCCCTGACTCTCCACACCGCCCGTGCGACTCCATACGTTGTTCACCCTTTCCCACTCTGGGCTTTGCATGCGCTTCACACACCTGGAGTCTAGAATGGTCTCACCACCTGGATGACAACTCTTTCTCCTTATGGTATCATTTATTCATTTTTTTAAATTTTTATTTATTCATTTTTTATTTTTGAGAGAGAGGGGGGCAAGTGAGCAAGGGCAGAGAAAGAGAGAGAGAGAGAGAGAGAGAGAGAGAGAGAGAACCTGGCTCACCCGGGGCTTGTGTCTTACCCAAAGCAGGGCTCGTGCTCAACCAAGGTAGGGCTCCTGTTCCCCCACTATGGGGCTCATGCTCACCCGATGAGGGGCTCAAGCTCACCTGAAGCGGGATTCGAGCTCACCCAAAGTGGGGTTCGAGCTCACCCAAAGCGGGGCTCAAACTCATGAACCATGAGATCATGACCTGATCCGGAGTCATGCCTAACGACTGAGCTACCCAGGCGCCTGCCTTACGGATCCTTTAAACACGACTTCCTCGGCAGTCTCCCCTTAGCTCTCTGGATAGGGGGTCCCTCTTGTTATTTACTCCCAATGCAAGTGCTATGAGTGACACTGGGGGCTCACAGTACTTGTGGCACTCATAACATCCTGATGGACTACCTGAATTTATCGCTTTAACGACTGGATTCCATGACTAGAAGTTGAATAAGCAAGCATTATTTGTCTGATTCACCCCTATACCCCAGCCCTCATCATGCAGAGAGCTAATAATTTGGCTGACTCAATGAAAATCCGTGTCTGCTGGATGTGGAAGTCTTCACTGTAAACGAAAATCAAGTTTTCAACTTAACGATCTGAACCTGCATGTTGGCACTGAACCATGCCTCTCCATGTTTTCATTATTTTGGTTATAGTTATACTGTTACTTTCAATAATTCCTCTAACAGTTAACAAATTTATTTAATTTATTCAATGTATTTAATTTTTTGTTAAGTAGTATGCTTTGGCAATTTATGTTCGGCCCCTCCTATTTCCAATATGTTCATACTAACCAAAATAATTCTTAGAAGGAAAAGAAAAAAAACGAATTTATTGATACTATGAATTTCCAGTGGTTAAAATCTCATTTTTCCCCTCTGTGTTCAAGTCAGTGTATGACTTTTTGGTAGAAATACATGCTAATTTCTGCATAAATAGCAAAGAACTATGTTACTTGGCATTTACTTCCAGAAATAAAACCAGCAGAGGGAGCAAAGGAACATAAAACTAGTTTCCTAGGTCCCCGCGGATTAGTTAATGCTGTGCTGGCCTCCGGGTATGACTATTAGGCCAATTCCATCACTACCCCACATTTTTATACGACTTTCTGTACTATAATACAGAGTGATGGGTGAATGGCTACAACTCTGTATTACAGACCAAAGACGGTCTGCTTCTGAGTTTGGATCTGGACTGATAAGACCCCTGAGATCATTCTTCAATGTATCTGGGTTAATCCTAAAGTCTTTGTTTTGGGGGTGAGGGAATGAGGAGATTAACTAATCCATATAAACCCCTTTTTCCAGAGTTGTGTCTGGCTGAGTTTGGGACTTCCCAGGGCCCAGAACGGGCTTACTGCATAGGAAGAGCTCGACAATACGCTTGCATCATCATGGAATCTCTTAGACATCCCTGCTCTGGCTACAAATGAATGAGATGTGCTGTAGCCGGAGTGGACTGATGACTGTCTAGGGATAATAACAATACGTTGAATATGTGACCTGCAACATTTGCCTTCATGTTAGTTAGTAACTTTCCTGGGCCACATCCAGTCCTCAAAGATATTTCATGGTAAAGTCATATGAGAATGCTCTAAACTCTTTGAGAAAGATAAGGCATAATGCCAAGGTAACATTCTGTACTAGAACTAACCCGGAAGACAGGAAACCCATGGGCCACATCCGGCTCCCCACACACCAGTAAGCAGCAGCTACTTACCCCTTTTCTGGCCTGGAGGCAGCCACGGAGAACTCAGAGCACAGTTATCAGCCGCACAGTAAGGGCTGAGTACCAAAGAGCCAGGCTGCAAGCCACCTTGGCCTGAACCAGGTCTGGGAACTACCCAGTGTGGTCACCAGGCCCGCTGAGCTCACCACCTGAACTTCACCTTCGGCCCACCCACTCTTGGCTTTCCCATCACTCCTGCCACATTCTGAGGGACAGTTTCCTACTATTCTGCTGCCAGAACAATCTTTTAACTTCTGACCAGGCTAACGTCCTTGCTTAAAACTCTCTTATGGTTTCTCACTGCTGTCAGGCTAGTGCCTCGGTGATCCGAACGGACGCTCGCTTCCTTTCTGGCTGCCTGCCTCCTGCTAGTCGGTGTGCCCACCAACGGCAGTTACTAGAGTTCCCAAGACAGCACGCTCTCGCAAATCTCCATGCCTTGGACTTCGCTGGTTTTCTCTGCCTAGAGTGTCCTTCTCACTTCTTTTTCATGAACTCAACGCTTACTCCTTCCCAAAGATCTTAGGTCAGGCAACACCTCCCCTGGGAAGACCTTCCTGACAGACTCCCACTCCTGTCCGAGTGACGTGGCCACTCTGTGTTCTTTGAAGTGCCCAGTGCCCGCCTCCCCCTGCCCCCGCCACCAAGCGCTGTGACCACTGTTTAGCGCCCACGTCCCTCACTGTGTAAAAAATGTGAGGAAAGGACTGTACCTTTTATGTCTATGACGGGGGTAGTGGCTGAGATTGACCAGGGAGAGCGCGCAGTGTAAAGAGACCAGGGTCCGGGGCAGAACTCACAAAAAAGATCACTAAGGAGAGGAGAAAGACAAGCCAGAGAAGCACAAGAAAACCGGGTGCGAACGCGTCACAGGAGCCCAAGGAGGGCGGCCACAGGCAAGAAGGGCCACAATGTAAAGCGCTGCCGACAGGTTCAGGGTGACATGGCTCAAAACACGTCCCCTGGATTCAGCAGCCAGCAGGTCACCGGCCACCTTGGGGACAGGAGCGTCAGAGGAGCGAGAGATGGAGCCAAACTGCAGGTGGATGGAAGGGAAATGAGAGGTGAAGAACTGGAAGCGGCTGGAAAACGATATTCCTTTAAGACACCCCGCCGTCTGCTACAACAGAAAGACATCACGCCGAGGGAAAGAAGCCGGTCACCAAACAACGCCTAGTGTACGAGTCCCCTCTGCGAGGGACCCAGAGCAGGCACACTCAGAGACAGAGAGCGGGAAGGTGGCTGCCAGGGGCTGGGGGAGGGGCAATGACGGGTGCGCGGTCAGTGGGGTCAGAGTTTCAGTTTTACGAGACAGGGCATGTTGTGTGGACGGATGGTGGTGATATGAATGTCCTCAACGTCACTGCGCTGTATTCTTACGAGTGATTAAAATGGTGAATTTTAGATGAGGTATAGTTCACCATAATTTAGAAAAAGGAAAAAGAAGCACTGCTGTTAAGAGAGTAGGACGGACGTTGCTACGACAGGATACGGGGTCGAGAGGGTTTTGTTTGTCCAACAGAAAGGCAAGACATTTGAGCATGTTAATAAATTGAGAAGGGTGAGCTGGTCAAAAGGGAGACACGGGGAACAGTTTTTGATGTGGAGACCCCAAGAGCAAGAGATGAGGAGGAGGCAGAAGAAGTTTGTTGGAGAGGAACACAGGGTGGGCAAGAAAACAGTTTTAAAGCCTCTATTGGCTAACCTCTATTTTTCTTTGAAGGCGGAGTCTGGGGAGGGAGAGGGGACTCGGGTGGGGTGGGGAGTGGTGAAGGTCTGGAGGAGTGGAGGGGAGTCCTGAGGACCTGCAAGGGACCGTGTGCAGGGACTGAGGCGACTCTGGCAGCTGGACTGGAATGCTGAATGTGCAGTGGGGAAGAAGGCCCCGGGCTCAGAGCGTGACCTTGCAGCAGCCCCAGGGGCTGAGTGCACAGGAGGGCTGGAGAGGGTGTGAATGAATGGCAGACGTGTTCTTCAGGGAAGAACGAGGGCGCCTGACCAGAGAACGCTGGGCGCCTAGTGGCTGACACCCCTCTGGAAAGGGAGAGAAGATGGGGCGCAGACACTGGCCAACAAGGACAAGAGCGACTGGCCAGCAGGGACCGACTGGCCACGAGGGCAAGAGTAAGGGGAGCTGGAGGAAGGGTTCAGAGAAGCGAAAGATTAGGAGACTGAAGTCAGCAGTGACACATAGCAGTTTAAGGTTCCTGATGTGGGACAGTTCTGGGTCCCTACCAGGCCAGGCTTAGCCAGGGTGGAGGTGGCTAAAAAGAGAAATACAACCAGGAAAGACCTGGGTCCTATCCACAGCAGATGCTTCTATGTGTTCTTCTTCCCAGAAAACATAGATAATTATCTTTTATGACTCTTTTCCCCTGGATTCAATTTCCTCTTTACTGCATTCTTTTTTTTTTCCCCTTGAGGAAATTCCTTATGATCTAGGTACTATCCCATTTTACATCTTCATTCACCTACTTCTGTTCTTATATGCCATCTGAACTCAATAAGAACCCTGTTCTGTACTAAATCATGGGTTGGTAATCTGTGGGAGACATAAAAGCCCATTAAGAGCCACGAAAACAGGCAGTGACTCATTTCCCAGGGTCAACATCGCAGATTAAAAATACCGGTAAAAACTAATCGTCATCATCTATTCAAGTCTTTCAATGGCTAAGCATGGATATTTTGTATTACCTGACTTAAAAGATCCTGAACAGATCCTGAGCCCTTCCCCAACAAAGAAATCCGAAATAATAAAGGGAGTCTTGGGTTTTACACTGAGAAGAGCCCAGAAGGAAGTTAAAACCGAACCCGTGCCTTTTTATGCAGCCTAGCTAGCCCCAATGACCATATTTTTTATTTTACTGGACTTAGAAGCAGGCATGTCTGTCTTGCACGCCATCTTCTCGCTCCAAGAAGGGCAAGGACAGACTGAGGCAGCTGTCTTTTTGGCCTTCCTGAGGTTTATGCAGTTGCCACATGGTCTCAAAACAATGTCTCATCAGCATATGCCAACACTGGCTTTCTCCAGGGCAATGTGACATAGAACCAACTCACCAACACTCTGGAAATAGACTTGTTCCTCCTTTGTTTGCACTGGTGTAGAAAATTTTGGACATAACATCTTACTGAACCATTGTGGAATCAGTTCAACGTATCCCTTGTATCTGTGTGCATGCTATACTTTGTCACTTTGACAACACAGCATCTGAAGGCCAGAACACGCAGCAGGTGATAGATAGGTCACTGTGAGAGCAGGCACATGGAGATTTTGCTTTCAATCCCACCTGTATGTCCTCTGAACGTTGTGACCAGGGTGCAGTTGTCTTGCTCCAGTTTGAGGATGGTTACTTGTCCCGACTGGTCACCAATAAACACATGCCGGGTTTCAACGTCAAATCTATCATGTAAGCATTAAGGATCATTTCTCAAAATTGAATGGAGGGATTTACAAAAATAAATAAATAACCAAACAAATCAAGAAACGTGCAAATCCCATATGAACAAAGCTTGGACATAACGCTGAAAGATACAAAAGCAGGCATGACAGAGTGAAAGACACAATATTATTGGACAGTAAGACTTAACACGATAAACATGTCATTTCTCACAATATGAATTTGCAAACTTAATATAATCTCTATAGAAATATCAACATAAGCTTTTTTTCCCTAGAACTAGGGAAGTTTAAGTTCATATAAAAAATAAATAAATAAGAAATGCCAGGAATATTCTAAAAATAAAAGCAATATGGTATGTGATAGGGGAGATTAGCCCTACCACGTATTAGAACGCGTTACACAGTCTTTTTAAGTGCAAGTGTGGTATTGATGCATAAATAGACAAACAGACCCATGGAACAAAATGGCAAGTCTAGAAATAGACCCCAAAGTATACAGAAATGTAGTACATGTCTGATAAGGGTGGCTCTTCAAGGAATAAGGAAAAGATGGGTTAAAAAAAAACAAAAGCGTTGACATAAACTGGATAGTCATTTGGAAAACAAAACAGGATCCGTAGTTCACATTCCATATCAGGATAAACTGCAAATGGATGAAGGATCTAAATGTAAAAAATGAGGGGCGCCTGGGTGGCGCAGTCGGTTAAGCGTCCGACTTCAGCCAGGTCACGATCTCGCGGTCCGTGAGTTCGAGCCCCGCGTCAGGCTCTGGGCTGATGGCTCAGAGCCTGGAGCCTGTTTCCGATTCTGTGTCTCCCTCTCTCTCTGCCCCTCCCCCGTTCATGCTCTGTCTCTCTCTGTCCCAAAAATAAGTAAACGTTGAAAAAAAAAATTAAAAAAAAAAAATGTAAAAAATGAAAAATGTAAGTTCGAGATGAGGGAGCTCCTTTCTAACCTTGGAGTGGGAAAAGCTACTACTCAAAAACACAAATAACAAAACAAACACCATTAGCAAAGCCAAAAGACAAGCTGGAAAAGATATTTGCAACTTATGTCACAAAAGGCCCAAATCTCTAACATAAAAAGAACAAACCACAAACCTAATAGGAAAGTGGGCAAAATATATGAACACATAGTTCCAGAAGACATGAAAATGAAAACGGGTCTGTGCAAGAGAGGCCTGACTGTCAGCCTCTGAAAGGCTGCTCACAAGGCTGGCAAGGTATCTGGCAACTGGTTTTCAGGGGGGTCCCACCATTAACAGACAAGAGTGGTTCACTGTGCCTGAACTGTGATGATACGGTTTTTGCGAAATACCTGCTTTCCTTTTCAGTCTGTAATTTTGGTACATGTCAGAAAGAGGCTGCCTACGTGACTAGTCTCTAGTAAAAACCTAAGGCGCTGAGTCTCTAGTGAGCTTCCTGGGTTGATAAAACCACTCAACCCTCCTTCTAGAGATCTATCCCAGAGATACACTCGGGCCAAAGTACAAAATGCATGCCTGAGGCTATTCACTCCATGTTATTTTAACAGCTAAAGTTTGAAAACAACAAAAAATTCCATCAAAAGGGGATTTACTGAACTAACTATGGTATAAGCGAGCGATAGAGTCCTATCCAGCTAGGGGAAAAAAAGATCTCCATACCATAAGCAAACAGACATGGAGGAATTTCTGGGATACATTATTAAGTGGGGGAAGAAAAGCCACGGCATGTAAGAGTTTATAAGCTACACGATATTTGTGTAAGAAAGGGAGAGAAATAGAAATATATGTGTGTGTCGTGTGTGTGTGTGTGCGTGCACGTGCTCATTTCACAAAAGGAAGCTCTGGAAGGACAAATCAAGATCTGACACACATGGCTGCCTATGGAGGAGGGAGGAACAATGTGAGGAGACAGGGCTGGTGGTGAGTCTTCTCTCATCATAGTTTGCATTCTGGAATCAAGTCATTATTTCACATATTAAAAATATGCATAAGATTAAAAGAAAAAATCCCCCATATTGATGACAAAGCATAAATGAAGGAACCTAACTATCAAGTTGGTGACATAACCACAGTTAACGGAATTATTTCAAGTGACTTTAAAACACAGCATTTCAACTGTACATCCTTGGGGGGAATGTACTCCAAAGACAAAGAGAACTGCAAAGAAGTCTAAAATCTCACTCAGTTCTCTTGTAACTATAATACTTCTATAATTAGTATTTTGAAACAGCTTAAAAATATACCATTGGATAAAGCAAAAACAAGTTCATGTTTTAGGAGCGAAAATTTTCAGTCCAAGATAAAAGAATCAAGTACAAAAGTGAGGTAAAAACCTTATAATGCTACATTTGGATTAGAACCATTATATGAACTGATGATTCACTTTCTTTTCAAGAATACACACACATATATTTCCTAGTTATCTCTGAGTCCTATTCCTCACTAAAAGAAATGGCTGATTCAGGACTGGGACAAGAAGGTACAAGAAGAGCTTAAGACATGCTGTGCCAAAAAAGGAAGCCACCAAAGGCAAGTGGAGCTGTATCAAAAGACGCTGGAGCCAATATGATGGGGCTCTTACTGGCCAAAGATAGATTAACATTAGCATCGAAGAAGGCAAGTTATTGAAATTGACTGAATATATTATTTTTAAAAACCTTAAGAGTTTATACTAATGCTTAAAAAAAAAAAAAAAAAAAAAAGACACCTATTGGAGGTAACCTGGGCACTGACTCTCTCCTCTGAAAATGAGCAATTAAAGAGAAACAATTACGAATTTGTTGCTTTTTCCATATTAATTGTATCTTAGGGTAAGCAACTAGCCCTAGCTAATGAGGCAAAGTTCTATTTTACTTATCTTTTTTAATGTATATACACTTATTTGGGGGGAGGGGGGGAGAGCTCAAGCACATGTGGGAGGGAGGGGCAGACAGAGAGGAGAGAGAATACCAAGCAGATGCGGGGCTCGATCTCATGAACCGGGATACCACGACCTGAGCCAAAATCATGAGTCAGGCGCTTGGGGCGCCTGGGTGGCTCAGTTGGTTAAGCATCCAACTATCGATTTCGGCTGAGGTCATGGTCTCACGGTTCGGTTTGGGAGTTCGAGCCCTGCATCGGGCTCTGCACTAACAGTGCAGAGCCTGCTTGAGATTCTCTCTTTTCCTCTGTCTATGCCCCTCCCCTGCTCTCACTCTCTCTCAAAATAAATAAATTAATTTTTTTAAAAAAGTCAGACACTTAACCGACTGAGCCACTCAGACGCCCTGCAAGTTGTACTTTATAGAAGAATTCCAACAAATACACGTGGAAAAATTATAGGATTACAAAAATCGCCACTTTGCAGCCCTAACGAAAGGTCTGGTCCAGGCGAAGATCAGCAACTGGTAAAACCACTGAATGAAAGGCTGGTGCGCGCCGCAGGGACCTGGCGGTCACCACCTGAATCACTGATCAACTCGGCATCACTGGAAGGGTGACAACCCTGTGCTATGGGCTTCCTGCTGTGAAGCAACATGAACCAGACAGCACAAGGACCAAGTGTTCTTAGCAGGAGCTGAATCTGAACTGAGTCAAGATTTTAGAGGCGGGTCTCAGTTTACAGAAAAATACAGGAGACGCACAGGTAGGAGAACAAGGGAAATGACATCACGAGGCAGCAGAGGCCACTTTAGAATGCGGGGCTGTCTACAGGACACAGGCTCCGTACTCCAACAAGTCACAGTGGCACCAAAAAAAAAAAAAAAAAAAAGGGAAGGGAGGAAATCACTGCCCTAGATTGAGAGATTTAGGATATGAAAACCACAGCCAACATGTGAACTTTGTCTGGACCCGATTTTAAACTAATCCGCTGCAAAAAGCCATTTGTGAAACAGTAAGTGAAATGTGAAAATGGATTATTCTACAATGTCAAGTAGTAGTTATAAATTTTTAGGAGTAGTAACAGCATTGTGATTACGGAAAAATTCCACATTTTTTTTTTTTTTTAAATTTTTTTTTTCAACGTTTATTTATTTTTGGGACAGAGAGAGACAGAGCATGAACGGGGGAGGGGCAGAGAGAGAGGGAGACACAGAATCGGAAACAGGCTCCAGGCTCCGAGCCATCAGCCCAGAGCCTGACGCGGGGCTCGAACTCACAGACCGCGAGATCGTGACCTGGCTGAAGTCGGACGCTCAACCGACTGCGCCACCCAGGCGCCCCAAATTCCACATTTTTAAAGCGGGTTACAATGAAGTACCTAAGGATGAAATGACATACGGTCTGCAATTTGTTTTAAAACACTCCAGCAAAAAGGGAGAGAAAGCCAAAATGATAGAAGAATCAACACCGGATCTGATGAATACGTGAGTTTCCATGATATTCTCTCCTCCCAGTTGGTACACGTTTTGAAAATTTTCATAATAAAACATTTGTTTTAAAAGTGAAGAACAAGGCATCACAAATTCCCTCAGGCTCAAGAACAACAGAGAAATGTTATGCTCTCCAAACAAGCGGTCAGATACATGTAAAACAATACTAAGATATACGGAATAAGATCACCTTACATTTACCTTAAATATAAGAACACAGATGAAAAAACAATCTTTATGATGGCAGGTAAATAATAGGATGCTTTGTAAAGAAATTCAACAAAAGCCATTTGAAAGAGGGTCGAAATAAATTTTAGTACAACCTGAAAGCCAGAGTGATTGGCATTACGTATGATATGAGGATATACAAAAATCAAGATAATCTTAACAGCTTTCCAGCACTCTTGCCCTGAACAGATCTAAGAGACTACTTGGTGAAAAGACCTTGTACTGTACAGGGAGACATCTTGGAAATATCTCCAACATGCATAAAATCTTAAAATGAAAAGTACCTGAATTATTTCTGTGGAAGTGTGATAAATGTGATCAAACATGGTCAAATGACAAGACTGAAAGGCAAGGCCAGATAAAGTATTCACAAATTTAAATACCAGCAAGGGAAGGGTGGAAGGAAAACGGTTCTATTTCCTAACATCAACCTGCCATGTGACCTTTGGGAAATACCTCCATTCTACCGTTATTTAGTAGTGCAGAGGGCTAGCCGAGTTCTAACACCCAAGTTCTACTCCTGCTTCTTCCAGGTAACAGTTACGTGACCTGGAGAATGTCCCTTAGCCTTTCTTCCTTTTTTTTTTTTTTTTTAATTTTTAAAAAATGTTTATTTTTGAGAGAAAGAGAGAACACAAGCTGGGGGAGGGGCAGAGAGCTAGAGAGAGTGAGGATCTGAAACAATCTCCATACACCGTCAGTGCAAAGACTGACGTGGGGCTCGAACTCACAAACCATGAGATCGTGACCTGAGCTGAAGTTGAAGTCAGACGCTTAACCAACTGAGCCACCCAGGCACCCCTAGAGAAAGTCCTTAACCTTTCTGAGCCTTGGTTTCTACACTGTGAAAATTGAGAATTCAGTCTTTTTGATTTTACTTCTAATTATTGTTTTGAGAGTGAGCAAAGTAACGTTATATAGAAGCACTATAAAACTCTCAGGGACTGCAACTGTAAGATATTTTCTTCTTTTTCCTCTCCTTTCCTCTCTCCTCTCTTCCTTTTGATTCTTGTTAGTATTATATCTCACTTAATATTTGAAGCTTCAGATCTCTAGCCAAAGAAACCAAAGATTTGAGGTTATTCAGAAACTGATCATTCAATTTTTGAGCCATCAGTCTCTTTGTCTTCCTTTATTTCTCAATTTGAATTTTGGTTATTTTCACTGCACGGTTACATCTCCCCTATGAGGCCTGAAAGAAGAGAGAAAAGGCTGAATTCAACCTGACTTCTATCACTTGCTGACTTGGATAAATGACTTTTTGAGGTGAAAATTAGGAGACAGGTTACTTTGGGGAAGTTTCTTATATATGCCACCGGGGTCCACTAGGCAGAGAAATCAGGGTACTGATACTATTCCGAACATTCTATGGTGTTTCAGCAGATCACCTTCCTTCCCTTCAGAAACTGTAAGTATGGAAGGTGGAAGAAAGAAGAGGGAAGAGGTGGGGTGGAGGGTTCCCATGAAAAAAATGTGTTTAAAAACTGGATTTTAATGTGAACTCCAACACTGTATGAGCATGTTAACACTGTTAACAATCTGTACACAAGGTAGCTCCTAGAAAAAACCCTCCGGCTTTGGGAAAGTCACAAGTTTCCTATAGGAGACCCTTTGGCAAAAGCAGTGCTGTTATGCCATCAGTGAGCAGCTGGAAAAATCTCAGGGATGTATGTGTTCCCAGGAACAAGGGCGGGCACCGTGGCTCCAAAATTGGAGCTAGCGAGGCAGAGCTGTGGAGGTGAGGGAATCTTCTGGAAGAACCTGTCTGTCTGTAGTACTGCATTTCCCCTCTACCTGCAAGATTGAACAAGATGGTCATTTACCTCGGGAAATGAACCCAGAGGCTTTTACACACATACAAAGTCTTCTTATATCAAATCATACGTGGTTTTTTTTTTGTTTTGTTTTGTTTTTTGCTTAGTAAACCACATGGTGTGGCTAAAGGAAACAGCTGAAAAATGAGGATGGCTTCTGGAGATGCCTGAAGAGAAGAGTCCAAGACTGCCACAGTCAGGAGACTTTTAATTCTGGGCATTTGTGTCTTGTTTTTCAATTCCAAATAGTTTAAAAAATCAACTTCCTAAGGGCAAGATCTGTACTTTTTCTATATTTTTTGGCTTGGTTAAGTGATATAGAAGGTGTATCTCTAGGCTGGGCTAGTGAGATAGAAGCCAGCATTTTTTTTAAAGAGATTTCTTTTTAATGTTTATTTTATTTTTGAGAGTCAGAGAGAGAGAGAGAGAGAGAGAGAGAGAGAGAGAGAGAACGAGTGGGGGAGAGGCAGAGAGAGAGGGAGACACAGAATCCAAAGCAGGCTCCAGGCTCTGAGCTGTCAGCACAGAGCCCAATGTGGGGCTCGAACCCATGAACCATGAGATCATGACCAGAGCTGAAGTCGGACGCTTAACCGACTGAGCCACCCAGGTGTCCCGAAGTCAGCATGTTAAGAACAAATTACACTGAAGCTATTCATTCTGTTCTCAAATGTATGATGGGAAGAAACAAAACAAAACAGCAGCCTAAGGCAGAAGCCTCACATTCTGGCGATTTTCTGACATACTAGCCAGGTGTCTGCAGATAAGGCATGTGACCCTTTCTGGGCTTCACCTATAAAACCAGGAGTTGGCCAGGATGACCTCTAAGGACCTTTCCAATTCGAACACTGTAAGAGATCTACTGACATAAGAGTGCACGTATTTCAATTCAAGCATTATGCTCGTCTCAACTGGCCTTTAGAAAGCAAACTTCAGACTTTCTTTCCTTAACAGATGGGACCACCCTCTCGAAGATGAGTTGATCCTGCCTTCTGTTCCTTATCACCCTTGTTTCTGGCCTGCTTGGTGACCTGCCACATTTACAACCTTCCTCCATGGCCATTCTTAGTTTCTTCATCTTGCTCTTCCAGTGAGGAAAATCAGAGAGAAAAACAGGAGTGACATTAGCCGCCCCCCCCCCCCCACACACCCAAATACAGCTACTGAGGCACGTCTGCGAGGAGACAGAAACTACTCTGTGAGACTGTTGACAATCACGGACCAGGCATTTTATAAATACGAGATGAACATCTGAGAGCAAGTCTTACTATTTCTTCCTGCTTTTGCTGACAAGTGATCTGTTTCCATTTATCTCCTCACTCGTCACAGGGTGGAGAGTGATGCTTTGCTTTTTAAACTAAGAAGTCGGGGGCCCTTTACTCCTTCCATGGTAGCATCACCCACACAGGCTTCAGACTCATCAAGCCCATGCTTGCTGGAGCCCAGTGGGCCAGACATGGGGATTTCCCGGCATTTACAGGTACTCACACTGAGCACATGGGCCCTGGAGACTCAGGAGATAAGAATCAGTATCACTCTACATATCCTGGAAGGGTCTTGTACCTGGAATAAAGTCTGTACCATTACCGTGTAGATACCAGCTAACCTACTCTGGTCCTGGCATGGTAGCTCCCCCATGAATATCTAAAAACAATAAATAGGAATCCTGTGGTTCTTTACAACCTTAATATCTATGTGTAAATTACTTCTGTATGCAGAGAAAGAAAAGGCTGTATTTCAGTGATGGTTTTATCTCCATGTTCCAGAATCCTTTCTGACAGCTGAGGCTCCTAAATCCGGGCCGTGTCCTGTCTGGGTGTCAGACCTGCGTCATAGTCACTCCACAACCCTGCTCCGCAGGACCTGTTATTTGCGGGGAAATCACCTCATTTTAATCCACCTCCGTGAGGACCCTTGATGATTTGCATATTGGTTAAGTCAGTGAGAATCTTAATCCACAGGGCAACGCAGCAAATGCAAAACTTTCAAGTGGCACATACCCAAGCTTTTCATGAAAGAAAGGAGTCAACAGCTAAGGTCCAACCAAGGGATTTTTGTCCAGCAAAGGATACTGCAGGCCCGAGGCCACGGCACTGGTTCGATACCCTCCCAGGCGCTGCCCACTCTCGGAGCAGTGCCAGGCAAATTGCTTGTCCTGCCCAGTGCTCAGCACCCACTCCAGCTCCAGGACGAACAGGATCATCGTCACTCTGCTCTGATGCGCTGAAAAACCAAGAGATACGAAAATAACCCATGAAGTATCATAAAGGAGACTGAGGAAGCATGGTCCACAGAGATCCATCATTGTCTTCTCCCCATCCCAGAGTAGGCTGGACAGTATGACAGCCAATGCACACACACCAGAACAGTGGTTCTCACCAGGAGCGCAGGCCCACCACTGTGCAGGGGCATGCTTGAGTTGTTAGACGGTCTTGTACAAACTATCCATTTCCTCCCATTGCTCTCTTTCTTTCCTACCTACACCAACCAAAAGTTTCCTACCACCCACACCCCCATTACCAAAGGGTCTGGGCCATCTCTCTCAGACATTAAGTTAGGGCTGCTTAGCTGGAGAATGCCAGAACATGGCACAATGGGACCACAAAACAATAGAACGTGTTAGCAATGATGTTCTTATGATAAAGTCACCAGGGTGAGTTTATGTAAGCTTAAAAAAAGTAAAGAACATTACTGTTCTCCTTTTGATGATGTATGGCTTCTTAAACCCACAACAAAGTTCTAGATGAATTTTCTATAAGAAATCAAATGCTGGAAAGGAGGACAGAATTATTCCCAAGTGCCATGTAAAAGAGAATGAAATATCCCTAATGTCAAAGTACACATACATGTGATAATGAGGGCAAATCTCCCAGGATTGCTCATTATACAGAGGCAACACCGCCACAGAATAACTGCATCACAGTTAGAAGCAACTGTTCATGTCATCTACTCCATCTCCCTATTTTACATGTGGGTAAACTGAGGCACAACAAAGTCCAGTAGTTCGGCCAAGGTCTCACGGCTTCTCAATTATTGAATAAAATCAATAAAAATTTGCTTTCTTCTTATACAATTCCAGAGGGTGAGGTAGAGGGGGTCCATGGCCACTGAACAGAACTGACTGGAATAACCAAAGATTGATATCCGGGAACCCGGACCGCCCTAGGCTCTGTGCCCAGGAGCCAGCAGTCTGGTGGGCAAGTGCAGACCCATCATGAAAGTGATGATGTGATGGAGAAAACATCAGTTTTCCATTTCGATCATGAAAATAAAGTTAGTATGGATGGATCAATGCAGCTCTATTGGCAAGAACAGTACGACCTGCCAATTTCTGAGTTACTAACAAATGCCAAACACTTAAATACAGTAAAACCTTGGATTGCGAGTAACTTGTGCAGCAAGTGTTCTGCAAGACAAGCAAACGTTTCTAGTAAATTTTAACTTGATAAACAAGCGATGCCTTGCAATACGAGTGGTATGTGATGCTAAACATTTCGTGATCACAACTGAGCCAATGGTTCTTAGTGGTTCTTTTCTCTCTCTCTCTGCCTCTCTCTGTCTCTCTCACTTAGAGATTGTGGGTGGTCATCTCCCATGCATGGATGCTCAGTCTCAGGCCCCATTGTTTGGCAGAAATCAGTGATTTTTTAGAATTCTGGAAGGTGCCCACAACTGGTACTTTTTTTTTGTCACTTCAAAGCACCTCTGGATAGTCCTTTGCTTTTCCATGTAAGAGTAACCTTAGGAATGCTTTGCTTCATTCTAGGTCAGGCTGCCTGCAGATATAGACGCTTCCCTCTGCTGCCTTATTGCCAGTTACATTAAATACAGTATATGACGAGAGTTTATTAATACTGTACTGTAGTCAACATCCATGTGAGCATATACAATGGCCCCCATGCAGAAAAAGGTTGAAAACAAAAGCAGTAAGAAGATGATTATGGTAGAAGTTAAGAAGGAAATCATCAAGAAGTGTGAACAAGGTATGCGAGTGGTTGAGACTGAAATACTTTATAAGAAGTTTATGTCTGCATCTCATCTGCAGAAGAGAAGGAGAAAAAAGTAGAGGAATCCCTCACTTCAAATGAGATTAGGGAGATGTGTAAAATGTGGAAAACAGTGCAAAATTTTGTAGAAAAGCACCACCCAAATAAGGCAGTACGAGAGATGAATCTATTTAATGACAATGCAATGTCACATTTCCGTGAAATCCTCAAAAGGAGGCAAAATCAAGTGTCATTGGATAGGTTCCTTGTTAAAGTTGCACAAAAAGAAGATTCCATTGAGCCAATAGACACGAGTGATTCCATTAGTGATGGTGAAAGTCGTCCTACACAATAACCCTCCCCTCTCGTCTCCCTCACACCAGCCACAAAGGTTTTCAAAGATAAGTGTGGGTTAATTTGTCTGTTTTTCTTTATATTTTGTATTTGCTTTATTATTTTGTATTATGTTACAGTACTGTAATCATTTTATATGATTATTTTTGGGTGTGGAACAAATCATCTGAGTTTCTATTACTTCCTATGGGAAAATTCACTTTGAATATACAAGTGTTTTGGATTACAAGCATGCTGCCGGAACAAACTACGCTCACAAACTAAGGTTTTACTGTATGTTCTTTCATTTAGTCTCTGAAATGATCCTACAAAGGTGGGTGGTTTCCCCATTTTACAGACATAACCTGGCCTTGGCAGGATGGCCCTTTCAGAATGGCCACCAAACCAAAGGCTACTACTAAGAGTACCCACAGGACAGCCATTCCACCAAATGCCTGGTATTTTTAAATCCAATACTTAAAACATAGAGAATCTAACAGGGCATGGCAGGGGTACAGAGGCAATAACCCTATGACTTCTCTACACTAAATACCTGCCTGTCAGAGTATCAGCCACCCTCGAGATCAAAATGTTGTCTCTAACTTAAAAGATATGACTTCTTGGAGAAACTCCTGAAGATCCTGTCATCAGATGTCTAAATCAAGGTCCACCGATGATAGAATAAAAATGAACTTTCTAATGGCTCAAGTCTCACAAGTCTATTTCAGGGAGAAAGTGGCCCCCAGTGAGTGTTCCTTTTTCTCATCCCTTTCTAAGTCCAAGGAGATGACAGCAGCCCAGAAGACAAGGGGCTTTAAAACCTCTGGGCTGCCATTATGTGAGAGGAGGAGACAGAGGTTCAAAAAGGTCAAGTCACTTGCTCAAATCTGTGCAACCAACGAGTGATGAAACTAAGGCTAAAACCATCAGCTCTCTGCCATAGTTGGTTCTCTCTCTCTCTTTCAGGCTACCTAGGTCTACTGAAAACACCAAACACAAAACAAACCCCAAAACTCAGAGCACATATTCCTTCTAAGGTGACAGAATTCTTTCATTCAAAAATAAATCCTTCAAAGGTACATACATATTACTAATCTTCAGAAACCCGGGCTTGAAGTCCAGTTATACTTTTTGAATAGGAATGCTGAGAGACCACATCCTTGCCTTGATCTTGATCATAGGGAGAAAGCATCTCGTTTCTCATGATTAAGTACACTGTTAGCTGTAGGTCTTTGTAGACGCTTCTTTATCGGGGTGAGGAAGTTTGCCTCTACTCGTAGTTTGCTCAGAGTTTTTATCGTGAATGAGTGCCAGGGTTTATCAAATGCTTTGTCTGCACCAATTGATATGATCATATCATTTTACTTCTTTAGACTTTTGATGTGATGGATTACACTAACTTTCAAATGTTAAAACAGCTTTGCATATCTAGAATATATCCCCTTGGTCATGGGTATGTAATTCTTTCTAACTATTGTTGGATTTGCTAGAATTCTTAAAAGGATTGTAACATCTAAGTTCATGAGAGATACTGGTCTACAGTTTTCCCTTCTTGTACTGTCTTTGGTTTTGGTATCACTGCTTTTTTTTCTTTTAATGTTTGTTGAGGTAAAATTCATCATTTAAGCCATTTTAGAGTATATAATATTCAGTGGTTTCCGGTATATTCACAATGTTGTACAATCATCATGAAAAAAACGTTCTATTTATAGAATGTGTCCATCACCCCCAAAAGAAACCCAAACCCCCAACTCCCCTTTCCCCTTTCTGTCTCGATGGATTCCTCTATTTTTGACATTTCATATGATTGTGTTCAAAAAGTGTGGTCCTTTGTATCTAGTTTCTTTTACTTAGCATGTTTTCAAGGTTCATCCACGTTGTACATTTATCAGTACTTCAATCCTTTTTTGTGGCCAAATAATAGTTCATCTTACTGATATACCACATTTTGTTTATCCATTCACCATTCATGGCCATTTAGTCTGTTTCCGCTTTTTAGCTGTTGTAAATCATACTGTTATGCACAATGGTATGCAAATGTTTGAATTCCTGCTTCTATTTCTTCTGGATATAAACTGGAATAATCCTCACTTGGTCATGATGTACTATCCTATACTGTTGAATTTGATTTGCTAAAATTTTATTTAGATTTTTTGCATCTGTTTTCATGGAGAACACCAGCCTGTATATTTCTTTTCTTGTACTGTCTTTGTCTAGTTTTAGTATCATGTAATGCTGATTTCAAAAATCAGTTGGAAAATCTTTTTCTGAAAGTTTGTGCAGAGTTTGTATTGTTTCTTTCTTAAATGTTTGATTAAAAAAAAAAGCCTAGGGTTTTCTCTGTGGGAAGGTTTTAATTATAAAGTAGATTTTTTAGTAGATATAGGGCTATTAGGATTTTATATTTCTTCTTGAGGGAACTTTTGTCATTTTTACCTTTCAAAGATTTGTTCAATTAAGTTGTCAAATGTATTAGCATAAAGTTGTTCATAATATTCATTATTAACCTTAAATATTCCTACAATCTCTAATAGTTTCACTTCCCTTATTCCTGATATTGGTAACTTGCATCTTCTCTCTTTTTTTTTTTTTTCTTCTGATAAGTCTGGCAGAGGTTTGTCACTTATATTCATCTCAACAAACAAGCAAAAACAATAGCTTTTGGTGTTATTGATATTTCTCTATTTTCTGTTTTCCATTTCATGAACTTCTGCTATGATCTTCTGCATAGCTTATGTTTCCATTTGTTTTCTTTCTGGTTTCTTGATGTAGAAACTAGGGTCACTGATTTGAGACCTTTCTTCTCTTCTAACATAGATGTTTAGTGCTATAAATTTCCCCTTAAGGACTGCTTTAGCAGCATCCCATAAATTTTGATATGTTGTTTCCATTCCGATTTCTTCTTTGATCCATGGATTATTTTAGATGACCCATGGTTATTTAGCTTCCTAATATTTGGGGATTTCCCAAAGATATTTCTGTTACTGACTCCTGCTTCAATACCATTTTGATCAGAGAACTCATCTTGCATGACCTGAATTCTCCCAAATTTATTGAGACTCATTTTATGGCCCAGAATGTAGTCTACCTTGATAAATGTTCTGTACGCAGTTGAAAATAATGTATCTTCTGTTCTAGGTGAATGGAATGTTCTACAGATATCAATGAGAGTAATTTGGCTGTGTACTGTTCAAACCTTTTACACCTTATTGATTTTATGCCTACTTATTCTGTCATTTATTGATCTATTCAATCAATTATTAAGAGAGGAATATTCAAATTTCCGAGTACAACTGAGAATGTGTCTATTTCTCTTCTTGAAGTTTCATCAGATTTTGCTTCATGTATTTCAAAGCTATGTTTATTAAGTGCATAAACATTTAGGATTGTTATGTCCTCCTGATGGACTAACCCCTTAGTCATTTTGAAATAACCTCTAGTAATACAATCTTTTATCCCTCGTAATATTCTTCTCTCTTAAGTCTACTTCGACTGATATTAACATAGGCACTCCAACCTTCTTTTGACTAGTCTTTGCATGGTATACATTTTGCCATCCTTTTATTTGTAACTTCTTTAGGTCTTTATATTTAAAGTGCATTTCTCCTAGGCGGTATATATTTAGGGTCTCCTTTTTTCACTCAATCTGACAGCCTCTGCCTTTTAATTGGCCTTAGACCACACACGTTTAATATGACTATTGAGAACTGTTAGGTTTAACTCTATCACTTTGCTATTTGTTTTCTATTTTCCCATATGTTCTTTTTCCTTTTTCTTCCTTTTTTTGGGGGGAGGAAGGGGAATGAGAATGAGAACTGAGAATGATTTTTATGATTCCATTTTATCTCCTTGGTCGCCTTATTAGTCGTAACTTTCTGATTTGTTATTTTATGGTTGTTTTAGGGTCAGCAGTATACATCTTTAACTTACAGTCTTCCTTCAAGTGATTCTATATCACCTCATGTGTAGTATAAGAATCTTACAATAGTATACTTCCATTTCTCCCCACTTCTTGGTTTTTGTGTTACTGTTGTCAAACATTTTAATTTCACATGTTATGATCCTCATGCTACTTTGTTATTATTTTTATTTAATAGTAAGTCATCTTTTGACAAGCTGTAAATAATAAGAAAAACTCTCTTTAGTGATCTGCTTGGTGCTCTTCATTCTTTTGTGTGTTCTTCATTCCCTATTTTCCTTTGGCATCATTTTCTTCCCTCTTGAAGGACTTCCTTCTTTTTGTGCAGGTCTGTGAGTTCTCTCTGTTTTTTTATGCCTGAAAAAATTATAGTTCACCTCCCTTTTGATATCTGTTCATATTTACTCATAG
Organism: Leopardus geoffroyi; assembly: GCF_018350155.1. Taxonomy (NCBI): domain Eukaryota; kingdom Metazoa; phylum Chordata; class Mammalia; order Carnivora; family Felidae; genus Leopardus; species Leopardus geoffroyi. Next base: position 19,805,797 of record NC_059326.1, read on the forward strand.
TGGGTTTTAACTTTTATTTGTTAATAACTGTTATTTAACTATTATTTTATTTTTATTATTACGAACGTATCTTAAGCAGGGCTTGTTTTTGCTGCAGGATCTTTGTGTGACTTGTCTTGCTGAAGAGAGCTTTTGAATTTATTTCTAGCAGGTATCACAAGGACACCGTTGGCTCAGGACCAATTTTTATGTTAAATTCTTAAGGCTGTCTCTAGCCCTACATGTATGATTTAAATTTGTACTCTAAATCCAAAATTTTAGGTTGCAATTTTCATTTATCCGGAAGCCTTTTCCCCCTCTCTATATATCATTTTATATGTAAATATCAGTTGCAATTTCCCATCTCACTCAAGCCCTAGGCCTTCTCTTCCATCCCTAAGTGAATGTTCATACAAAAGCTTCAAGCTATTAGAAGTTCTAATTTTCTCCCCAAGACAGCTGCATGTCAGGTACAGTATACTATCACTTTGAGTTTTCGTTCTTTTCTTTGCTTCTGGTACGTGGGACTTTCCCTCTTGTTTCTCTCACGGGCTTAGCATTACATTAAAAAAAGATTTAATGACAACTGGGATTTCAAAATATCTTGATAAGCTGAGATGATGGACTAAATAAAATGAGATGATGAATAACAGAATGTGAAGTCCAGCATTTAGGCTAAAAACAAAACAAAACTACTCCCTCCCCCCCCCCCAAAAAAAGCAATAGCTTCACAAGTACAGGCAATGTAGCCTAGTAACAACAGAAGTGAGAACCATTAAAGAATTTGAGCTGCTCCACAAAAGCCCACAGTGTAAAGTGGCTATCAGAAAGTTCACCCTTTATAGTAGAACAGGACCGGGACAGCAAGGAAATACCATTTTGTGGTTATCACATTACATGTATGTATTGGTTATCTGTATGTATTGGTCTGTATGTATTGTGTAACAAATTACACCAAAACTTAGTGGGTTAACACAGTAGACGTTTCTTATCTCGGAGTTTCTGTGGATCAGAAATCTTGGTGCAGCCTAGCTTGGTACTACCTCTGCTAAAACATGTCTCACAGGATAACATCAAGGTATGGGATGGGGCTATAGTCTCATCTGAAAGACTGACAGAGGGAGGACCTGCTTCCAAGCTCTCTCATATAAGTGTCTACTGGGTTCAGTTCCTCACAGGCTGTTGAACTAACTGAAGCCTTCAGTTCCTTACCAGCTGTTGATGTGGCCTCCCTTAGTTCCTTACCACATAGACTTCTCCACAAAGTAGCTCACAAGATGGCAACTGGCTTCCACGAGAACCAGCAAGAGCAGGAGAAGGCAAGCAAGAAGGACTAGTCTCTTTGTCACCTAATATTAGAAGTGATATCTATCATTTGCCATATTTCAGGTCCAGTCTACGCTCAAGGGGAGTCTATGCTCAAGGGCATGAATACCAGGAGACAAGGATCATTAGGAACCATCTTAAAGGCTGCCTACCAGAAGGTGTCACATTTTAAATGGTCCCAAAGGTACAATATGATATCCCAAGACAACTGTGACCAAGAGAACTAAAAAACTTTTTTCAAGAACAAAAATTCAGGCCATGTAAAGGAGAATGTAAAATGTTTAGGCTAAAAAAGAGAAGGGATAAAAGGAGGAGAGGAGGGGACCAGGGTATGCTTGTAGGCAGGTACTATACATGTCTTATTCACTATTAAAATCCTCAGTTACTGGAACACATTAGGTATTCAGTGAATACTTGGTAAGTGCTATGTGAAAAAAAATTAAAGAATAAATCCATAGGGAAATGAATTTTGGCTCAAAATCTAGAAATAAGGAACTTAACGCTTAGAATTTTATGAAATCAGGACAGGTTGCTAGGTATGTCTCTGGAGATATCAAAAGAGAGGCTGGATGATCATGCAGGATGAATGAAGTCAAGAAGTGTGGATGAAATAACCTCTAAGTGTTAAAAGATCCACCTCTAATGTTCTGATCCCATGACACTATTGGTCTGGATAAATAAACCATTACTGAAAATGGCTCCTGATCCATATTCTGGCCATAGCCTGTGGTATACTGCCAATGTTGAAGACATAATAAAACCATAATTCCTTCCCCTTAGACAACATGAACCCTCTAAGCCTTTTAAAATATTTAGCCAAAAAAGAAATGAGTCCCATGTGAAACAGCTCACTCCTGACACTGGCCCCACTCTCCATGCTGCTGCACTGCTTTGCAGCAGTGTGATATAGTAGAGACAAAGGACAAAGGCTGGGGGTTCTGGAATCACAATGACCTGGTCTGGCTCTGCACTTTACCAGCTATAGGACCATAGGCCAAGTCATTCAAGTCATTCAACATCATTAGGCCTCTCTTTCCCTCCCTCCCTCCCTTCCTTCCTCCCTCCCTTCCTTCCTGCCTTCCTTTCCTTCCTTCCTTTCCTTCCTTCCTTTCCTTTCTTCCTTCCTTTCCTTCCTTCCTTTCCTTCCTTCCTTCCTTCCTTCCTTCCTTCCTTCCTTCCTTCCTTCCTTTCCTTCCTTCCTTTCCTTCCTTCCTTCCTTCCTTCCTTCCTTCCTTCCTTCCTTCCTTCCTTTCTTTCCTTCCTTCCTTTCCTTCCTTCCTTCCTTTCCTTCCTTCCTTCCTTTCCTTCCTTCCTTTCCTTCCTTCCTTTCCTTCCTTCCTTCCTTTCCTCCCTTCCTTCCTTCCTTCCTTCCTTCCTTCCTTCCTTCCTTCCTTCCTTTCCTTCCTTCCTTCCTTCCTTCCTTCCTTCCTTCCTTCCTTCCTTCCTTTCCTTCCTTCCTTCCTTTCCTTCTTTCCTTCTTTCCTTCTTTCCTTCTTTAATATGAAATTTATTGTCAGATTGGTTTCCATACAACACCCAGTGCTCATCCCAACAGGTGCCCTCCTCAATGCCCATCACCCACTTTCCCCTCCCTCCCACCCCCCATCAACCCTCAGTTTATTCTCAGGGTTTTAAAGAGTCTCTTATGGTTTGCCTCCCTCCCTCTCTAACTTTTGTCTTCCCCTTCCCCTCCCCCATGGTCTTCTGTTAAGTTTCTCAGGATCCACATAAGAGTGAAAACATATGGTATCTGTCTTTCTCTGTATGACTTATTTCACTTAGCATAACACTCTCCAGTTCCATCCACGTTGTTACAAAAGGCCGTATTTCATTCTTTCTCTTGCCACGTAGAATTCCATTGTGTATATAAACCACAATTTCTTTATCCATTCATCAGTTGATGGACATTTAGGGTCTTTCTATAATTTGGTTATTGTTGCAAGTGCTGCTATAAACATTGGGGTACAAGTGCCCCTATGCATCAGCACTCCTGTATCCCTGGGGTAAATTCCTAGCAGTGCTATTGCTGGGTCATAGGGTAGATCTATTTTTAATTTTTTGAGGAACCTAAAGACTAGGACAATATTCACCTCAAAGGATTGCTTTGTTTTGTTCCCCATGAATATTGTAAAGTGAAGCCATCAAGAAACATTTCAAAGTCTAGGTAAAAACACCACTCTCTCATTCCTACCTTGATAGTTTTTCACAGGAGTCATCTTGTTATAATCTTCTGATAAAATAAATTCCTGCAAAAGAGAAGAAAAATATCAAGCAAAAAGAAATTCTTTAAGGGAATAATTATGTTTCGATAAAACTAGATGGTATAAAGAAACATAAGCACGGAATGACATCTAACATTAGTATTTTGCCAATCAACTCAGCATTTTTGTATGCCTTTAAAAGTAGCAATCATAATTATGATCCAATGTAGTTATAACTGTTATCTTTTAATGCTGAAGTTCATTTTTTTTTTTTTTTTTTACTTATGTATGAGAAGAAAACTGGATCAAGTTCAGAGTCTTGACACTAGTCAATTTTGAAGATTACCCTGATTCCAAGTACTTTTCTCTCAATAGTGCCACAGCTGAAGATCTGCAGGGCTCTGGCCAGTGAGCAAAGAGATGCCAATCTTGTACTAGAGAGACACATCGGGTATTTTAAAGATTCTGTTTCTAATATCAGTAACTTATTTTTCCTCACAACAAGCTTCTCAAGGCTGCATCTGATTCGTGCCCATATCCCTATGGTACATGGCACAGTGTCTTGGTGCAGTAAGAAATCAATAAATATCCATCAAACAGACACGTGAAAGGCATCTCCCCAATCTGACGAGATTAATCTGGACATCAAATTTACTCAAAAATAGTTTCTATACAACACACTGAATACACTCTTTGTGAGGACACCTAAAACACAAGTGGGTGAGTTTGTGTGTGTGTGTGTACACACTTCACCTAAGCATCTACATATACAATGACCTATATGTAGAAACCAATCAAGTGTTTATAAGCCTCAGCCAGGTTTTGAGTCTTTCAAATGCAAATATCCATATACTCTTAAAGAGTAAGTTGTCAAACATAAGGAAAGCTGCAAAGAATAATAAATTGATGCCTTCGTCTGAGCTTAGAAACAGAACAATGAATCTGTTCAAAACATTTGGAAGATTCCAGAATCTTCTCTTGATGACTTAAAGAAAGGTGTGTGGGCGGACAGATGTATAAACTCCTTAATTGCTATCTGGGTATTTACTGAGTTGATACAGTGTAACTTTTTAGAAGAAAATATTATTTTATTGTCTTTGTGATAGATGCCACAAAGGTAAGCATGAGGTGACAGATATGACAGAATACAGGACGTATCAAAATTCCTTTGAGTGTTCACTTTTCTACCCTATCCCTCCTTAAGAAGTTTAGCTACAAAATGGATTTTCTTCACCATGATTTTCTAAGTAAAAACATTATTCAACTTGTCACTTTTTAATTCCTATCAGTTATTCTTTCAAGAAGTAGCACTCTACTCATTTCTCATTTCTGAAGAGTCAGACTCACAATGGAAGAGAGGAGGCTAAGTAGTAAAGTCGTTCTCCCGTGAGAAGCTAACGGTGGGGGTAAGGAAGGTGGGTACACGTCTACGCAGCAATTCTCAACCGCCCTCCATCACAACCAAGAGTAGCTTGCTCCTGAGCCTACCACTTAAGAGGGCCCCAAGTTTCCTCACATACACACTAAATAGATTTATTAAAGACCATCATGATCTAGGCAAGTGTTTACTAAGTTCATAGAGCTCATGTGTTACTTTGATTATACTGAAATGGTTCTCCAGTTTGAGCCAAAGGTAACTCCATTCCTTTCACAACAAGGCACGATATAAAATGAAACCCACTTGATGCAGATCTGTATTTAGAATCAACATATTAGAATTAGCATACACAACACAATTACCAGTTCACTTAATTTTTTTTTTTTTTTTACAATTTTTACAATTGCCAGTAAACTTAATTTTTTGTTCATTTGTTTTTCTTATGAAAATAGCAACACACAATCGTGGAGAAAATTTGCGAGATTTTGTCAGCCTTCTTTCATTCTTTTTTTTTTTTTTTTTTTGATCAAAGAAACAGCCTATTTTATTTTTTGATGTTTATTTTTGAGAGAGAGAGAAAGAGTGTGAGTGCAGGAGGGGCAGAGAGAGAGGGAGACACAGAATCTGAACCAGGCTCCAGGTTCTGAGCTGTCAGCACAGAGCCTGACACGGGGCTCGAACCCACCAACTGTGAGATCATGATCTGAGCCAAAGTTGGACGCCTAACTGACTGAGCCGCCCAGGAGCCCCGAGAGAGAATCTTAAACAGGCTCCACGTTCAGCGTGGAGCCCTACATGGGGCTCCATCCTACAACTCTGGGATCATGATTTGGGCCAAAATCAAGAATTGGAGGCTCAACTGACAGCCACCCAGACACCCCGTCAAATTGACTTTTTAAAAGATTTTATCTATTAACACTCACTAACAATATAATATGCAAGTATGGCTGTGGCTTAGATTATTTTCTTAGGTTTGCCCAACCAAAGCTCAGTAGATCAACTATGTACACATTAAAAAAAATGTTTTATTTATCCTTCTATTTTCCCCCTCTTTACATTCAACTGACCACATATCTATCATCCTAACTTTTTTCTCAGATACTTACTTTTTTTAGAGCGTTTGTAAATTCACAGCAAAATTGAGAGGAAGGTATGGAGATTTCTCACATACTCCCTGCTCCCCTCCAAATAACATTCCAGCTCCAAATAACATTCCATACTCCAGCTCCCCCATTAACATCCCCCACCAGAGTGGTACATTTATGATAACTGATGAATCTATATTGACACATCATTATCACCATCCAAAGTCCACAGTGAACCCTGCCGTAAGGTTCACTCTCAGTATTGTAAATCCTGTGATCTTTGATAAATGTATACTGACATGTGTCCACTATTTTAGTGTCATGCTAAGTTATTTCCACTGCCCTAAAAATCCCCTGTGCTCTGTCTATTCATCCTTTCTCTTCCCACCCAATCCCTGGCACCACGGATCTTTTCACGGTCTCCAAAGATTCATCCTTTCCAGACTGTTATACAGTTTGAATCATACAGTATGCAGCCTTTTCAAATTGGTTTCTTTTACTGAGTAGTATGCACTTAACTTTCCTCCATGTGTTTTTATGGCCTGATAGCTCATTTCTTTCTAGCCCTGAATAATCTTCCATTGACTGGCTGTACCACAGTTTATTTATCCTTTCATGTACAGAAGGACATGTTGGTTGCCTCTAAATTTTGTTAATCATCGATAAAGCTGCTATATACATCCGTGTGCAGGTTTTTGTGTGGACGTTAAGTCTTCCATTCCTTTGGATAAATAGTAAGGATTGCTGGGCTGTATGGTAAGAGTGTGTTTAGTTTTAGAAGAACGACCAAACTGTTTTCCCAAGAGGCTGTACCATTGTGCATTTCCATTAGCGATGCAGGAGAGCTCCTGCTGTTCCACATCGTTGGAATCATTTGGTGCTATCAGTGCTCTGGATTGTGGCCGCTCCAACAGCTGTGGTGGTATCTAATTTTAATTTGCCTTTCTCTGATGACACAGGAAGTGGAGCATCTTTTCATATGCCTTGCCGTCTGTAGATCTTCTTTGGTGAGGTGTCCGTTAAGGTCTTTGGCTCATTGTTCATCTCTTATTGTTGAGTTTCAGTTCTTCATATATTTTGGATAACTCCTTTTATCAAATATATCTTCTGCAAATATTTTCTCCCATTCTGTGGCTTGTCTTTTTATTCCCTTGGCAGTGTGTTTTGCAGCGAAGAAATGTTTCATTTTAATGAAGCATAGTTTATCAATTCTTGCTTTCATGGATCATACCTAAGGCATAATACCTGAAAAGTCATCACCAGGGGCGCCTGGGTGGCTCAGTCAGTTGAGCATCTGACTTCAACTCAGATCATGATCTCACAGCTCGTGGGTTAGAGCCCCGCATCAGGCTCTGTACTGACAGCTCAGAGGCTGGAGCCTACTTCAAATTCTGTCTCCATCTCTCTCTGCCCATGCCAGCTCACATTCTGTCTCTCTCAAAAATAAATAAACATTAAAAATAATAATAAAAAAAAAAGTCATCACCAAACTCAAAGTCATCTGAACTCTCTCCTATGTTACCTTCCAGGAGTTTTACGGTTTTGCATTTTGCATTTAGGGTCTGTGATCTATTCTGAGTTAGTTTTTGTAAAGGGTATAAGGTCTGTGTCTCTATCTGTTTTTCACACGTGGATATTCAGTTGTTCCAGCAAGATTTGTTGAAAAGACTATACTTTTTTTCTCCATTGTATTGCCTTTGCTCCTCAGTTGACTTTATTTATGAGGGTCTATTTCTGAGATCTTTATTCTGCTCCACTGACCTATTGTCTGTCTTCCACCCACACTATCTTGATTACTAAGCTGTACAGTAAGTCTTAAAGATAGGCAGTGTCAATCCCCCAACTTTGTTCTTCTCCAATATCGTGCTGGCTATTCTGGGTCTTTTTCCTCTCCATATAAACTTTAGAATCCGTTTGTCGATATCTATAAAATAACTTGTTGGGATTTTGGTTGGCACTGCACTGAATGGATGGATCAAGTTGGGAAGAACTGACATCTTGACAATATTGAGTCTTCCTATCTGCAAACATGGATCTCCATTTATTTCAGTTTTTTAAAAATTTTACTCATCAGAGTTTTGTGGTTCACCTCATATAGACCTTGTACATATTTTGTTAGATGTATACCAAAGTATTTCATTTTGGGGGGTGCTAATGTAAATGTTACTGTTTTTAATTTCAAATTCCATTCCAAGACCCTCATTGTTCATTACCGGTATATAATAAACAACTGACCTTCATATATTAACTTTGCATCCTGCAGCTTTAATATAATTGTTTATTAGTTCCAGGAGGTTTTTTGGTCAATTTTTTTGTCAACATTTCTTAGATTTTTCTACATAGGCAATCACGCCATCTACAAAGAGTTTTATTTTTTTCTTCCCAATCAGTATATCTTTTATTTTCTTTTTCTTATCTTATTGCATCAGCTAGAACTTCCAGTACAACACTGAAAAAGAATGGTGAGGGGGTCATCCTTGCCTTAAACCTGATTTTAGTGGGAAAGCTTCTGATTTCTCCCCATACCTAATTGTTTTTAATGTTCACTGTAACAGATCAAACAACTCTGTTATGTATAAGTAAAAAGTCAGTAATTATCTCCACCTTCTATCTCATCCCTTTAAGGAAACCAGAGTTAATAGTCTGGTATCTCCTTTTACATCTTTCTTTCTCTTTTACCTTTATGTCAACACATGTAAATACATATACACATAGGGCTTTTTGTTTGTTTTATTGCACAAACATAGGGTCACACAACAGACATTACTTTACAATTTGCTGTTTTCGTTTATAATACATCAGAGCTATCTTTCCAGGGCAAAACACATGGTTCTAATTTATTCTTTCTGGTGGCTGTCTAGTACTCCACAAAATGAATACGCCATACTTTATTCATGTACTCCCTGTTAAATGGACATTCTATTTGTCTTCTGTATATTACTATTGTAACAATACAGCAAGAAATGCCTTTGCATGTATAAACATATGAATTAATGTACATGTTGAAAAGATTGCTGGCTCAAAGATTATAAACACTTAATATATTTTTTAATTTTTTTAATGTTTATTTATTTTTGAGAGAGACAGAGACAGAATCCAAGTGGGCTGAGGCAGAGAGAGAGGGAGGCACAGAATCTGAAGCAGGATCCAGGCTCTGAGCTGTCGGCACAGAGCCTGACGTGGGGCTCAAACTCACAAGCTATGAGATCATGACCTAAGCTGAAGTCGGACACTCAACCGACTGAGCCATGCAGGCGCCCCATAAACATTTAATAATTTAATAAACTCTGCCAGATCTCACTTTCCGGAAGTATGCAGCATTTCAGTTCCCTGCCATCTGACCCTCATACGATAGCCTATTTCCCCATATGTAATCAGCAGTGGATATTACTCATCTTTTCAATTTTTTGCCAAATTGATGTCCAAAAAAATATAACTCACTATGGTTTAATATGCATTGTCCTAACTGCTTATGAGCTAGAGTACTTTTTATATGTTTATTTGCCATATTCATTTCTTGTTCTGTGAATTTCCTCCTTAAATCCTACCACAGCTTAGTTTCTTAAAAAGGAGGACGTGAGGCAAAACTTAAGTGCTACTGCTTTATTTGCAGGTGCAATATCAGCAGTGTGAGTGAAGGAAAAGCAAAGAGAAGCAGAGAAAGTTAGGTGGTCCGTCGCCAAGCTAGCCTATGTTTCATGAAGAGGCCCAGTTGGTCCTCTAGCATACAGGAAGTCTCTGGCAGAGTTTAAACATCAGGCTTATATGCTGGAGGAATCTGTTGGAGGAAGGGGTGGAGAGGGAATTTATCTGCCAGCTCTCTTCTCCCCTACTTTAAATTTTGATCATAACTTAGCTTCCCCTCCTCTTCTGGAATATTATACTATCTAGCCTTTTTAAGAGCCACTGGGGAAGACAGATGTAAGTGCTGTGCTTCATACAACTCAGAAAGCTGCTGAGGAAACAGCTATTTTCCTTAGGTTTTCATTTAAAGACAGCAAAGCACAGTGGTTAGTTTAAGAGCTTGGGTACTGGAGGCAAACTGTCTGGTTTGAATGCTGGCTAAAACACGTACTAGTTATATGATCTTGGACAAGCCACTGAGGACCTTTTTAACAGTAATAAGGAGAATCATAAGACTGTGGTGAGGATTTGGTTAATATTTATAAAGCATTTAAAGCAGTGCCTGGCATATAGCAAGTACTCTATGAGAGTTAGATAAAATAAATAAATGCTACCTTTGTGAAATGAATTAAGGAGTCTTCCCTTAAAAAACAAAAACAAAAAACTTCTGGGGTACCTGGGTGGCTCAGTAGGTTAAGCATCCGACTTTGGCTCAAGTCATGATCTTATGGTTTGTGGGTTCGAGCCCCGTGTGAGTCTCTGTGCTGACAGCTCAGAGTCTGAATGAAGCCTGTCTCCCTTCCTCTCTGCCCCCTCCTGCTCACACACTCTCTCTCTCTCTCAAAAATAAATAAACAGTAAAAAAATTTTAAAAACTTCTGGAATATATTGAACAACTTAACAGAAGAACTAGAGAGAATTTTGCTATAAAATACTGAATGCCTGGTTCTTTTTTTAATAGCAGCTCTTTAATAACTTTCCTATTTTCTCTTACAGTTATGGGTCTCATAAGCTTTCTTATCTCTCTTCGGGTCAAATTTATTAATTTATATTTTATTAAAAAATCATCCACTTCCTTGAAGATTTCAAATATATTACCATGGAACTAATATAACATTGTCCTCTGATGCTTTTTTAACCCTCTTTCATAGAAAAGCAGTTCTACTACAAACGTTAGTTTGTTTCAACATGATTGGTAAATTAGGGAAACAATTTGAGCATAGCTCAAATTTCATGTCACTTTTGCAAAATTTTGTCCAGAAACACTAGAGGAGCCCAAAAAACTGAACCAAGCTATGTAGGAATACATAAAACAGAGACACACAGATCTCCAACATCTACCCGCTACTTCAGTGTACCAACACTTGAGAGCCACATCTATCTACATCTGGTATTAAAACTTGGCCTTCTGACTTCAGATAACCTCCGCCTACCACTTCAAATAAGTCACAAGCTGCAATCCTTCCAAGGCACACTTCCACAAGCAAACTTCAGGGCTTTTTCAAAATAAAGTACCACAGTTATCGTAATGTTTATGTATTCCCTCATTTAGCACGTCTAAAACTATGCTACATTTTTACGAGTGTCCCATCTTTATTTTTTATGTATCACTAAGTTGTGGTTTTTTTCTTTTTAAACAATGTTTTTGAGTATTGTGTTCCTAAATTCATTTTCCCTAAGACTTTTATGGCTTTTATTGCAATTCTATATAGCACAGTGATTTTTAAAAATGCACATTGCATTATGGCAGAACTAAGTGGCTATATATATATATATATATATATATACATACACAAAATGTTACATCTCTTTCTTCATGCTTCAAATTATATACTTTTTATTTCTTGTTTTCTTTAATGAGATGTGCCAAGAAATTTATCTATTTTTATCAGTACTTTCTAAAACCCAGCTTTTGGGGTGCTTGGGTGGCTCAGTCAGTTGGGTGTCCGACTTCAGCTCAGGTCATGATCTCGCCGTTGGTGGGTTTGAGCCCCACATCGGGCTCTGTTCTGACAGCTCAGAGCCTGGAGCCTGCTTCAAATTCTGTGTCTCCTCCTCTCTATCCCTCCCATACTCATGCTCTGTCTCTGTCTCTCAATAATAAATAAATGTTAAAAAATTGTTTAAATAAAATAAAAATAAAAATAAAACCCAGCTTTTGGCTTCATTTACTGTCCTTTTGTTTTCTCCATCTTTAATTTCAGGACTCATTTTTAGAATTCTCTCTTCCAACCTTCTTTTGGTTTATTTTATCACTTTTGGATAACTTAAGTTAAATGCTTAGGTTCACATGTGTAAATTTTTATTTTAAAGTAATAATATTTTAAGGTAAAATTCTCTAATGCAGATTTGACTGTATTCCATAAGTTTATATACAAAGTGGTTCTCATTTAAAGCAATTTCTGCATTTTATGTATTTCAGGAATATATTGTTTATATGTTTACTTCCTCTTTAAATGAATAAATTACTTAGAAAAATGCTTACTTAATAAGCAGTTATATTTATGGCTATCTTTTTGTTGCTACTTTCTAGCTTTATTGGTTTATATTCAGAAAACATAGTATCTTTACTTTTTAGAATTTACTAAGATTTTCCTTTTCATCAAGATATTCTGTAAATGTTCTGTAGATATAAGAAAAAAATGCAACTTTTTTCTAATGTTTTTTTTTTTTTTTTCTGGGGGGTGGGGGGCAGAGGGACAGAGAGAGAAGGAGACAGAATCTGAAGCAGACTCCAGGGTCTGAGCTGGTAGGACAGAGCCTGATGCAGGGCTTGAATCCACAAACAGTGAGATCATGAGCCGAAGTCAGAGGCCTAACCAACTGAGCCACCCAGGCGTCCTAGAAAAAAATGCAGCTTATCCAAAGTTCTAGATCTACTTGTATACCTATTCAATGAAATGATGATAGTTTTCGAATATTCTATAGTTTCTTTTTTTTTTTTGCCTACTTGAATTTCACATTCAGAAATAGATGTACTAAAGAAATGTACTTTTTATTTTTAGAAATGTGCTTCATTTTAAATGTTTATTATTCTGATTATAAAAGTAATATGATACAGATAAAATTTTAAAATGGAATACTATCAGGAAGGAAAATTAAGTCTATAGTTCTGTCAAACAGTGCTAATTACTGTTAATATTTTGATGATTTTGCTTTTCCATCTTTTCTCTTATATACATAAAAACACATTAAATTGGAGCAGTATACCACTGATGCTGTTTTATAGCTCTCCTTTTTAACTTAACATTATCACATGAACATCAAATATTTTTTGAAAATACGTGTTTAATGGCTACTTAATATTCCAATGGAAGGCTACATATAAGATGTTATCTAATTAGTCCCTATTACATTTCTAAGACACCAATGTTTTTATTATAAAAATGATTATTAAAATAATATTTATTATTATAAACAATCTTTTTTTATGCTTATTTTCTTTGGATGGTTTTCTAGAAACAGAGTTACTGATATAAAAGTACAGATACTTCTCAAGCTCTATTACATATGATCAATACTTTTTCTAAATAGTTAATGCCTGTTTATGTCCCCTCTATCAATGCACAAGATAGCCTATTTTATTCAATGCTGGCTGACATGTATATAATAAAGTCAATGTTATGTAGGTAAAAATAAATTTTAAAAAATTTCACACATTAAAATGTCTATTAGCCCTTAGTATTTCCTTTTATGACTTTTCTGCTATTTATAGAATTTTAGTGCTTTTCTTATCTGTTTGTTTTTTTTTTCTTCTTTTTTTTTTTCTTTTTTTTTCTTATCTATTTGTATATGCTTCTCATTTATTGAAGATATTATCCTTCTGGTCATATTTTAAGCAACAATTTATTATTTTCATTGAAATTGCATCTATCTTTTTTTTACACCAAGAAATTTTGAATTTTATGCAAGTGTTATATTTGCCTTTGTGACTTGTACTGTTTTACGCTTACACATTCTTCCTGATAGAGACTGTTTATAAATGTCTACTCTATTTACTTCTAGTTTTTTGCTTTTCTTTTTTTAAGGCTTTACTTTGCACATCAAAGCTGCTTGTAAGACATGAGAAAAGGATTAAAATCGATCTTTTTCTTAAAAGCAAGCCATTTATTTAATAACTTCTCCCATCCATGACTAACTTGTGATGTCTTCTTTCCCATATTCAATGTTCTTACATATAATTGGGTCCATTTGGGAGTTATCTAACGCTGTTCTGTTGACTTCCTATTGTCTTCTTGGGTCAAAATGAAAATGATTTAATTACTGCAGATATAAAATCTGTGTTAACATAGAGGCTATGTGTCTCCTAATTTCTCTTCTTAAAAAGAAATGTAGCTCAATGATCATTAGACTAATCTTTTTATATAACAAGAAAGATCACATTAAGAATTCTGATTGGAATTGCAATAAATCTTCTAAACTCAGGAAGAGAAGAACTGACCTTTAAAAGCCTTTTTTAATGTACATTAGCAAATTTTTATAATTTTCTTTCACTAAATTTCCTATTTCTTTTTGAGATCACTTTTAAGAGTTCTGTTGTTAACTTCTGTGAATGGGATTGTTTCCCATTACTTGGTAGACTCTGAGTGAAAAAAGACAGATTCATAGTGGTACTTTTGGACTAAAACTGAAAAACAGTGATATCACAGTTCTTGAAGACACACTGTGGATCCACTAAAATTCTTGATTTGTGGTAGTTATAGTGAGGCGATCAATATAGGATAGAGTACTTGGTTAAATGGGACATTTAGCACAGTCGTAACTCCAAAGGCAGAGTGAAGCACCATTCTACTCCTAAGTTTTAGAAGGAAAGGAAAAAAGGCGTGTTTCAGGTCAAATTAAGGAAAGAGGAAAAAAATGGCAAGACTGGTTAAGTTCCAATGTTATGGGATGTTGCTAACGGCCAGTGCTTTGGGCTGAGGATGCAGCAAAGAATAACAACGGAAAATGCTATTAAGCTTCTTTGTGCATTTGTGAACTTTTTTCTACTCCTCCTTATCTCCTCGAATCCCTATGAAAACCAGGTCTTCCATAATGAATCAATCAGAAGGTAGTATTACTTTATTTGGGCAACATCATACTGCAAAGAAAAGTTGCCAGCATGCCCTGTCATTAAAGAATGTACACGAAGGCTCATGCTTGTGTATACACATGCCATTCCAACCCTCCTGTGACATGTTTCACAAGAATGGTGATTACTTTCTATTGGCTTACAAAAATGTATCTGTCAAGTAGATACCATGGCTCTTGTTTGGTTACAGAGGTCATCTCACCTGAGTCAGGTCATTACTCAGCTCTTTGTCAGTCTAAATTAGAGGTCAACAGACAGTACTTTGTATTTTTCACTAAAAGGAAACATGTGGGTTTTCTAGTCATCCTTAGACTCCTACATATCACAAGTTCCCAGGGATGCCCTGGATTCTCCTGTGACATGCAGGCAGTGATGGAACAGCAGACTATAATCCATGGTGCTGTGAGGCAGCTTTCGGTTCCACCCAAGGTACCAGGCATGACAGGGGCACAGTAAGGCCCACATGCTGGAAGAAACTAAAGCATCTACATCCCCTGCAATGATACCCAAACTTCACATACATTTCAAGGCAGTGGCCCCCACCCTGGGCCAAGTACATTTCCTAACCAGTTTCCTACCTACCTCCCTGCCTCCCTTCTTCCCTCCCTCACTCCTTTCCTTCCTTCCTTCCTTCTCTCTTCCCCCCCCACCGCAAAGTAATGTTCAACCACTGCAAAATATAAGAACTTTTTAGCAATCAATAATAATTAGGCTAGAAGGCAATGAGCTTGGCTCCTCTGCTATTCCCACAGTCACCCTAACCCTTCAGTACGAGTTTACAGTAAAGGAGTGCTACACAGCTTCAAAGCGTGGCCCACCTGCTCACCTATTAAGTGTTAAGGTGCAATGAAATAGATTCTAAAAAATTCTACTAATAGAACCATGGTACCTTATACATAGTTGATATATATATATATATATATATATATATATATATATATATATATACATACATACATATATATATAAAATATTTTAGTTTCTTGCTAATTGAAAGTTTGCCAATGATTCATTTCTTAATACACAGCATTACTTTAGGGAACAGAAATACATTCTAAAATTAGATTATTAGCTACTGATTCCTTGTTTTGCCTGTTGTGTATCAGAGCATATAAACTGATTTAATGCTTGATAAATCTAATTTTTATAAAGAAAACTGAATCAGAGTCTCTGTATAGGTTTTCCTCTCAGAAAAAATACATCTCAAACCAACCAGCGAGGTCATACAAAAAATAAACAGGAACTCTTAACTCAGCCCAAATGTGGTAAGAATAAAAGAAGAAATAGTGTCATCTCCTTAACTATCCAGTAAAAGTATCACAAAGTAGACAGCTTTGAGGTACTCATGTGTGTGTCTATGCAAAACCATTACTGAAGAGAGGAGGTAAAGAGCTTCATGAACACAGAGATACAACATTCCTGGTTGGGAGCACAGGTGTCTTCTTTCTGCGTTTGCCTCCACAAAAGAGATTGATTTGGGAATACAATCTGGGGCAGCCGCCGTGGAAGACAGTATGAAGGTTCCTCAAAAGCTTAAAATTAGAACTACCCTATGATCCAGTAATTGCACTACTGGATATTTATCCAAAGAATACAAAAACACTAATTTGAAAGGATACATGCACCTCTGTGTTTATTGCGGCATTGTTTACAATAGACAAATTATGGAAGCAGTCCTCCACCAATAGATAAATGGATACAGAGATGGTATACACACACACACACACACACACACACACACACACACACACACACTCTGGAATACTATTCAACCACGAAAAAAAATGAAATCTGACCATTTGAAACAATACGGATGGATCTAGAGGGTATATAACAAGAAACAAAACAAAGGGGAAAAAAAAAGAAGCCAAAATACAGACGTCTAACTATAGAGAACAAACAGATGGTAATCAGAGAGGAGGTGGGTGGGGGGATGGGTGAAATAGGTGAAAGGGATTAAAAGTACACTTATCTTGATGAACACGAATATAAGGAATTGCTGAATCACTATTTGTACACCTGAAACTAACGCAACACAATATGTTAACTACACTAGGACTAAAAGAAAAGAGGGGCACCCAAGTGGCTCAGTTGGTTAAGCATCTGACTTCAGCTCAGGTCACGATCTCACGGTTTGTGAGTTCAAGCCCTACATCAGGTTCTCTGCTCTCATCACAGAGCCTGCTTCAGATTCTCTGTCCTCCTCTCTGCCCCTCCCCCCCACTCCTCCCCAGGCACATGTGCACTCTCCCTCTCCCTAAAATAAATAAACATTTAAAAAAATTAATAAAAAAAAGAAACAGAAGGTAAAAAAGATATCTAGTCTGCCATACTGCTGGCAATGAAGTTTATAAAACCCAAAAAGCAAGTTGTTCACAAATTTTAGTAACTTCTGAAGATTAAATACTAAACATGGGAAAAAAAGAGAAAGTGACTTAAAGCTGAAACCTTCCTGGAAGACCCAATATTGGTAAACTTCTCATTTTATATTTCCATATAAAATCTATTTCTGCATCTGCTTTAGAAATGTTCAGGATAGGGGCGCCTGGGTGGCGCAGTCGGTTAAGCGTCCGACTTCAGCCAGGTCACGATCTCGCGGTCCGTGAGTTCGAGCCCCGCGTCAGGCTCTGGGCTGATGGCTCAGAGCCTGGAGCCTGTTTCCGATTCTGTGTCTCCCTCTCTCTCTGCCCCTCCCCCATTCATGCTCCGTCTCTCTCTGTCCCAGAGATGAATAAATGTTGAAAAAAAAAAATGTTCAGGATATTGTCAAATATATTACTTAGAGTCTCAATTATCAATTTACATGAAGGTGACTGATTTTTTTAAGTTGTGGTAAAAAGTGTATAACATTAAATTTATCATCTTAATCATTTTAAAGCATACGGTTCAGTAGTGTTAAGTATATTCACATTGTTGTGGAATAGATCTCTAGAATCTTCTTCATCTTGCAGAACCAAAACTTTATACCCGTTAAACACTAACTTCCCCCCACCACCTCCCACACACCCCTGGCTTCCTTGGTAACTACCCTTCTGGTTTTTGTTTCTTTGATTTTGTTTCTGTTTCTGCGATAGCTTAGATATTTCATATGACCGGAATAACACAGTATTAGTTCTTTTGTGACTGGATTATTTCACTTAGCATAACGTCCTCAAGGTTCACCAATACAGCATGTGACAGAATCTCCCTTTTTAGGGCTACATAATATTTCCTTGTGTGTTTGTATCACATTTTCTTCATCTACCTTTCAATGGACATCTGGGTGGCTTTCACCACTTGGTTATTGTAAATAATGCTGCAATGAATGTAAGTGTGCAAATGTCTCCTGCAGATCCTGTTTTGAATTCTTTGGGGTATATACTCATAAGGGAGATTGCTGGATCACTTAGTGAGTCTATTTTTAACTTTTTAAGGACCTTCATACAAGAAAGGGAGACTGATTTTAAATTCAGTGTTAGAAAACCAGTACTACCTTTCAAGTTGCCTTCTTTTTTATCGTACAGTTTCAGAATTAACAATGTCTCCTCTTTACCGCGGCTGTCAGGTAGTACAGAATCAAAGTCAAGTCTTACACAAACTGTGCTCGCCCTTATCATCTTCATGCGTTACTCTAGGTTCCATTCAGCCTCTTTTGGTTGGCAGAAACTCAAGTCAGCAAAGAAGAGAGGATTTATGGCACAGAGTCAAAGGCCATAAAGGGAAACCTACGGGCCACTAAAGCTGCACTTGCCACCCTCTGTGTCTCTCTTGCAGGCTCAGGGCTTCTCCCCTGGTATCTCTGTGTCTTGTTTCTCCAAGTGCAATCTACTATCCTTCTCAACCACACAGTCTCTCCTGACAACTCAGCTCCTGTTCCCTCATGATTGGAGCTTGCGTGGAGCCATCAGGGCCTCTCCAAGCCCCTGTCTATTAACATGACCTTTCAGCCTCACTTCCCACTCACTGGCTTGCTGTCTTAGTACTTTCAGGTTCAAATTCAAGACAGGAATCTGAGCGGACTACATATCTTTTCTCACTTGGACCCCAGTCTGTCCACACAAGCCCCTACCCGGTCTTTGGGCCAAGTGTCCACTCTCAGTCCCATCAGTTAATACTAAAAGAAAATGGGGTTACGGGCTGTAAAACATGGCCACCTCCATCTTTTCACGAGGGCCCACACGGGACCGTTCCCTCACCACAGAAGAGGTTGAGCATAGGCAGACACCATGTATGACATATTTATCTGGCCCATCTTCACATGACCACGACATGTAAAACACACACACTCTAAGATTCTATGTCTCTCACTTATGGCTATCTCCACATTTCGGTGCGCGCGCGCACACACACACACACACACACACACACATATATATTCTCTGCTCTTGATTCCAGTTTTTATTTTCACTTTCACTTTTAGTTTATTATGTATATTCTTGCAAGCCTCCATCAAAACTTTCTGCAATCAGGTGGGCCATATAACAAAGAAAACCCACAATGATAGACAAAATCAACTTAATTTTACAGAAGCTGATCCTATTTTGAAGGCCATTTTTATACTATAAAATTGCAGGGTTTTGAAATTATTGAGAAATTCAGAATTTTGAGGGGCGCCTGGGTGGCGCAGTCGGTTAAGCGTCCGACTTCAGCCAGGTCACGATCTCGCAGTCCATGAGTTCGAGCCCCGCGTCAGGCTCTGGGCTGATGGCTCGGAGCCTGGAGCCTGTTTCCGATTCTATGTCTCCCTCTCTCTCTGCCCCTCCCCCGTTCATGCTCTGTCTCTCTCTGTCCCAAAAATAAATAAACGTTGAAAAAAAATTAAAAAAAAAAAAAAAAGAAATTCAGAATTTTGAAAAGAAATTCCAGGAAAGTAGTGACTTCGGCTCAAATATTTAAACGGAGTGAGGGAGGGAGGAAAAACCTCATTTCCTAATTGTTTATAGAAGGCAAAAGGTCAAGATGCCGGCTCTTCCCACGGTTTCTGGCTGTTCTTTCCCATCTATGAAAGGAAGGAGGTCATTAGTCCATGGGGTGAGGACGAAGGAGTCTCCACCTTACCCATGGCGGTCTCATTTGGCTTCTCTCTACCAATCTGTCTCATGCTCTCTCCGGACTTGCTTTATCTTTCCTTCGCACACAAGATCACAAAACCTGAAGTCCCATAAGGATGATGCTGTGACCCCCAAAGATTCTTATGTTCTTACTTACGACTGTCTCCACACTTTAGCAATCAGTGACTTGAAATATGTACTTCCTTGTCATCCTTTTGTTTAAATTAGCAGTTCTCAAACTCTCTGGTTCCCTTGACTCTTAAAAGTTATTAAGGACTCCGTGGGTTGTATCTACTGATATTTATCAAAATAGAAATTAAAACTGAGAAAATTTTAAAATATTAATTCGTTAAAATAACAATAACAGATATAGGACAGATTCATACAAATCACATTCTTTACTAAAATATCTATATTTTGCAAAACAAAAAATTCAGTGGGAAGAGTGACACGGCTTTCCATTTTTGCAAATCTCATTAACAGAGGACAGCTGAATCTTCATACCTGCGTTTGCATTCAGTCTGTACACATACTAGAAAATGAGAGAGAAACCAGCAAATAGCATCTTACTATTATTATGAAAATAGCTTTGACCTCATGGACCACAGTTTGAGAATGACTGCTTCAGTGTCTGACCTGACTTTTGGTTTTGACTAACCTCATTTCAGATTCTGCCGATCTGCCTGCAGAATTCAAAGAATTATTCCTGTTTGTTGATAAATTATGAAAAGAGGCTTGTCTGGCTACATGGAAGAATTGTGGAGAATGAAACACCCTCTCTAACCAGGAACTAGAAGAGTAGGTACCTTTTCATCCTCCTCTCAAATTGCCTAATGACCCTCATCTCTTCTGACCACATGTATTTTTTTTTTTTTTTCAACGTTTATTTATATTTTTGGGGACAGAGAGAGACAGAGCATGAACGGGGGAGGGGCAGAGAGAGAGGGAGACACAGAATCAGAAACAGGCTCCAGGCTCTGAGCCATCAGCCCAGAGCCCGACGCGGGGCTCGAACTCACGGACCGCGAGATCGTGACCTGGCTGAAGTCGGACGCTCAACCGACTGCGCCACCCAGGCGCCCCTGACCACATGTATTTTAAGAAGTTGTGGGGAAGGAATACTTCTGCTGCAAACTCCCAGCTTCAGCTCCAAACTCTGTTAGAAATCCCGAGTCATATTTCTAAGAAGACTGACATGTGTCACAATATGGAAGCAAGAGAAAAGATAACTCAGGTTCACATAATAGCAGCTTTTAGCCTCTCTAGATTCAAAATATCACCTACAACAAAACCAAATTGAGGCCTACAAATTCTTCCTATCAACTCTCATTCAAATTCAGGTTTACACACAAAACACACAAAGGCCATTTCAAGGTTTTTCCACACATTAACCACAGGGCTGGCTGCTTCCTCTCCAGGTTTGCCTGGGTGCTTACTGGTTTACCTGTAACCCATCTTTCTTCACATGGATGGTAACTCATTTTTGTGCTTTCCTACCCCAAGTCTTCCAACACCGAATGCAAGTAACCAGATACTGTCGGTTTCAATAATATCTCTCCCAAAAGAATGGCAGGGAGAAGGTAAAAGAAAAAAGATAAACAGGTTTGAATGTAATGACTTTCAAGACCGCCTCTGGCAAATTTCAGAACCTTAAGGACAAGCGCTCTTGGAAGTTATTCAACGAATGGGGAATATCCTCTCAAGGCCAAAACCTGGGCCAGAACACTAATGTGTTACATGAAGAAAGCTGCCAAAGTATTCTCAGCCCCCAATACCCTTCACGGAGGGGAACAGAGATCACAGATTTTCAGTTAACAGCTTTACACAACGAAAGTTCTGCTGTAACATTAAATGGCAAATTACTTGAGAGATCAGTTTACACAATGCCTAGTTGCTCAAACTTATTTTTTAAACAAAAAGAGCCTCAGAAATTTTGACCAAATTATTCTGAACAAAAAAGCTGCCACCCGTTGAATCGAAAACTGTTTATAGGTGATGTCGTGAAATTTAGCCTGCTAGTCAAGGCCGGCAACTACTGTTCCTACTTAGGAAAGCAGCTAGACGTTTGGATCTTTGGTTGTTTCGTTTCAGATTTCCTGGAATTCTAGAGTTTCTAAGGGGTCCTAGAGATTGCCTAGCACAGTGACTCATTCTTTAGATTAACTGAAGTCCTGAGATCCTAAGGGACTTGTCCAAGGTCATAGGCGTACTTGACTGCAGAGCCCAAGGTTAAAACATGGGTCTCTCTCTTGTTTTTTCTTTTCTTTTTTTTTTTTCATCTACTGATCTCTTGATTCACACAAACCTCAAAGAGCCTCTTCAAAGGGATACTGAAACTCAGGCAAATGTCTCACTGAATTGCTCTGAGCAAAGGAAAACATTCTATTGCAAATTCCGAAATCACCTGGTTCTTCAGAGAATCCACATAACAGTACATTACAACAAACATGAAAGAAAGTTAAGCACCAAGTACCACTAACGACCCTGTCATTACTCCATTACCCGAGTGTGACACCTGGAGGCAGACTAACTGGTAACCCAGGGACACCCATCCTGCAGACGCCAGCCGTCCCCAGCATCGGCTAACTTAACACTGGCTGAAAATGAGCGTGGCCTAGGACTGATCTCTGCCAACCACCCCTTCCCTCCACTCCATTTCTCCTACACATTTACTCATCAGATCCTTACCGTCCCTCTTGAACCCATGCCCTTTCCAATCCAACTCCAAGTAAACCACCTTTGTCCTCGACGGGGCCACACCACACCTTGTTCCCTACCCTTCTGGGCTGGTTTCTCTTTTCCCAGGAAACGGTTCCCTTTCTCCAAACTCCATCACTTTTTAAACCTATCCTTCCAGGCAAGGTTGAATGGTGTGTGTTCACAAGACAGAACGGGCCTTTCATTTGCTGAAATTCAAGAGACTGTGCAGATCTTTCATGCTATTATTGTTCACAGTCTGCATTAAATTAAAGCTATGATCACATTATTTTATCTTATAGATTTTAAGTGGAAAGGAATGGAGTTTCTGTTTTCTTAATACCTTGTCTCCCATAGACAAGCATTTCTGTCAAAAACGTATAAAAGCAAATCAATATTTATAAACAAACATTCCTTGTTTTTTTTTTTAAGTCCTTGCCTATTTACTTATTATTTAATTTTAAAGAGAAAGAGCATGGGCAGGGGAGAGAGGCAGAGGAAGAAAGAGAGAGAATCTCAAGCAAGTCCCACTCTCAGCATGGAGCCTGACGCAGGGCTCGATCCCACGACCCTGGGATCATGAGCCGAAATCAAGAGTCAGATGTGAGCCACCCAGCGCCCCTCGTTTGTTTGTTTGTTTGTTTGTTTGTTTTTTTAATATCAAGTCAAGATTTAATTGTACTAATATTATAAACACCCCTTACTCAAGGCCTTCCCACTATCAGTGCTTCCGTCTTAAACATTCTTTTCCCAGATTTCAGTATGATTCACTACTCCAACCTTCAAGGTCTCTGCTCAAGTTACACCTTCTCAAGGTAGCTTCACATGTCCAGCCTTTTGAAAACTGCAACCTCTCTCCTCTACCTCACCCTCACATTCCCAATCCCCCTTACTCTGCTCTGTTTTTCCCATAGCATCTATCACCTTCTAACATACATAAATTATTATATTTTTGGTTTACTAAATGCAACATACACAAGGAAAGGGACTGAGGGTGGGGGTGGTGGTGGTCACTAATATATCTCAAACACTCAGAACCCTCGCTGGCACATAGAAGCGACTCAACAGATATTTTTTAAATGTAATTTTTTTTAATGTTTATTTTTTGAAGGAGAGAGAGAGCACGTGAGCAGGGGAGGGGCAGAGAGAGAGGGAGACACAGAATCTGAAGCAGGCTCCAGGCTCTGAGCTGTCAGCACAGAGCCCAACGCGGGGCACGAACTCACGATCCGCGAGATCGGGACCTGAGCCGAAGTCAGATGCTTAATCGATTGAGACACCCAGGTGCCCCTCAATAGGTTTTTTTTTTTTTTAAAGAATTGAACGAAAAAAAGAAAATGTTATTTTAAGGAAATTTTAAGTTATTTTAAGTAAAATGTTATTTTAAGCTCATGATTAATACTTTTGAAATGTGTGGAAATCATAATATGTAATATGTTCTATGTATAATATTTTTTAGTAATGGCTGCAGCAAATATGCCTACCTGCAGTAGGTTTGAATAAAAATATGTACCATCATTGGACATCCAAATAATTTGTCAAAAAAGAAAGAGAGCCTAATTGCCAAGCTATTACTTTCTGTAATCAATGCCAAATACACTTTTAACTCAAATCTCACGACTAATCAATGTTTTACTTCCTAGGTCAATAGGAAAACACAAAATGTATTGCTCTTTTTAAAACCTGAGGTGTAATTGACATAACATTATATTAGTTTCAGGTGTACAACGTAAGATCAATATTTGTATATACTGTGATGTGTTGCTTTACACAGTTAACTGGTTCTAACCATGGTCTCTGTGCTAAAATGTTAAATGACCTTTTTCTGGATTTAAATTCACAAATTTTCAACCTGAACATTATTCAAACCAATAAAAATGAAGATAGCAAAGTAATAAGCAAAAACAGAAAGCAAATATTACAAATAAAAAAAAAAACCCAGTTTCACTAGCCCCCAAAAAGGTGCTCACAAGAAACAAACTGGTTTAAAAATTATGATTTTAAAAACTTATCTTTAAACTTAGATGGCAAATAATTATGTAACAAATCATACTTTTTAATTTCAAATAAAATTATTAGCCTTATCAAAAAGTAAGCTAAAGTTCATCTCTTCTGGAAATGAATAGAATTTTTACTGTAAAAGTAATAATTACCATTTATTAAGTCTTTTATATAAATGATCTCTTGTAATCCTCATAAAAATCCCAAGAGGCACATATCAATATTCCCAATCTACACTGAGTAAATTAAGGCCTGTGTAAAGTTAACCAACTTGCCGAATATTATCCAGCTAAAAAACTTTAGAGCTAGGATTCAGATGCAGATTTCTCTGGAAGCAAAGTTCACGCCTCAACTACCAGGACACCCGCCCCTGATATTTGCCCCTGATGCATGAAGGCAAAGTGTGCTGACAGTGGTCTCTACCAGGATCTATGAATAAGCCCTACCTGAGGCAGCGAGGAGAGTACACTCGCTCCCTCCACAGCAAAGAGCTGACAGGAAACAAGGGCTTCTAGAAGGCCTACTAGACCGTAAGAATGAAAGGGAAAGGACCAAGAACTTCTGGAGAAACACAGATGAAACTGACTGGTTTTGGGGTGCCTGGGTGGCTCAGTCAGTTAAGTGTCCTACTGCAGCTCAGGTCATATTCTGATGGCTTGTGAGTTTGAGCCTCCATCAGGCTCTGTGCTGACAGCTCAGAGCCTGGAGCCTGTTGTGGATTCTGTCTCCATCTCTCTCCGCCCCTACCCCGCTCATGCTCTGTCTCTCTCTCTCAAAAATAAACATTAAATGCATATAATATGCATATAATATGTTTGCTGCCTTCAAGTTGCTCAGGCAATGGAGGTTAAAAAAACAAGGAAATTAGCATTTATGAAATGTCTCCTATTTACCAGACACTTTCAGGAACTCTATGTGTTATTTCATTTGATACACAATCATACACATGACACATACATGTAAACTAGTACGTATCACTAAATACTAAAGTAAAAATTTGAACTAAGTACTATGAGAACCCTTAAGAACCTTTTAACCCCGCCCTGGAGGATAGCAGGCTTCTCATAAGAATGGGTTTGGGGCTTTAAGTCAATTCTTACAGGCAGGAAAGGGGCATCTGAGTGGATTAGTCAGTTATGTGTCTGACTCTTGGTTTCGGCTCAGGTCATGATCTCACGGTTCCATGAATTCAAGCCCCACATCAGGCTCTGTGCTGACAGTGTGAAGCCTGCTTGGGATTCTCTGTCTCCCTCTCCCTCCACCCCTCCCCAACTTGTGCTGTGTCACTCTCAAAATAAATAAACTTAAAAAAAAAAAAAGGCAAGAGAGGAGCTACTTGAGAAGGAAACAGAAGGTCTGGAACATTCTATGTCCATGGGCATTGATGTGTGAACCAAACGAGTCAGATATCTGGGTAGAAGAGTTGTGATAGATGCGGCTGATGAAATGGGTAGAATTGAGAAATGTGAATTTTATACTTCTGGAAGTTGCTGAGAGTCTATAAAGAGGAGTGACATAATTACACCAGAATTCTGAATATCTGGTGGCAGAGGAGCTAGGGGGAAACTAGAGACAAGAGATTGTAGGAGTAATGTGGGGCTTTAATCCAGCAGCCCAAGCCAATGTGCATGAGACAGAAATTTTAAAGGTACCAGTGAGAACAGACATTGAGGGAGAGCCTGAAGACTGTTCTGAGGTCAGCGGGCCAGGGCAGTGATGCTGCAAGCTTGGAGGGGAAATATGGCTCTACTATAATTCCTATATCTGGTTGGGGCTACTCAGTAATGCCAATTTACTAAAGGGAAAAGGAGAAAGAGCATATGCTAGGGAAAAGGCAATGCTTTCTATTTAGAATACGCTAAACCAGAGGTGTCCTAGAGACTCCCAGGTAGGGATGTCAAGGGCATCAAGAGTCAGAGGTCAGGCTCAGGAGGACAGAATGGGCCCTGGTCTTGAGAACCAAAGATGTAGGGATTACCAGGCTGTAGGATTAGAACACAAAGAAAGAGAAAGAGCACAAGGCAGGGCCCCAGAAGTGCTGACATCTTGGGCTCTACCAGAGAAAGGAAGAGCCAGTAG
Source organism: Leopardus geoffroyi (assembly GCF_018350155.1). Taxonomy (NCBI): domain Eukaryota; kingdom Metazoa; phylum Chordata; class Mammalia; order Carnivora; family Felidae; genus Leopardus; species Leopardus geoffroyi. The sequence goes on from NC_059326.1 coordinate 19,832,268, forward strand.
GAAAATCTAGACAGAACTCAAGGTTGACTAAACTTAAAATACCATACCAAATACCCAACCATGAAACCACGCAATCCACTGAAAGGCACCTGTCCAGCTCTTTTCCCTCCTATCCATGGTAGACAAGCTCTTGGCAGAAAAACCTGCCCTGTTGTGACTTCTCCCCATTCCAGGAAACCAGTTGGACCTGAGTTACTGCTGAGGATGGAAAAACAGTACTGTTCTATGTGTCAATATGGTTAGCAGTCTTTTTGCAACCGTGTAATTTGTTTCAATGAGCTTAAGGTCTCCTACTGATTTTCTTATATATTTTTAATTTTTTTAATTTTTTTTTTTTTTTTTTTTTTGAAACAGAGAGACAGAGCATTACCAGGGGAGAGAAAGAGAGAGAGGGACACACGGAATGCAAAGCAGGCTCTAGGCTCTGAGCTCTCAGCACAGAGCCCGACACGGGACTTGAACCCATGAACTGCAAGATCATGACCTGAGCTGAAGTCGGCCGCTTAAGTGACTGAGCCACCCAGGTGCCCCACTGATCATTATCTTCTGACACTAAACTAGTATATATAAAAATACAACATTCACTGATAACTGAGAGAAGAGTTATTCTTCCATCCGTGAGGAGGCAGAACTGGAGACAAGTGGATTACAGAGCCTACATTCAAGGTGTAATGCCATAGGAGCAGCAAATAAACAGGGAGGGGCACAAACAAAAACTCCTTCAGGCTACCACTACCCTGAGTCACTGGAGCATCCTACAGTAAAACAAAGAAACACAGCCCTGCACTGAACCCCCACTGAACTCCAGGGACCAGGGCATACCTAATGCCACTCCCCTCTCCGCTGTCATAAGCTTCGAGCCAGCATGCAGGCAGCCTGTTTTCAAGAGTGTCTCAGATCACTGTGTGGGTGCAGTAGCACCAGGTGATAGCAATCCAGGGACAGTAAGGGCTATAAAAGAATAACTGCTTCTTTCACATATTTCGGCTCTAGTGAGTTCTCAAGCTTTATAGCAAAAGCATAAATGTCAGATGGCTCTTTGGGGGGTCGGTTTCATGACCGCTGTTGTCAAGGAACTTTAGGAGGAATGCCTTCAAAGGTGATTTATGTGGAAATGCCACATTGGTCCCTCTGGGCTCTGAACTTTGCCATCTAAATATCAGTGACATGGCTCAGCTCTATAGTTTATATAAAAGATTAACTCCAAGTGAAAATCAGCACAGTATTTGTGCACACAGAAAATATTCTCATATGCCCAGATGGAAATGGTTAAGAAAAGATTCATGAAACAAGACTGATTCCCAGTGTTGTAAAAATCTGCAGGACCACAGACAGCTGCCTGGACACTGGTCTATAAAACTCAGACTCCTAAATGAATAGAAAGAGACAGAGCCCTGATGGCTGGTAGCACCCCCTCCTCCCACACTTCTTCGTCTACTAGAGTGAGGGTGTCTCTTGTGATAAGAAATTTGCCACACCTCCTCCAAATGTCATTCAGAGCATCTTCAGTAATCTGCACACCTCTCTGAGTTTAACCTTTTCCTGGGTGATGAAGGTTAAAATGGCAACAACTTAGATGAGAAATTTTTTGGCAGAAAAATTCGTACTTGAGAATCCCTGTTTTTTTGCAAATCACTGGTGAACTACTGTGGTGAGGCAGCAAAGATCAAAGATAGGACCAGAAATAAGTTGAACCCTCCTATGGAGGATGCCACCATTAAGATGCTTCCTCCCCTTAGAACTGGCCTGCGAAATCCACATGACATGGACTTTCACCAAGTCTTCCCAGTGAAGAAGGAATTTTCCTTCTTGGAAATTTGGAAGTCTTGGAAAATTTCTGTTTTCCAATGGAAGATGCTGTTGTTGCTAATGACAACGATGTAGAAAGTAGCCAATATCATGAAGCACTTGATATGCATGGGCACTGTTTGAAGTGCTTTATGTCTACTATGTCAGATAATCCTCACAACTCTGTAAAACAGTTATATTCTCCCCATTTTGCAGATGAGGAAACTGAAGCACAGAGAGTACAGCAACTTGTCCAGGATGACACAACTTGTGGGGAGCTGTGATTGAATTAGAGCTGTGATTAAATTCAGGCAGTCTGATTTCAGTGCCTATGGTCTTAACCTCTATATACTGTCAATGCAACAGACGACACTAATTAACTCACTCATTAATTTCTCTGCAAATATTTACAGAGCACTTACAATTCATGGGCACTGCGCTGAGTGTCAAGGATGTAACAAAGAGTCAAGCAGATACAGTCACTGCCTTGTGGAGCTTATGCTGACTATTCATATTAATCAAGTAATCACACAAACAAGTATAAAATGGCAACTATGACAGTTGCTACAGAGGAGGGGCACTCAGTGCTATGAATACCTATAATCCAGTAATAGGAACTATTGGAAGATCAAGGAGGACCTCCCCAAGGCAATGAAACTGAAACTGAGACCTGACGGATGAGCATTAAGTGGACAAGGAGAAAGGAAGCTCATTCAAGGCAGAGCTCCATGAAAGGAAGGAAGCTGGTGAGCATAAGCAACCAAAAGTGGCCAAGGCTGAAACTCCAGAAGGGACAGCACGGAGCAAAAGGAGGATGTGGAGAATGGGACCCTGCTGGGTCACACGGGCCAAGTGAGGACTCTGGGCCTGTGTACTACGAGCAAGGGAAAGCCACTAAAGTATTTGGCAGGGGATATGACAAGATCAAACGTGTATTTTGAAAAGATTTTTCTAGGTCCAATATGGAAAACAGAGTGGAGGAGGTAGAACGGACATGGGATGATCAGTGAGGAGGTCAACTGGGGGGTCCAAAGAGGCGAGATAAGCAGGGTGACAGGGTGGGGGAGGATTGATAACAATGATGGTGATGATGTAGTGGAAGCTGAGAGGTATTTAGGAGGTAAAAACCAGTAAGTGATGGACTGGGCAGAGTCGAGTGAGAGTCAAGCAAAGAGGAGGGAGGATGACTCCAAAGAGACCTGGCTCACACAACCGAGTCAGTGGTTACACTCACAGACACAGGGAATGCTGAGAAAGACCAGGTATGTACGGAGGCACAGGAGTCCGATTTTGGACCCGGTGAATTGGAGGTTCCTTTGAGATATTCAATAGGAAATATGAAGGAGTGGGAATGTCAGACAAAAGGTCTGAACAGAGGTAAAAAAGTTGAGAGTTATTGTCACATGGGTAGCAAACGATGCCATGACATAGGCAAGGCATCCCAGAGAGGGAAGAAATGAGAGCCTAGAAGCAACACTGAACCAAAGCTGGCCAGAGGACATCCTAGGATGAGAACAGAGACAAAACAGAAAGTAGGAGGAAAACCAGGAAAGTGCTGTTGTGGATGTACACGGAGACTACTTCAGGAAGAAACGGCAGGGCGAACTGCTGCAGGCAGGTCAGACATGATGACGACTTAAAAATGTCAGCTGGACAGGGGCGCGTGGGTGGCTCAGTTGGTTAAGCATCCATCTCTTGGTTTCGGCTCAGGTCATGATCTCACAGTTCACGAGTTCGAGCCCCAGGTCGGGCTCTGTGCTGTCAGCGTGGAGCTTGCTTGGGATTCTCTCTCTCTCACGTCAACAAATAAATTTGAAAAAACATTTTTTTTTAATTGTCCGTTGGATAGATCCACGAGATCTTTTCTAACCATTGCCAGAGTTGTTTGGGTAATGTGATGAATCTGACAGCCAGACTGTAGGGGTCTGAGTGGAGAAGGGAAATGAGGAAATGCAGGAAGGCACAACAGGCAACTCTTGTGAGAAGTGTGATTATAAGGAGAGAAGAGAGACAGAACATTTGGTGAACAGGGAAGAGAGCTGTGATGTCTATGTCTATGTTTTTCATTAAAAACAAATGGACAGACAAACAAAAGCAAACCTTAAGTGTGTTTAAAAACCAGTGAGAAGGATCCAGGGAGGAGGGAGAGGTTATTGAGACAGAAGACTAACAGAAAGTTACTTGGAATGCATTACGCTCATCAATTCCTAGCCATTGCCTTTCGGAAACACAGATATACCCCTTGATGTGGCCGATATAAGAAGATGACCACCCTCTGAAATAGTAATACGATGTCCTCGTAAGGCCATCCTTTGTGGCAGATAACTCCTGGAGATAGTGTAAAATGATTTCAATCTACCATGTACTCTTACTGGGGCTCCTCAGCACCCGATTTAAAATACAGGGCAATCTGGGTGTTCTTACAGATATCCACGCTACAGGATCAGTCTCAAGGTAGAACCAAGGAGACCTTCAGAAATTTATTATCGCAATGGAGAGGCCACAAAATGATCCTGGGGCCAAGAATGCTCTTGTCATCTGCAGTCACTACCACTTGACAAAGTTTTGCGATAACACAGGCACTGGACAAAAGATGATAGGATTACAAGTACAGTGACATAACTGGAGGAGAGAAGCTGGTCCTTGAGACGTTCTAAGAAGGTCTGTGATCCACACAAATACTGACAACATAGTAATTCCCACAACAACAGTAAGTAGATTCTTTGACAAAACCACCTTCAGTGAATTATACTGTACGAATACATACTAAGGAACTGGAATGTCAGCACCCCAGGACTCTTCCTTCAAGCTAAGCAGGAAAAAAGTTACTCTGTAAGTACGAAACTTGGAAGGCACCAGGATCTCCCCAGCAGGAGTGGCCCAACTGTATACTCCACTTGGGTACAGCTGAAATATTTTATTCATAGGCTACCTGTCATCACTGTAGAACATGACCTCACCTTTTGGGTTTGGTCCCCGTAGGCTCATTACAACCCACAGTAATAAACAACTCATCCAAAATATCTCATTACATTAAAGGCTCAAATTCTTTTTTTTTTTTTTTTTCCTCATCTTTTTAGCAGTGGCCAGATGCATGGAATAACACAATCTTCCAATTCATTAATGACCATCCTAGAGAAATTCCTTGTGGCTGGTCTGTCTTAGTTGTATGAAAAAAAAAAAAAATTAGCCTGGTATCATAAGAAAAAAACCTGTCCAGAATCAGGGAAACCCTAGCTCTGCGACCACTATCTTAACATGTGACCTATCAATACGTCACTTAACCTAGGGGAGGGTGGCATGAGATGTAGAAGAATGAAGGCCCCTTTCAATTCTAATATTTTCTTATCTCCTCCAAGGGGATTTTGAATCATCTTCTTTTAATATCTTTGGATGCCTCTTCCTGAAGGTATCATATTGCAAATCTACAGAACTGTTTCCTAATCAACTGTTAGAACACCGTTAGAGAAATACTGTACATACAATCTCATCAGGTATCTTGAGTTGAACAGCGTCCTCCCCAAATTCATGGCCACCTAGAACCTCAGAATGTGACCTTACTTGGAACAAAGGTCTTTGCAGATGTAATTAGTTAAGATGAGATCATACGGGATTCGGGTGAGCTCTTAATCCAATGACTGGTGTCCTTATAAGAAGGGCACATGTAAATACAGAGACACAGAGAGGAAGGGGACGTGAAGATGGAGGCACTGCAGTGACACATCTACGACCCAAGGAACAGTGAGGATTTCCAGCAACCACCAGAAAGTAGGGAAAAACAAAAAAGGATTCTCTCCTCGAACCTCCAGAGGAAGCCCTGTCAACACCTTGATGGTGGACCTTTTGTCTCTAGAACTGTGAGAAAATAAATTCTGTTGTTAGAACAGCCTTAGGAAAATAAAACACCAGGTACTGATACCCCGCAACTGGTAATGACTCCTCTTGCTCTCATGGCAAATACACGAGGACTAGTAAGATGCTACCACACCTCAGACCATCTGAAAGTGGTAAAACTGAACTTGGGGAGTTCAAGATCCTGCTTTCAGATGACAAAAACAGCTCTGATGACTCTTCGGTTTCCTTCCAGTGGATGCCAAGTATTACACTTTCAAAAAGGTAACTGCTCCTTTTATTTGAAAAAAGTAATATCCTCTCTCGCAGAAACTACATTCCTCTCCCTTGAAGCTGCTGGCCTTCTGGAAGGGGACACTTTTTGCTTCCCTGTGGCAACAAGACTCCTTGCTTCAGTGATTACTGTGACCTGTTATCCAGATTCCCTATCTATGAGATTCTGCCAAGTCCTACACCACACACCATGTGAAGCAGTTTCAGAATATACCATCTAGGGAATAAATACTGGTGACCACAGAGCAATGCTCTTGTAAAGCTGTTAATTTAATCGGTAGGATAGGAGCCTCTAAATAATAGGAAATGATGTGAGAAGACATCTCCTTCAACAATCCCAAAAGTTCAACAGGGCCCTAATCTTAGCGGAAAAATGAGGCAATGCCGGATTTATGAACAGCACATTTTTGGGTCTCACAAACTGTCAAGACCATGTTATGTTCCTGCTTAGGTTTCTTAGTGGTTTGCTTATTGCATCTCTGTTTACGAATTTCAAGAAGCAGAGTATGGACATCAAATTCTTCTATACGCCCCAAGTAGTCATGTAAAGAGGATTCGCTCACACTGTGTCAACCGTTGAGAGCAATTTACCTTGCTGGTTACGTGGCCGGCTTTGGTGTTAGCATCCTGATGACATAAATCAAAATGCCTTTCTTCCCTCATTTGACATTTTACAGAGCGACATTCTACAGTGGTCTAGCAACTCTGTGAGGGCACAGACTGAAGCTGACGTGGGCTCTGCCTTCAGGCAGTTCACAGTCTAGTGAAGGACACAGTCTCACCAACAAATGAGACAACATGCCCAAGGGCACTCAGGAAATGGAAATACAGTCGCCTACTGGGGAAGAACAACGGGCAGGGAATGGAAAGCCTTCAGCAGGAATTCTTTATGGACACAGAAGTGGCTCCGGCGCAGTGGTGTGGGATGAGGAGAAAGCCCAGGCTTCACAGGCACACACAGTTCCCAGCTCTGCTGAGCGCTGCTTCCTGGCTAAGTAAGCTGGAGAAGGCGTCTGAACTCTCCAGGCCTCGGTGTCCTTATCTGAGGAGAGTCCCCCCTCCAATTACTGTGCTGCTGGAATGAGGCGACGTATGGAAGGCGGAGTGCCTGGGACACAGTGGATGCTCCATTCGTGTTGGGTTCTCTTTCCCTTTTCATTCCCTCGAGCAACCATGGGAACTAGCAGTAATACGTACTACGGGAACATCATAACCACAAGAACTATCAAAACAACAGCAACAAATCCATACGTGGTCGGTATCGTGTTTTTTGTACAATAATCACTATCTTGAATGCTACTCATTACACAGATCAATCTTTTCTTCTCATCCCAAACTTACCATAAACACATATATGAAAACACTCTTCAGAGAACAGAGATTTATCATTTAGGGGCTTTGTCCAAAAACAAACAAACAAACAAACAAACAACCTTCAATAAGTACGCATTTATCTGGCAAGATTTCAATAAAAACTCCGGCTGAAGCAGATAGCATATGTATTTCCCAAAACTGGCATATATACTTGGCTATGACTACAGCCATTATTCAGTAGGGTCGGTGAGCATTAGCTCAAGGAAGACCTTTCATTTCTGCATGGATGTTTCCTCAGCCGCTATCCTCTTTCCAGTGGTGCTGGAGGGAGAGCTTCCCCGTTAGGGATCCAGCGTCTTCAAAATTTAACCACCCACCCTGAGCCAAGGCCTTCACGACCAAACCCCATCCACCTTGTATACTTTATACTCCACTCCTCAAACTGGGTCACTTCTGTCCAAACATTCCCTGCCCTCTCTTACTGCCATGTTTTTGCCTCCTATGCCATTCACCTTGCCTGAAGTACCTTACCTTCCGATCTTCAGACAATGAAATCCTAGCCCAGTTCCTAAACCCAGCTCACATCCAGTCTCCACGGAGCTGACCTGGACCATTACTTCCCACCCTCTCCTGACCTCACTGTCCTGACAACATCACACTCACTGGTGTCCCACTACTGGTCTGTTTTTGATTTTTTTTTTTATTCTGTTACTTATTTCATACCTTCACTCTTCCATTTTTTCGCAACCAAATAAGCTTTTTGAGACTAGGAGCCACAGGTTAGAATCGAGCATAATTCTTTCACACATTATTGATACTAAAATTTATTTGTGGGTCGGCTAGAATACTTGAAGCACTGTAAGGAAAAATTTCAAAGTCCTACTTCAGCACTTAAAGCGGTTTGCACAATATGACTGACTTCTTTTGACATTAAAACAGATGACATTTCTGAAAACTCAAGATGAATTAAACTATCGGCATAACATTTTCCCCTGCAGAAGGAAATTCCGTTGCAACAAATATTTTGAAAGCAACAGAATTATACAAATAAAGTACCTCAGACTTTAAGCAGGTACTTATTACAGCCAGCTATATTAAATAATGTTTGTACGCTAGTCAACAACTTATTTAACAAATTATTCATCGAGTCCCTAATGTGTACAAGGAACCATACCGAGAGCCTCTGGGACGGGAGAGGAATAAAAGACAGGCCAAGTCCTCAACACTCAACACTTTAACAGAGAAGACAGACTTTA